>NC_069504.1:217321562-218001562 GCF_027579735.1 Bombina bombina | reverse complement strand
CTCTCTCTCCCCCCTCTCTCTCTCTCCCCTCTCTCTCTCTCCCCTCTCTCTCTCTCTCTCTCTCTCTCTCCCCTCTCCCCTCTCTCTCTCTCTCTCCCCTCCCTCTCTCTCTCTCTCTTTCTCTCCCCTCTCTCTCTATCTCCCCCCCTCTGTCTCTCTCTCTCCCCCCCTCTCTCTCCCCCTCTCTCTCTCCCCTCTCTATCACCCCCTCTCTCTTTCTCTCTTTCTCTCTCCCCTCTCTCTCTCCCCTCTCTCTCCACATCTCCCTTCTTTCTCTCTCCCCACTCTCCATCTCCCCTCTCTCTCTCTCCCCTGTCTCTTTCTCCCCTCTTGATCTCTCTCTCCCCTGTCTCTTTCTCCCCTCTTGATCTCTCTCTCCCCCCTCTCCCCTCTTTTGAGCTGTTTGAGCTCTCTCCATAGACTTTCACGGCCCTGCCCCAGCCCTGCCCCCTTCATACGCCTTCACACTAGGCCACGTCCCATTCACGGGACTTCACGCTCGGCCACGCCCCTTCATGCTTGGTCACGCCCCCACACACGCTTGGTCACGCCCACGTCTTCTCGCGGCAGTCCGCAGATCAGGAAGGGGATCCAAGGCCAGGTGTGTTTGTCCTCGTGCTGTCTCTACTGCGCATGACAGCTTCGGACAAACACACTTGGCCTTTTATAGTATAGGATAATGAACCTTTAGTGGGTTACAATTGCTCTGCATCCTCATCTGCACAAAACAGTAGTCAACATGCTTTGGTTCTATGGTTTTAAAGAATATATATAAACAACTGTCTCATCTACTTTTCTAATATTGATAATTTGAACTGTGTGTCTATAAATCATTAGTACATTCGATTGAAATAATAATATGTATCATTGTAAAATGTGAGGTTAATGTTTTGTGGCTGCAATATGGAAGTAACATACTATAAGTAAACTCAAATGTTTACATAAAGCTCATAATTTAAGTGATAGAGAAGTCAACATTAAAATGTGCATAAATGCATTTCAATTTGAAATTAAAGCATTCTTGCAATATACTTCCATTAGCAAAAATGCTTCTAGTAAAACGTATTACTGTTTTTTTGCGGCATATGCACATATTCTGTGTGGGTCTGTGCACCAGTATTCAACCTCAGAGTGCTGGGAATGTTGTGTATTGCTTCTGTGTAGACGTAATTTGTGTCATACTAGCCACCACATACTCTCTGTAAAGGTGTGGTGTTTGAATACTGGTGCAAAGCCCTCATAGGATATGTGCGTATGCCGCAAATAAACAGTAATAATTTGTATTAGAAGCATTTTTGCTAATGGAAGTATTTTGCAAAAATGCTTCTATTTCTCTTTGAAATGCACCGATGTGCATTTCATTTTTTGACCGTTCTACCACTTTAATTTGGTCTTAGAATATGCTTATGAGGCAATGAAAACATGATTCATACAAACAACCTGCTTGTGCTGGAACACATTACACAATGTTTTTGTCTTTTATACAATTGCTAAAAGATTAGACATATATTAGTTGGTCAGTTTAATGTTCTTTGAAGTTTCACTCTCTCTGTTATATCAATTATATTTATTAATTAATTACTTAATTAAATAATGAATTCACTTTTTTCAAAGTATATGTCTGCACACCGAGCAGCAAAATGCCACACTCAAAATGAATAGTGAAATAAAGCTTACGAATACATTCCTTACATAAACTCAAAAATATAGTAACAAAACCAGATATAGTTTTTTAATATGTTCTATTTTCCTTTAGGAAATAAAAATGAACTTCCAACCTTGCCACAAGATTCAAAATCCAAGCAACGCCGTGTTATCTTGAGACGTGCAGTCTTTAGTGAGGATCAAAGGAAATCATTAGAAAAGATGTTTCAGAAACAAAAGTACATTAGTAAAGTCGACAGAAAGAAACTTGCTGTTAATCTTGAACTAAAGGAGTCACAGGTACAGTATGAAGACAGAGATGTTAAAATTAGACATGTGCATGGCGAAAAAATTCGGTTCGGATCGATTCGGATTTTCTCGAATTTCGTTTCGGAGCGATTTGAATTCGGAAAAATTTGAATCAATTCAGTTCGGATTTGTTTCAAATTCATTCGGATTCGAATAAATTCGGTTCGGATTTGTTTCGGATTCATTCAGATTCGAATAAATTCGGCTGGATTCGGTTCGGTTCGAAAATTCGGAATTTCGGTAAGTGTTAGGTGGGATTAGACTAGTATTATGTACTGTACATTAGGTGTAACCCATAGCAGAGTGATATAGCCTAATATACTGTACAATACTAGTGTAATCCATGGCCATCCAAATCTACCGAATAAATCCGAATAAATCCGAAGTAATTCGGATTTATTCGGTAGATTCGGCACTATTTTAATTCGGAGATTCGGTTCGATCCAAATCTCCGAATTTGCAGAATTTTCCGAATTTCCGAATCGAACCGAACCGAATCGCACATGTCTAGTTAAAAAAATATTCTGATACTTATATTGGTGTTCCATAAGGACATAATCCTATTTAGCTTTATTCTGAGATGTAAATACGCCATTTTATTTGATATAGGGATATGTAAAATATGTTTATTTCCTTATTAGGCGTACACAGGTACTTTCTATCTAACCTACTGGTGTAGATGCATTAAACACCTCAAACTGCCAACACACAGAGAAAAGATTTTATTTTATGTGAATTTACAATCAAGAGTTTTTCAGTAGCCATTTTGGCCCAGAATTATATTCCAAAATTGTAAATGGTTGAGTGGTTAAAATAAAAATAGAATTTTCATCATCAAATTCCTTCTTACTTTCTGATTCACTCTTCCTATATAGGACTAGATAACAATTGGAGTGTTAATTTATCTTGCACCCGTAAATGGGCAAATTCACAGTTAATGGCAATTTCGCTTGGTTACGACTGCAAGATAAAAAAACAGCCATTACAAGTTGCTGGTTATTACTACAGCGAGCTCGCGGTAGCAATTAGTGCTCCAAAAATTAACCAGAGATCAGATCTCTGGTTAATTTTGCAAAGTGTTAAAATTGGCCCCAAAATAAATTATATACAAAAAAACCCCAGGACAAAGCAGTTTTTGTGGGTGAGAGTTGGTGGAGTAAGGGTTTCAGAAAAAAAAGGAACTAAAAAGTGCCTTTATTTTGCGGTTTATGAGGAACTGTGTGTTCCCTGTAAATATATATGCATATATACGCAAGGTCGCGTTCGCATTTTGACTAGCTTGTAATACCAGCAAAAATGTGTGTGCATTGGTATTACTGAGTGGAGCGCAAATATCACCCATGTGAAAGCAATATTTTGCACTCTTCTTGTAATCTAGCCCATTATGTTCTGACAGATATTTTTATCTGGTGATATGTGGAGTCAAAATCTGATTTATTGTGTGATTTTATATGGAATTTGTTTTTATTTCAACAGGTCAAAATTTGGTTCCAAAACCGAAGAATGAAATGGAGAAATTCCAAAGAAAAGGAAGTGCTTTTAAATAAATGTGCGCTGGAAGAACATTCAGAACAGAACAAAATCTCCAGGACTACACAAAGCATGCCCATATATTCTACTGAAGAAGAATTATCTAACTTACAACAACTCAAAAGGATAAGAGAGACATTATTAAGTAAGGCAACAAAATTGCCGTTGAGACGTACATTTAGTTGAAATGGACAATTACCTGAAAATCTATGCTCTTAACACAATGAAAGCAAACTAAATTTGTGGACTCAAAAAGGATTGTGAGGAGTGAGCATTTTCTATTCTGTACATGAAGCCATGGGCTAAAAGATCTGAATCTTCAAAAGAAAATTTCTTAATTTTTCCTTTAACCAAATTAAAGTCTATAAATACTAGATCATTTTAGTTTTTGTTTATATCATATATTTGCAATGCTGATAATTTGAAAATATTTGTACAGAACTAAAAATACATAATTTTATATTTTAAGTCTAACAGTCTCTATTTGCGTTATTTGTGTATATCTCTTTGATGGTTTATTAATTCTCAAAACCACATACTGTTATCATGCACTTAGAATTGTGCTATTTTGTTAGACAATTTTTTAATGCCTTCTTTTAAAATGTGTTTAGCACCTTCAAAGTAGTTAAACATTCAGTTAAAGATTCACTCTTGGAGCTCACACATTCTGCTCCAGATACGGACCATGACTGGAGGATACAAATAAACCCCTGCTTCTACTTTGCTCACTAGCTGTATCTTCATTGAAATGCCACAGGAGCACAGCAGGAGTGCCAGTTAATTTGTTTAAAACATTCTAACTAAATAGAGCTTTTAATTTAGAATTTTATTTCTACACTAGTACATTCTTCTATCATAAATTCGATAGGTCATAAAATTGTCAATTACTTGGAAGAATTTGACACAAATTACTATCATACATTTATACTGATGATTCTTTCTTGGGATTTTAGCACTTTGCTGAAGATTGTATCAAATCCTATGTGATATCAGAAAATTCACCCATGCGATGTATGGATAGCATCAACTTCTGAGATCGCAATCTGACCATGAGTTAGCGACTAAATATAGACCACAAAAAGGAAACATCAAATTAATCAGCCACTTGATAAATGCTCATAGCACACATATGCCAAGGATCTGCAAGTTCTCTAACCAGTAAAACAGTAAAACAACTACAAACTGGAAACTCTGTGACTGGGTGTCACAGATAACCTATAGGAGGCGCTTACTTAACAGGTGGTGTGGGTGGCCCTAGTGTGAATGTGTAATAATCAACACATATGTAAATAAAAACATAACTAAAGTACAAAATTACTATAGGATATAAATTGTTAAAATCATATAAACTTAATTGGAAAATTAATATGATATGTAAATCAAAAAATATAATAATAAAATAAAAATGCAAATGTATATATAAACATACACACGTTGTACTGGAAGATGTCCAATATAAACGGTGCAAATAAAAAGTCCCAAATAAAGTCCGTCTGAGAAAGGGAAAAGTGGAGAAGGCAGCTCTCAGTCTTCACTTCACAAGTGATGTAATTTTCTTATATGGACAACTGTAAAAAACAGAAACAGAGGCGCCACATGTGTAGATCAATGGATACCAAGATGTATATCTGGACAAGACACAGGATACTCACAAACGTGAAGGCACTCTCTTGTGCCTGTTAGAGGCAGGCTGGTATTCTAAACAGCAAACCAGCTGGCTGTGTATACGAATCCCCGTCGTGATGTCCTGGAGAGATGGATGTCCTGCAAGGCAGTCCTTGCCTGGATAGTGTCCTAGAGGTTGGAACAAGGGAGAAAGGCTGGACAGCCTTTGGGTTACTTGGAAGAGATTGATGCACACACCAGACTTAGTGAATCATAAAACTAGCATTTATTATACAGAGTAAAATCGCCAGTAATGTAGCACATTACAGCTGGTGTGTTAAAATCAAATCTCTTATGGTATATAGAGAAGTAAAGCGACGCGTTTCTCGGGAGTGACCCCGTTTCCTCAGGCTTGTATGCTCTATCTATGTCTTAATCACCCTTAAATAGGCCCAAGTAACCACATGTTCACAATAAACACTCCCCTTCCTTCCTTTACTTAAACCAATCAGAACCTTCCTTTCCCCCCACTCCCACTTGTTGCAGTAATTAGTTATTATTTACTGGATAAATTTGTCATTGACAATATACTGTTTATTCCCTCTTATTCTTGTTATATATACAGATGATCTTGAGATTTATTAACAAACTTGTTTTTGCGATCGTGTAGAAAGTTACAACCGGGATTATATAAACAAATCATGTCATGTGATGTGTGTCTAACCCACCAATGATAACGAAGAACTATGGGGCTTGTCTTAAAATCTGAATCCGATTGGTGGGAGTCTATTTAATCATAAACTACATTTCCCATGATTCCTGTGAACCCGGTTGTAACCCTCTATATGATCACACAAAACGAGTTCACAGGAATCATGGGAAATGTAGTTTATGATTAAATAGACTCCCACCAATCGGATTCAGATTTTAAGACAAGCCCCATAGTTCTTCGTTATCATTGGTGGGTTAGACACACATCACATGACATGATTTGTTTATATAATCCCGGTTGTAACTTTCTACACGATCGCAAAAACAAGTTTGTTAATAAATCTCAAGATCATCTGTATATATAACAAGAATAAGAGGGAATAAACAGTATATTGTCAATGACAAATTTATCCAGTAAATAATAACTAATTACTGCAACAAGTGGGAGTGGGGGGAAAGGAAGGTTCTGATTGGTTTAAGTAAAGGAAGGAAGGGGAGTGTTTATTGTGAACATGTGGTTACTTGGGCCTATTTAAGGGTGATTAAGACATAGATAGAGCATACAAGCCTGAGGAAACGGGGTCACTCCCGAGAAACGCGTCGCTTTACTTCTCTATATACCATAAGAGATTTGATTTTAACACACCAGCTGTAATGTGCTACATTACTGGCGATTTTACTCTGTATAATAAATGCTAGTTTTATGATTCACTAAGTCTGGTGTGTGCATCAATCTCTTCCAAGTAACCCAAAGGCTGTCCAGCCTTTCTCCCTTGTTCCAACCTCTAGGACACTATCCAGGCAAGGACTGCCTTGCAGGACATCCATCTCTCCAGGACATCACGACGGGGATTCGTATACACAGCCAGCTGGTTTGCTGTTTAGAATACCAGCCTGCCTCTAACAGGCACAAGAGAGTGCCTTCACGTTTGTGAGTATCCTGTGTCTTGTCCAGATATACATCTTGGTATCCATTGATCTACACATGTGGCGCCTCTGTTTCTGTTTTTTACAGTTGTCCATATAAGAAAACAGTAAAACAATATGGCACAGCCCATGCCAACAACAGTGATGACCCTTTTTGAAGACAAACTAGTCACACTAAATTGTGGTATTGAATACATCATTATTATCATCGATATGTAAATGTAAAAACATGAATAAACATATACAATATATAGCCATATCTACAATATATATCAACACCAATAAATTACATTAAAACTTATTTTAATAAAAATAAACATTTTATCCAATTTTAAAACACACACACACACGGACTGTTCTAGCCCATTAACCCACTTTAAAGAAAGCACTCACTGATAGGAGCCATGTTGCATTGGAACTTAACTTCATAACTCAAATCTGCCATTAACCCTTATCAGGTTTGTAACTTTCCTCTACACTTATTTCAGTTCTATAATATCTTTCTTGAAAATCACACAGCATATTTTTGTCATGTATCAAACATCATGTTTGTTTTTTACAGAATAAAAAAAAGCTATATGAAGGGCAATAAATTTTCAAGGTATTTAAGTTGAAAGATCTATGCAGGTAGATGAATATTAGTGGCGTAGTAGATAACTGTTCTTTGAATATTTTTCTTTTGCCTGAGAAAAATTCTACAGTGAGATCCAATACTTATGTGGTTCCTTAAATTCATATACAAATACTTTAAAATATTTATTTGATTACAAATGCAGCTTCTACTTCCGTTAAAGAAAAGTTACTGAAATTCCAAAGCCATTTATCTGTATCTATCTTTCTTTACTATCAATCTTCAGGATTCGGTGGTCATGTTATTATGTAATCCATATGTAAGAGCTCATCTCTTATATCTTTTATGGTTTTTAATACATAATCAAACAAAACACTTTTCTTGTAGCTTTTCTTCAGTTCAGATAAAGTGGTGTTTTATCTGGTATGAAGTTCATTTAAACTAAATGCTCTCAGAAAACATATATATGACTTATTCTCAATATAAAGTGGGACATTTAACAGCAAGCAACCTGAGTTTCGATCATCCTTTGCATTATTACTTCTGGACATTAAAAACCTTCTTTGCACTTTTTCTTTAGTTACTCATTATTCTCAAACAATAGGGGATATTTATCAAGCTGTCAACCGCAAATATGCCTGAATTCTGCAGCGTAATTGTTGCAAGCTTGATCCAACCTAGTTATCAAAGCCTACAGACCGGCAAAAGTTGAAATCTGTGAAGGCTCATGTTTGATGCTGCCAGATATCCCATTGATTTATATGGTAGAAAACAAGTAACGTTTACACCTAACACCCTAACATAAGCCAAGAGTCTAAAAATCCCTAATCTTCCACCCCCCGACATCACCGCCCCCTACATAATGTTATTAACCCCCTATTCCGCTGCTCCCGGACCCCGCCACCACTAAATAAACATATTAACCCCTAAACCTCTGGCCTCCCACATCACTACCACCAACTAAACCTATTAACCCCTAAACTACCAGCCCCCCACATCGCAATAAACTAAATTAAGCTATTAACCCCTAAACCTAACAAGCCGCTAACTTTAAATTAAAATTACAACATCCCTATCTTAAAATAAATTTAAACTTACCTGTAGAATTAAAAAAAAAACAATTTTTAAACTATTAATTAACCTACCCTAACTATTATACTACACTTAAATTAAACTAGCAATTAAATTAACTAAATTACATATTAAAAAACCCTAACCCTACTCAAATTATTTAAATATACTATTTAACCTTATTAAAAATTACTAAATTACAAAAAAAATAAACGCTAAGTTACAAAAAATAAAAAACACTAAATTACGAAAAAACAAACAGACCACATTATCAAAAATAAAAATGAATTACTCCTTATCTAAAATAAAAAAGCCCCCCAAATAAAAAACCCCGTAGCCTACAATCAACTACCAATGGCCCTTTAAAGGGCCTTTTGTGGGGCATTGCCCCAAAGAAATCAGCTCTTTTACCTGTAAAAAAAAAATACAAACACCCCACAACAGTAAAACCCACCACCCAACCACCCCCCTCAAATAAAAACCCTATCTAAAATAACCTAAGCTCCCCATTGCCCAGGGCCGGATTTACATCTCAGGTGCCTGTAGGCACAAAAACCTGAAGCGCCCCCCTACCCCCCCCCCCAAAAAAAAAAAAAAGTGGAAAAAAATGAGGACTTTTTTTATTATTATTTAGGACAACTAAAAATAAATATTAGATGTAAAATTACATTTTCCCTTTTATGGAGATACACAAATACACACACCAATTGCAATATTTGTTGTAATGGAATGGAAAAATCAATATTCACTTGACTCAAATGGCCATACAATTTCTATTATGTATAACAAAAACAAATCATGTTAAACTTTTAACGCAAAATATTCTAAAGAAAACCCTATTTAAAGGGACATAAAATGTGACAGTTTGCTAGAGCATTTTAATATTGCACTAGTGCTTGCACAGAAGTGTGTTAGCCTCTTGCAAAAGAGTTAAACACATAGTCAATGTCAGTTCTGAGACAGCAATACACATCAGTGCAGACCCAGATGGGCTCATAGGACATATTTATTGACAAGCCATTAGTGTATTGCTTTTCTGGAGATGACTTTGACTATGTGCTTAACATTTTGTTGGAGTTAAACACAGTTTTGTGTAAACAATAGCAATATTAAAACTTGCAGCATGCAAGCTCATCAACAACCTGTGCAGCCAGTGGAAGAAAACATAAAATGTAGGTATTTTTTCCACTACATGAAAAAAATCTTGTGAACTCTGATATTTTTGGTACAAATACACACAGATGTTACATTTATTTTGTTCTGAAATATAAATATAATATGATGTTGCTCTCAAAGGAAAACATGGAATGTTGTAGATTATATGTAATCCAGGGGTCAACAAATGTGTTTAAAATTAGAAATTCAATTTACCACAATACAAAAATACCACATTTACTTGATAAAAGAACAGATTAACATTTTTTTATGTGATGTGTGTGTATGTACATATATATATATATATATATATATATATATATACATATACATACATACAAACAAATATGCCATGTGCGTGGTTTACACACATACACATTTTACAGCCTTACAGTCTACAAACTTTGTTGTCAAAGTGCCCTAAAGGCTGTAAAATTTGTAAATCACAATTGGCAATTTGTAATAAAGAGCAGAGCAGCTAGTCCCACATAACCTCCACACCTCCAAGGCCTTTATATAGCAAAAACATTCATCCTGAAGCAGAATTTAACCCCCTGGCTATAAAAATGCCCTACAGCACATAACAAGTGAATACACTGCAACCTTCTCTGGTAGCCAAGGGGTTAAAGTGCTCTGCTTGTAATGTTGTCATTCTAGGCAGCATTAGAAGTCTTGTACAGTCCTAACCTGTTGTTTTGAAGCTTTCATTCCTCAACAAAAAGTGTCTGCTACACATCAGCATGGAGCTTGGCTGTGTGAGGCAACAGAAGTACATAAAATAAAAGTGAAACTAAACATGCCTGGCAAAAATAGGAGGGTTTTAATATTTGCCCCTCTCTCCTTCATGGCTCCCTCAACTGCTGTAACATATTCCCAATAAACACTCGACTCTGTAAGCACCTGGCAGCACAATGTTTTTTTTTATTACTGACAGACAGGCGCCCCTCACTGCAAGGCACCTGTAGGCACATGCCTACTGTGCCTAATGGGAAATCCGGCCCTGCCATTGCCATGAAAAGGGCATTTGCATGGGCATTTACCTGCCAGGCCCTACTCTAATAATAAAACCCACCCAAAAAACCCTTAAATAAACCTAACACTAACCCCCGACGATCCACTTACAGTTATTGAAGTCCCGCTTGAAGGATCCATCCAGCCGAACAAGAAGTCTTCTTCCGGGCAGCAAGAAGTCTTCATCCGGGCAGCAAGAAGTCTTCATCTGGACGGCAAGAAGTCTTCATCCGGGCGGCTTCTTCCCTCTTCATCCAGCCGGCAAAGTCTTCATTCAGACGGTATCTTCTATCTTCATCCATCCGGTGTGGAGCGGGTCATCCTGAAGACATCCGGCACGGAGCTCTCATCCTATTGGATGATTGGAAAAGCCTATAGGATTTTAGCAGCTCTAATCCTATTGGCTGATTGGAACCTTTCAGACAAAAGGAATGCAAGGGACGCCATCTTGTATGACGCCACTTGCATTCAAGTTCCAGTTTACGGTGGCAACCGTATTGAATAGGAGCTCCGTGCCGGATTTCTTCAGGATGGACCCGCTCTGCTCTGGATGGATGAAGATAGAAGATGCCATCTGGATGAAGACTTTGCTGGCTGGATGAAGATGGAAGAGGCCGCCCGGATGAAGACTTCCTGCTGCCCGGATGAAGACTTCTTGCCGGCTGGATGGATTCTTCAAGCGAGACTTTAATAACTGTAAGTGGATCGTCAGGGGTTAGTTCTAGGTTTATTTAAGTTTTTTTTGGGTGAGTTTTATTTTTAGAGTAGGGTCTAGGCAGGTTAAAGAGCTAAATGCCATTTTAAGGGCAATGCCAATACAAATGCTCTTTTCAGGACAATGGGGAGCTTAGTTTATTTTAGATAGGGTTTTTATTGGGGGGGTTGGTTGGTTGGGTGGGTGGTGGGTTTTATTGTTGGGGGGTGTTTGTATTTTTTTTTTACAGGTAAAAGAGCTGATTTCTTTGGGGCAATGCCCAACAAAAGGCCCTTTTAAAGGCCATTGGTAGTTTATTGTAAGCTAGTTTTTTTTTTATTTTGGGGGGGCTTTTTTATTTTGATAGGGCTATTAGATTAGGAGTAATTCGTTTTTATTTTAGATCATGTGTTTGTTTTTCGTAATTTAGTGTTTTTTATTTTTTTAAACGTTTATTTTTTTTTTTAATTTAGTAATTTTTAATAAGGTTAAATAGTATATTTAAATAAATTGAGTAGGGTTAGGGTTTTTAATGTGTAATTTAGTTAATTTAATTGCTAGTTTAATTTAAGTGTAGTATAAAAGGGTATGTTAATTAATAGTTTAAAAATAGTTTCTTTTAATTCTACAGGTAAGTTTAAATTTATTTTAAGATAGGGATGTTGTAATTTTAATTTAAATTTAGTGGCTTGTTAGGTTTAGGGTTTAATAGCTTAATTTAGTTTATGGCGATGTGGGGGGCTGGCGGTTTAGGGGTTTATAGGTTTAGCTAGTGGTAGTGATGTGGGAGGCCAGAGGTTTAGGGGTTAATACATTTATTTAGGTGGCGGAGGGGTCCGGGAGTGGGGAATAGGGGTTAATATATTTATTTAGGTGGCGGCGGGGTCCGGGAGCAGTGGCATAGAGGCTAATACATTTATTTAGGTTGTGGCGAGGTCCGGGAGTGGCGGGATAGGGGTCAATAACTTTATTTTGGTGGCGGGGTCCAGGAGTGGCAGGATAGGGGTTAAACATTTTAGTATAGTGGCGGCATTCAGTGACAGGGTATAAATAAAGTTGGTAAAAAGCCGAATAGACGCGAGATCGAAATGACTGCTGGTTAACAACAGTCCGATGCTCATTGCCCCGTACTTGGTGGGCGTCTTTTTCCCGTCTTTTTTTATAAATATGGAGAACTTATTCAGGTCCGCAGCCGCAATGTAATGCGAGCATATTGGTGCCGTCGAATTCAACAATGTTGACAGCTTGATAAATGTCCCCTGATATGTTTTTTTTTCCGTAGTGAAAAATATTTGTCACTACCTACTTGGGCTTTGGTGATGACATGCTGTCTGGCACGTGCCTGTAAATGTCTGGCACGTGGCTTTAAATGTTTTTTAATAGCACTTCAAGGGAAGAAGCTATAAGGCAGAAGCTATAAAAGGGAATGCTAACAACAACAATGGAAATTTTACTAGCAAAATATTGTTTTTATGCAGAGCTTTTGGAACGTAGTGAGTAAATATGGATGAATATATAACAATGACTTTAATAGCCCAGATTTGCTGCAGAAGATTGTATCTATACCTTTAAGAAAATAAAATAATGTTTGTTGAAATGGGGATTATATGTTGCATTCCACAGGTCTTCACATGATTTCATTAATATAGTAACATCAAAATAAAACATTGAAAGGTTAAACATTTAAATTATGAAGACACACAAAACTGTGCACAAGGTATAAGAGAAACGTTAATGGGAAGAGGAGCTTTAGGGGTAGATTTATTAAGCAGTGGATGCTGCTTTCTATGCCCATCGTTTCAGGCTCGCCTGAAACTGAAGTTAAGAAGTAGCAGTCGTAAGACAGCTGCTCCTTAACTTCTCCATCACCTTTCAGGTGGCGAACAGAAATCATCCTGATCCGATACAATCGGGTTGATTGGCACTCCCTGCTAGTGGCCCATAGGCCGCCAGTGAGCAGGGGGGCGGCATTGCACAAGAAATGCTTGTGCAATTATAAATACCAACAGTGTATGCTGTCGGCATTTAGCGAGGTCGAGTGGACATGATTCGCTACAGCCAATATGCAAACTCAATCCTATTGGCTGATTGGATCAGCCAATTGGATTGAACTTCAATCCTATTGGCTGATTGCATCAGCCAATAGGATTTTTCCTACCTTAATTCCGATTGGCTAATAGGATTCTATCAGCCAATCGGAATTCAAGGGATGCCATCTTGGATGACGTCAATTAAAGGACCAGTCATTCAGTCATCGGATGAAGAGGATGCTCCGCGTCGGATGTCTTGAAGATGGACCCGCTCCGCTCCGGAAGGATGAAGATAGAAGATGCTGCCTGGATGAAGCCTTCTGCCGGTCTGGATGTCCTCTTCTGGCCGGATAGGATGAAGACTTCGGACCCTCTGGAGGACCACTTGTGCCCAGCTGGGTGAAGACGGCTCAAGGTAGGGTGATCTTCAAGGGGGTAGTGTTAGGTTTTTTAAGGGGGGATTGGGTGGGTTTTAGAGTAGGGTTAGGTGTGTGGGTGGTGGTTTTTAATGTTGGGGGGTATTGTATTTTTTTTACAGGTGAAAGAGCTGATTACTTTGGGGCAATGCCCCGCAAAAGGCCCTTTTAAGGGCTATTTGTAATTTAGTATAGGGTAGGGAATTTTATTATTTTGGGGGGCTTTTTTATTTTATTAGGGGGATTAGATTAGGTGTAATTAGTTTAAAATTCTTGTAATTCTTTTTTTATTATCTGTAATTTAGTGTTTTTTTTCATAATTTAGTTTATTTTATTTAATTGTAATTAATTGTAGGTAGTTTAGGTAATTAGTTTAATTATAGTGTAGTATTAGGTGTAATTGTAACTTAGGTTAGGGTTTATTATACAGGTACTTTTGTACTTATTTTAGCTAGGTAGTTATTAAATAGTTAATAACTATTTAATAACTATTGTACCTAGTTAAAATAAATGCAAAGTTGCCTGTAAAATAAAAATAAACCCTAAGATGGCTACAATGTAATTATTATTTATATTGTAGCTATCTTAGGGTTTATTTTAGAGGTAAGTATTTAGTTTTAAATAGGATTAATTTATTTAATAGTAGTAATTTAATTTAGTTTTAATTAAATTATATTTAAGTTATGGGGGGTTAGATTTAGATTTAGGGCTTAATAAATTTAATATAGTAGCGGCGACGTTGGGGGCGGCAGATTAGGGGTTAATAAATGTAGGTAGGTGTCGGCGATGTTAGGGACGGGGTTAATAAAATTTAACTAGTGTTTGCGAGGCGGGAGTGCGGCGGTTTAGGGGTTAATACATTTATTAAAGTGGCGGCGATGTCCGGTTGGCAGATTAGGGGTTAAATAATTTTATTATAGTGTTTGCGATGTGGGGTGGGGGGCTCGGTTTAGGGGTTAATAGGTAGTTTATGGGTGTTAGTGTACTTTGTAGTACTTTAGTTAAGAGCTTTATGTTACGGCGTTAGCCCATAAAACTCTTTTTTTTTTTTTTTTTTTTTTTTTTTATTGAACAAAATCAACAACAAAACATTGCAAAATCAGAATAACTAGCGTCACGCAGGACCAATAAAAACAAAATATCTTCCGATATTGGTATGAACATCCAAGGCAAAATGACACAGTAAAGCAATCACAGGTACATAATCACAGGTACATATCAACCTCTAAAAAAAGAAAACATGGAAGGAACAGATTTACCGTCTGCTAATCTGCATTTAATAATTGATATAGGTCTTTGAGTCCCCTGTCCTGCCCTTCTATAAACACTTTCTGATCTATGCTTGGGGTAAAAAGAGGATTACCCCTCATAGGTAAAAATTCAGAAAATGAAGGATCAATTTTTAAAACTCGACCACATTTATGCCATGCAGATATTATGTTCTTTAATGAGCATAAAGTTCTGACATTTGAGGGGAGATTTTGAAGTGGACAATGCAAAAGAGCATTCATGGAGTGACAATATGTTGTTCCATATCGTACAAGGTAACAATATTCGATTGGGCAATCCAATCAAAGGCAAATTTCAACAGAGTAGCCAAATTATAAAGTTTAATATTAGGAAGAGCCAAACCAGCTGCTGAAAATGTATGGGACAATCTACTGAGCGATAATCCTGGCTTTTTGGCTCTCCAAATAAATTTAGAGAACCAAGACGCCAACCAACTTAAGTCTTTATTTAATATACATAACGGCAAATTTTGTAACAAATATAAAATACGTGGAAAGATTACAGTTTTAATAAGTTTAATAGAAGCTGTAATAGATAATGGAAAAGCCGTCCAGAGCTCTAAATCTTCTATTTGTCCCTATACCATTGTTTCGGATTTTTATTTATTTCAAGATCTAAATATTAAATACTTTTCACTATTCGGAACTTAGTTGAAATTGACTTCCGATCTTTTCTACCAAGCCACATAATTTCACTCTTATCCATATTAATTTTGTAACCTGCAAAGGAACTAAATTCTTCTAACACTTGGACTACTTCTGGAATAGTAGAAGCAGTATTCTGCATAAATATTAACATATCATCCGCATATAGTAATAGCTTCAAGCTTTGAGCTCCAACTGGGATGCCTTTAACACCTCTCTTAACCGAACTGCCAACGGTTCTAAGGATGATTGGAACAGCCAATAGGATGCAAGCTCAATCCTATTGGCTGATCCAATCAGCCAATAGGAATTTTCTTAATTCCGATTGGTTGATAGAATCCTGTCAGCCAATCGGAATTCAAGGGACGCCATCTTGGATGACGCCATTTAAAGCAACCTTTATTCTTCGTTAGGACGTCATTTGAAGAGGATGGCTCAGCGTCAGCTGGATAGAAGATGGCTCCGCTCCGGAAGGATGAAGATAGAAGATGCCGCTTGGATGAAACCTTCTGCCGTCTGGAGGACCTCTTCTGCCCCGATCGGATGAAGACTTCTGCCGTATGGAAGACCACTTGTGCCCGGCTGGGTGAAGATGGCTCAAAGTAGGGAGATCTTCAGGGGGTTAGAGTTAGGTTTTTTTTAAGGGGGGATTGGGTGGGTTTTAGAGTAGGGGTGTGTGGGTGGTGGGTTTTAATGTTGGGGGGGTTATTGTATTTTTCTTTTACAGGTAAAAGAGCTGATTACTTTGGGGCAATGCCCCGCAAAAGGCCCTTTTTAGGGCTATTTGTAATTTAGTATAGGGTAGGTAAATTTTATTATTTTGGGGGGCTTTTTTATTTTATTAGGTGGATTAGATTAGATGTAATTAGTTTAAAATTCTTGTAATTCTTTTTTTATTTTCTGTAATTTAGTGTTTGTTTTTTCTCGTAATTTAGTTTATTGAATTTAATTGTAATTAATTGTAGGTAGTTTAGATAATTTATTAAATGATAGTGTAGTGTTAGGTGTAATTGTAACTTAGGTTAGGATTTATTTTACAGGTAATTTTGTACTTATTTTAGCTAGGTAGTTATTAAATAGTTAATAACTATTTAATAACTATTGTACCTAGTTAAAATAAATAAAATGTTGCCTTTAAAATAATATAAATCCTAAGCTAGCTACAATGTAACTATTAGTTATATTGTAGCTAGCTTAGGGTTTATTTTATAGGTAAGTATTTAGTTTAAAATAGGATTATTTATTTAATTATGTTAAATGTATTTAGTTTAATTTAAATTATATTTAAGTTAGGGGGGGTTAGGATTAGGTTTAGACTTAGGTTTAGGGGTTAATAACTTTAATATAGTAGCGGCGACGTTGGGGGTGGCAGATTAGGGGTTAAGAAATGTAAGTAGGTGTTGGCGATGTTAGGGACGGCAGATTAGGGGTTAATAAAATTAAACTAGTGTTTGTGAGGCGGGAGTGCGGCGGTTTAGGGGTTAATACATTTATTAAAGTGGCGGCGATGTCCGGTCAGCAGATTAGTGGTTAATAATTCTAGGTAGGTGGCGGCGACATTGGGGGCGGCAGATTAGGGGTTAATAAATATAATGTAGGTGTCAGCGATGTTAGGGGAAGCAGATTAGGGGTTCATAGGTATAATGTAGGTGGTGGCGATGTCCGGTCGGCAGATTAAGGGTTAAAAAAATTATTATAGTGTTTGCGATGTGGGGGGGCCTCGGTTTAGGGGTTTATAGGTAGTTTATGGGTGTTAGTGTACTTTTTAGCACTTTAGTTAAGAGTTTTATGTTCCGGCGTTAGCCCATAAAACTCTTAACAACTGACTTTTAAATGCGGTCGAAGTCTTGACAGGAGAGTGTCTACCGCTCACTTCTTCCAAGACTCGTAATACCAGCGTTAGGCAAATCCCATTAAAAAGATAGGATACGCAATTGACGTAAGGGGATTTGTGGTAGCCTCGAGTCGCGGAAGAAAAGTGAGTGGTGAGCCTCTACCTGTCAGACTCGTAATACCAGCGTTAGATAAAAAGCAGCGTTGGGACCTCTCAACGCTGCTTTTTAAGGCTAACACCAATCTCGTAATCTCTGTGTCAGTTTGGATAACAGTCTCCCATACTCCCACTAACTAAAAACATTTTTTGTGGCTTACCTCGAACTGTACCTAATGTGTGACAATGCTTAACAACAGAAACTTTTTGTGTAATGTGTAAATATGTGTTTACAATTGTAAAATTATAATTAAGGTGCCTTTTTAATTCTAAAAGATTGAAAAAAAATTGTATACACTAATACAAATGCTTGAGCAAGCTTGTTTAGGCTAAATCAACATATATATAAACAAAAATAACAAAAATTATAAAGAAAGTCATTAAAAAGTGGAAATTATAATAACATCAACCATCACACCCTTGGGAAGTAAAATAGCTGTGAAATAGAAAGGACTTTTTGGTGGGCATTCAATGACAAATCATCACATAAAATTCCAATGTTTATTCTGAAATATTTAAGGTTGAAGGTCACATGACGTTACCTTCAAATTAAAATATAAATCAAAATAGTGGTATTTTTTAGCCTTAGCTTTTAAGTTTAAATTATTTGAAATATGTTTTAAAGTTTTGGCTACCCTGCTGTAGAGGGAATAATATATTATGTCTCAAAGAGGGGTACAAAATATTGACTTTGGGAAGTTACTTGATTAATGTCCTCTAGCTAACTACAAAATGTCATCAAAATAAGAGATCTTTTGGTTTAGGAGCCATGATGATTTGTCATGTAATGACAATCAGCAACGCCGGATTGGCCTAACGGGATACCAGGAAATTTCATGGTGGGCTGCAGCAGCTATGGCTAGAAAAGCTAAAATTTAAAGGGGTGATTAATGGATGTAATTGGGCTTTACAGTGCATATAACAAGAATCTGGAACTTTTTTTAAATTACAAAATAATATACTAGAATTCTGAAACGAAATATTGAGGGAAGGAGTATCCCAGTAATATCACCTTTGAGAACATTTTAATGTGTACATTATACTGAGTGAACGGAAAATAGGGCTGGTCTCCATATTTTCCAGGGCTGATTTTAATTCCCAGTCCAGTACTGACAATCAGGCACACTGCACAAGTGGGTCAGCAGGAGATTATAGCAATATTTTTAATCGGAATCAAAGCTGAGAGCTGGGTAACCCAGCTTTGGTAGGTTTATTTTTAAAAATGTCATCTGCTCCAGAAGCTGGGGGGACAACTGTGAACGATGAGGGGAAAGTGTATTTCCTGTGATTGAAAATACATGTTCACTGTGGACGGTGGTTGTGGGACTGGAAAGTAGCTCCTGGGCTACCACAGACAGGACAGGCCACAAAAACCTCTTTTCATCCCAAAAACTCAAGGGATCTGTACTGGGGGGCAGAGGAGGTTGAGATAGGTAAAGCTTAACCATGTTGGCAGCATTGCTTTCTTTCATCTGGGGCTCTCTAATGTCTCCAACCAATCTGCCCAGTGTATCAGCCCAAAAAGTAGCTGCTGTGGTAGGACGAGGACGAGCAGCAGTGCTAGGGCTTTTGGTTTTAGGTGACAGAGAATCACTATCAGACTCCGGCATCTCTTCATCTGCCTCTACAGGTGACATTTTTTTTGTCTATCACGCACCCTCTGTATCAATTTGTCCCTCCATGTGGTCAAGCTATTTGTACGGAGTGCTATCTTTGCCTTTACTCTAGGATCCCAAAGTGTGGCTAGCATGTAGTGAGGGCTAATGCCGATGCACTCTTTTACGTGTCAAGTCAGTTGCTCCTTCAGCCTCCTTAGAAGGGCAGCAACATCATCAAGAAAATTACCACCAGGCAATACTTCCCTATTGCAAAGGAAATCATCTAATAGGCATGAGAGGTGAGTGAAGAGGGGAATGACTTGTGTCAGGCTAGTGTTCTCTTGGCTTAAATGTTCTGTCACCACCCGAAAAGGTGTGAGGACTGCCACTAACTGTTCAATTATGGCCCAGTCATCCCTGCCCAGTGGTCTGTCAATGCCAATGGAATGTTTGTATGCCATTGCATGGATTGCCTTTTGCTGTTCTAATATACGCTCCAGCATATCTAATGTGGAGTTCCATCTAGTACTCACATCTTGTTTGAGACAGTGCTCTGCAAGGCCAAAATGTCTCTGTTCCTGTCTAAGGAGATGGCTATCTTTTACACTATGATGGAAGTGGCCAGCTATTTTTCGGCAACACTCAAAAAAAAAAAAACGTACACCCACAAACCCACCCTCCCGTAGCACCTTTAGCATATTGGCTGCCCCATCGGTGACAACAAAACCCATTTGTGCCTTTGTCCCTTCCTGCTTTCCCAGCCACTGAGACACCATATTATTCAGAGCATGTAGGATGTTCTGTGAGGTGTGCTGTTGATCCATCACCTCAGCATGCAGGAGAAAGAAGCGGTACCCCTTGGCTACTGCACCAGCCACTGAGTCTGAGGTTTTTGACCCTGAAATTTTTGGTGATATAACTGGTGACACATTTGGCAGCCACCAATGTGTGGTCAAAGACAGGAAGGCATGTTGGCCACTAGGATCACTCCATAGGTCAGTGGTGAAGTGCACTGACTGTCCAGTAGCCTTTCCCAGCTACTCCTTCAAAACAACAATGCATGACTGTTAAAGTGAGGGACTTGCAGATCTACTAAATGTGGTATGAGCAGGAACTTTACAATGGGGTGCAACTGCCTCCATAAGTTGTTTAACCCCTTAACGACACGCGTCGTACAGGGTACGTCTTGCACAAACTGGTCTTTAAAGACCAGCGACGTACCCTGTACGATGTTGGGGTTGAAAGCGGCTGGAAGCGATCCTGATCGCTTCCAGCCGCTTTCCGGTTATTGTAGTGATGCCTCGATATTGAGGCATCACTGCAATAACATTTTTCCCCATCCGATGCAGAGAGAGCCACTCTGTGGCCCTCTCTGCACCGGACATCGATGCCGTGATCGTTGGTGGGTGGGAGCAAACGTGGGAGGCGGGTGGGCGGCCATCGATGACTTACCAATGTGCATCGGTGGGCGGGATCGTGGGCGGTGTTGCTGGGGGCGCGCACGGACGCGCGCGCGTGCACAGGGGAGGCGGGCGGGCGCGTGCACGGGGAGGGAGCGGGTGGGAACCGTTACACTATGGAACAGTGCGGTTTGTATTTAGAGGGAGAGAGGGGGAATAAATGTTTTATAAATAAGTTAATCTAAGTGATCTGGGAGGGGGTGGGGGTTTAGTCTTGGGGGGGGAAGCTACACTACAGAAAAGTGGGGAAAAAAATAAAAAAAATATACATTTTTTTGTAAACTGGGTACTGGCAGACAGCTGCCAGTACCCAAGATGGCTCCCAATAATGTAGAGGGGGAGGGTTAGAGAGCTGTTTGGGGGGGGGATCAGGGAGGTTTGGGGCTAAGAGGGATCCTACACAGCAGCATATGTAAATATGCTCCAAAAAAAAAAAGAAGAAAAAAAAAGATACCTTTTATTTTAGTACTGGCAGACTTTCTGCCAGTACTTAAGATGGCGGGCACAATTGGTGGGTGGGGGAGGGAAGAGAGCTGTTTGGGAGGGATCAGGGGGTCTGATGTGTAAGGTGGGAGGCTGATCTCTACACTAAAGCTAAAATTAACCCTGCAAGCTCCCTACAAGATCCCTAATTAACCCCTTCACTGCTAGACATAATACAGGTGTGATGTGCAGCGGCATTTAGAAGCCTTCTAATTACCAAAAAGCATTGCCAAAGCCATATATGTCTGCTATTTCTGAACAAAGGGGATACCAGAGAAGCATTTACAACCATTTGTGCCATAATTGCACAAGCTGTTTGTAAATAATTTCAGTGAGAAACCTAAAATTGCGAAAAAAATTACGTTTTTTTTTAATTTGATCGCATTTGGCGGTGAAATGGTGGCATTAAATATACCAAAATGGGCCTAGATCAATACTTTGGGTTGTCTACTACACTACACTAAAGCTAAAATTAATTCTACAAGCTCCCTACATGCTCCCTAATTAACCCCTTCACTGCTGGGCATAAAACACGTGTGGTGCGCAGTGGCATTTAGCAGCCTTCTAATTACCAAAAAGCAACGCCAAAGCCATATAAGTCTGCTATTTCTGAACAAAGGGGATCCCAGAGAAGCACTTACAACCATTTATGCCATAATTGCACAAGTTGTTTGTAAATAATTTCTGTGAGAAACCTAAAGTTTGTGAAAAAATTTGTGAAAAAGTGAACATTTTTTTTTATTTGATCGCATTTGGCGGTGAAATGGTGGCATGAAATATACCAAAATGGGCCTAGATCAATACTTTGGGATGTCTTCTAAAAAAAAATATATACATGTCAAGGGATATTTAGGTATTCCTGACAGATATCAGGGTTCCAATGTAACTAGCGCTCATTTTGAAAAAAAGTGGTTTTGAAATAGCAAAGTGCTACTTGTATTTATTGCCCTATAACTTGCAAATAAAGCAAAGAACATGTTAACATTGGGTATTTCTAAACTCAGGACAAATTTTAGAAATTATTTAGCATGGTTGTTTTTTGGTGGTTGTAGATGTGTAACATATTTTGGGGGTCAAAGTTAGAAAAAGTGTGTTTTTTTCCATTTTTTCCTCATATTTTATAATATTTTTAATAGTAAATTATAAGATATGATGAAAATAATGGTATCTTTAGAAAGTCCATTTAGTGGTGAGAAAAACAGTATATAATATGTGTGGGTACAGTAAATGAATAAGAGGAAAATTACAGCTAAACACAAACACTGCAGAAATTTTTAAAATAGCCCTGGTCCTTAAGGGAAAGAAATTGAAAAATGGCCTTGTCCTTAAGGGGTTAAAGGGGTCCCCTTCCACCATAATAAAGGAGCCCCTCCAACCCCTATGAGCTGGGCAATGAGGCGTGTAATTTTGGGACCAATTACTTCACAATCCAACCATCCTTACCTTAGCTGCGCTTTATTCTCCTTACCGGACGCACACCCAGACTTATGGCAGAACTTACAGATCACAACTGTGACTGACTTTTACGAATCGAATGCATGGATCCCCCATTCCCAACTTTGTATTAAATTTCAAATACCCCCAAGACTTCGGTTCGAAGCTTTTCGCCTAAGTTCCTGGCTACACTCCTGGGGCTATCCTAAACAAACCCTTAGGACACCATCTTTATGGGAGCATACATGGAACAAAGCTCATATTATTAAACACTCCCTCTCCTTCCACTATAACTTGCTTTCTAATGCACATTCGTAACAAAAAATTTATCAACATCATGCCTGGGAGAGTGAGATAGTTTTCATAGCCAACACTAGTACCTGGTACAAAAGAATCTTGGTAACTAAAAAATACCTACACTGTGCTACCCTCTGGGAACTGTTTTACAAACTCTTAGTTAGATGGCATCTGGTTCCGACCACTCTACATAAAATATACAGTTCTCACTCCCCTATGTTCTGGAAACTTTGCGGCCACACGGGTACGCCTCTGCATGTCTGGTGGTCCTTCCCCAAAATACAACCCCTCTGGAGGAAGCTTTATAGCACCCTTAACTCTCTCAATGTTAGGCCCCTTATCTCCCAGAGGTTACTCTTCTTCATATCCAAATACCTAATTTAGGTGACCCTACAGAAGCACTAACAATATATCTTTTCATGGCAACAAAGCTAGCCATAGCCAGAGCCTGGAAAAATAAAAAAAACACTGTCTTTTACGCAAGTACTATCGATTGCCCGACGTATCAGAATAATGGAACAATACTCCCACAGGGTCTTAGATAAAACGGACTTCCATCTAAACGTATAATCCCCATGGCTTGTAATTTTCCCAGACTAGACCTTACATCACGAAACTCCCCAGCTTAAATGTCCCCTCCTTTTTCTGAACCCCCACCTCCCCCCCTAAATCTGGGCTGACATTATTGACCCCAAAAAGTACTTATATCTAATAATAATTTCAGATAACATATGGTGGACTACTTATCTTAGTCCTCCACTTTCAGCAGATACAGCTATCCTAAGTACATGATTTCAATATTCTTTCTTACAGAAAAATAAGACACTTTACCTATTTATGAGAACTCCACTCCCGCGCCTTTTTATATATATAAAATTATGTGTACAACATCTAGAGGATAACAAATCCTGCAACAATTTTTTAAGTTTATGGTCTATCCTTATTTGCATAATATCCTTCAGTACTGTCTCAAGTCATAATGTACACATATTTCCTTGGTTTCATATTGTTGTGTCTACTTTTGAATGTCTCAATAAAAAATTTTTAAAAGAAAAAAAAAAAAACAAGAAAGGGATAACATGATATTTGTAACCCAATATAATAAATTAAGTAGAAAAATCACAGGAATTCTTAGAAAACATTGGCACATATTAAGGGAATGTAATCTACAAGTGGCTGAATTTAAAAATGCACCAATGGTAGCCTATAGAATAAGTTTTCAAGAGTGAGTGCTGTTGAGCTGAAATATGTTTAGTGACATCAATTAATTCTTTTTGAAGCATACAAATGCTGATGTTCAAACAAACAGCATTAAACCAGTCCTTTAAATTCAAAGTATATTATCCCAATGGTAAGTGAAGAAAAAACCCTTATTTGAGTGTGACACAGCTCACCTGACGTACCGCTGCCATGAATACCGCTCTGACTTCCCAGCGTGAGACCCGGCAATACTCAAGCCTGCTCACAAACTCACTGCATCCGATGTAGCGTGATCCGTAGGGTAAGTCCTGTCCGCTGTACCGTGTATCAGTCTACGGCTCTTCGGCGTCCTCCGGAAACGTCACCACACATGCGGTGGAGCTGTCACATGTGGGTCATCAACCAATGGGAAACGACTGGCAGTCCCGGTATCCAAAAAGATCTTCTGGCAAAAAGCAAATGTAACTGAAAGAAGAGGCGATCAATCCGGATGATGATAAAAGTAAAACGTAGCTTTTATTCAGAGCCCAAGTATAAAAACATCAGAGCTGCAGTTCATGTACAAGGTGTTGTGTATCAGATTGGCTTACGCATTTCGGCGTGAGCCGTAGTCATAGCCTATACAACCTGATACACTGCACCCATTTAAACCTTAAAAAGCACAGTGATTGGATAATTACAAAGTCAACAAAATTTGCATAAACACACCTTGAAACAGTAATAGCGCATAACAGTAAGCAATTCTATAATAGATGAACTGAAATACAAAGAATCAATCTATTATTCACTGTTACCATATACAAAATAATGTATATAAAAATATGAATGGGCACCCAAATACCGGCAAATAATCATATACAATACTGGAGGTAAACCGCTATTAGGACATATGTAACTAATAAATAGAGGCTCTAATACCTGAAACCTAATGCAGATGGGAACAATAATATTATTTGATATACAAAAATACAAAGTTAAAAACATATATACAATATAAGTACATGATAGAAAGAAAGGGAAGGGATAATAAAACTTGTAAGTGTTTAAGAGAGACCGGTACCACTATATTAATAAATAGGGATCGAGAATAAATCTATCATCCAAATCCAGAAGTACTAAGGAAATCTAACTTAACATAGTGGATATCTACAGACAGGAAATATTCAATTTAATCAATATTCACATCAGGTAAAGTAAAGAAATTAAAATAAATACACATAATACCTTATTGCCAAAAATTAATTAAGTCAAATTCGGAAAATTAAGACCTAAGGGCAGACTAGTCTTTAACCTGAAGATCCAAAACATTTCTTGCCGTTTGAGCCTTTTTGTAGGTCCCCACCTCTACCTATCAATGGAATTCTCTCAATGTGAATAGGTTTATCAGAAATGTGACCTTGCGTAAACATTTTCAAAATGGTTCAGGTTTGGCTCATGATTCTTCGGTCAGACCCGGAGCAGGTGTAAATGTACCATTCAACGAATGCTGTGATTTGATCTCTTTAGAACAATTAGAACAGGAAGGTAGAAGTGGTACCACCACAATAGAAGGTATGAATAGAATCAGAAGTTATAAAAAACCTTCTCAATTCTACCCAATACATACTAGGTGTCCAACCCTAGAGACGTTCTTTGAAAGGGTTGAAAGAGATCTTACACAACTAAAGAGTGAGGATTCACTTATTTTTTCTAATTTGACTAATAAAGAGAAAAGGGCTTTGAAAGAACTTAAAGGTCTGAATGAAATTGTAATTTGTAATGCTGACAAGGGGGGATCAGTGGTTGTACTCAATAAGTGATTATATTTTTGAGGCTTATAGGCAATTGAACAACAGAGATAATTACGAATTATTACAGGGTTATCCCACTATGCACTATCAGAGAGAGCTGTTGCATCTCCTGGACAAAGGTGGTGACTTGGGGATCTTGGACAGTAATACCATGGAGTTTCTCTATGTTGAGCATCCTAGGATGCCTATATTCCATCATCTGCCCAAGGTCCACAAGTCACTCACCAAAGTCCAGGGGAGACCAATAGTTGGATTGGCTCCCTCTCTGAAAAACTCTCTATGTGGCTCGATGAGGTTTTACAACCTTTGGTTAGGAATTTGCCCAGTTACCTTCGTGATACAAAACATGTTTTGAGGATTTTTGGAGACGTCAAATGGGAAAGCCATTTTGGTTGGCTTACCATTGACGTTAGCTCTTTGTATTCCTCTATCAGACATAGTCTAGGGTTGGAAGCGTTGAAATATTTCCTTTACAACTATACTGATTTTACCTCTAACTTTCAAGAATATGTCTTGGAAGTTGCTAGCTTTTTGCTGACACATAATTTTTTCAGTTTTGATGGGAAGGTGTATCTGCAAAGGTGTGGGACGGCTATGGGGGCTAAGTTTGCCCCCTCCTACACCAACATCTTCATGGGATGGTGGGAGCTGTCCCACATCTTTGCAGATTCTAATCCCTACAGAGATCAGATCAGTCTATACAAACGCTATATCGACAATCTGCTGCTGGTCTGGCAGGGAGATCAATCATCGGCTCTTCTTTTTGTGGAATGGCTAAATAACAATGAGGTAGGCCTCCAATTCACACATGAATACCATTGTGAAACTATCAATTTCCTAGACTTAAGACTAAAGGGATTATCTGATGGAACAATTGATACCAGTGTGTATCGGAAACCTATCTCAGGCAACTCTTTATTGAGTGCCAAAAGTTGTCATCCCTCACATGTGCCCTATGCTGTGGCCAAAGGGCAATTCATTAGCACAAAAAGAAATTGTACTAATGGTGATCAATATGAATTGGAGGCTGATACTTTATGTGACAGACTCAAAGATAGGGGTTACAAACAACATGTGGTATTGAGAGCCAGACGAGAGGTACAACATTTGGACAGGAATCTTTTGTTGAAAGACAAGGACTTGACTGTTAACAACAAATTTGATGGTGTTACATTTATCACTAACTATAGTGCACACTATAACAAAGTGTGAAATATAGTGCGCAAACATTTTAGGATGTTGGTGGCTGATGACCTTTTGGTCCCAGTAGTTGATAAAGGTATGAGATGTGCTTACAGAAAAGCTAGAACACTAGGGAACTATGTGGCACCATCTGAAGTAATCAAACAAAAACCCAAAGCCTCTACCTGGTTACAACACCAGGGTATGTTCAAATGTGGTAAATCTAGGTGAAAACCTTGTGAACATGTGCTCTTAGCTACACAATTTAAATCTGAAGTAACAGGAGAGACTTTCGATATCCGCAATTGCCTTAACTGTACCTTCAATTTTGTGGTATATCTAATCACGTGTACAGCTTGTTCCCTACAATACGTGGGGCTCACGACTAGAGACGTGAACTCCCATATTAGAGAACATCTTTCCACTATCCACCTTGGAAAAGCTAAGACACCATTGGTTCAGCATTTTTTTCATTACCACAATAAGAGTACTGATACCTTTGCCTGGAACATTATTGAGAGAATTCCATTGAAAGGTAAAGGTGGGGACCGTACAAAAAGGCTCGAACGCCAAGAAATGTTTTGGATCTTCAGGTTAAAGACTAGACTGCCCTTATAATTCCGAATTTGACTTAATTAATTTTGGCAATAAGGAATTATGTGTATTTATTTTAATATCTTTACTTTACCTGATGTGAATATTGATTAAATTGAATATTTCCTGTCTGTAGATATCCACTATGTTAAGTTAGATTTCCTTAGTACTTCTGGATTTGGATGATAGATTTATTCTCGATCCCTAACTATTAATATAGTGGTACCGGTCTCTCTTAAACACTTACAGGTTGATCTAAACCCAGCCGTAATATCCCTTCCCTTTCTTTCTATCATGTACTTATATTGTATATATGTTTTTAACTTTGTATTTTTGTATATCAAATAATATTATTGTTCCCATCTGCATTAGGTTTCAGGTATTAGGGCCTCTATTTATTAGTTACATATGTCCTAATAGCGGTTTACCTCCAGTATTGTATATGATTATTTGCCGGTATTTGGGTGCCCATTCATATTTTTATATACATTATTTTGTATATGGTAACAGTGAATAATAGATTGATACTTTGTATTTCAGTTAATCTATTATAGAATTGCTTACTGTTATGCGCTATTACTGTTTCAAGGTGTGTTTATGCAAATTTTGTTGACTTTGTAATTATCCAATCACTGTGCTTTTTAAGGTTTAAATGGGTGCAGTGTATCAGGCTATGACTACGGCTCATGCCGAAACGCGTAAGCCAATCTGATACACAACACCTTGTACATGAACTGTGGCTCTGATGTTTTTATACTTGTGCTCTGAAAAAAAGCTACATTTTACTTTTATCATCATCAGGATTGATCGCCTCTTCTTTCATTTACATTAGCCTATAGAAGAAATCATATCATTAAGGATATGTTAGTACATACTGACATAGGCAGTGGAAAAACTAGTATTCAAACAACTATAGGTACTAAGAAAAATGGCTGTTACCCATGACTCAGTTGTAGTCATTGCAGTTCTATGATTAAAGGTGAATATGTTTACCATCCAACAAATGGTAAGACATTTTAAATAAGAGATTATGTAAATGCAGATCTACATGCGTTATATACTTAATTAAGTGTCCATGTGGACTCATTTATGTGGGTGAGACCTGTAGAGAGGTAAGGGAGAGGATGACGGAACATAAATCAAACATCAGAAGGAAAAAACAAAGATGCACCTGTATCCTCTCACTTCATCTCTATGGGTCATAATATAAGCCAGTTGAGGTTCCAGATCATAGACAGGGCTGTTAGACCGAGGAAGGGAGGGGAAAGAGAAAATTTATTAAAAACTAGAGAAATGTTCTGGATTTACAAATTGGAATCCTTTACACCCAAATGTCTTAACAAAGATTATGACTGGAGTCTGTTTTTTTTTAACTGCTTCTTTGGTTTTTGGTTCTTGTTTTTTTATTTAATGACCTCTGCTCTATTATGTATGTGTCTTTGACATTTCAGATTCAATTATTGTTATTATCCAATTAGGATTATAGGGACCCAGCTACTGTATGCTATGATCTCCTTTTTTAATTGTATATATAGGTTTTTAAGTGATTTTATGTAGAAATATACATATATACCAAGATTGTGTCGATGAGAAATAACTAAGGGATGTAGTACTGTTTAACAACCACAAGATGTCAATATTGAGTCTAAAATTCTCCCATGGTAACAGTTAATAGGTGAGAGTATAAAAGGCACAAAATTGTGTATAATCAGTATACATGACTAAGGGCCTAGCAAGGGCCTGCAACGTTGTATTGTTTGCTTTGGACCCCATATGAAAAATAAAGGTCTTTTTATGAGACATTTGGAGGCTGGAATTCATATGTTCCCCTGTATCATGTGACAGACAGCCAATTACAGACTAGTATACGTATACCATGTGAGCTTGTGCACATGCTCAGTAGGATTTTGTTCCCCAGAAAGTGTGAACATAAAAAGTTTCTTAAAACTGCATGATATATCTGAATCATAAAAGGTTATTTTGACTTGAGTGACCCATTTAACTAACTCCTTTGCAATGAAACACTCAGTTAACAGTACACTGATTCAAATATAGACTCCTGCCTTTACCCCTAACTGCACCTTAAATTAACCCTTACTGTTCCTTTCTATAAATACTCCTCACCATAACTTAACCCTAAGACTCCTGTTAACCCTAACTGCCTCTAAATTAACCCCAGATATTGATGTGTAGCTCTGGGATAATAGTTATTAGGGTAGATTTAACAATTGTTGGATGGACATGATTCGCTGTGGCAAACATGTCTGCCCGACATTGCTAAATGAGGACAGCATATGCTGTCAGCATTTAACATTGCACAAACATTTCTAGTGAAAGAGACCGTTGCTTCTTAACATACATTTCCGACAGCATATGCTGCTTAATAAATATGCCCCATTGTGTTAATGTAAATTTATTATAATACCTATTAGGTAAATAAAGCGGGAATCACTTCCCTCTGTATGATCATGGATAACCAGTCTTTTGTCAGATATGCCTTTATTAGGCAAATACAACAGTACAAAATGCAGCATACTCTGTTCTATGCACTGTGTTGGTACCCGCACAATATATGCAGCATATTCTGTTCTATGCACCATGTTGTATGCATTGCCTTAGTTTTTCATATACAACAAAAGTCTGGTTATCCATATGATATGGGTAAGAAATAGATGTAACACTGCATTGTGTGTCAGGACGAGTCAGACAGTGACTCAGGAGTCAGGAATCGGATCAGTGGAGCATCCGTAATAGGAGAATCTGTGATTCGTCCCTCATGCATCACTTGCCCAACAAGTGAACTGATGAATTGGTTCATGGACTGGTTCAGTTAAATGAACCATTCAAAATGAACTGAATCATCCAGATGAATCAGACTTCCCATCTCTACTGACACACTGAACTGAAAGAACTAGTAGCTGGTGGGTGGGAGCTCCTCCTCCTGTAAATAGGTCATCAAAACATGACTATCTAGGATATGAGCAGGCTGATCTGTAAGGGGGAGAATTCATGCTTAAAGGGACAGTATACACCAATTTTCATATAACTGCATGTAACTACTATAAAGAAGAATATGCACAGATACTGATCTAAAAATCCAGTATAAAACCTTTTAAAAACGTACTTAGAAGCTCCAAATTTAGCACTGTTGATTAAATTAGCTTGAACACCCAGTTAAAGGGACTGGGTGCAGATACCCCCCCCCCTTCCCTGCATATGAAAAGACAGATTAGGCAAACAGAAGTCAGCCGTGGTCTGTAAATGCATGTATACATCTGACACTTTGGGGCTTGGATAGGAGTCTGAAAACCAGCACAATGTTATTAAAAAATAAGCAAAACTATACATTGTTACAAAAACATACCCAGGTGGACTGTATAAATGGTTCATCTACAAAACATTTATGCAGAGAAAAATCTAGTGTATAATGTCCCTTTAAGGTCGAATAACATGATTATAATCCTATATAATAAAAGGCCAGTTATGTTTGTCATATGCAGTCATGCGCAGTAGAGACTGCAGAGGACAAACATACCTGGCCTTGAGCAGCAGAGGAGTGCGCACTGCGGAAGGTAACTGGTAGGGGCGTGGCCAGGCGTGCTGTGATGTGGCCTGGCATGCCATGATGGGGGCGTGGCCCGGCGGGCATGTGAGGGGGCGTGGCCTCGCTGGAGCATGCACGAGGGGAGTGGCAGCGGTAAAAAGGTGGGAGAGACCAAAAGAGGTGGGAGAGACCAAAAGAGAGGAGGGAAAGAGAGAAAGCGAGCAAAAGAGGAGGAAGAGAGAGAGCAAAAGAGGGGAGAGAGCAAAAGAAGGGGGGAGAGAGCAAAAGAGGGGGGAGAGAGAAAGCAAAAGAGGGGGAGAAGAGAGAGCAAAAGTGAGGGGAAGAGAGAGTGAGAGAGAGCAAAAGAGAGGAGAGAGAGAGCAAAAGAGGGGGGAGAGAGCAAAAGAGGGGGGAGAGAAAGAGCAAAAGAGGGGGGAGAGAGAGTGCAAAAGAGAGCGGAGAGAGAGCAAAAGAGAGCGGAGAGAGAGCAAAAGAGAGCAGAGAGAGAGAGCAAAAGAGAGGGAGAGAGAGAAAAAGAGAGGGGGAGAGAGAGCAAAAGAGAGGGAGAGAGAGAGCAAAAGAGAGGGGGAGAGAGAGCAAAAGAGGGGAGAGAGAGAGAGAGCAAAAGAGGTGGAGAGAGAGAGCACAAAAGAGGGGGAGAGAGAGCTAAAAAGAGAGGGGGGAGAGAGAGAGCACAAAAGAGAGGGAGAGAGAGAGCTCAAAAGAGAGGGGGGAGAGAGAGAGTTTAAATGAGAGGGGGTAGAGAGAGAGCGCAAAAGAGGGGGGAGAGAGAGCGCAAGAGAGAAGGGGGAGAGAGAGTGCAAAAGAGGGAGAGAGAGAGCAAAAGAAGGGGGAGAGAGCAAAAGAGGGGGGGAGAGAAAGAGCAAAAGAGGGGGGAGAGAGAGAGCAAAAGAGAGCAGAGAGAGAACAAAAGAGAGCGGAGAGAGAGAGCAAAAGAGAGGGAGAGAGAGAGCAAAAGAGGGGGGAGAGAGAGCGCAAAAGAGGGAGAGAGAGAGAGAGCGCAAAAGGGGGGGAGAGAGAGTGCAAAAGAGGGGGAGAGAGAGAGCACAAAAGAGGGGCATAGAGCGAGCACAAAAGAGGGGGCGAGAGCTCAAAAGAGAGGTGGGAGAGAGCACAAAAGAGAGGTTGAGAGAGAGTTCAAAAGAGAGGGGGGAGAGAGAGAGTTTAAAAGAGAGGGGGGAGAGAGAGCGCAAAAGAGGGGGGAGAGAGAGCGCAAGAGAGAAGGGGGAGAGAGAGTGCAAAAGAGGGAGAGAGAGAGCGCAAAAGAGAGGGGAGAGAGCGCAAAAGAGAGGGGGAGAGAGCGCAAAAGAGGGGAGAGAGAGCGAGAGCAAAAGAGGGGAAGAGAGAGGGAGCAAAAGAGGGGGGGGAGAGAGCAAAAGAGAGGGGGAGAGAGAGCAAAAGAGGGGGAGAGAGAGAGCAAATGAGAGGAGAGAGAGCAAAAGAGGGGGGAGAGAGAGAGCAATAGAGGGGGTAGAGAAAGAGCAAAAGAGGGGGGAGAGAGCAAAAGAGAGGGGGAGAGACAGAGAGAGCAAAAGAGGGTGAGAGAGCAAAAGAGGGGGGAGAGCAAAAGTGGGGGGAGAGAGAGCAAAAGAGGGGGAGAAGAGAGAGCAAAAGAGGGGGGAGAGAGAGAGCAAAATAGAGGGGAAGAGAGAGCGAGAGAGAGGAAAAGAGAGGAGAGAGAGAGCAAAAGAGGGGGAGAGAGCAAAAGAGGGGGGGAGAAAGAGCAAAAGAGGGGGGAGAGAGAGAGCAAAAGAAGGGGGAGAGAGTGTGCAAAAGAGAGCGGAGAGAGAGCAAAAGAGAGCGGAGGGAGAGAGCAAAAGAGAGGGAGAGAGAGCAAAAGAGAGAGGGAGAGAGAGCAAAAGAGAGAGGGAGAGAGAGAGATAGAGAGAGAGCAAAAGAGGGGAGAGAAAGAGAGAGCAAAAGAGGGGGAGAGAGAGAGCACGAAAGAGGGGGAGAGAGAGAGCACAAAAGAGGGGGAGAGAGAGCTCAAAAGAGAGGGGAAGAGAGAGAGCACAAAAGAGAGGGAGAGAGAGAGCTCAAAAGAGAGGGGGGAGAGAGTTTAAAAGAGAGGGGGTAGAGAGAGAGAGCGCAAAAGAGGGGGGAGAGAGAGCGCAAGAGAGAAGGAGGAGAGAGAGCGCAAAAGAGGGAGAGAGAGAGCAAAAGAAGGGGGGAGAGAGCAAAAGAGGGGGGGGAGAGAAAGAGCAAAAGAGGGGGGAGAGAGCGAGCAAAAGAGAGCAGAGAGAGAGAACAAAAGAGAGCGGAGAGAGAGAGCAAAAGAGAGGGAGAGAGAGAGCAAAAGATGGGGGAGAGAGAGCGCAAAAGAGGGATAGAAAGAGAGAGAGCAAAATAGGGGGTGAGAGAGTGCAAAAGAGGGGGAGAGAGAGAGCACAAAAGAGGGGGAGTGAGCGAGCACAATAGAGGGGGCGAGAGAGTTTAAAAGAGAGGGGGCGAGAGAGAGCACAAAAGAGAGGGAGAGAGAGAGTTCAAAAGAGAGGTGGAGAGAGAGAGTTTAAAAGAGAGGGGGGAGAGAGAGAGCGCAAAAGAGGGGGGAGAGAGAGTGCAAGAGAGAAGGGGGAGAGAGAGTAAAAGAGGGGGAGAGAGCAAAATAGGGGAGAGAGAGCAAAAGAGGGGGAGAGAGAGCAAAATAGGGGAGAGAGAGAGCAAAATAGGGGAGAGAGAGAGCAAAAGAGGGGGAGAGAGCAAAAGAGTGGGAGAGAGCAGAAGAGGGGGGGGGAAGAGAGAGACCGAGCAAAAGAGGGGAAAGAGAGCAAAAGAGGGGGGTGAGAGCAAAGGAGGGGGAGAGAGAGTGCACAAGAGGGGAGAGAGAGAACAAAAGAGGGGGGGGGAGAGAGCGCAAAATAGGGGGGAGAGAGCTCAAAAGAGAGAGAGAGAGGGAGAGAGAGAGTGCAAAAGAGAGGGAGAGAGAGTGCAAAAAAGGGGGAGAGAGAGAGCACAAAAGAGGGGGAGAGAGAGAGCACAAAAGAGGGGGAGAGAGCGAGCACAAAAGAGGGGGCGAGAGAGCTCAAAAGAGAGGGGGGGAGAGAGAGAGCACAAAAGAGAGGGGGAGAGAGAGAGTTTAAAAGAGAGGGGGGAGAGAGAGCGCAAAAGAGGGGGGAGAGAGAGCGCAAGAGAGAAGGGGGAGAGAGAGAGTGCAAAAGAAGGAGAGAGAGTGCAAAAGAGGGAGAGAGAGAGCGCAAAAGAGAGGGGGAGAGAGTGCAAAAGAGAGGGGGAGAGAGCGCAAAAGAGAGGGGGAGAGAGAGCAAAAGAGAGGGGGAAAGAGAGCAAAAGAGAGGGGGAAAGAGAGAGAGTGCAAAAGAGGGGGGAGAGAGAGCAAAAGAGGGGGGAGAGAGAGTAAAAGAGGGGGAGAGAGAGCAAAATAGGGGAGAGAGAGCAAAAAAGGGGGGAGAGAGAGCAAAATAGGGGAGAGAGAGAGCAAAATAGGGGAGAGAGAGAGCAAAAGAGGGCGAGAGAGCAAAAGAGGGGGAGAGAGAGAGCAAAAGAGGGGGAGAGAGCAGAAGAGGGGGGGGAGAGAGAGACCGAGCAAAAGAGGGGAGAGAGAGCAAAAGAGGGGGAGAGAGCAAAGGAGGGGGAGATAGAGTGCACAAGAGGGGAGAGAGAGAACAAAAGAGGGGGAGAGAGCTCAAAAGAGAGAGAGAGAGAGAGCGCAAAAGATTAAAAAATCTTTAGTACTAGTTATTTATAAATCGTGGGCATGATTTAGCTAAATAGTGAGCAAGATTTAGCCAAATCGTGCTCATGATTTAGTCAACTAAAACGTGCTCACGATTTAGCAAAATGTAGTCACGATTAAGTAAAATGTGCACATGATTTATAAAAAAATCTTGTGTGACACGTCTGGGGCTTCGTAGAAATGTATTATTTTCATGAGTCATAAAAATTAGATATTAGATAGATAATCCAAATATCCTTTATTTTTTATAAATATAATCTATTTTGCATTTTCAAATCTGAATTTTTAAACTATAGCAATTATGATGAACATAAAACAAGACATCAAAAATAATTTCTGTAAGATGAGTTAACTTTTTCCAAAACATGCTTTTGCTTTGAATGTGACAGAAGTGTTAGCTAAGATAAATTGATCAATGTAACCTTGTTGCACATTTGCACGACAGTGTGATTACATGGCAAGAGATTTGCACTATTTGAATTCTCTTTTTATTGCGTAATATAGGTTCACTGCTCATGCAGCAATACATCCGCTCTTCTGCAACCGATCATGTGAGAGCAGTGATTGATAATCATCCGGGTTGGACCTGACTGGGTGATTTAACTCCACCACCTCAAAATATTCATCCTGATCCTGTGGCCTGGCACTGCACATGATTATGCTTATTTTACTGAGATCACCAACATGGCAAACATAATGCAGCATTGTGAGGAGTAACAGAACTCATTAATATATGTTATTTGTTGTCATCAGTAATCTATACAGTTGTGAAAGGATTGTTATCCTTTATGCATTACACTTTTGTTGTTAGAATCACCCTAGACCAGATTTCTTATTTAATATCGCTGTGATTATTAAGCACATTTATTGACCAGTTAAAAAATGATTTCCTCACTCTATCTGTCATTTAAAGTCAACTAGATAAGCACTTTATCCACTAGATGTCAGTGCTGGTTAATTTTCTGCCATATCTGTAAAATGCAGCAAGGGTATCTTATTGTATTAATATCAGGGGCTACACATCTAAAAGTTAAAAAATTAACACTGATTTTGACCTTGTGGTACAGTTTTAAATGTAGTTTTTTTTTTTAAATATATTATATATCTTTAATTTATGAAAGAAAAATATGTTTTGGGTTAAGCATAAATCATAGCATATCACACTTAAAACTTAAAGGGACAGTAGAACCACAATTGAAGGTTCATGATTCAGATAGAGGCATCTATTTATCAAGCTGTCAACCGCAAATACGCTGGAATTCCGCAAGCATTTGTGGCGAGCCTGATTCGCCTTAGTTATCAAACCCTACAGACCGGCAAAAGTAGAATTTAGTGACGTAACATACGATCCACTGGACTCAGTCCGACACAGATCGATGCTTACATCATTACAGATGTTCCGAACGCAAGTTCAGCACAATCTGACTACTTTTGCTAGTTATCAAAAGTCTACCAGGTACGCTTTGCACTATTCCGGCCCAGCGTACCTGGAGGCGGCGGATGCCATAGGAATCAATGGGAGTCTGAAAGCAGTGAAAGCTTATGTTCGCTGCTGCCTGATATCCCATTGATTCCTATGGAAACATTTACACCAAACACCCTAACATGTACCCCGAGTCTAAACACACCTAATCTGCCGCCCCCTACACCGTCGCCACCTACATTATACTTATTAACCCCTAAACAGCTGCTCCCAGAGCCCGCCGCAACTAAATAAAGTGTTTAACCCCTAAACCGCCGCTCCTGGAGCCCACCACCACCTACATTATACTTATTAACCCCTAATCTGCCCCCCCTACACCCCCGCCACCTACATTATACTTATTAACCCCTAATCTGCCCCCCCCTACACCGCCACAACCTACATTATACTTATTAACCCTTAATCTGCCCCCCCTACACCGCCGCAACCTACATTATACTTATTAACCCCTAATCTGCCCCCCCTACACCACCGCAAATATATTAAATTTATTAACCCCTAAACCTAAGTCTAACCCTAACCCTAACACCCCCTAACTTAAATATAACTTAAATAAATCTAAATAAATATTCCTAGCATTAAATAAATTATTCCTATTTAAAACTAAATACTTATCTATAAAATAAACCCTAAGCTAGCTACAATATAACTAATAGTTACATTGTAGCTATCTTAGGATTTATTTTTATTTTACAGGCAACTTTGTATTTATTTTAACTAGGTACAATAGTTATTAAATAGTTATTAACTATTTAATAACTTCCTAGTTAAAATAAATACAAATATACCTGTAAAATAAAACCTAACCTAAGTTACAATTACACCTAACACTACACTATAATTAAATTAATTACCTAAATTAACTACAATTAAATAGAATTAAATAAAATTATCTAAAGTACAAAAAAACAACAACACTAAATTACAGAAAATAATAAAATAATTATAAGATTTTTAAACTAATTACACTTACTCTAATCCACCTAACAATATAAAAAAGCCCCCCAAACTAAAAAAAAATCCCTACCCTACACTAAATTACAAATAGCCTTTAAAAGGACCTTTTGCGGGGCATTGTCCCAAAGTAATCAGCTAATTTACCTGTAAAAAAAAATTACAACTCCCCCAACATTAAAACGTACCACCCACCCAACCAACCATACTCTAAAACCCACCAAATCCCCCCTTAAAAAAACTAACACTAACCCCTTGAAGGTCACCCTACCTTGAGATGTCTTCACCCAACCGGGCCAAAGTCCTCAACGAAGCCAGACGAAGTGGTCCTCCAGACGGGCAGAAGTCTTCATCCAGGTGGCATCTTCTATCTTCATCCATCCGGCGTGGAGCGGGTCCATCTTCAAGACATCCGACATGGAGCATCCTCTGCATCCGGAGTCTTCTTTAACAATGACGGGTCCTTTATGTGACGTCATCCAAGATTGCATCCCTTCAATTCCGATTGGCTGATAGAATTCTATCAGCCAATCGGAATTGGTAGGAAAAATCCTATTGGTTGATGCAATCAGCCAAAAGGATTGAAGTTCAATCCTATTGGCTGATCCAATCAGCCAATAGGATTGAGCTTGCATTCTATTGGCTGTTCCAATCAGCCAATAGAATGCAAGCTCAATCCTATTGGCTGATTGCATCAACCAATAAGATTTTTCCTACCTTAATTCTGATTGGCTGATAGAATTCTATCAGCCAATCGGAATTGAAGGGACGCCATCTTGAATGACATCACTTAAAGGACCCGTCATTGTTGAAGAAGACTCTGGATGAAGAGGATGCTCCGCGTCGGATGTCTTCAACATGGACCCGCTCCGCGCCGGTTGGATGATGATAGAAGATGCCGTCTGGATAAAGACTTCTGCCCGGGTTGGATGAAGACTTCTGCCCGTCTGGAGGACCACTTCGCCTGGCTTTGTTGAGGACTTCGGCCCGGTTGGGTGAAAATGTCTCAAGGTAGGGTGATCTTCAAGGGGTTAGTGTAAGGTTTTTTTAAGGAGGGATTGGGTGGGTTTTAGAGTAGGGTTGGTTGGGTGGGTGGTGGGTTTTAGTGTTGGGGGGGTTGTCATTTTTTTTACAGGTAAAAGAGCTGATTACTTTGGGGCAATGCCCCGCAAAAGGCCCTTTTAAGGGCTATTTGTAATTTAGTGTAGTGTAGTGTAGGGCTTTTTTTATTTTGGGGGGCTTTTTTATTTTGTTAGGGGGATTAGATTAGCTGTAATTAGTTTAAAAATCTTGTAATTATTTTATTATTTTCTGTTTGTTTTTGTACTTTAGATCATTTTTTTTAATTGTATTTAGTTTAGGGACTTTATTTAATTATAGTGTAGTGTTAGGTGTAATTGTAACTTAGGTTAGGTTTTATTTTACAGGTAAATTTGTATTTATTTTAGCTAGGTAGTTATTAAATAGTTAATAACTCTTTAATAACTATTATACCTAGTAAAAATAAATAAAAAGTTGCCTGTAAAATAAATATAAACCCTAACGGCTAGATTTGGAGTTTGGCGGTAAAAGGGCTGTTAACGCTCCGCGGGTTTTTTTCTGGCCGCACCATAAATTTAACTCTGGTATCGAGAGTTAAAACAAATGCTGCGTTAGGCTCCAAAAAAGGAGCGTAGAGCATTTTTACCGCAAATACAACTCTCGATACCAGAGTTGCTTACGGACGCGGCCGGCCTCAAAAACGTGCTCGTGCACGATTCTCCCATAGGAAACAATGGGGCTGTTTGAGCTGAAAAAAAACCTAACACCTGCAAAAAAGCAGCGTTCAGCTCCTAACGCAGCCCCATTGTTTCCTATGGGGAAACACTTCCTAAGTCTGCACCTAACACCCTAACATGTACCCCGAGTCTAAACACCCCTAGCCTTACACTTATTAACCCCTAATCTGCCGCCCCCGCTATCGCTGACCCCTGCATTACACTTTTAACCCCTAATCTGCCGCTCCGTAAACCGCCGCCACCTACGTTATCCCTATGTACCCCTAATCTGCTGCCCTAACATCGCCGACCCCTATGTTATATTTATTAACCCCTAATCTGCCCCCCACAACGTCGCCGACACCTACCTACACTTATTAACCCCTAATCTGCCGACCGGACCTGAGCGCTACTATAATAAAGTTATTAACCCCTAATCCGCCTCACTAACCCTATCATAAATAGTATTAACCCCTAATCTGCCCTCCCTAACATCGCCGACACCTACCTTCAATTATTAACCCCTAATCTGCCGACCGGAGCTCACCGCTATTCTAATAAATGTATTAACCCCTAAAGCTAAGTCTAACCCTAACACTAACACCCCCCTAAGTTAAATATAATTTTTATCTAACGAAATAAATTAACTCTTATTAAATAAATGATTCCTATTTAAAGCTAAATACTTACCTGTAAAATAAATCCTAATATAGCTACAATATAAATTACATTTATATTATAGCTATTTTAGGATTAATATTTATTTTACAGGTAACTTTGTATTTATTTTAACCAGGTACAATAGCTATTAAATAGTTAAGAACTATTTAATAGTTACCTAGTTAAAATAATTACAAATTTACCTGTAAAATAAATCCTAACCTAAGTTATAATTAAACCTAACACTACCCTATCAATAAAATAATTAAATAAACTACCTACAATTACCTACAATTAACCTAACACTACACTATCAATAAATTAATTAAACACAATTGCTACAAATAAATACAATTAAATAAACTATCTAAAGTACAAAAAATAAAAAAGAACTAAGTTACAGAAAATAAAAAAATATTTACAAACATAAGAAAAATATTACAACAATTTTAAACTAATTACACCTACTCTAAGCCCCCTAATAAAATAACAAAGACCGCCAAAATAAAAAATTCCCTACCCTATTCTAAATTTAAAAAGTTACAAGCTCTTTTACCTTACCAGCCCTGAACAGGGCCCTTTGCGGGGCATGCCCCAAGAAGTTCAGCTCTTTTGCCTGTAAAAGAAAACATACAATACCCCCCCCCCCAACATTACAACCCACCACCCACATACCCCTAATCTAACCCAAACCCCCCTTAAATAAACCTAACACTAAGCCCCTGATGATCTTCCTACCTTGTCTTCACCATGCCAGGTTCACCGATCCGTCCTGGCTCCAAGATCTTCATCCAACCCAAGCGGGGGTTGGCGATCCATAATCCGGTGCTCCAAAGTCTTCCTCCTATCCGGCAAGAAGAGGACATCCGGACCGGCAAACATCTTCTCCAAGCGGCATCTTCTATGTTCTTCCATCCGATGACGACCGGCTCCATCTTAAAGACCTCCAGCGCGGATCCATCCTCTTCTTCCGACGACTAGACGACGAATGACGGTTCCTTTAAGGGACGTCATCCAAGATGGCGTCCCTCGAATTCCGATTGGCTGATAGGATTCTATCAGCCAATCGGAATTAAGGTAGGAATTTTCTGATTGGCTGATGGAATCAGCCAATCAGAATCAAGTTCAATCCGATTGGCTGATCCAATCAGCCAATCAGATTGAGCTCGCATTCTATTGGCTGATCGGAACAGCCAATAGAATGCGAGCTCAATCTGATTGGCTGATTGGATCAGCCAATCGGATTGAACTTGATTCTGATTGGCTGATTCCATCAGCCAATCAGAAAATTCCTACCTTAATTCCGATTGGCTGATAGAATCCTATCAGCCAATCGGAATTCGAGGGACGCCATCTTGGATGACGTCCCTTAAAGGAACCGTCATTCGTCGTCTAGTCGTCGGAAGAAGAGGATGGATCCGCGCTGGAGGTCTTCAAGATGGAGCCGGTCGTCATCGGATGGAAGAACATAGAAGATGCCGCTTGGAGAAGATGTTTGCCGGTCCGGATGTCCTCTTCTTGCCGGATAGGAGGAAGACTTTGGAGCACCGGATTATGGATCGCCAACCCCCGCTTGGGTTGGATGAAGATCTTGGAGCCAGGACGGATCGGTGAACCTGGCATGGTGAAGACAAGGTAGGAAGATCATCAGGGGCTTAGTGTTAGGTTTATTTAAGGGGGGTTTGGGTTAGATTAGGGGTATGTGGGTGGTGGGTTGTAATGTTGGGGGGGGGGGGTATTGTATGTTTTCTTTTACAGGCAAAAGAGCTGAACTTCTTGGGGCATGCCCCGCAAAGGGCCCTGTTCAGGGCTGGTAAGGTAAAAGAGCTTGTAACTTTTTAAATTTAGAATAGGGTAGGGAATTTTTTATTTTGGGGGTCTTTGTTATTTTATTAGGGGGCTTAGAGTAGGTGTAATTAGTTTAAAATTGTTGTAATATTTTTCTTATGTTTGTAAATATTTTTTTATTTTCTGTAACTTAGTTCTTTTTTATTTTTTGTACTTTAGATAGTTTATTTAATTGTATTTATTTGTAGCAATTGTGTTTAATTAATTTATTGATAGTGTAGTGTTAGGTTAATTGTAGGTAATTGTAGGTAGTTTATTTAATTATTTTATTGATAGGGTAGTGTTAGGTTTAATTATAACTTAGGTTAGGATTTATTTTACAGGTAAATTTGTAATTATTTTAACTAGGTAACTATTAAATAGTTCTTAACTATTTAATAGCTATTGTACCTGGTTAAAATAAATACAAAGTTACCTGTAAAATAAATATTAATCCTAAAATAGCTATAATATAAATGTAATTTATATTGTAGCTATATTAGGATTTATTTTACAGGTAAGTATTTAGCTTTAAATAGGAATCATTTATTTAATAAGAGTTAATTTATTTCGTTAGATAAAAATTATATTTAACTTAGGGGGGTGTTAGTGTTAGGGTTAGACTTAGCTTTAGGGGTTAATACATTTATTAGAATAGCGGTGAGCTCCGGTCGGCAGATTAGGGGTTAATAATTGAAGGTAGGTGTCGGCGATGTTAGGGAGGGCAGATTAGGGGTTAATACTATTTATGATAGGGTTAGTGAGGCGGATTAGGGGTTAATAACTTTATTATAGTAGCGCTCAGGTCCGCTCGGCAGATTAGGGGTTAATAAGTGTAGGTAGGTGTCGGCGACGTTGTGGGGGGCAGATTAGGGGTTAATAAATATAACATAGGGGTCGGCGATGTTAGGGGCAGAAGATTAGGGGTACATAGGGATAACGTAGGTGGCGGCGATTTGCGGTCGGAAGATTAGGGGTTAATTATTTTAAGTAGCTTGCGGCGACGTTGTGTGGGGCAAGTTAGGGGTTAATAAATATGATATAGGGGTCGGCGGGGTTAGGGGCAGCAGATTAGGGGTACATAAGTATAACGTAGGTGGCGGTCGGCAGATTAGGGGTTAAAAATTTTAATCGAGTGGCGGCGATGTGGGGGGACCTCGGTTTAGGGGTACATAGGTAGTTTATGGGTGTTAGTGTAGTTTAGGGTACAGTAGTTAAGAGCTTTATGAACCGGCGTTAGCCAGAAAGCTCTTAACTCCTGCTTTTTTCAGGCGGCTGGAATCTTGTCGTTAGAGCTCTAACGCTCACTGCAGAAATGACTCTAAATACCAGCGTTAGAAAGATCCCATTGAAAAGATAGGCTACGCAAATGGCGTAGGGGGATCTGCGGTATGGAAAAGTCGCGGCTGTAAAGTGAGCGTTAGACCCTTTAATCACTGACTCCAAATACCAGCGGGCGGCCAAAACCAGCGTTAGGAGCCTCTAACGCTGGTTTTGACGGCTACCGCCGAACTCTAAATCTAGGCCTAAGATAGCTACAATGTAACTATTAGTTATATTGTAGCTAGCTTAGGGTTTAGTTTATAGGTAAGTATTTAGTTTTAAATAGGAATAATTTATTTAATGATAGTTATTTTTATTTAGATTTATTTAAATTATATTTAGGTTAGGGGGTGTTAGGGTTAGGGTTAGACTTAGGTTTGGTGGTTAATAAACTTAATATAGTGGCGGCGACGTTTTGGGCAGAAGATTAGGGGTTAATAAATGTAGGTGGGTGGTGGCGGTGTAAGGGGGGCAGATTAGGGGTTAATAAATATAATGTAGGTGGCGGCGGTTTAGGGGGGCGGCATATTAGGGGTTAATAAGTATAATGTAGGTTGTGGTGGGCTGGGAGCGGTGGTTTAGGATTTAATAATTGTATTTAGGTGTGGCAGGGTCCGGGAGCGGCGGTTTAGGGGTTAATAATTGTATTTAGTTGCGGCGGGGTCCGGGAGCGGCAGTTTAGGGGTTAATACATTTATTAGAGTTGCGGCAGGGTCCGGGAGCAGCGGTATAGGGGGTAAACAGTATAGTATAGTGTGGGTGTTTAGTGACAGGGTACCAAGAAAGCTGTTAAAAAGCCGAAGAGCAGCGAGATCGATGACTGTTAGTTAACAACAGTCCGCTGCTCATCGCCCCGTACTTGGTGCGCAGCTTTTTGACAGCTTTTTTTTATAACTTTGGAGAGCGTATTCAGGTCCGCAGCAGCGATGTTAGGCGATCTTAGGCGAGCGTATTGGTGCCGTCGAATGCAGGTAAGTTGACGCTTTGATAAATAGATGCCAGAGCATGCAATTTTAAACAACTTTTTAATGTAGTTCTATTACCAATTTTCTTTAATTTATTGGTATCTTTTGTTGAAGATGAGGCTTATGAGCAGCAATGCATTTCTTGGAGACAACTAAACACATCTGATAAGCCAATGGCAAAAGGCATATATGTGTATCCACCAATCACCAGGCAACTCGCAGCAGTGAATAGCTGCTCCTGAACATACATTGGCACACTTTTCAACAAAGGATACCAAATGAACAAAGTAAATTTGATAACAGAAGTAAATTGGAAAGTTGTTTAAAATTTCATGCTCTGTCCAAATTATGAAAGTTTAATTTTGATTTTACATTCTCTTTAACAGTCCATTTTTGGTTCAGCTCCTGTGTAGCGCTAGTTGATTGGTGGCTAAATGTAGCTATCAATAAGCAAGCACTACCTAGGGTTCTAAACCAAAAATGGGCCTGCTCCTACGTTTTACATGCCTGTGTTTTCAAATAAAGCTACCAAGAAAACAAAGAACAATTGATAATAGGAGTAAATTAAGTAAATTAAATTGAGTAAATTAAAAAGTTGCTCAAACGTGCATGCTCTATCTGAATCACAAAAGAAACATTTTGGATTTCATATCAAGCAAAACACATTTTTTTTTTTAAATGTATTTATATTTTATAATAAAAGATTTATAATCCTACTTGGTATCTTCTGTTCCTCTGCTCCCTTAACTTCCTCTTTTGGCAGGCCTGTGATATAGAGAGCAGTCCCACCCACTCTCTACATAGGCTTCCTTATGGCTTTCAAAGGGCTTCAAGAGTGTCATATGACACACACACTAATTGGATGTTCATTTGAATTGTCATTAAAAAAAAGAGTTCTTCCCAGTGGGCTGGCATAACATTGTAATAAAAGCATTACTATAGGAACAGATTTAACCCTTTTAACAGATTGTTTAAAATAAAACATAGAATTTTTTAGTGGCAAAGATTACATATAAAGCATTTGATTAACTAAAGTTTACCATCACTTTAAGAATCAGAGGCATTTAAATATTTCTTTATCTTTATTTACACAAGGACTTTATGTGCACAGTTTACATTCACATTGTTTTTTTCAGTGCAACACATAACTCACAACTTGTAAAATGAGTGATGTTTAGCATGGACGCAATATCCATTGAAAGGATAGGGTGCGCTTAAGAGATGTCATATGCGGCAATCATTCTCTGATAAAACTACTTTACCATTGACTTGTAATACCATATTGTAGACTTTTCTAAGAGTGGCCCTACATTACTGATAGTTCACCCTGCGATATCAATAGTGCTCCACTTGTAATCTAAGCAGTTATATAGAGAATAACAAATGAATGCAGATGAAGAAACAAAAGGGATTAAAATAGATACATTTAAAAAGAAACATATTAAATGATGGTAAAGTCAAAATCAACCTTTTTTGATAGAGCAATATTAAACTACTTTACAATTTACATCTATTATATATTTGCTTTGTTCTCTTGGTATCTTTGCATTAGCAGTCTATAGCAGCTGTGTTTGCAACTATGTATAACATTGCTATAAACATTGTTGCAAAAACTGCTGTGGCTAAAGATACATGTGTGCTCACCAAAGATTACACTTTAACATAGGATTCTAAGATAACTAAGCATAATTGATAATAAAGTTGTCTAAAAATTCATGCTCTAACCAATCCATTTATGTTTAATTTTGACCTTACTGAACCTGTAAGAATGGGGACAGAATCTTTGTTCTGGGAAGTTAAATTCAATGTTGATGATTTCAAGTCTGTGACTGAATGCACATTACAATGGTTTAAATGAAAGTGAGCATAGCCAAACACGACATGAAAAAATGGAGATGAAAAAGAGTGTGATAGACTGAGACAGTGGGTCTGAGTCTATAAAGCTCTCTGGGTTTATGAGATTATACACCATTATCATGAAGCCCTTGTCATAATTCTATTAAGGCCGTTTTTACCTTGAGAAGAGTGTCTTAAAAGCCTGATTTTAAGTATGTGAAGGGGATGCATACAATACAACAGTACTCACAAAAAATACATAAAACAAATAAATGAAGAATTGAAATAAAAATACAGTCAAAATTTGTATTATTTAATTTTTAATTAAAAGTCATATGAAAATTGTTCTGCAAAAATTGTATTTTATGATTTTTTTTAAAAATAAATTTGTATTGAAAATGTGCAGGAACCAAATGATTTAAGGAGATCACAGCTCCTCACGTTAATCACCTGCATCATATAGAGAAAAGGTGTTACTCCTCTTTAAAACTAGGGACCTTTTGCTCTCTAAGTCATATGGATACCTCAATGAAATACTCTCCAGTCAGTCACAACTCCTTGGTGTGCCTAGTGTTGTAAGTAACTTACATGTTTATTTTCATTACCTGCATATTAAAGTTAATCTCTTTCCACTGAGGATTCAAGTACCCCTCTAAATGGTTTGGGGGCAACATATTTGCTATATAGATGCCTGCTTCCCCCCCAAGAGTGATGTGAATGTGCCTCTGTTGGAGGACACTTCCAAATTGCATGTTGTGTGATCATGTCTAATGCTATGATATTGTCAGGACTCTTTCCTGGAAGACCCTTCTTGGCTTTCCATGTGGAGAGACACCGAGATCAGTCTGAAGCTGCTGTGCTAGAAGAAAACAAGGAAAGTCCAGCACTCCTGCCAATGAGTGCAAGCTGAAGGACACTGTACACACCACAGCAATATCAGAAAAGTCAAAAACAGCAGCATCATGTGGAAACCACATGATTAAGGTCTGCTGACCGAAACATTGTGGATTTTTTTGTCTGTTGCTCTGCTGAAATAAAGTCTTTTTGATACTTTTGAGTGGTGCTGTTTTGGACTTTTCTGAAGCTGCTGTGCTGCAACTCTTTAGGCCTGTGTGGCCGTGCCTTCCTAGGATTTAAAGAGACATCCTGTTGATTGCAGGAACTCCCACCTGGGGGAATCAGGTGTGGGAGTTGATATAAAAGTGAAATCAGCTCTTCACTCCCTGCTGAGTTATTGCCTATACAGAGCATACTTCTCTGGTTCCTGCTCCTGAGTCCTGCATACCTGTGTACCTGTGCATAGCTTCCATGTTTCTGAAGCTAAGTACCTCTGCTGTGATATCGGTGTATGGTTACCTTGCTGCTGAGACCAAGCACCTCTACTGTGATACCGGTGTATGCTTACCTTGCTTCTGAAGCCAAGCACCTCTGCTGTGATACCTGTGTATACTTACCTTGCTGCTGAGACCAAGCAAGTCTGCTTTGATACCCGTGTATGCTTACCTTGCTTCTGAAGCCAAGCACCTCTGCTGTGATACCTGTGTATGCTTACATTGCTTTTGAGACTGTATGCTTACCTTGCTTCTGAGACCAAGCACCTCTGCTGTGATACCGGTGTATGCTTACCTTGCTTCTGAAGACTAGCACCTCTGCTGTGATACCTGTGTATACTTACCTTGCTGCTGAGACCAAGCAAGTCTGCTTTGATACCCGTGTATGCTTACCTTGCTTCTGAAGCCAAGCACCTCTGCTGTGATACCTGTGTATGCTTACATTGCTTTTGAGACTGTATGCTTACCTTGCTTCTGAGACCAAGCACCTCAGCTGTGATACTTGTGTATGCTTACCTTGCTTCTAAGACCAAGAACCTGAGCTGTGATACCTGTGTATGCTTACCTTGCTTCTAAGACCAAGAACCTAAGCTGTGATACCTGTGTATGCTTACCTTGATTCTGAAGCCAGGCACCTCAGCTGTGATACCTGTGTATGCTTACCTTGCTTCTGAAGCCAAGTACCTCTGATGTGATACCTGGATATGCTTACATTGCTTCTGAAACTGTATGTTTACCTTGCTTCTGAGAACAAGCATCTCAGCTGTGATACCTGTGTATGCTTACCTTGCTTCTGAAGCCAAGAACATCAGCTGTGATACCTGTGTATGCTTACCTTGTTTCTGTAAGCCATTTGAGATCAGTCCAGAATTAGACCCAATAGCTAGAGTGAATGTAATGCACACACTAGCACACTGAGAGAAACCCAGGACGTGACCCACTCTGAAAGTATTATGTAATGTAGTGCAGAATAAACAGAATCAATTACTCACAAAGAGGAGCTGCATACTGGATGCAGAGCAGAGGTCAGGTTGACTTAAAAGTAGGCAAAGGAGTGTCCAGGAGAATGATCAGGTAAGCAGAGATCAGTAATATATTCAGGCAGGAATATATAAATCCAAAAGTGTTGTATAAACAAAGCAGAGGTTAGATATAATTTAGGTAGGCACAGGTTAATCCAAAAGAATTGTCAGACAAAGCAGAGGTCAAATTACAATTCAGACAGGCATTGTTTAATCCAAAAGAGTTGTCAGGCAAAGCAGAGGACAAGTTACAGTTCAGGCAGTCATAAATTAATCCAAAAGAGTTGTCAGTCAAAGCAAAGGTTGAGTTACAATTCAGGCAGGAACAGGTTAATCCAAAAGAGTTGTCAGGTAAAGCAGAGTTCAAGTTAAAGTTCAGGCAGGCACAGGTTAGTTCAAAAGAGTTGTCAGGCAAAGCAGAGGTCAAGTTACAGTTCAAGCAGGCACAAGATAATTTAGAATAGAACGTGCCCAGGATACAGAATAATCCAACAAATGGTAGTGAGTATCTGAGATGCAGGGAATTTAAATACTCATCTGACATCATCAGAATGGGTCGGCACAGATAGACTGCATCACGTTAATAGGCAAAATGACACAGCAAGCAGGACAAAAGATTTGAGAGCTGCAACAGCATGGTTGAAAGTGGCAGATTGTGACAGTTTCTGAAGCCAAGCACTTTTGCTGTGATACCTGTGTATGCTTACCTTGCTTCTGAGACCAAGCACCTCTGCTGTGATACCTGTGTATGCTTACCTTGCTTCTGAAGCCAAGCACCTCAGCTGTGATACCTGTGTATGCTTACATTGCTTCTGAGACTGTATGCTTACCTTGCTTCTGAGACCAAGCACCTCAGCTGTGATACCTGTGTATGCTTACCTTGCTTCTGAAGCCAAGCACCTCAGCTGTGATACCTGTGTATGCGTACCTTGTTTCTGAAGCCAAGCACCTCTGCTGCAATACCTGTGTATGGTTTCCTTGCTTCTGAGACCAAGAACCTTGCTGTGATACCGTTGTAGGCTCACCTTGATCCTGAAACCAAGTACCCTTCCTGTGATACTAGTGTATGCTGGAATACTAATATTCCATACACAAAATCTTTTTCCTAAAAAGAAAAAAAAATGCTAATTGTTAAAACACATTTTTTTAAAACAATGAAATTAGTTTAAGTACATATTGTAGTATATAACAGTATAATACAAATTCATACTACAATCTATACACATGTACAATATACCCACCCAACTCCTATAGGGTCATTATTCATGTTTTATTTCCCTATTATATAGTAACAACAGAGACTGAATTTCGGTTGACACTTGTAAATTGCATTGCCTTTCAATACTGTTTAAAGGCAGAGGCAGCTCTACCAATAGGCCAAATAGGCGATCTCCTAAGGCCTCACTCATGATAGAGCCTCTCACAGGGGCATAGAAAAAAATGCCCTCTTTTTCAGATCAAAGAGGTGTTGGTGGCATAGTAACCCAGCCCACTGGCTTCCTCCAAGCATAGTCATATAGAATATAAATATATATATAAAATTCATAGGCATAGGAATGGAGTGGAACATGAGTGTCCGGGCACAATGTTGGGATTCCTGCTGCGCCCTGTTTTTAATGAATTTCTAGTCTGCTTAGTGCTCCTCCTCTGTTCAGCTGAAGTGTTTGGTGAAGGAACTGCAGACAGCAGTGGAGCAATATTAACTCTATATCTTCCTTCAGTTGCATGCAGGTTCATTCACTTGGCTTTATCTGCCTGCCTTATATGTTTGGTAAAAAGGTTCAGTACTTTTCTTCATACGTCTATCCCCTTCAGCAAGAGATCACAGAACTAGAGAGCAGTGTGATATTTGCTCCCTCTTTAATCACTCAATTAAGCAGTGTGTGAGAATGTGAGTTCTTCCCCTGCTTAGGCAACTTGTTATTGACAGTCAAGTCAAGTCAAGAATACTTTATTCGCATGACATTATTACATGTGTTGCCAAAGTAATATGTTACAATAAAACAAATCAATAAAAATTTATAAAGTAGGATTGGGATTTATCTATTTTTCTATAAAAATATTTGGTTTCAAAATATTCTTTATAATTGTATAATTATAGGTTGCTAGGTCTTATGTAGATAGTAAATATTAAAGAATGAACCACTAAAATTATATATCTTTAAATGATTTATGTGCAAATTAACAATAATGAGAGTGAATGCATCTTTGGGGCCATCTGGTGGTATGAGCATATATAAGTTATAAAATGATATTGTTTGATATAGCATGACTAAGGTATTGGGGGGTAGTTATCAAGCCGACACATAGAATGCGAGTTCAATCTGATTGGCTGACTGGATCAGCCAATCGGATTGAACTTGAATCTGATTGGCTGATTCAATCAGCCAATCAGATTTTTCCTACCTTAATTCCGATTGGCTGATAGAATCCTATCAGCCAATCGGAATTGAAGGGACGCCATCTTGGATGACGTCCCTTAAAGGAGCCTTCATTCGTCGGTAGTCCGTCGGGAAAGAACGATGTTCCACGTCGGCGGGATGAAGATTCAAGACCCGGCTTGGAAGATGACCTCGCCCGGATAGAAGACTTCTTCAGCGCCTCTTGGAAGATGACCTCGCCCGGATGGAAGATTTCTTCAGTGCCGCTTGGAGGATCACTTCATCGGATGGAAGATTTCTTCAGCGCCCCTTGGATGATCACTTCTGCCACTCCGGATGTCCTCTTCGGTTCCATCGCTGCTCGGTTGAGTGAAGACGACTCAAGGAAGGATGATCTTCAGGGAATTAGTGTTAGGTTATTTTAAGGGGGGTTTGGGTTAGATTAGGGGTATGTGGGTGGTGGGTTTTAATGTTGGGGGGGGTTGTATTTTTCTTTTACAGGCAAAAGAGCTGAATTGTTTGGGGCATGCCCCCACAAAAGGCCCTTTTAAGGGCTGGTAAGGTAAAAGAGCTTTGAACTTTTTTAATGTAGAATAGGGTAGGGCATTTTTTTATTTTGGGGGGTTTGTTATTTTATTAGGGGGCTTAGATTAGGTGTAAGTAGCTTAAAATTGTTGTAATATTTTTTTAAATGTTTGTAACTTATTTTTTTTATTTTTTGTAACTTAGCTTTTTTATTTTTTGTACTTTAGTTAGTTTATGTAATTGTATTTAATTGTAGTTATTTGTAGTTAATTTATTTAATTAATGTAATAATAGTGTAGTGTTAGGTTTAATTGTAACTTAGGTTAGGATTTATTTTACAGGTAATTTTGTATTTCTTTTAGCTAGGTAGTTATTAAATAGTTAATAACTATTTAATAACTATTCTAACTAGCTAAAATAAATACAAAGTTACCTGTAAAATAAATATAAATCCTAAGATAGCTACAATGTAATTATTAATTATATTGTAGCTATCTTAGGGTTTATTTTACAGGTAAGTATTTAGTTTTAAATTGGAATAATTTATTAAAGTATAGTGTAGTGTTAGGTGTAATTGTAACTTAGGTTAGTTTTTAGTTTACAGGTACATTTCTCTTTATTTTAGCTAGGTAAGCTATTAAATAGTTAATAACTATATAATAGCTATTGTACCTAGTTAAAATAAATTGAAAGGTACCTGTAAAATAAAAATAAATCCTAAGATAGCTACAATATAATTATTATTTATATTGTAGCTATATTAGGGTTTATTTTATAGGTAAGTATTTAGTTTTAAATAGGATTAACGCAGGCCTAGATTTAGAGTTTTGTCGGTAACGACCCGTGTAGCTAACGCCGGCTTTTTTCTTGCCGCACCATAAAAATAACTCTGGTATTGAGAGTCCACAAAAAGGCTGCGTTAGGCTCCAAAAAAGGAGCGTAGAGCATTTTTAACGCAGCTTCAACTCTCGATACCAGAGTTGCTTACGCAAGCGGCCAGCCTCAAAAACGTGCTCATGCACGATTCCCCCATAGGAAACAATGGGGCTGTTTGAGCTGAAAAAAAACCTAACACCTGCAAAAAAGCCGCGTTCAGCTCCTAACGCAGCCCCATTGTTTGCTATGGGGAAACACTTCCTACGTCTGCACCTAACACCCTAACATGTACCCCGAGTCTAAACACCCCTAACCTTACACTTATTAACCCCTAATCTGCCGCCCCCCGCTATCGCTGACCCCTGCATATTATTTTGAACCCCTAATCTGCCGCTCCGTAAACCGCCGCTACTTACATTATCCTTATGTACCCCTAATCTGCTGCCCCTAACACCGCCGACCCCTATATTATATTTATTAACCCCTAATCTGCCCCCCTCAACGTCGCCTCCACCTGCCTACACTTATTAACCCCTAATCTGCCGAGTGGACCTGAGCGCTACTATAATAAAGTTATTAACCCCTAATCCGCATCACTAACCCTATAATAAATAGTATTAACCCCTAATCTGCCCTCCCTAACATCGCCGACACCTAACTTCAAACATTAACCCCTTATCTGCCGACCGGAGCTCACCGCTACTATAATAAATGTATTAACCCCTAAAGCTAAGTCTAACCCTAACACTAACACCCCCCTAAGTTAAATATAATTTTAATCTAACGAAATTAATTAACTCTTATTAAATAAATTATTCCTATTTAAAGCTAAATACTTACCTGTAAAATAAATCCTAATATAGCTACAATATAAATTATAATTACATTGTAGCTATTTTAGGATTAATATTTATTTTACAGGCAACTTTGTAATTATTTTAACCAGGTACAATAGCTATTAAATAGTTAAGAACTATTTAATAGTTACCTAGTTAAAATAATAACAAAATTACCTGTAAAATAAATCCTAACCTAAGTTACAATTAAACCTAACACTATACTATCATTAAATTAATTAAATAAAATACCTACAATTACCTACAATTAAACCGAACACTACACTATCAATAAATAAATTAAATACAATTCCTACAAATAACTACAATGAAATAAACTAACTAAAGTACAAAAAATAAAAAAGAACTAAGTTACAAAAAATAAAAAAATATTTACAAACATAAGAAAAATATTACAACAATTTTAAACTAATTACACCTACTCTAAGCCCCCTAATAAAATAACAAAGACCCCCAAAATAACAAAATGCCCTACCCTATTCTAAATTACTACATTTCAAAGCTCTTTTACCTTACCAGCCCTGAACAGGGCCCTTTGCGGGGCATGCCCCAAGAAATTCAGCTCTTTTGCCTGAAAAAAAACATACAATACCCCCCCCAACATTTACAACCCACCACCCACAAACCCCTAATCTAACTCAAACCCCCCTTAAATAAACCTAACACTAAGCCCCTGAAGATCTTCCTACCTTGTCTTCACCCTACCAGGTTCACCGATCCGTCCTGAAGAGCTCCTCTGATGTCCTGATCCAAGCCCAAGCGGGGGGCTGAAGAGGTCCATGATCCGGCTGAAGTCTTCATCCAAGCGGGAGCTGAAGAGGTCCATGATCCGGCTGAAGTCTTCATCCAAGCGGGAGCTGAAGAGGTCCATGATCCGGATGAAGTCTTCATCCAAGCGGGAGCTGAAGAGGTCCATGATCCGGATGAAGTCTTCTATCAACGGCATCTTCAATCTTCTTTCTTCCGGATCCATCTTGCAGACCTCCGACGCGGAACATCCTCTTCTCCCGACGCCTACTAGCCGAATGACAGTTCCTTTAAGGGACGTCATCCAAGATGGCGTCCCTCGAATTCCGATTGGCTGATAGGATTCTATCAGCCAATCGGAATTAAGGTAGGAATATTCTGATTGGCTGATGGAATCAGCCAATCAGAATCAAGTTCAATCCGATTGGCTGATTCGATCAGCCAATCAGATTGAGCTTGCATTCTATTGGCTGTTCCGATCAGCCAATAGAATGCGAGCTCAATCTGATTGGCTGATTGGATCAGCCAATCGGATTGATCTTGATTCTGATTGGCTGATTCCATCAGCCAATCAGAATATTCCTACCTTAATTCCGATTGGCTGATAGAATCCTATCAGCCAATCGGAATTCGAGGGATGCCATCTTGGATGACGTCCCTTAAAGGAACCGTCATTCGGCTAGTAGGCGTCGGGAGAAGAGGATGTTCCGCATCGGAGGTCTGCAAGATGGATCCGGAAGAAAGAAGATTGAAGATGCCGTTGATAGAAGACTTCATCCGGATCATGGACCTCTTCAGCTCCCGCTTGGATGAAGACTTCCGCCGGATCATGGACCTCTTCAGCCCCCCGCTTGGGCTTGGATCAGGACATTGGAGGAGCTCTTCAGGACGGATCGGTGAACCTGGTAGGGTGAAGACAAGGTAGGAAGATCTTCAGGGGCTTAGTGCTAGGTTTATTTAAGGGGGGTTTGGGTTAGATTAGGGGTATGTGGGTGGTGGGTTGTAATGTTGGGGGGGTATTGTATGTTTTTTTTACAGGCAAAAGAGCTGAATTTCTTGGGGCATGCCCCGCAAAGGGCCCTGTTCAGGGCTGGTAAGGTAAAAGAGCTTTGAAATGTAGTAATTTAGAATAGGGTAGGGCATTTTGTTATTTTGGGGGTCTTTGTTATTTTATTAGGGGGCTTAGAGTAGGTGTAATTAGTTTAAAATTGTTGTAATATTTTTCTTATGTTTGTAAATATTTTTTATTTTATTTTATTTTTTGTAACTTAGTTCTTTTTTATTTTTTGTACTTTAGATAGTTTATTTCATTGTAGTTATTTGTAGGTATTGTATTTAATTTATTTATTGATAGTGTAGTGTTAGGTTTAATTGTAGATAATTGTAGGTATTTTATTTAATTAATTTATTGATAGTGTAGTGGTAGGTTTAATTGTAGATAATTATAGGTATTTTATTTAATTAATTTATTGATAGTGTAGTGGTAGGTTTAATTGTAACTTAGGTTAGGATTTATTTTACAGGTCATTTTGTTATTATTTTAACTAGGTAACTATTAAATAGTTCTTAACTATTTAATAGCTATTGTACCTGGTTAAAATAATTACAAAATTGCCTGTAAAATAAATATTAATCCTAAAATAGCTACAATGTAATTATTCGTTATATTGTAGCTATATTAGGGTTTATTTTACAGGTAAGTATTTAGCTTTAAATAGGAATAATTTATTTAATAAGAGTTAATTAATTTCGTTAGATTAAAATTATATTTAACTTAGGGGGGTGTTAGTGTTAGGGTTAGACTTAGCTTTAGGGGTTAATACATTTATTAGAATAGCGGTGAGCTCCGGTCGGCAGATTAGGGGTTAATAATTGAAGTTAGGTGTTGGCGATGTTAGGGAGGGCAGATTAGGGGTTAATACTATTTATTATAGGGTTAGTGAGGCGGATTAGGGGTTAATAACTTTATAATAGTAGCGGTGCGGTCCACTCGGCAGATTAGGGGTTAATAAGTGTAGGCAGGTGGAGGCGACGTTGTGGGGGGCAGATTAGGGGTTAATAAATATAATACAGGGGTCGGCGGTGTTAGGGGCAGCAGATTAGGGGTACATAAGTATAACGTAGGTGGCGGTCGGCAGATTAGGGGTTAAAAAAATGTAATCGAGTGGTGGCGATGTGGGGGGGCCTCAGTATAGGTAGTTTATGGGTGTTAGTGTACTTTAGAGTACAGTAGTTAAGAGCTTTATGAACCGGCGTTAGCCCAGAAAGCTCTTAACTACTGACTTTTTTCCTGCGGCTGGAGTTTTGTCGTTAGATGTCTAACGCTCACTTCAGACACGACTCTAAATACCGGAGTTAGAAAGATCCCATTGAAAAGATAGGATACGCAATTGACGTAAGGGCATCTGCGGTATGAAAAAGTCGCGGCTGAAAAGTGAGCGTTAGACCCTATTTTGAGTGACTCCAAATACCGGAGTTAGCCTAAAACCAGCGTTAGGAGCCTCTAACGCTGGTTTTCACGGCTAACGCCAAACTCCAAATCTAGGCCTTAGTTAATAATAGAAATATGATTTAGATTTATTTAATTAATATTTAAGTTAGTGGGGTGTTAGGGTTAGTGTTAGACTTAGGTTTAGGGGTTAATAATTTTATTACAGTGGCGGCGATGTAGTGGGGGGCAGGATAGGGGTTAATAAATTTATTATAGGTGGCGACGGTGTAGGGGGGGCAGGATAGGGGTTAATAAATTTAATATAGGTTGCGGCGGGTTCAGGGAGCGGCGGTTTAGGGGTTAAACTATTTATTTATTTGCGGCGAGGTGCGGGATCAGCAGGATAGGGGTTAATAACTTTATTATAGAGGGCGACGGTATAGGGAGGCAGGATAGGGGTTACTAGGTATAATGTAGGTGGCAGCGGTGTCCGGGAGCAGCGGTTTAGGGGTTAATACATTTATAATACTAGCGGCGGGGTCTAGGAGCGGCATTTATAATACTAGTGGCGGTTTAGGGGTTAATAACTTTATTTAGTTGCGGGGGGCTTCGGGGGCGCCGGTATAGGGGGTAGAACAGTGTAGTTTAGTGTGAGTGCTTAGTGACAGGCTAGCAAGAAAGCTGTCAAACAGCCGAAGAGCAGCGAGATCGGATGAGTGATAACTCTCACAGTCCGCTGCTCATCGCCCCGCGGCTTTTTGACAGCTTTACTTGATAACTTAGGCAAATTTTTTCAGGTCCGCGGCGGCGATGTGAGGCGAGCTTAGGCGGGCGTATTGGGCCGGCGAAGGCAGGAAAGTTGACACGTTGATAGCTACCCCCATTGTCTCCTGAAACGTCACTATTTTTCTGTCTATGTAAAATATAATAAATAGTTTTTTTGCTGTCACCTACCACTCATTTTCTATTTTCCTAAATTGGGCTTTTTTTTGGCAGTGGCCTTTTGGTGATGTGCATTTATCTAGAGTGCTGGACTACCTTTACCTATTAGCTTTTAAATTTCACCAGTGTGAAAGAAGCATTGTTTCCCACAGAGAAGTATAGTAAAACGCCTCTTGGCGAGTCTGCCTTCAGACACTGCTTTCAGCCCTTTATATGGTTCTAATAAAAATGATTCAACCCCCATTGCAAAACAGGTTTATTGTCAACATTTAGAGACTTTCAGCTGTTTGCAATGAACAAATCAAACAAAAGCAAATTAAATAGCTCAACACAATAAATGCTTTAAGTGGTTTCCCCAAATTCAACTGAAAATGCAACTTTTAATGAATTCTGCAGTCTCAAAATTATTTAACCCCCTGGGTAGAATCCCTCAAAAAAGCACAAATATGCAAAACCGGTGTTGTCTCAAGCACACCTGATGCAAGAAATCAAGGGCCTCATTAGTTGCACCAGATGTGCTGGAGCTAGATCAAATGAAATATCTGAACTGATTAGGGGTTTGTTGAGTGTCACATTTGACTGAATGTTAGAAATGGTCCAAAAAGTTAATAGAAGAGATCATTGCCCTTCACAAACAAGGAACAGGATACAAAAAGATAGCAAAGGCACTGAATGTTCCTAGAGACACCGTTGGAAGCATAGTTTGCAAGTTCAAAGTTTAAAGAACAGTAGTTACACTACCTGGATGTGGCAGAAAACAGAAGCTATCAACGGCTGCAAACAGATTCTGTGAAAGGAAGGTTGAGAAAAACCCTTGAGTGACTGCAAAAGACCTGCAGCAAGACTTGGTGGCATCAGGCACTGAGGTTTCAGTTTGCACAGTATGGCTTGTACTAAACGCAGAAGGTTTTCATACCAGAACTCCAAGACGTACACCACTACTGACCCAAAAGCACAAGAAAAGTTTGCTCTGATATGCTCAAAATCATATAAATAAACCCCAGAAGTTTTGGGATTCTGTTATGTGGAGTGATGAAACAAAACTGGAACTTTTCGGCCAGATGGATCAGTATGTGGCTCAGTGATGCTCTTGGGCTGCTTTGCATCCTCTGGCCCTGGAAACCTGAAGTCAATATTGATTCATTGAAGTATCAGGAAATCCTGGGAGAAAACGTCATGCCATCTGTGAGGAAGTTGAAGCTTGGGCATCATTGGACCTTCCAACAGGACATTAATCCCAAGCATATCTCAAATTCCACCAAGGCTTGGCTGCAGAAGAAGTCCTGGAAGATTCTACAATGGCCATCACAGATCACAGTCACCTGACTTGAACCCCATAGAAAATATCTGGTGTAATTTGAAGAAGGTGGTTGCAGCACACAAACCCAAGAATATTACTGAACTGGAGGTCATTGCTCACGAGGAATGGGCTAAGGAACATTGCCATAAGCTGGTGTCTGGCTATTCAACTCATTTGCATCAGGTCATAACATCAAAAGGGTGTTCTACTAAGTACTAAAGATGCTTGCCATGAAGGGGTTTAATAATTTTGAGACTGCAGAATTCAGTAAAAGTTGCATTTTCAGTTGAATTTGGGGAAAGCACTTGAAGCATTCGTTGTTTTGAGCTATTTGAATAGCTTTTGTTTGATTTGTTCCTTGCAAAAAGCTGAAAGTCTGTACATTTTGACAATAAGCCTGATTTGCAATGGGGGTTGAATAATTTTCATTACAACTGTAATATTTTCACAGCTAATCTTGATTGCAGTATGGATATTTTTTGAAAATATTGCTATTATCACAAAGCTTTTATCATAATAACTAAAAAGAGAAGGGAGGACAGTAGAATGCACAGTGGGGCAGTGCTTAGAAACAAGGAATTTCCTGTAAAATGTGGGACATTTGGGAACTCTGATATCCTAACCCAAACCCGATAATCCAAAACCCTAATTCTAATCCCCTATGCCTTACTTATTCCATATACCTACCTGCTTATTTGTAATGCAGCCAAAGGGATGTAGGCAAGTTTATGTTCCACACACCATTAGACTATGTTAATAATACTCTCCACATACTAGGGGATAAATAAGTAGTGGAACGCTAATTTATTGCACGTCTGTTACAATTAGCACTCAGAAAATTAACCAGAGATCAGATCTCTCGTTAATTTTTTAAAAGTGCCCCAAATGCCATAAAAATATAGAGCACTAGGCAGTTTTTAAAGGTCAAAAGTTGTGGGTGTGTGGTGTTAGGAAAAAAAAAAGAAAAGAAAAGTGCCTTTACATTGCAATCTATGGGAACTGTATGTAAATATATATGTATATATTTATATACATATTTATATATTTATGTGTTATTATGTGCATATTACGGCATGAGAACAAGGCTCCCATTGAACCCTATGGAAGTACGCACTCATGAGCGAAATGCTTGCTTGCAATGCAAGTACATTGCACCTTACTTGTAATACCAGCGCACATTTGCGTGCACCGGTATTACTCAGCTGCGTGCAAAAAGCGATATTTTCGTCTTAACTTGTAATCTAGACCTAACCTAAATTGGTTGATATTGAATGTAAAAAACACACATAGAAATACAATCATAAGCAAACAATTGAAAACAAATAATTGCTTCTCTAATTTATTGTTAGGTTTTAAGAAAGATACTGTAACTTGATTATAAAATCTGATCACCCCCCTCTTTGCATCTTCCCATATAAGAATTTATTCATCTACTTTAATTAAAAAAATGATTTTCAGATGGTTATTTGATTTGGGATGCAAATTATTTTACTTCTATTGAAAATCCCGATTTGTTTATTGTTTTTGTGTTAGAGATGAATGATAGAATTTTATAGCAAAAATACAAAGCATTTGATATATTTACTGCAGAAAAAAAAGGAATTTAAATTATTAGTTAAGTATAGTAAATGTATTCACATATATAAAGATGACCTTAAAGGATCCTGCAAGACAGATGACCATGATTCAGTAACTTTCAGTTACGGGTCAATAACTTCTGCTAGATAATCTAATTCTTCTTTACATGTAGCGCACTAAATAAATGACTAATACTGTTGTGTATAGGTAGGTAAATTATACTGAGCTTAATGAATAAATTATAAATGTAATATCCCTTCTGATGTAGACAATACATTTATGAATTATTTAGGAGACTCATTGGTCCTTGAATGTGAATCTTTATTTCTGATCCCATTTCTGCAAGTTAAGCACAATCTGCATGTTTGTTTGTAAAAAGAAAAAAAAGAAAGAAAGGAAAGAAAACTACAATGAATTGCTCAAGCTTATTCTTATCACTAGGCAGAAGTAGCCTAAGGCTATGGTAGAGGGATATGTAAATTTCACATATAAGGGTCTAAAAATCAGTTTTCTATTTTTATCTCACTAGCATCATTTTTAGATATACTGTACATTATGGGCTAGATTATGAGTGGTGCGTTAACCGTTACGCACAAGAGAAAAGGAGTTTATTTTGGGTTTTCCGCTCGTATTACAAGTTGAAACACAATCGCTTGAGTGCAATTGCGATTTACTCTAAACTGGTAGCCGCAACCCCAGAGCTCTGGTTAACTGTTTCGTGAAACAAAAAAGGGTCAAAACACAAATCAAAAAATACATTACAAAGTACACTTAAACTCATAATAACACCATCTAATAAAAAAATCATTTAAAAACAATATAGCACAAAAAAGTTATAAAGGCTCAAAGATATAAGGTCTCAGGTGTTTGAAAAAGAAAAGCATGCAAAGGGCTTTAACAAAGAGATACATACATGATGTCTAAATATGTTTATGTATGTATATAAATATATGTATGTGTATATATATATATATATATATATATATATATATATATACAGTGGGGAAAAAAAGTATTTAGTCAGCCACCAATTGTGCAAGTTCTCCCACTTAAGAAGATGAGAGAGGCCTGTAATTTTCATCATAGGTATACCTCAACTATGAGAGACAAAATGTGGAAACAAATCCAGACAATCACATTGTCTGAATTGGAAAGAATTTTTTTGCAAATTATGGTGGAAAATAAGTATTTGGTCAATATCAAAAGTTCATCTCAATACTTTGTTATATATCCTTTGTTGACAATGACAGAGGTCAAACGTTTTCTGTAAGTCTTCACAAGGTTGTCACACACTGCTGATGGTATGTTGGCCCATTCCTGCATACAGATCTCCTCTAGAGCAGTGATGTTTTGGGGCTGTCGCTGGGCAACACGGACTTTCAACTTCCTCCAAAGGTTTTCTATGGGGTTGAGATCTGGAGACTGGCTAGGCCACTCCAGGACCTTGAAATGCTTCTTATGAAGCCACTCCTTCGTTGCCCGGGCGGTGTGTTTGGGATCATTGTCATGCTGAAAGACCCAGCCACATTTCATCTTCAATGCCCTTGCTAATGGAAGGAGGTTTTCACTCAAAATCTCACGATACATGGCCCCATTCATTCTTTCATGTACACGGATCAGTCGTCCTGTTCCCTTTGCAGAGAAACAGCCCCAAAGCATGATGTTGCCACCCCCATGCTTCACAGTAGGTATGGTGTTCTCTCTCCTCCAAACACGACAAGTTGTGTTTCTACCAAACAGTTCTACTTTGGTTTCATCTGACCATATGACATTCTCCCAATCTGCTTCTGGATCATCCAAATGTTCTCTAGCATACTTCAGATGGGCCCGGACATGTACTGGCTTAAGCAGGGACACACATCTGGCACTGCAGGATCTGAGTCCCTGGCAGCGTAGTGTGTTACTGATGGTAGCCTCTGTTACATTGGTCCAGCTCTCTGCAGGTCATTCACTAGGCCCCCCCGTGTGGTTCTGGGATGTTTGCTCACCGTTCATGTGATCAGTTTGACCCCACATCGTGAGATCTTGCGTGGAGCCCCAGATCGAAGGAGATTATCAGTGGTCTTGTATGTCTTCCATTTTCTAATTATTGCTCCCACAGTTGATTTCTTCACACCAAGCTGCTTGCCTATTGCAGATTCAGTCTTCCCAGCCTGGTGCAGGTCTACAATTTTGTTTCTGGTGTCCTTCGACAGCTCTTTGGTCTTCACCATAGTGGAGTTTGGAGTGTGACTGTTTGAGGTTGTGAACAGGTGTCTTTTATACTGATAACAAGTTCAAACAGGTGCCATTAATACAGGTAATGAGTGGAGGACAGAGGAGCCTCTTAAAGAAGAAGATACAGGTATGTGAGAGCCAGAAATCTTGCTTGTTTGTAGGTGACCAAATACTTATTTTCCACCATAATTTGCAAATAAATTATTTCCAAATCAGACAATGTGATTGTCTGGATTTGTTTCCACATTTTGTCTCTCATAGTTGAGGTATACCTATGATGAAAATTACAGGCCTCTCTCATCTTCTTAAGTGGGAGAACTTGCACAATTGGTGGCTGACTAAATACTTTTTTTCCCCACTGTATATATATATATAGTATATGTTTATATGTGTGCATATATATTTATGTATTTATATGTATTTACAGATTATAAACATAAACAGTTGTGCTCATAAGTTTACATACCCTGGCATAATTTATGATTTCTTGGCCATTTTTCAGAGAATATGAATTATAACACAAAAACTTTTCTTTCACTCATGGTTAGTTTGTCTGAAGCCATTTATTATCAATCAACTGTGTTTGCTCTTTTTAAATCATAATGACAACAGAAACTACCCAAATGACCCAGATCAAAAGTTTACATATCCTGGTGATTTTGGCCTGATAACATGCACACAAGTTGACACAAAGGGGTTATAAAAGGTCAATGAGTTTCTGGACTGATGACAGACCCTTGCATCTTTCATCCAGTGCTGCACTGATGATTCTGGATTCTGAGTCATGGGGAAAGCAAAAGAATTGTCAAAGGATCTGCGGGAAAACAATCCTTGGATATCTTTTTATATCCCTTCCCTGTATAAAACAGGGAAGAGATATAAAAAGATATCCAAGGATTGTTATAGCTTATAATCGCAAATGCACTGCTATAGAACTGGACGATTGTTAGAAAAGTTTTATTGTTCTATGTTTAATATGTGTTTTTTTTTCCTGGAGTTTAAGCATACACACAACAGTGAAACATATCAGTGTATCTTCCCTATGGAATTCAAATACCACTATTCAATATGCCCATATTTTCAGTACTTAGCTGTTTCTCATAGCAGCTCCTTATTACTTAAGCGCTTTATGATAATTATATGCTAACCATTTATTTCTTTTTGTTAGCCGAATAGCCACTTTAGTCTTGAACAAGGCAAGTAATTTGCAGAGGCTCTAACTAAGAACACAATCCAGACAATTTTTTCACAAATTTTAAAAAATTCAAAGATATACGCATTCCACTATTTGTATTAATAATTGAGACTGTCAATTTCTGGCTGTTATTATACCTTACCATTACATAAAACATTATGTGTCCTGACTCCCCAAGCCCTATTGTAAATCACGCCCCTTATATATTAGGTACTGTGCTACACCTCATAATGAAACTCTGTTTGAACCAATATCATTTGGCTGGAACAATAGTTATCCTGATGACACTAAGGCATTAATTGTTCACCCATTGCCTTATTTGTATTTATGACCATAGCCTTAGCCCACTTTATATTTACTGTTTTATACTTAAACCCTGATTAACTGATATACTGACCATAAATGTACCCTTTCATGGATTCCATGTATAACATAGAGAGTATATACAGTGTTCTGGTTACACAAGAGGAAAAATACATATTTCATTTACCAGATATTGTCAACCCAATTGCCACACTAATATTTCTTTATACTAACTCAACATCTAGTGTCTATTGCTTTTAATCTAGTTACACACAGCTATTATAACTCTGTATATATAGACAACCAGATTAAATAATCAAACTTATGCCTGATATTAGAGTTAAATTTCAATAATTAAAATGGATTGCTTTTACTACGACGGAGTCTTGCATAAGGCAAATAATCTGTCGATGCCTTAACTAATAACGCAATTAAGAACATTTTTCACAGATTTTTGAGAGTGCATAGATATACACCTTACACTATTTCCATTATTAATTGATACTGTCAATTTCTTGCCGTTATTATATCTTGGTATTATTCAACACAATATGTGTACCAACCTCCTATACCCTACTGTAAATTGTGCTCCTTATATACTAGCCCTGTATCACTTTCTAATGAAGGATCTAACTCGCAGTCAGTATCTCATAACATTAGGTTTATGTCTCTTACACACTGGTACTTTGGCATTGGGCAGTCAAGCTCTAATTGGATAACCAGAACTTTTATGTCTAATATAGGTGGTTGCCTTTTGGTTTAACTTGGTCAATATATCATAATAAGTGTCCCCTTTATGGTATTGTGAATATTCTTTCTAATGGTAGATTTGTATTGTTTTATAGTGTGAGGCTTATGTCTCTAATAACATATCTTTTTCTTGCCACTCATAAAAGTCTCAAAAGCGGAATCTGATGAAAAGAGGCCATATACCTGAATTAGTCAGGTTTATATTTGATAGTGTCACAATATTGTTGTTTTATTTTTTGATAGCCTTGGAACCTCAGTATTGTTAGGCTAAAGAAAAACTTAAGAGCTATAACTGTTAAAGGGACACTGTACCCAAAAAATTTATTTTGTGATTCAGATTGAGCATGACATTTTAAGCAAATTTCTAATTTACTTCTATTATCAAATTTTCTTCCTTCTCTTGGTATCTTTATTTGAAATGCAAGAATGTAAGTTTAGATGCCGGTCCATTTTTTGTGAACAACCTGGTTTGTCCTTGCTGATTGGTGGATAAATTCATCCACCAGAGTACTGAAACCAAAAAAAGCTTTGATGCCTTCTTTTTCAAATAATGATAGCAAGAGAATGAAGAAAAATTGATAATAGGAGTAAATTAGAAAGTTGCTTAAAATTGCATGCTCTTTCTGAATTACAAAAGAAAAAATTTGGGTTCAGTGTCCCTTTAAGATTAGGTTTATAGTTCTGTTTGGTTGTTTTTTTGTTTTTTTGTTTTTTTGTTCTCTGTTATGTATTCTTAATTATAAAAACCCAACAATGTGGTTACATAAGATGTATATAATGATGTATTTTATCTGTTTGACACATCTCAAATTTTGGTATTAGAACACATATTTTATGTTAACATTGTATACTCAAACTACATTGTAATACTGAGTTGTTGCAGAACTTTTCATTTCTCACCCTGCGTGGCATAATAACATGTACACTATTTCTGTACCCATTGTTGGTCATACATAAAATACTAAAAAAAAAAAAGTAGGGGAAACAGCCTTTGATATTGTTGACCAGCCTCTTTTGCTCCAAACCCTCCAATCCTTCAGCATTTACAACACAGTCCTCTTGTGGTACTCTTCCTACCTGTCTAACCGTACCTTTAGTTTAGCCTTCTCTAGTGCATCCTCTGCCCCTTTACCACTTTATGTTGGGGTAGCACAAGGCTCTGTCCTTCTTCCCCTTCTCTTCTCTATCTACACATCATCATTAGGTTTCTTAATAAAGTCCCATGGGTTTCAATGTAATTTGTATGTTGATGACACCCAAATCTAACCCTCTACACCAGACCTATCTCCTTCCTTGCTAACATGTGTCACTAACTGTCTTTCTTATGTCTCATCCTGGATGTCCTCTCACTACCTTAAGCTAAATCTCTTCAAAACTAAGCTCCTTATTTTCCCCATTCTTCCAAAATCTCCACCCCCATTTTTTTTATAACTGTTGATAACGACATCATTACCCCTACCACGCATGTCCAATGTCTTGGGGTCATACTTGACTCAGATATTTCTTTGACTCCTCAATTCAGTCTATGTCCAATTACTGCCACTTCCACCTTAAAAACATCTCCAAAATTTGACATTCCTTACAAACGACACAACTAAGAATTTAATCTACTCTCTCATCCTTTCCCGCATTGACTACTGCAACTCCATCTTCTCTGGTCTCCCTAACTGCCATTTAGCTCCTTTACAATCCATAATGAATGCCCTCATCTGCACTGTTCACCCTATGGGGCTTATTTAACAAGCTCCGTATGGAGCTTGTGGGCCCGTGTTTCTGGTGAGTCTTCAGACTCGCCAGAAACAGCAGTTATGAAGCAGCGGTCACAAAGACCGCTGCTCCATAACCCTGTCCGCCTGCTCTGAGCAAGCGGACAGACATCGCCGGAAATCAACCCGATCGAGTACGATCGGGTTGATTGACACCTCCCTGCTGGCGGCCCATTGGCCGCGAGTCTGCAGGGGGCGGCGTTACACCAGCAGCTCTTGTGAGCTGCTTGTGCAATGCTGAATACGGAGAGCGTATTGCTCTCCGTATTGAGTGAGGTCTGGCGGACCTTATCCGCACTGTTGGATCAGGTCCGCCAGACTTTGTTAAATATGGGCCTATATCTCAGACCTTGTCTTCAGATACCCTACCTCCAGTCCCCTTCTCTCAGTTCATGACCTCCTCCTCTCTTGTACCTCCTCACATTGCCATCTTCAGGACTTCTGCAGACTAGCCCCTATCTTGTGGAAATCTCTGCCTCGCTCCGCAAGACTCTCCCCTAGTTTTGAAAGTTTCAAGCACCCCTAAAGAATCTGCTGTTCAGGGATGCATACAACCTACACTAACCTTTCATAACCCCAGTTCCTCTCCTCTTTTTTTATCCCTTTGAACCCCCTTAGAATGTAAGCCTATGAGCCCAGCTGTTTCAAGATCACCTTCATAAAAGCTGACTACAACAATGCAGCTCTTGACAGGGCATCTATCCACTTAATCCCTATAAATGTTACCTTGTATAACATGCCTATGTTTATAGCGCTGCGGAATCTGTAGGCGCTCTACAAATAACTGATGATAATAATAATAATAACAATAATAAAAGGCAATGGCAAGAGAACAGGAGTGAATGAAAAGATGAATAACAGCAGGAAAAAAAGTGTGGGGATGATTCTAGGGTTATCACCTTTAGTTTAGGCCACATCTAAACACTCTTGTGTCGCGCACAGCACAGCAAATAGGAAATATATTTATAATGTAAAACTGAAAATGGCGCACAGTTTAAAACCTGAAAAATATATAGATCTGTGCAGCAAAGTTAATCATAAACATTGCAGCTATTTCAGTATTTATATAAATACTTAAAGTTCACACTAGATTGAGGGTGTAATCAGTTATGTTTTTTATAATTATATAATTAAAAGGAATCACTTTGCTCCAGTTTGCTGGCATATTATTAATGAAGAGCAGTATACATAGGTATACATATGGTGATTTACCACCTGGGTGCAGCTTCTTTTTAGCCCAGTAATGCTTTTCACAGAGAACTTTACTGTAGTATATCAGTCTGATTGCGCCTATAATGATCAGTCCAGCACCAAAATATGAGGCAATTCCTCTCTGAACAAAAAACACAGCAACCCCAGACAATCATTTCAGCCTTCATTTGGCCTAGTCAGTGAGGTGTAGCCATATTCTTCTAAGCACACTGAGCAAGGAATCAATAAAGGGACATAATACACCTTATGAGAAGCACACTTTCAGGAATAAATTGTTAGCTTGTTCTATGGAGATTTACCATCTGGGTGCTGCTTCTTTTTAGCCCAGTAATGCTTTTCACAGAGAATAACTTTTCTGTAGTATATCAGTTTGATTCTGCCTATTACAGTCAGTCCAGCACTGAAATACATTGCAATATGTGCATTTTGGGCGTGATCCGATATACGGCGTAGTTTGCGGCGCAAGCAAGGGAACCCGCGTTGCCCGCAGTTTCAGCTCGCAACTCGAGCTATCCAATATACGGCGCCGTCAGATGCTAAAGTGCCGTAAGTCGGATAAACCAGTGATGTCCAGAAATCTGCGTAAGTACAAATTTCTGGAGTCGCCAGTGACTTACGGCACGTTAGAAACTGCCGGCGCCTACAAAACCTAACTAAAGTTATAAAATCACCCGCACTGTCTAACACGCCTCCCAAACATAGCCCGGCACGTCTAACTCTCTATCTGCTATCCCCCCTCACTATCCTAACAATAAAATATGTATTAACCCCTAAACCACCACTCCCGGACCCCGCCGCCACCTAATAAAGTTATTAACCCCTAAACTGCCGCTCCCGGACCCCGCTGCCAGCTATATTAAATCTATAACCCCCTAAAGTGAGCCCCTTACACCGCCGCCATCTACCTTACCTACCCCCTAATGCGAGCCCCTTACACCGCCGCCATCTACCTTACCTACCCCCTAATGCGAGCCCCTTACACCACCGCCATCTACCTTACCTACCCCTAAAGTGAGCCCCTACCCCGCCGCCATCTATTTTAAAATGATTAACCCCTAATTTAATCCCCCTACCCCGCCGCCATCTATATTAAATTATTTAACCCCTAAAATACTAAACTATCCCTACCACTAAACCTAAGTTTAACCATACAAATAGCCCTGAAAACGGCTTTTTGCGTGGCATTACCCCAAAGTAAACTGCTCTTTTGCCAGCCCTTAAAAGGGCTTTTTGTGGGGCATGCCACAAAGAAAACTGCTCTTTTACCAGCCCTTAAAAGGACTTTTTGCGGGGCATGCCCCCCAAAAAACTGCTCTTTTACCAGCCTTTAAAAGGGCTTTTGGCGGGGCTTTGTCACAAAGTAATCAGCTCTTTTGCCTACAATCTAAATCCCCCTACACCGCTGCCACCTATAATAAATGTATTAACCCCTAATCTAATCCCCCTACACCGCCGCCACCTATATTAAACACATTAACCCCTAATCTAATCCCCCTACACCGCCGCCACCTATATTAACTATATTAACCCTAATTATATTAGGGTTAATATAGTTAATATAATTATTATATTATATATATTAACTATATTAACCCTAATTATATTAGGGTTAATATAGTTAATATCGTTATTATATTATATATATATTAAGTATAATAACCCTATCTAACTCTAACATCCCTAACTAAACTCTTATTAAAATAAATCTAATATTAATATTATTAATGAAAATATTAATATTTAAATCTAAATACTTACCTATAAAATAAACCCTAAGGCCTAGATTTAGAGTTGGGCGGTAGCCGTGAAAACCAGAGTTAGAGGCTCCTAACGCTGGTTTTAGGCTACCGCCGGTATTTGGGGTCAGTCAGGAAAGGGTCTAACGCTCACTTTCCAGCCGCAAATTTTTCATACTGCAGATCCCCTTACGTCATTTGCGTATCCTATCTTTTCAATGGGATCTTTCTAACGCCGGTATTTAGAGTCGTGGCTGAAGTGAGCGTTAGAAATCTAACGACAAAACTCCAGCCGCAGAAAAAAGTCAGTAGTTAAGAGCTTTCTGGGCTAACGCCGGTTTATAATGTCTTAACTACTGTGCTCTAAAGTACACTAACACCCATAAACTACCTATGTACCCCTAAACCGAGGTCCCCCCACATCGCCGCCACTCGATTAAATTTTTTTAACCCCTAATCTGCCGACCGCCACCTACGTTATACTTATGTACACCTAATCTGCTGCCCCTAACACCGCCAACCCCTATATTATATTTATTAACCCCTAACCTGCCCCCCGCAACGTTGCCGCCAGCTACCTACAATAATTAACCCCTAATCTGCCGACCGCAAAGCGCCGCCACCTACATTATCCTTATGTACCCCTAATCTGCTGCCCCTAACACCGCCGACCCCTATATTATATTTATTAACCCCTAACCTGCCCCCCACAACATCGCCGCCAGCTACCTACAATAATTAACCCCTAATCTGCCGACCGCAAAGCGCCGCCACCTACGTTATCCTTATGTACCCCTAATCTGCTGCCCCTAAAACCGCTGACCCCTATATTATATTTATTAACCCCTAATCTGCCCCCTTCAACGTCGCCTCCACATGCCTACACTTATTAACCCCTAATCTGCCGACCGAATCTCGCCGCTACTGTAATAAATGGATTAACCCCTAAAGCTAAGTCTAACCCTAACACTAACACCCCCCTAAGTTAAATATAATTTAAATCTAACGAAATAAATTAAATCTTATTAAATAAATTATTCCTATTTAAAGCTAAATACTTACCTGTAAAATAAACCCTAATATAGCTACAATATAAATTATAATTATATTATAGCTATTTTAGGATTTATATTTATTTTACAGGTAACTTTGTATTTATTTTAACCAGGTACAATAGCTATTAAATAGTTAAGAACTATTTAATAGCTAAAATAGTTAAAATAATTACAAAATTACCTGTAAAATAAATCCTAACCTAAGTTACAATTAAACCTAACACCACACTATCAATAAATAAATTAAATACACTACCTACAATTACCTACAATTAAACCTAACACTACACTATCAATAAATAAATTAAATAAACTACCTACAATTACCTACAATTAAACCTAACACTACACTATCAATAAATTAATTAAATACAATATCTACAAATAAATACAATGAAATAAACTAACTAAAGTACAAAAAATAAAAAAGAACTAAGTTACAAAAAATAAAAAAATATTTACAAACATTAGAAAAATATTACAACAATTTTAAACTAATTACACCTACTCTAAGCCCCCTAATAAAATAACAAAGCCCCCCAAAATAAAAAAAATGCCCTACCCTATTCTAAATTAAAAAAAATTCAAAGCTCTTTTACCTTACCAGCCCTGAACAGGGCCCTTTGCGGGGCATGCCCCAAAGAATTCAGCTCTTTTGCCTGTAAATAAAACACATACAATACCCCCCCCAACATTACAACCCACCACCCACATACCCCTAATCTAACCCAAACCCCCCTTAAATAAACCTAACACTAAGCCCCTGAAGATCTTCATACCTTATCTTCACCCTGCCAGGTTCACCGATCTGTCCTCGGAAGTCTTGATCCAAGCCTCGGAAGTGTTGATCCAAGCCCAAGTGGGGGGCTGAAGAGTGACGTCCATCCTCGGGCTGAAGTCTGGATCCAAGCGGCGACTGAAGAAATCCATCATCGGGCTGAAGTCGGAAGTCCATCATCGGGATGAAGTCTTCTATCAAGCAGCATCTTCAATCTTCTTTCTTCCGGAGCGGAGCGGAGCCATCTTGTTCCAAGCCGACGCTGATCCATCCTCTTCTAACGACGCCTACTAGCCGAATGACGGTTCCTTTAAATGATGTCATCCAAGATGGCGTCCGTCGAATTCCGATTGGCTGATGGAATCAGCCAATCAGATTCAAGTTCAATCCGATTGGCTGATCCGATCAGCCAATCAGATTGAGCTCGCATTCTATTGGCTGTTCCGATCAGCCAATAGAATGCGAGCTCAATCTGATTGGCTGATTCCATCAGCCAATCAGAATTTTCCTACCTTAATTCCGATTGGCTGATAGAATCCTATCAGCCAATCGGAATTCGACGGACGCCATCTTGGATAACGTCATTTAAAGGAACCGTCATTCGGCTAGTAGGCGTCGTTAGAAGAGGATGGATCCGCGTCGGCTGGAAAGAAGATGGCTCCGCTCCGCTCCAGAAGAAAGAAGATTGAAGATGCAGCTTGATAGAAGACTTCATCCCGATGATGGACTTCCGACTTCAGCCCGATGATGGATTTCTTCAGCCGCCGCTTGGATCCAGACTTCAGCCCGAGGATGGACGTCACTCTTCATCCCCCCGCTTGGGCTTGGATCAACACTTCCGAGGCTTGGATCAAGACTTCCGAGGACCGATCGGTGAACCTGGTATGGTGAAGATAAGGTAGGAAGATCTTCAGGGGCTTAGTGTTAGGTTTATTTAAGGGGGGTTTGGGTTAGATTAGGGGTATGTGGGTGGTGGGTTGTAATGTTGGGGGGGGGGGTATTGTATGTTTTTTTTTACAGGCAAAAGAGCTGAATTCTTTGGGGCATGCCCCGCAAAGGGCCCTGTTCAGGGCTGGTAAGGTAAAAGAGCTTTGAACTTTTTTAATTTAGAATAGGGTAGGGCATTTTTTTTATTTTGGGGGGCTTTGTTATTTTATTAGGGGGCTTAGAGTAGGTGTAATTAGTTTAAAATTGTTGTAATATTTTTCTAATGTTTGTAAATATTTTTTTATTTTTTGTAACTTAGTTCTTTTTTATTTTTTGTACTTTAGTTAGTTTATTTCATTGTATTTATTTGTAGATATTGTATTTAATTAATTTATTGATAGTGTAGTGTTAGGTTTAATTGTAGATAATTGTAGGTATTTTATTTAATTAATAGGTTAGGATTTATTTTACAGGTAATTTTGTAATTATTTGAACTATTTTAGCTATTAAATAGTTCTTAACTATTTAATAGCTATTGTACCTGGTTAAAATAAATACAAAGTTACCTGTAAAATAAATATAAATCCTAAAATAGCTATAATATAATTATAATTTATATTGCAGCTATATTAGGATTTATTTTACAGGTAAGTATTTAGCTTTAAATAGGAATAATTTATTTAATAAGAGTTAATTTATTTCGTTAGATTTAAATTATATTTAACTTAGGGAGGTGTTAGTGTTAGCGTTAGACTTAGCTTTAGGGGTTAATCCATTTATTACAGTAGTGGCGAGATTCGGTCGGCGATGTTAGGGAGGGCAGATTAGGGGTTAATACTATTTATTATAGGGTTATTGAGGCGGGAGTGAGGCGGATTAGGGGTTAATAACTTTATTATAATAGCGGTGCGTTCCGCTCGGCAGATTAGGGGTTAATAAGTGTAGGTAGCTGGCGGTTCCTTTAAATGACGTCATCCAAGATGGCGTCCGTCAAATTCCGATTGGCTGATAGGATTCTATCAGCCAATCGGAATTAAGGTAGGAAAATTCTGATTGGCTGATGGAATCAGCCAATCAGATTGAGCTCGCATTCTATTGGCTGATTGGAACAGCCAATAGAATGCGAGCTCAATCTGATTGGCTGATCGGATCAGCCAATCGGATTGAACTTGAATCTGATTGGCTGATTCCATCAGCCAATCGGAATTCGACGGACGCCATATTGGATGACATCATTTAAAGGAACCGTCATTCGGCTAGTAGGCGTTGTTAGAAGAGGATGGATCAGCGTCGGCTTGGAACAAGATGGCTCCGCTCCGCTCCGGAAGAAAGAAGATTGAAGATGCTGCTTGATAGAAGACTTCATCCCGATGATGGACTTCCGACTTCAGCCCGATGATGGATTTCTTCAGTCGCCGCTTGGATCCAGACTTCAGCCCGAGGATGGACGTCACTCTTCAGCCCCCCACTTGGGCTTGGATCAACACTTCCGAGGCTTGGATCAAGACTTCCGAGGACAGATCGGTGAACCTGGCAGGGTGAAGATAAGGTATGAAGATCTTCAGGGGCTTAGTGTTAGGTTTATTTAAGGGGGGTTTGGGTTAGATTAGGGGTATGTGGGTGGTGGGTTGTAATGTTGGGGGGGTATTGTATGTGTTTTTTTTACAGGCAAAAGAGCTGAATTCTTTGGGGCATGCCCCGCAAAGGGCCCTGTTCAGGGCTGGTAAGGTAAAAGAGCTTTGAAATTTTTTAATTTAGAATAGGGTAGGGCATTTTTTTTATTTTGGGGGGCTTTGTTATTTTATTAGGGGGCTTAGAGTAGGTGTAATTAGTTTAAAATTGTTGTAATATTTTTCTAATGTTTGTAAATATTTTTTTATTTTTTGTAACTTAGTTCTTTTTTATTTTTTGTACTTTAGTTAGTTTGTTTCATTGTATTTATTTGTAGATATTGTATTTAATTAATTTATTGATAGTGTAGTGTTAGGTTTAATTGTAGATAATTGTAGGTATTTTATTTAATTAATAGGTTAGGATTTATTTTATAGGTAATTTTGTAATTATTTGAACTATTTTAGCTATTAAATAGTTCTTAACTATTTAATAGCTATTGTACCTGGTTAAAATAAATACAAAGTTACCTGTAAAATAAATATAAATCCTAAAATAGCTATAATATAATTATAATTTATATTGCAGCTATATTAGGATTTATTTTACAGGTAATTATTTAGCTTTAAATAGGAATAATTTATTTAATAAGAGTTAATTTATTTCGTTAGATTTAAATTATATTTAACTTAGGGAGGTGTTAGTGTTAGGGTTAGACTTAGCTTTAGGGGTTAATCCATTTATTACAGTTGTTGGGGTCGAGATTCGGTCGGCGATGTTAGGGAGGGCAGATTAGGGGTTAATACTATTTATTATAGGGTTATTGAGGCGGGAGTGAGGCGGATTAGGGGTTAATAACTTTATTATAATAGCGGTGCGTTCCGCTCGGCAGATTAGGGGTTAATAAGTGTAGGTAGCTGGCGGCGACGTTGTGGGGGGCAGATTAGGGGTTAATAAATATAATATAGGGGTTGGCGGTGTTAGGGGCAGCAGATTAGGGGTACATAGCTATAATGTAGGTGGCGGTGGTGTACGGAGCGGCAGATTAGGGGTTAATAATAATATGCAAGTGTCAGCGATAGCGGAGGCGGCAGATTAGGGGTTAATAAGTGTAAGGTTAGGGGTGTTTAGATTCGGGGTACATGTTAGAGTGTTAGGTGCAGACGTAGGAAGTGTTTCCCCATAGAAAACAATGGGGCTGCATTAGGAGCTGAACGCGGCTTTTTTGCAGGTTTTGCAGCTCAAACAGCCCCATTGTTTTCTATGGGGATACCTACAATAATTAACCCCTAATCTGCCGACCGCAAAGCGCCGCCACCTACGTTATCCTTATGTACCCCTAATCTGCTGCCCCTAACACCGCTGACCCCTATATTATATTTATTAACCCCTAATCTGCCCCCCTCAACGTCGCCTCCACCTGCCTACACTTATTAACCCCTAATCTGCCGACCGAATCTCGCCGCTACTGTAATAAATGGATTAACCCCTAAAGCTAAGTCTAACCCTAACACTAACACCCCCCTAAGTTAAATATAATTTAAATCTAACGAAATAAATTAACTCTTATTAAATAAATTATTCCTATTTAAAGCTAAATACTTACCTGTAAAATAAACCCTAATATAGCTACAATATAAATTATAATTATATTATAGCTATTTTAGGATTTATATTTATTTTACAGGTAACTTTGTATTTATTTTAACCAGGTACAATAGCTATTAAATAGTTAAGAACTATTTAATAGCTAAAATAGTTAAAATAATTACAAAATTACCTGTAAAATAAATCCTAACCTAAGTTACAATTAAACCTAACACTACACTATCAATAAATAAATTAAATACACTACCTACAATTACCTACAATTAAACCTAACACTACACTATCAATAAATAAATTAAATAAACTACCTACAATTACCTACAATTAAACCTAACACTACACTATCAATAAATTAATTAAATACAATATCTACAAATAAATACAATGAAATAAACTAACTAAAGTACAAATTATAATTATATTATAGCTATTTTAGGATTTATATTTATTTTACAGGTAACTTTGTATTTATTTTAACCAGGTACAATAGCTATTAAATAGTTAAGAACTATTTAATAGCTAAAATAGTTCAAATAATTACAAAATTACCTATAAAATAAATCCTAACCTATTAATTAAATAAAATACCTACAATTATCTACAATTAAACCTAACACTACACTATCAATAAATTAATTAAATACAATATCTACAAATAAATACAATGAAACAAACTAACTAAAGTACAAAAAATAAAAAAGAACTAAGTTACAAAAAATAAAAAAATATTTACAAACATTAGAAAAATATTACAACAATTTTAAACTAATTACACCTACTCTAAGCCCCCTAATAAAATAACAAAGCCCCCCAAAATAAAAAAAATGCCCTACCCTATTCTAAATTAAAAAATTTCAAAGCTCTTTTACCTTACCAGCCCTGAACAGGGCCCTTTGCGGGGCATGCCCCAAATAATTCAGCTCTTTTGCCTGTAAAAAAAACACATACAATACCCCCCCAACATTACAACCCACCACCCACATACCCCTAATCTAACCCAAACCCCCCTTAAATAAACCTAACACTAAGCCCCTGAAGATCTTCATACCTTATCTTCACCCTGCCAGGTTCACCGATCTGTCCTCGGAAGATTGAAGATGCGGCTTGATAGAAGACTTCATCCCAATGATGGACTTCCGACTTCAGCCCGATGATGGATTTCTTCAGCCGCCGCTTGGATCCAGACTTCAGCCCGAGGATGGACGTCACTCTTCAGCCCCCCGCTTGGGCTTGGATCAACACTTCCGAGGCTTGGATCAAGACTTCCGAGGACCGATCGGTGAACCTGGTATGGTGAAGATAAGGTAGGAAGATCTTCAGGGGCTTAGTGTTAGGTTTATTTAAGGGGGGTTTGGGTTAGATTAGGGGTATGTGGGTTGTGGGTTGTAATGTTGGGGGGGGGGGTATTGTATGTTTTTTTTTACAGGCAAAAGAGCTGAATTCTTTGGGGCATGCACCCGCAAAGGGCCCTGTTCAGGGCTGGTAAGGTAAAAGAGCTTTGAACTTTTTTAATTTAGAATAGGGTAGGGCATTTTTTTTATTTTGGGGGGCTTTGTTATTTTATTAGGGGGCTTAGAGTAGGTGTAATTAGTTTAAAATTGTTGTAATATTTTTCTAATGTTTGTAAATATTTTTTTATTTTTTGTAACTTAGTTCTTTTTTACTTTTTGTACTTTAGTTAGTTTATTTCATTGTATTTATTTGTAGATATTGTATTTAATTAATTTATTGATAGTGTAGTGTTAGGTTTAATTGTAGATAATTGTAGGTATTTTATTTAATTAATAGGTTAGGATTTATTTTACAGGTAATTTTGTAATTATTTGAACTATTTTAGCTATTAAATAGTTCTTAACTATTTAATAGCTATTGTACCTGGTTAAAATAAATACAAAGTTACCTGTAAAATAAATATAAATCCTAAAATAGCTATAATATAATTATAATTTATATTGCAGCTATATTAGGATTTATTTTACAGGTAAGTATTTAGCTTTAAATAGGAATAATTTATTTAATAAGAGTTAATTTATTTCGTTAGATTTAAATTATATTTAACTTAGGGAGGTGTTAGTGTTAGGGTTAGACTTAGCTTTAGGGGTTAATCCATTTATTACAGTAGTGGCGAGATTCGGTCGGCGATGTTAGGGAGGGCAGATTAGGGGTTAATACTATTTATTATAGGGTTATTGAGGCGGGAGTGAGGCGGATTAGGGGTTAATAACTTTATTATAATAGCGGTGCGTTCCGCTCGGCAGATTAGGGGTTAATAAGTGTAGGTAGCTGGCGGCGACGTTGTGGGGGGCAGATTAGGGGTTAATAAATATAATATAGGGGTCGGCGGTGTTAGGGGCAGCAGATTAGGGGTACATAGCTATAATGTAGGTGGCGGTGGTGTACGGAGCGGCAGATTAGGGGTTAATAATAATATGCAAGTGTCAGCGATAGCGGGGGCGGCAGATTAGGGGTTAATAAGTGTAAGGTTAAGGGTGTTTAGATTCGGGGTACATGTTAGAGTGTTAGGTGCAGACGTAGGAAGTGTTTCCCCATAGAAAACAATGGGGCTGCGTTAGGAGCTGAACGCGGCTTTTTTGCAGGTTTTGCAGCTCAAACAGCCCCATTGTTTTCTATGGGGATATCGTGCACGAGCACGTTTTTGAAGCTGGCCGCTTCCGTAAGCACCGCTGGTATCTAGAGTTGCAGTGGCATTAAATTATGCTCTACGCTCCCTTTTTGGAGCCTAACGCACTGAAAACCCAGCCATTCTGTGAACTCTAAATACCAGCGGTATTTAAAAGGTGCGTGGGAAAAAAAGCACGCATAGCTAACGCACCCCTTTGGCCGCAGAACTCTAAATCTAGGCGTATGATAGCTACAATGTAATTAATAATTACATTGTAGCTATTTTAGGGTTTATATTTATTTTACAGGTAACTTGGTATTTATTTTAACTAGGTACTATAGCTATTAAATAGTTAATAACTATTTAATAGCTACCTAGTTAAAATAATTACCAATTTACCTGTAAAATAAATCCTAACCTAAGTTACAAATACACCTACACTATCAATAAATTAAATAAACTACAAATATCTAAACTAAAATACAATTAAATAAACTAAACTAAATTGCAAAAAAAAAAAAAACTCTAAATTACAAAAAATAAAAAAAAGATTACAAGATTTTTAAGCTAATTACACCTATTCTAAGCACGGGGCTCCAATAGTCAGCGTAAGGCTTACTACGGCTGCTTTTTGTGGCGAGGTGAAAATGTAGTAAGATTTCTCCATTTTCGCCACGTAAGTCCTTACGCTGTATATTGGATACTAAACTGCGCTGGTTTGGTATACCTGCCTATGGCCCAAAAAACTACGGGCAATGGCAGAAATATACGGGCGTAACTTCTAGGTTATTTGCGGATGACGCTGCATATCGGATCGGGCCCTTTATATATATATATTAGAGATGTTCCCTGAATTTTCGTTTTCTGTGAAAAGTTTGCCTGTAGCTACAATATTTATCTTAATGTGCTCGCCAGAACATGGAGAGAACGTTAAGGTAAGTATTAAGCATTTAGAAAAAAATAATAATGGAAACAAATGAATACTGACGATTTTCGTCAGTAGTTGTTTTCCTTATTTTTGTTGATGTATTCTTTCGGATTTTCTTCTCCTTAAAACAAATGCGCATCTCTAATATATATATATATATGTGTGTGTGTGTGTATGTGTGTGTGTGTATGTGTGTGTGTGTGTGTATGTGTGTGTTTATGTGTGTGTGTGTGTGTGTGTGTATGTGTGTGTGTGTATGTGTGTGTGTGTGTGTTTGTGTGTATGTGTGTGTGTGTGTGTGTGCACGTGTGTATGTGTGTGTGTGTGTATTCTGCTCTTCATCAATAATAATAATAATGCTAGAAATTGATGCTAGGTTATTCCTTTTTATTATATTAATATAAAAGCATGATGTCTTTCTTTCAAATGCATTGAGCACATAAGAATCCACTCTTTCCTAATACAAACATAAAATGGTACCTGGACAGTAGAATGTTTGCTGGTGTTCCTTGTGTCTACGGTAAGCTATAATGATTATGATAGAATTAATATATATGGATATTAGGCTGTTGTGATTTAAAACCATATAGTTAATAGAAAAACAGTGATAATTATATTCATTGAAAAAAAATTTAATATAATTTTTGTCACCTTATGAATACAGCCCACGTGCTTAAAGTGATAACTGGTTGATATTTTTAAAACTACTGTATCACATTTTTACACGTGTTGAAACCCTTTCTTTCAATCAAGGGGTTAATATTTGTATTGCCTGCCAGCATGTTCTGCTGCTTTAATTTCTGTGCCTTTGATTCCTTTATTTGGGCAACTGCAGAAAGAAGCAGTTTAACCCATCCATGCCATTAGGACATTCCATGCTGTGCTAACAGCGCCGGGCTTTAATGCTGTAAGGACAGTATAGAACATCCTACCTTGGTTCTGATCTAAGCACTGGCACCACGGCATAAAGGGGTTAACTTTACAGACTGTAAAGCAGTAAAAGTATGTTGTGAGAGGCAGGAACAGCCACACATTTATAACAATTATTCCAGAAGCTGCAGCAGTAGCCTGACAATAAGTTTTATGTTAACTTAAATGCTGCAGACTTCTCATCTATATTATTCCCCTTGAGTCTTCCTGGTCACTTGTATTTATTCATGGTTAGCTAAACGGCACTACTAAACAATTGTGAGGAAATAACACCAAGTTGTTTGCTTACCAAGCAGACAGGAGGTCACTGACTATTCCCTCCATCTTGAGTAAGCAGGAAAATAAATGGCAGGATTCACTCCTGGGTGTTGCAACCACTGCTCCTTTTAAGCATTGCTGTGCATAGTACTCAATGTTTGGTGTCAAACAGTAGATCCAAAAAGAGCAGCACCGGAATTTTAAAAAGCAGCTTTTATTTCAGATACTATAAAAGCACAGAAGTGCGTTACATCCAGGTTAGGGTGCTTTGGTGGTTATTGGCTGACGCGTTTCGGCTAAGAAGCTGTACTCCAAGCCTTTTTGGATTTCACTGTTTGTCAGATAGCGAGCCCAAGCTAGGAGTAAAACACACCTGGACAGTGTCTGAACTACCCTTGCCTCCTTATCCGGAGCCTCTTTTGACACTACTGTGGCCCAGAGTGAAGAGTCTGAATGAGGGCCTGAATGCCGAAGGACTTCACTTGCAGAGTCTGTTTCCAGGGAGTTCCAAGGTTAGTGCAACATTTATGGGAGGATTCTGTGACCAGGTCCACCGGGCGCAGGATAGGCTACAAATTGCAAAGTTGCTGCGTGGCTGGAGGTAAGAAGGACTGAATATTTTTTGCCATTTGTATGTCTGAATATTAATACGAACAGGCACTGTCATTTATAACATAAAATATATTTTGGTTAAAACTGAATGTTTGTGGAAGTAGTTTGTGTTACCAGGTGTGTTTCATGGAGGTTCTGGGATTACCATTGTTGTCATTTTGAGTCAAACAGTAGATACCACATACAATAAATCAGAGCTCATTTTATTTAGTTAAAGGGGCCGATTTATCACGGCCGGAATGGGGCCGAATGTACCTGTTTCCGCGCAAGCCTTCAACCTCTTCTCCTTAACTCGTCCGCCACCTCTGAGGCGGCGGACATCAATCAGCCCGATCGGATATGATTGGGTTGATTGACACCCCCTGCTAGCAGCCGTGAATCATCTGCCGTGAATCTGCAGGGGGCGGTATTGCACAAGCATTTCACAAGAAATGCTTGTGCAATGATTAATGCAGACAGCGTATGGTGTCGGCATTTATCAATGTGCTACAGACATGATTCACTACAGCGGATCATGTCCGTCCACACCATAATAAATCTACCCCTAAGTGTCAAATACTAAATTAATAGTGCATTTATATGTTTGAATGAATGTATCCTATCGCTTGAAAAAATAACTGGTATCTAACAGTTAGTGTGGGTCAGATTCTTTAAAGCTCTCCACTCATACAAGGTTTTCTAAAAACAATAACAGTGCTACAAGGTTCTTCATTGGATTATCCAACGGCATATTTTACATCACCAATGGGTGTAAACTAAATTTACAGTATAGTACTCAATAAAGGTCAAAATTTAAATGTGCATAGGTACATTTCAGTTTTAAATATAAGAATTTCTGCAATATACTATCATTAACAAAAATACTTCAAGTAAAAGTTATTACTGTTTTTCTGCGAGCCCCAGTATTTAAACACCACACCATCTCAGAGAGTCAACAGTGACTTGTATGACACAAATTACATCTTCACAGAAGCAATACACACCATCATTCAATTTTCACCTTTCTATCCCTTTAAGAAGCATATTGAAACTAAAAAGTAAAATATGTATAGAAGGCTCACATAGTTATATAATAATTATGTGAGCCCCTAAGGCAAGATTACATATGCGGCGGCGCAGTTTTGGTATCACATATACAGCACCGCATCGCATATAAATGTGGCACGTATATTTCACCCGTCGGCCGCAAATTTTACTCCCATAAGCTAACATAGAACCGTGTCGCAAATCGGTATCACATATTCAGCGCAAGAACTTACGCGGCGAAAATGGAGATATTTTACTCCATTTTCACCTTGCCACACATAGGCAGACGCAGCAAGCCTTGCGCTATGTATGTGAGCACCGTAAATCCCTTAACTGCCTGAAAATATTAACTAATACCTAACACATGCGCAATATCTACCTGTCAACCGCAATAACTAATAAACTATATTAATCCCTTATCCACTAACCCCCATTTGTAAAACATCTAATTAACCTATTAACCCCTAAACCGCAATCACCATACAAAGTAATATACCTTAATAAACTATTAACCCCTAATCCGCCATTCACCCATATCGCAAAGAACCGATTAAAACTATTAACCCCTAAACCGCCACCCCCACCAACGCAATAAATTTAATTAACCTATTAACCCCTAAACCACGAAACCCACACAACACAATAATCCTATTAAAACTATTAACCCCTAAGCCGCCAAACCCACACTACGCAAATAACTAATTCAATTACTAAGCCCCCTAACCTAACACTCCCTAAATTAACCCCAATTACCTAAATTAAAAAATACTAAGTTACAAACAATTAAAATAAAAAAGCTAACATTACTGAAAAATAAAAAAACTAAGATTAAATTAATCTAAGATTACAAAAAATAAAAAAAATCTAACATTACAGAAAATAATAAACAAAATTATCCAAAATAAAAAAATTAAACGTAATTCCTATCAGATAGATTACGAGTTATGTGCGCTATAGGGAAATTAACGAATGCAAGAAAAGTTGCGTTATTTAAAGGGACAGTAAAGTCCAAAAAAAACTTTCATGATTTAAATAGGGCATGCAATTTTAAACAACTTCCCAATTTACTTTTATCACTAATTTTGCTTTGTTCTCTTCTTATTCTTAGTTGAAAGCTAAACATAGGAGGTTCATATGCTAATTTCTTAGACCTTGAAGACTGCCTCTAATCTGAATACATTTTGACCACTAGAGGGCAATAGTTCACATGTTTCATATACAGGGAGTGCAGAATTATTAGGCAAATGAGTATTTTGACCACATCATCCTCATTATGCATGTTGTCTTACTCCAAGCTGTATAGGCTCGAAAGCCTACTACCAATTAAGCATATTAGGTGATGTGCATCTCTGTAATGAGAAGGGTTGTGGTCTAATGACATCAACACCCTATATCAGGTGTGCATAATTATTAGGCAACTTCCTTTCCTTTGGCAAAATGGGTCAAAAGAAGGACTTGACAGGCTCAGAAAACTCAAAAATAGTGAGATATCTTGCAGAGGGATGCAGCACTCTTAAAATTGCAAAGCTTCTGAAGCGTGATCATCGAACAATCAAGCGTTTCATTCAAAATAGTCAACAGGGTCGCAAGAAGCGTGTGGAAAAACCAAGGCGCAAAATAACTGCCCATGAACTGAGAAAAGTCAAGCGTGCAGCTGCCAAGATGCCACTTGCCACCAGTTTGGCCATATTTCAGAGCTGCAACATCACTGGAGTGCCCAAAAGCACAAGGTGTGCAATACTCAGAGACATGGCCAAGGTAAGAAAGGCTGAAAGACGACCACCACTGAACAAGACACACAAGCTGAAACGTCAAGACTGGGCCAAGAAATATCTCAAGACTGATTTTTCTAAGGTTTTATGGACTGATGAAATGAGAGTGAGTCTTGATGGGCCAGATGGATGGGCCTGTGGCTGGATTGGTAAAGGGCAGAGAGCTCCAGTCCGACTCAGACGCCAGCAAGGTGGAGGTGGAGTACTGGTTTGGGCTGGTATCCTCAAAGATGAGCTTGTGGGGCCTTTTTGGGTTGAGGATGGAGTCAAGCTCAACTCCCAGTCCTACTGCCAGTTTCTGGAAGACACTTTCTTCAAGCAGTGGTACAGGAAGAAGTCTGCATCCTTCAAGAAAAACATGATTTTCATGCAGGACAATGCTCCATCACATGCGTCCAAGTACTCCACAGCGTGGCTGGCAAGAAAGGGTATAAAAGAAGAAAATCTAATGACATGGCCTCCTTGTTCACCTGATCTGAACCCCATTGAGAACCTGTGGTCCATCATCAAATGTGAGATTTACAAGGAGGGAAAACAGTACACCTCTCTGAACAGTGTCTGGGAGGCTGTGGTTGCTGCTGCACGCAATGTTGATGGTGAACAGATCAAAAACACTGACAGAATCCATGGATGGCAGGCTTTTGAGTGTCCTTGCAAAGAAAGGTGGCTATATTGGTCACTGATTTGTTTTTGTTATGTTTTTGAATGTCAGAAATGTATATTTGTGAATGTTGAGATGTTATATTGGTTTCACTGGTAAAAATAAATAATTGAAATGGGTATATATTTGTTTTTTGTTAAGTTGCCTAATAATTATGCACAGTAATAGTCACCTGCACACACAGATATCCCCCTAAAATAGCTATAACTAAAAACAAACTAAAAACTACTTCCAAAACTATTCAGCTTTGATATTAATGAGTTTTTTGGGTTCATTGAGAACATGGTTGTTGTTCAATAATAAAATTAATCCTCAAAAATTCAACTTGCCTAATAATTCTGCACTCCCTGTAGATAACATTGAGCTCATGCATGTAAAGTGAACTAGGAGTGAGCACTGATTGGCTAAACTGCATGTCTGTCAAAAGAACTGAAATATGGGGGCAGTCAGCAGAGGCTTAGATACAAGATAATTACAGAGGTAAAACGTGTATTATTATAACTGTGTTGGTTATGCAAAACTGGGGAATGGGTAATAAAGGGATTATCTTTCTTTTTAAACAACAAAAATTCTGGTGTTGACTGTCCCTTTAACCCCCTATAGCGCAGCCATTACAAGTTTTTCAAAACCCGGCTTGTGCGTGCGATATGGTGATTTTAAGCTCCATACTGCACAAAAAACAAGTGTTGTTTTGACGTGCTTGTGCATGCTGTCCCCATAGACATCAATGGGGAGAGTGGGTCAGAAAAAAGTCTAACACCTGCGATCGCGGAAAGAAAAGCTCCGTAACGCAGCCCCATTGATGTCTATGGGGAAAAAAACTAATGTTTAAACCTAACACCCTGACATAAACCCCAAGTCTAAACACCCCTAATCTGCCCCCCACGACATAGCCACCACCTACATAATATTATTAGCCCCTAATCTGCCACCCCCGATATTGTCGGCACCTAAATAAAGCTATTAACCCCTAATCTGCCACTCCCGATATCACCGCCACTATACTAAAGTTATTACCCCTATCCCCCTGCACCCCAACATCGCCAAAAAAACAATAATAAATATATTAACCCCTATTCCGCCGCTCCCCAACATCTCTGCAAAAAAATAAAGCTATTAAACCCTAAACCTCTGGCCTCCCACATCACTAACACTAAATAATTATGTTAAGCCCTAAACCGCCAGCCCCCACATCGCAAAAATCTAAACCCCTCAACCTAACCCTAAACCTAACCCTAACACCCCCTAACTTTAACATAATTACAATAGAGCTAAATTAAATTTACAATTATTAACTAAATAATACCTATTTAAAACTAAATACATACTTAACTGTGAAATAATACCAAAGCTTGCTACAATATAACTAAAAAAACACTAAAATCACAAAAAATAAAAATACCTACCATTACAAAAAAACAAAACGAAATTATTTAAAAAAATTAAAATGATTCCTATTCTAATACCCTTAAAAAAAAAAAAAACACCCCAAAATAAAAAAACACAAATCTAGAATAAACTACCAAGGGCCCTTAAAACAGCTCTTTTGCTAAAAAAAAAAACCCAAACCCACAAAATAAAAATAAAGTAAAACCTAATCTACCCATTGCCCTGAAAAGGGCATTTGTATGGGCATTGCCCTTAAAAGGGCATTTAGCTCTTTTACTGCCCAAGCCCTAATCTAAAAATAAAAACCCACCCCAAAACTAAAAAAATACATTACACAAAATTACAAACAAATTATCAAAAAATAATAAAAATTATTCCTATTCTAATACCCATTTAAAAAAAAAAAAAACACCCCAAAATAAAAAATCCTAATCTAGAATAAATTACCAATAGCCCTTTTGTATGGCATTGCCCTAAAGATATCACCTTTTTTTTACAAACACCCACTAACATTACTAACATTAGGGTTAGCTCTTTTACAAGCCCAAACCCTAATCCTATATAATAAAAGGCCAAGTTTGTCCGAAGCTGTCATGCGCAGTAGAGACTGCGCTTGAGGACAAACACACCTGGCCTTCCAACTGACCTGGTGTCGTGTGGTGGAGTGGGCATGCCCGGGCGGGTGTGGAGTGGGCATGGTCGGGTGGGTGCGACGTGGGCGTGGCCAGACGTGACACAGGCAGGGCCGGGCGCCAACAGAGCTCTAAAGTGGGGGGATAGAAAGTGCAGAAGAGGGTGGATATAGAGAAAGCAGAAGAGGGGGATAGGAGAGGGAGAGAGAGACAGCAAAAGAGAGAGGGGGAGAGAGACAGCAAAAGAGAGAGGGGGAGAGAGACAGCAAAAGAGAGGGGGGAGAGAGACAGCAAAAGAAAGAGGGGGAGAGAGACAGCAAAAGAGAGAGGGGGAGAGAGACAGCAAAAGAGAGAGGGGAAGAGAGACAGCAAACGATAGAGGGGGGAGAGAGACAGCAAAAGAGAGGGGGGAGAGAGACAGCAAAAGAGAGGGGGGAGACACAGCAAAAGAGAGGGGGAGAGAGACAGCAAAAGAGAGGGGGGGAGAGAGACAGCAAAAGAGAGGAGGGAGAGAGACAGCAAAAGAGAGGGGGGAGAGAGACAGCAAAAGAGAGGGGGGAGAGAGCGCAAAAGAGAGGGGGAGAGAGCGTAAAAGAGAGGGGGAGAGTGCGCAAAAGAGAGGGGGAGAGTGCGCAAAAGAGAGGGGGAGAGTGCGCAAAAGAGAGGGGGGAGAGTGAGCAAAAGAGAGGCGCAAAAGAGAGGGGGAGAGTGCGCAAAAGAGAGGGGGAGGGGGGCGGAGCCAGCAACCAGTAAGGAAAGACGTGTTTTCTGTGAGTTCCGTGAGGAGAAATATTAAAAACAACCTTTTGGGTAATTATGACCTTAAGCTTGGATCTTTAACTAGTTCCCAACTATACCCGACCTCATTGGGCTTTATTCTGAGCATAAGGTGAAGCAGTTGGGGATGAACCGGAATAAAAACATCCAGGCCAAAGAGATACAACATGGAGGCCGTAAAGAAGTGGGAGCGCACAATGCAAACCGCGGTATCGTAGCATTTTGAACAACTTTACAACGACATGAGAACTGTGTTGTTTCCAATCCCAGCTCATCCAACCATTTTAACAGTGAAGTGCGCGGAACACTCTAAAAGCCCGACCACTAAGCAACCTCCTGTGGAACAGATGGTAGAGCCAGAGCCCGATATGCCGCCTCCCAACCTGAATCAAATCGCATTGCAGCCTTTGACCGCTGATGGTGGGGATCCTGGGACCAGAGGGTCTGAACTACGGGCTAGTAGAGAGAGCCGCACCTTGGTCACTCAGGAGGTTTGTGAAGTATTGCCTACCAGGCCCATGTCTTTTGCTGCCTGCCGCGTGGATCGACAGGCTGGAAACTCAGCTCCTGTGTCACTGCTGAAAGGCAGGGGATCTCTTGACTTTGCTGCGATCCTGGGCAGTTTCACTCTAATGGTCTGTTGTTCTGCCAGGGCCCCTGTGCAGGGAGATGATGTCGGCGTTGTAATCCATCCGTTGCGACAAAGAGAATTTTGGCCAGCAGTAGATAGTCTAGGAATCGGATGAACAATGACTTGATGTATACTGACTTTACTAGCCGGCTTGACTCTGAAAATGGTCTTGGACATTGACCTGCTGGTAAATGGAACTTAAGATTACAATTTGAGACACTGCTTTACACTTTTAGCTACTGCTATGAGAGCTTGAAATTGGACTGGTTTATGTGAAGCACAGAAATCTTTATTTTGCCGGTAGCAATCACTCGCATTATTTTATATACCTGTTTATATTATACTCTACTTACAGACATAGTACCCTCTTGGGAGACACGGACTACACAACATGGTGGTCACGGTGCTGGATGATTCCGGTATGTGTGAATTGCATATGAGTTGGGACAGTCTCCTTTAATACATCCACTACAACATGGTGGGGAAACAGTGGCCTAGATTTGGAGTTTGGCGGTAGCCGTGAAAACCAGCGTTAGAGGCTCCTAACGCTGGTTTTAGGCTACCGCCGGTATTTGGAGTCATTCAAAAAAGGGTCTAACGCTCACTTTTCAGCCGCGACTTTTCCATACCGCAGATCCCCTTACGTCAATTGCGTATCCTTTCTTTTCAATGGGATCTTTCTAACTCCGGTATTTAGAGTCATGTATGAAGTGAGCGTTAGAAATCTAACGACAAAACTCCAGCCGCAGAAAAAAGTCAGTAGTTAAGAGCTTTCTGGGCTAATGCCGGTTTATAAAGCTCTTAACTACTGTGCTCTAAAGTACACTAACACCCATAAACTACCTATGTACCCCTAAACCGAGGTCCCCCCACATCGCCGACACTCAATTACATTTTTCAACCCCTAATCTGCCGACCGCCACCTACGTTATACTTATGTACCCCTAATCTGCTGCCCCTAACACCGCTGACCCCTATATTATATTTATTAACCCCTAACCTGCCCCCCACAACGTCGCAGCCAGCTAACTACAATAATTAACCCCTAATCTGCCGACCGCAAAGAGCCGCCACCTACATTATAGCTATGTACCCCTAATCTGCTGCCCCTAACACCGCCGACCCCTATATTATATTTATTAACCCCTAATCTGCCCCCCTCAACGTCGCCTCCACCTGCCTACACTTATTAACCCCTAATCTGCCGAGCGGACCGCACCTCTACTATAATAAAGTTATTAACCCCTAATCCGCCTCACTAACCCTATAATAAATAGTATTAACCCCTAATCTGCCCTCCCTAACATCGCTGACACCTAACTTCAATTATTAACCCCTAATCTGCCGACTGCAGCTCACCGCTATTCTAATAAATGTATTAACCCCTAAAGCTAAGTCTAACCCTAACACTAACACCCCCCTAAGTTAAATATAATTTAAATCTAACGAAATTAATTAACTCTTCTTAAATAAATTATTCCTATTTAAAGCTAAATACTTACCTGTAAAATAAATCCTAATATAGCTACAATATAAATTATATTTATATTATAGCTATTTTAGGATTAATATTTATTTTACAGGTAACTTTGTATTTATTTTAACCAGGTACAATAGCTATTAAATAGTTAAGAACTATTTAATAGCTAAAATAGTAAAAATAATTACAAATTTACCTGTAAAATAAATCCTAACCTAAGTTACAATTAAACCTAACACTACACTATCAATAAATAAATTAAATAAAATACCTATAATTATCTACAATTAAACCTAACACTACACTATCAATAAATAAATTAAATACAATTCCTACAAATAAATACAATGAAATAAACTAACTAAAGTACAAAAATTAAAAAAGAACTAAGTTACAAAAAATAAAAAAATATTTACAAGCATTAGAAATATATTACAACAATTTTAAACTAATTACACCTACTCTAAGCCCCCTAATAAAATAACAAAGCCCCCCAAAATAAAAAAATGCCCTACCCTCTTCTAAATTACTAAAGTTCAAAGCTCTTTTACCTTACCAGCCCTGAACAGGGCCCTTTGCGGGGCATGCCCCAAGAAGTTCAGCTCTTTTGCCTGTAAAAAAAACCATACAATACCCCCCCCAACATTACAACCCACCACCCACATACCCCTAATCTAACCCAAACCCCCCTTAAATAAACCTAACACTAAGCCCCTGAAGATCTCCCTACCTTGAGTCGTCTTCACCCAGCCGAGCCAAATTCTTCATCCAAGCGGAGCAAGAAGAGGTCCTCCATCCGGTAGAAGTCTTCATCCACGCGGGGCAGAAGAGGTCTTCCATCCGATTGAAGTCTTCATCCAAGCGAAATCTTCTTTCGTTATCCATCCAGAGCGGAGCGGCAGCATCCTGAAGACCTCCGACGCGGAACATCCATCCTGGCCGACGACTGAACGACGAATGACGGTTCCTTTAAATGATGTCATCCAAGATGGCGTTCCTTGAATTCCGATTGGCTGATAGGATTCTATCAGCCAATCGGAATTAAGGTAGGAATATTCTGATTGGCTGATGGAATCAGCCAATCAGAATCAAGTTCAATCCGATTGGCTAATCCAATCAGCCAATCAGATTGAGCTCGCATTCTATTGGCTGTTCCGATCTTCAGGATGCTTCAGGATGCTGCCGCTCCGCTCCGGATGGATGACGATAGAAGATTCCGCTTGGATGAAGACTTCAATCGGATGGAAGACCTCTTCTGCCCCGCTTGGATGAAGACTTCTATCGGATGGAGGACCTCTTCTTGCTCCGCTTGGATGAAGAATTTGGCTCGGCTGGGTGAAGACGACTCAAGGTAGGGAGATCTTCAGGGGCTTAGTGTTAGGTTTATTTAAGGGGGGTTTGGGTTAGATTAGGGGTATGTGGGTGGTGGGTTGTAATGTTGGGGGGGGTATTGTATGTTTTTTTTTACAGGCAAAGGAGCTGAACTTCTTGGGGCATGCCCCGCAAAGGGCCCTGTTCAGGGCTGGTAAGGTAAAAGAGCTTTGAACTTTAGTAATTTAGAAGAGGGTAGGGCATTTTTTTATTTTGGGGGGCTTTGTTATTTTATTAGGGGGCTTAGAGTAGGTGTAATTAGTTTAAAATTGTTGTAATATATTTCTAATGTTTGTAAATATTTTTTTATTTTTTGTAACTTAGTTCTTTTTTAATTTTTGTACTTTAGTTAGTTTATTTCATTGTATTTATTTGTAGGAATTGTATTTAATTTATTTATTGATAGTATAGTGTTAAGTTTAATTGTAGATAATTATAGGTATTTTATTTAATTTATTTATTGATAGTGTAGTGTTAGGTTTAATTGTAACTTAGGTTAGGATTTATTTTACAGGTAAATTTGTAATTATTTTTACTATTTTAGCTATTAAATAGTTCTTAACTATTTAATAGCTATTGTACCTGGTTAAAATAAATACAAAGTTACCTGTAAAATAAATATTAATCCTAAAATAGCTATAATATAATTATAATTTATATTGTAGCTATATTAGGATTTATTTTACAGGTAAGTATTTAGCTTTAAATAGGAATAATTTATTTAATAAGAGTTAATTAATTTCGTTAGATTTAAATTATATTTAACTTAGGGGGGTGTTAGTGTTAGGGTTAGACTTAGCTTTAGGGGTTAATACATTTATTAGAATAGCGGTGAGCTCCCGTCGGCAGATTAGGGGTTAATAATTAAAGTTAGGTGTCGGCGATGTTAGGGAGGGCAGATTAGGGGTTAATACTATTTATTATAGGGTTAGTGAGGCGGATTAGGGGTTAATAACTTTATAATAATAGCGGTGCGGTCCGCTCGGCAGATTAGGGGTTAATAAGTGTAGGCAGGTGGAGGCGACGTTGTGGGGGGCAGATTAGGGGTTAATAAATATAATATAGGGGTCGGCGGTGTTAGGGGCAGCAGATTAGGGGTACATAGGGATAATGTAAGTAGCGGCGGTTTACGGAGCGGCAGATTAGGGGTTAAAAATAATATACAGGGGTCAGCGATAGCGGGGGCGGCAGAATAGGGGTTAATAAGTGTAAGGTTAGGGGTGTTTAGACTCGGGGTACATGTTAGAGTGTTAGGTGCAGACGTAGGAAGTGTTTCCCCATAGGAAACAATGGGGCTGCGTTAGGAGCTGAACGCAGCTTTTTTGCAGGTGTTAGGTTTTTTTTCAGCTCAAACAGCCCCATTGTTTCCTATGGGGGAATCGTGCACGAGCACATTTTTGAGGCTGGCCGCGTCCGTAAGCAACTCTGGTATCGAGAGTTGAAGTTGCGTTAAATATGCTCTACGCTCCTTTTTTGGAGCCTAACGCAGCCATTCTGTGGACTCTCAATACCAGAGTTATTTTAAAGGTGCGGCCAGAAAAAAGCCAGCGTTAGCTATGCGGGTCGTTACCGACAAAACTCTAAATCTAGCCGAGTGTATTTTTAGGGTCACCCTACATTAGCATTATAAGATGGACCTACCAATGCTATCTCAAAGTCTTCTGCTCTCATACAACTAGATAACTGGCCTACTGTTCTTGTAATTTTCATGTACTGTTAGCTACAGTAATATTTTCAGGGAGATCCTGTTTTTGTGTTACTGGTCACCGTACTTACTGTTTATATATATATGCTGTTCACTGCAAGATCACAGTGACCTCTTTATTCTCATAGCAACATTCTCCCCTATATCTGTGAGTGTTGGTTCTAACATTTGATACAGCCTACAAATTGAGAGACACTAAGGTCTTGCTATATGTCTTATGAAAGTCATTTAACTTAAGTTTTAAAATTGTCCCACAGTTTTATAGTAATATCTATTTGTAGCCTCCACCCTAACATATATCATGGGGCTTACAGTTCAGCCCTACCTTGTTTATGTGTACCTACCTACTTTTTTTTAGTTAAGCTGTGTGGTGTATGGGTTATGCTCCTAGACCATTTATTACTGTTTAACCTCTTAAGAACTCTCCATATGCTCCTTCCCTTCACCCATAAATACTTCCCGGACGCCACAGACCACCTGCGCTGGGTGTAGGGCCCACACTCAGCAGCCAGGTCCCAACTTAGGGAAAGGAGAATTACAGTTCTCCTTTATAGGGTAATGCCATTACATACTTAATGCTTGGATCGCTAGCTAACCTAATGGGTAATCATATATTTCTTAGTTACTGCTTGCCCCTATGTGCTGTATGTTTTGACAATTTACTCCTTTGAAAGCCTATACTACCCTGCGCATTGTATCCCATGAGTTCATGTCTCCCATCTGAATAAGTGACTGTCAATGACTGCTCATCATGCCTTTTTCTGGGTGCTTACTATAACTCAGGTGTTTGTTTATTAATCTTGGTCCTACACCACGGTTAAAATATGTTTATATTATAGATGTGTCCCAAGCCAGACAAATGTTTTTATAGTAGTATGGGGCTGGCTGTGAGCACACGTGCAGATGATTATAAGATGGACCTACCAATGCTATCTCAAAGTCTACTGCTCTCATACAACTAGATAACTGGCCTACTGTTCTTGTAATTTTCATGTACTGTTAGCTACAGTAATATTTTCAGGGAGATCCTGTTTTTGTGTTACTGGTCACCGTACTTACTGTTTATATATATTCTATTCACTGCAAGATCACAGTGACCTCTTTATTCTCATAGCAACATTCTCCCCTATATCTGTGAGTGTTGGTTCTAACATTTGATACAGCCTACAAATTGAGAGACACTAAGGTCTTGCTATATGTCTTATGAAAGTCATTTAACTTAAGTTTTAAAATTGTCCCACAGTTTTATAGTAATATCTATTTGTAGCCTCCACCCTAACATATATCATGGGGCTTACAGTTCAGCCCTACCTTGTTTATGTGTACCTACCTACTTTTTTTTAGTTAAGCTGTGTGGTGTATGGGTTATGCTCCTAGACCATTTATTACTGTTTAACCTCTTAAGAACTCTCCATATGCTCCTTCCCTTCACCCATAAATACTTCCCGGACGCCACAGACCACCTGCGCTGGGTGTAGGGCCCACACTCAGCAGCCAGGTCCCAACTTAGGGAAAGGAGAATTACAGTTCTCCTTTATAGGGTAATGCCATTACATACTTAATGCTTGGATCGCTAGCTAACCTAATGGGTAATCATATATTTCTTAGTTACTGCTTGCCCCTATGTGCTGTATGTTTTGACAATTTACTCCTTTGAAAGCCTATACTACCCTGCGCATTGTATCCCATGAGTTCATGTCTCCCATCTGAATAAGTGACTGTCAATGACTGCTCATCATGCCTGTTTCTGGGTGCTTACTATAACTCAGGTGTTTGTTTATTAATCTTGGTCCTACACCACGGTTAAAATATGTTTATATTATAGATGTGTCCCAAGCCAGACAAATGTTTTTATAGTAGTATGGGGCTGGCTGTGAGCACACGTGCAGATGATTATAAGATGGACCTACCAATGCTATCTCAAAGTCTACTGCTCTCATACAACTAGATAACTGGCCTACTGTTCTTGTAATTTTCATGTACTGTTAGCTACAGTAATATTTTCAGGGAGATCCTGTTTTTGTGTTACTGGTCACCGTACTTACTGTTTATATATATTCTATTCACTGCAAGATCACAGTGACCTCTTTATTCTCATAGCAACATTCTCCCCTATATCTGTGAGTGTTGGTTCTAACATTTGATACAGCCTACAAATTGAGAGACACTAAGGTCTTGCTATATGTCTTATGAAAGTCATTTAACTTAAGTTTTAAAATTGTCCCACAGTTTTATAGTAATATCTATTTGTAGCCTCCACCCTAACATATATCATGGGGCTTACAGTTCAGCCCTACCTTGTTTATGTGTACCTACCTACTTTTTTTTAGTTAAGCTGTGTGGTGTATGGGTTATGCTCCTAGACCATTTATTACTGTTTAACCTCTTAAGAACTCTCCATATGCTCCTTCCCTTCACCCATAAATACTTCCCGGACGCCACAGACCACCTGCGCTGGGTGTAGGGCCCACACTCAGCAGCCAGGTCCCAACTTAGGGAAAGGAGAATTACAGTTCTCCTTTATAGGGTAATGCCATTACATACTTAATGCTTGGATCGCTAGCTAACCTAATGGGTAATCATATATTTCTTAGTTACTGCTTGCCCCTATGTGCTGTATGTTTTGACAATTTACTCCTTTGAAAGCCTATACTACCCTGCGCATTGTATCCCATGAGTTCATGTCTCCCATCTGAATAAGTGACTGTCAATGACTGCTCATCATGCCTGTTTCTGGGTGCTTACTATAACTCAGGTGTTTGTTTATTAATCTTGGTCCTACACCACGGTTAAAATATGTTTATATTATAGATGTGTCCCAAGCCAGACAAATGTTTTTATAGTAGTATGGGGCTGGCTGTGAGCACACGTGCAGATGATTATAAGATGGACCTACCAATGCTATCTCAAAGCCTACTGCTCTCATACAACTAGATAACTGGCCTACTGTTCTTGTAATTTTCATGTACTGTTAGCTACAGTAATATTTTCAGGGAGATCCTGTTTTTGTGTTACTGGTCACCGTACTTACTGTTTATATATATTCTATTCACTGCAAGATCACAGTGACCTCTTTATTCTCATAGCAACATTCTCCCCTATATCTGTGAGTGTTGGTTCTAACATTTGATACAGCCTACAAATTGAGAGACACTAAGGTCTTGCTATATGTCTTATGAAAGTCATTTAACTTAAGTTTTAAAATTGTCCCACAGTTTTATAGTAATATCTATTTGTAGCCTCCACCCTAACATATATCATGGGGCTTACAGTTCAGCCCTACCTTGTTTATGTGTACCTACCTACTTTTTTTTAGTTAAGCTGTGTGGTGTATGGGTTATGCTCCTAGACCATTTATTACTGTTTAACCTCTTAAGAACTCTCCATATGCTCCTTCCCTTCACCCATAAATACTTCCCGGACGCCACAGACCACCTGCGCTGGGTGTAGGGCCCACACTCAGCAGCCAGGTCCCAACTTAGGGAAAGGAGAATTACAGTTCTCCTTTATAGGGTAATGCCATTACATACTTAATGCTTGGATCGCTAGCTAACCTAATGGGTAATCATATATTTCTTAGTTACTGCTTGCCCCTATGTGCTGTATGTTTTGACAATTTACTCCTTTGAAAGCCTATACTACCCTGCGCATTGTATCCCATGAGTTCATGTCTCCCATCTGAATAAGTGACTGTCAATGACTGCTCATCATGCCTGTTTCTGGGTGCTTACTATAACTCAGGTGTTTGTTTATTAATCTTGGTCCTACACCACGGTGAAAATATGTTTATATTATAGATGTGTCCCAAGCCAGACAAATGTTTTTATAGTAGTATGGGGCTGGCTGTGAGCACACGTGCAGATGATTATAAGATGGACCTACCAATGCTATCTCAAAGTCTACTGCTCTCATACAACTAGATAACTGGCCTACTGTTCTTGTAATTTTCATGTACTGTTAGCTACAGTAATATTTTCAGGGAGATCCTGTTTTTGTGTTACTGGTCACCGTACTTACTGTTTATATATATTCTATTCACTGCAAGATCACAGTGACCTCTTTATTCTCATAGCAACATTCTCCCCTATATCTGTGAGTGTTGGTTCTAACATTTGATACAGCCTACAAATTGAGAGACACTAAGGTCTTGCTATATGTCTTATGAAAGTCATTTAACTTAAGTTTTAAAATTGTCCCACAGTTTTATAGTAATATCTATTTGTAGCCTCCACCCTAACATATATCATGGGTCTTACAGTTCAGCCCTACCTTGTTTTGACAATTTACTCCTTTGAAAGCCTATACTACCCTGCACATTGTATCCCATGAGTTCATGTCTCCCATCTGAAGTGTCTGTCAATGACTGTCTGTTTCTGGGTGCTTACTATAACTCATGTGTTTGTTTATTAATCTTGGTCCTACACCACGGTGAAAATATGTTTATATTATAGATGTGTCCCAAGCCAGACAAATGTTTTTACAGTAGTATGGGGCTGGCTGTGAGCACACGTGCAGATGATAATGTTACTGCTAAATGAACCAAGCTACAGCACGTTTGAATATACTACACTACCATAGCTACTACTCTATCCCTTTGCATACTAGCTGACAGCAGCATGTTGCTGATTAAATATGTCTCTTCTTTTTAAACTGATTTTGTGCAATGGGGACATATGACATCTCTTTTCTCTGCTGATATGAGCGACTCCTATCTTTAATAAGTAGTATGTGCAAATCCTATGACTAGATTCTATGGTCACAACTACACTGTGAGGCACCACATCAATGCAATACCCCAGATATGCTTCTGTTGCAGGTTGGCCCTGCGTTACCACTCCTACCTTTTAGGATTCACTCATTAGCAATACCCATAATGCAACATTTCTCTTATATGTAGCTAATCTGTATCTACCTCTCCCCTGGTTATCCATACGCCCACAAGACCTTACTCAGAGACATACTATGTCTTTACTTACTGGGTTTAAACAACCACCTACAATAGTTGGCCTAATTGCAATCCCTTTCATATGCTCGTGACTGACAAACTTAGAAGACATTCAGTTGACCTATGTCCGCTTATCATAGGTAACTCACCACCTCCTACCCCCCACCCCACATAATATGCCTCCTTTAGCAGGAGGACTGAATATGCGTTTTTTCTCGATTATACCGCACCTTATCTACCCTCTTTGTTAGCAAAATCTTGCAGTTTATCATTATATTCAGCCTCATTTCTCATATAACCTATGCAAGATTGTACAAATATACATATATGTTCACGTAACAATATTATCCTTATAACACCTAACCTAACATACGCGCTATCCACATAAGCATGAGATAAAATTATATAAAATCGAGGTATACTCATGAGATCCGTCGGTGGCCTCCTTTGTTTGCACATGCCTTCTTGCATCTTAATGCTTGTGATGGTCCAAGAGTGGCCTAGGATTATACTTAGAAGGCACTTAAATGTTTGGCATCCTATGTATCCCATGTTTGCATGATATGTAAATTGTTACATTTGCTTTTTCCTTATGTTTATCTTATTTCTTTTGCAACACTAAAAATTACTGTATGTGACATGCAATGCAAGAGCTTTTCTTTCTGTTTCATGTATGCCTTAAATATACCTCAATAAAAATAAAAAAATAAAAAAAAGAGAGAGGGGGAGAGTGCGCAAAAGAGAGGGGGGAGAGTGCGCAAAAGAGAGGGGGGAGAGTGCGCAAAAGAGAGGTGGAGAGTGCGCAAAAGAGAGGGGGGAGAGAGTGCAAAAGAGAGGGGGGAGAGAGCGCAAAAGAGAGGGGGAGAAAGCGAAAAAGAGAGGGGGGAGAGAGCGCAAAAGAGAGGGGGAGAGAGTGCAAAAGAGATGGGGGAGAGTGCGCAAAAGAGAGGGGGGAGAGTGTGCAAAAGAGAGGGGGAGAGTGCGCAAAAGAGAAGGGGGAGAGTGCGCAAAAGAGAAGGGGGAGAGTGTGCAAAAGATAGGGGGGAGAGTGCGCAAAAGAGAGGGGGGGAGAGTGCGCAAAAGAGAGGGGGAGAGTGCGCAAAAGAGAGGGGGGGAGAGAGTGCAAAAGAGAGGGGCAGAGACTGCAAAAGAGAGGGGGAGAGAGCGCAAAAGAGAGGGGGGAGAGAGCGCAAAAGAGGGGGGAGAGAGCACAAAAGAGGGGGGAGAGAGCACAAAAGAGGGGGGGAGAGAGCGCAAAAGAGAGGGGGGAGAGAGCGCAAAAGAGAGGGGGAGAGAGCGCAAAAGAGAGGGGGAGAGCGCAAAAGAGAGGGGGAGAGAGAACGCAAAAGAGAAGGGGGAGAGAGCACAAAAGAGAGGGGGGAGAGCGCAAAAGAGAGGGGAGAGAGAGCAAATGAGAGGGAGAGAGACAGCAAAAGAGAGGAGAGAGAGAGCAAACGAGAGGAGAGAGAGCAAACAAGAGGGGGAAGAGAGAGAGCAAAAGAGAGGGAGAGAGACAGCAAAAGAGGGGGAGAGAGAGAGAGCAAAAGAGAGGGAGAGAGACAGCAAAAGAGAGGGGGGAGAGAGACAGCAAAAGAGAGGAGGGAGAGAGACAGAAAAAGAGAGGGGGGAGAGAGATAGCAAAAGAGAGAGGGAGAGAGACAGCAAAAGAGAGGGGGGAGAGAGACAGCAAAAGAGGGGGAGAGAGAGAGCAAAAGAGAGGGGGGAGAGACAGAAAAAGAGAGGGGGAGAGAGACAGCAAAAGAGAGGGGGGAGAGAGACAGCAAAAGAGAGGGGGAGAGAGACAGCAAAAGAAGGGGAGAGAGAGCAAAAGAGAGGGGGGGAGAGAGAGAGCGCAAAAGAGAGGGGGAGAGAGAGCACAAAAGAGAGGGGGAGAGAGAGAGTGCAAAAGAGAGGGGAGAGAGCGCAAAAGAGGGGGGAGAGAGAGAGAGCAAAAGAGAGAGAGAATGCGAAAGAGAGGGGGTTCAGAGAGCGTAAAAGAGAGGGGGGAGAGAGAGAGCAAAAGAGAGGGGGAGAGAGAGCAAAAGAGAGGGGGGAGAGAAAGGAAAAGAGAGGGGGAGAGAGGGAGCACAAAAGAGGGGGAGAGAGAGAGTGCAAAAGAGAGGGGAAGAGAGAGCGTGCAAAAGAGGGGGGAGAGAGAGAGCGCAAAAGAGAGAATGCAAAAGAGGCGGGAGAGAGAACGTAAAAAGAGAGGGGGAGAGTGCGCAAAAGAGAGGGGGGAGAGTGCGCAAAAGAGAGGGGGGAGAGTGCGCAAAAGAGAAGGGGGAGAGTGCGCAAAAGAGAAGGGGGAGAGTGTGCAAAAGATAGGGGGGAGAGTGCGCAAAAGAGAGGGGGGAGAGTGCGCAAAAGAGAGGGGGAGAGTGCACAAAAGAGAGGGGGGAGAGAGTGCAAAAGAGAGGGGCAGAGACCGCAAAAGAGAGGGGGAGAGAGCGCAAAAGAGAGGGGGGGAGAGAGCGCAAAAGAGGGGGGAGAGAGCACAAAAGAGGGGGGGAGAGAGTGCAAAAGAGAGGGGAGAGAGAGCGCAAAAGAGAGGGGGAGAGAGCGCAAAAGAGAGGGGGGAGAGCACAAAAGAGAGAGGGAGAGAGAACGCAAAAGAGAAGGGGGAGATAGCACAAAAGAGAGGGGGGAGAGCGCAAAAGAGAGGGGGAGAGAGAGCAAATGAGAGGGAGAGAGACAGCAAAAGAGAGGAGAGAGAGAGCAAATGAGAGGAGAGAGAGCAAATGAGAGGGGGAAGAGAGAGAGCAAAAGAGAGGGAGAGAGACAGCAAAAGAGGGGGAGAGAGAGAGAGCAAAAGAGAGGGAGAGAGACAGCAAAAGAGAGGGGGGAGAGAGACAGCAAAAGAGAGGGGGGAGAGAGACAGAAAAAGAGAGGGGGAGAGAGATAGCAAAAGAGAGAGGGAGAGAGACAGCAAAAGAGAGGGGGAGAGAGACAGCAAAAGAGGGGGAGAGAGAGCAAAAGAGAGGGGGGAGAGACAGAAAAAGAGAGGGGGAGAGAGACAGCAAAAGAGAGGGGGGAGAGAGACAGCAAAAGAGAGGGGGGAGAGAGACAGCAAAAGAAGGGGAGAGAGAGCAAAAGAGAGGGGGGGAGAGAGAGAGCGCAAAAGAGAGGGGGAGAGAGAGCGCAAAAGAGAGGGGGAGAGAGAGAGCGCAAAAGAGAGGGGAGAGAGCGCAAAAGAGGGGGGAGAGAGAGAGCGCAAAAGAGAGAGAGAACGCAAAAGAGAGGGGGTTGAGAGAGCGTAAAAGAGAGGGGGGAGAGAGAGCGCAAAAGAGAGGGGGAGAGAGAGCAAAAGAGAGGGGGGAGAGAAAGGAAAAGAGAGGGGGAGAGAGGGAGCACAAAAGAGGGGGAGAGAGAGAGGGCAAAAGAGAGGGGAAGAGAGAGCGTGCAAAAGAGGGGGGAGAGAGAGAGCGCAAAAGAGAGAATGCAAAAGAGGCGGGAGAGAAAACTTAAAAAGAGAGGGGGAGAGAGCACAAAAGAGAGGGGGAGAGAGTGCAAAAGAGAGGGGGAGAGAGAGCAAAAGAGAAGGGGAAGAGAAAGCAAAAGAAAGGGGGAGAGATTGGGAGCAAAAGAGAGGGAGTAGAGAGAGCGAGCAAAAGAGAGGTGGAGCGAGAGAGAACACAAAAGAGAGGGGGAGAGAGCGCAAAAGAGAGGGGGTGAGAGGGCACAAAAGAGAGGGGGTGAGAGAGCAAAAGAGAGGGGGAGAGAGAGCAAGGGGTGGGACCGCTGTACTGCAAAAAATGGCCCATGTGAACGGGCTTTAGGACTAGTCTAAAATAAAAACCCACCCAAAAAAACCCTTAAAAAAAGCCTAACACTAACCCCCGACGATCCACTTAAAGTTTTTGAAGTCCCACTTGAACGATCTTCATCCAGGCGGCAAAAAAGTCTTCATCCAGACGGCCTCTTCAATCTTCATCCAGGCGGCATCTTCTATCTTGATCCCGACTGCGCGGAACAGGTTCATCCTGAAGACATCCGGCGTGCAGCATCCTCTTTATACGGTCACCGCCGTACACTTAATCTTCAATGCAAGGGAGCCGTTTCAAAATGGCTTCCCTTGCATTCCTATTGGCTGAAAAATTTGAATCAGCCAATAGGAATTAGAGCTGCTAAAATCCTATTGGCTGTTCAAATCAGCCAATAGGATTTAAGTAGCTCTCATTCTATTGGCTGATGTACCAGGATGTACCACCCGGATCAAGATAGAAGATGCCGCCTGGATGAAGATTGAAGAGGTCGTCTGGATGAAGACTTCTCGCCGCCTGGATGAGGACTTCGCCACCTGGATGAAGATAGAAGAGGCCGCCTGGATGAAGACTTCTTGCCGCCTGGATGAAGATCGTTCAAATGGGATTTCAAAAACTGTAAGTGGATCTTCAAGGGTTTTTTAAGTTTTTTGGGGTGTGTTTTTTTTAAATTTAGGGTTTGGGCTTGTAAAAGAGCTAAATGACCTTTTAAGGGCAATGCCCATCCAAATGCCCTTTTCAGGGCAATGGGTAGCTTAGTTTTTTTTAGAGTTTGGATTTTTATTTTGGGGGGTTGGTTGGGTGGTGGGTTTTACTGTTGTATTTTTTTTACAGGTAAAAGAGCTGTTTAACTTAGGCTAATGCCCTACAAAGGGCTATTGGTAGTTTATTGCAGGCTAGGGTTTTATTTTTATTTTGGGTGGGCTTTTTCATTTTGATAGGGCTATTTGATTAGGTGTAGTTCTTTTTTATTTTGGATAATTTCGTTTGTTATTTTTCTTAATTTAGTGTTTGTTATTTTTTGTAATGTAGTCTTTTTTATTTTTTGTATTTAGATACTTTGTAATTTTTAGAGTAGTGTTAGGATTTTTTTTAATGTGTAGTTTAGTTTTATTTAATTGGTAGTTAGTTTAATTTTATTTTAATAATTATATTAGTTTAATTTGACAGGTAAGTTTTAATTTAATTTAAGATAGGGAAATTGTAATTTTAATCTAAAGTTAGGGGACGTTGGGTTTAGGGGTTACTAGTTTAATTTAGTTTATTTAGTTGTGGGGGGCTTGTGGTTTAGGGGTTAATAGGTTTATTATAGTGGCGGCGGTGTAAGGCTTAATAACTTTAGTATAGTGGGGGCAATGTGGGCGGATGGCAGATTAGGGGTTAATTATATTTAAAGTGTTTGCGATGTGGAAGTGCGGCGGTTTAGGGGTTAATAGCAACGGTTTAGGGGTTAATAAGTTTATTATAGTGGTGACGATGTCGGGGAGGGGCAGAATAGCGGTTAATATTTTTTTTAAGTGGCAGCGATATCGGGAGTGGCAGATTAGAGGTTAGTAAATTTAATATAGTGTTTGCTATGTGGGAGGGCCTTGGTTTAGGGGTTAATAGGTAGTTTATGGGTGTTTAGTGTACTTTGTAAGAGTTTAGTTCTGAGTTTTATGTTACAGATTTGTAGCGTAAAACTCATAACTACTGCTTTTAGATTACAGATCTTGTCGTTTTAGGCTGTAACACAGGTTTTTTAGCCTCACCGCAAAACTCGTAACGGCAGCGCTATGGGAATCCCCTGAAAAAACATTGTGCGATACTGACGTTGCATTACAGGCTAAAAGGCTTGCGGTACACCTATACTGACAAGACTCGTAATGGCTGTGGTGCTGTTTTAACACTGAAAATGCCATATTTTCAGCGTTAAAAGATGAATGCACAATTCGTTATCTAGCTGTATGAGAATAAAAAAGCCCCCCAAAATAAAAACACCTAATCTAAACTACCAATAGCCCTTAAAAGGGCCTTTTGTAGGGCATTGCCCTAAGTTAAACAGCTCTTTTTCTTAAAAAAAATACTAAGTGCCCCCCTAACAGTAAAACCCCCTACCCCCCAAAATAAACAAAAACCTAACACTAAAATAACCTAAGCTACCCTAAGCATTTGTATGGGCATTGCCCTTAAAAGGGCATTCAGTCCATTAAAATCCTAATCTAAAAAAATAAATAAAAAAAAGCCTAAATCTAACCCCCAAATAGGTACTCACCATTCCTGATGTCCAGTGGACAAGGTTCTGTTCCAGGTGGTGAAGTCTTCTTCCAAGCGGCCAACATCTTTTTCCAAGCGGGGACCTCTATCTTCATCCAGGACCGCGGAGCTGAAGACAGGCGACCGTGGAACTGAAGACCGGCGATTGCGGAACCATGGAGCGTGGAGGATCCTCTTTGTACGATCGCCACCGTACACTGAATAGTGAATTTAAGGTACACGATTAAATATGGCGTCCCTTGCATTCCTATTGGCTGATTTGATTTTTCAAATTCAAATCAGCCAATAGGATGAGAGCTACTGAAATCCTATTGGCTGTTAGGGGGGACTTAGTATTTTTTTAAGGAAAAGAGCTGTTTAACTTAGGGCAATGCCCTACAAAAGGCCCTTTTAAGGGCTATTGGTAGTTTAGCATTAGATTAAGGGGTGTTTTTATTTTGGGGGGAGGGCTTTTTTATTTTCATAGGGATTAGGTTTAATTTTTTTTATTTTGGATCATTTTGTTTATTATTTTCTGTAATATTAGATTTTTTAATTTTTTGTAATCTTAGATTAATCTGATTTTTTTATTTTTCAGTAATGTTAGCTTTTTTATTTTAATTGTTTGTAACAGTATTTTTTAATTTAGGTAATTGGGGTTAATTTAGGGAGTATTAGGTTAGGAAGTGTTAGGTTAGGGGGTTTATAGTAATCTTATAGTAATCCTATAATAATTTTAATAGGATTATTGTGTTGTGTGGGTTTGGCGGTTTAGGGGTTAATAGTTTTAATAGGATTATTGTGTGTGTGGGTTTGGGGATTTAGGGGTTAATAGTTTTAATAGGATTATTGCATTGTGTGGGTTTTGGCGGTTTAGGGGTTAATAGTTTTAATAGGATTATTGCGTTGTGTGGGTTTGTTGCAATGTGGGTTAATGGCGGATTAGGGGTTAATACTTTTACTAGGTAGATTGCAATGTAGGTTAATGGCAGATTAAGGGTTAATACTTTTACTAGGTAGATTGTGATGTGGGTGAATGGCAGATTAGGTGTTAATACATTTATTAGGTAGATCGCAATGTATGTGAATGGTGGATCAGGGGTTAATAGTTTAATTATTGCGTTGTGGGGGTTGTCAGTTTAGGGGTTAATACTTTTATTATTAGTTGCGATGTGGGTTTTAATAGGATTATTGCGTTGTGTGGGTTTGGGGATTTAGGGGTTAATAGTTTTAATAGGATTATTGCATTGTGTGGGTTTGGCGGTTTAGGGGTTAATAGTTTTAATAGGATTATTACGTTGTGTTGGTTTGGCGGATCTAGGGTTAATAGACTTAAAAGGTTTGTTGCAATGTGGGTTAATGGCGGATTAGGTTTTAATACTTTTACTAGGTAGATTGCAATGTAGGTTAATGGCAGATTAAGGGTTAATACTTTTACTAGGTAGATTGTGATGTGGGTGAATGGCAGATTAGGTGTTAATACATTTATTAGGTAGATCGCGATGTATGTGAATGGTGGATCAGGGGTTAATAGTTTAATTATTGCGTTGCGGGGGTTGTCGGTTTAGGGGTTAATACTTTTATTATTAGTTGCGATGTGGGTTTGATGGCAGATATAGGGGTTTTATGTGTCAGGTTTATTTTTTGGAGCGAGTTAGACTTTTACTGGAGATTTGACTTTTTTTTTTATTTTCTTAGGCGCCGGCAGTTTCTAAAGTTCCTTAAGTCACTGATGACTTCAGAAATTTGTATTTACGCTCATTTCTGGACATGGCTAGTTTATCCGACTTACAAGTATTCTTCACGGACAACCTTGTAATTGACTTAATCCATGCGTCCTTCACAAAGATAAATCTGCCCAATTCCAGCCTTGCTGTTGCACCCCCAGATTATCATTGATCTTCCACCTAATTTCACAATGGGTGATTGTCTGCTTCTACAAATCTCTGTCAAACCATTAGATGACCAGGTGTTGGGAAAAGCTAAGAATTAGGCTCATCAGAGAAGATGACCTTACCCCAGTCCTCTACGGTCCAATCCTTATAGTCTTTTAATGTTAGAAAATAAGAAAGAAGGCGCAACCATGGTGCAGAATCAATAACATAGGGAACCCCTATAGCGCAATTGTTATACTTACAGGATCCAAGACACTTGAGAAGTGTCACAAAGGCCTCCTGGACTCTTTTAGTCATCCAGACAATTTTCTCCTACGAGATGCCGGGTTAGCTGTGTTACCGCAGATGTACGATGCAGTGCTGGAGGCTCAGGGACCATTCACCACACACTTTTTTATTTTAATAGGGCTATTAGATTAGGTGTAATTAGTTTAAATTTCTGTAATTTGTTTATTATTTTCTGTAATTTAGTGTTTTTGTTTTTCTTATACTTTAGATAATTTAATTTAGGTAATTGTATGTAATTTATTTAATTGTATTTAATTTAGTTAATTTATTTAATTATAGTGTAGTGTTAGGTGTAATTGTAACTTAGGTTAGGTTTTATTTTACAGGTACTTTTGTATTTAATTGGCTAGGTAGTTATTACATAGTTAATAACTATTTAATAACTATTCTACCTAGTTAAAATAAATACAAACTTGCCTGTGAAATAAAAATAAACCCTACGCTAGCTACAATGTAACTATTAGTTATATTGTAGCTAGCTTAGGGTTTATTTTACAGGTAAGTATTTAGTTTTAATTTTAGGAATAATTTAGTTAATGATAGGAATATTTATTTCAATTTATTTAAATTATATTTTAGTTAGGGGGTGTTAGGTTTAGGGTTAGACTTAGGTTTAGGGGTTAATAACTTTAATATAGTGGTGGGGACATTGGGGGCGGCAGATTAGGGGTTAATAAATGTAGGTAGGTGGCAGCGATGTTAGGGATGGCAGATTAGGGGTTAATAATATTTAACTAATGTTTGAGAGGCGGGAGTGCAGCGATTTAGGGGTTAATATGTTTATTATAGTGGCGGCGACATTGGGGGTGGCAGAGTAGGGGTTAATAAATATAATGTAGGTGTCGGCAACGTTGGGGGCAGCAGATTAGGGGTTCATAAGTATAATATAGGTGGCGGCGGTGTCCGGAGCGGCAGATTAGGGGTTAATAATTATAATTTAGGCGTCGTGATGTTGGGGGCGGCAGATTAGGGGTTAATAAGTGTAAGATTAGGGGTGTTTAGACTCGGGGTTCATGTTAGGGTGTTAGGTGTAGACATAAATTTTATTTCCCCATAGGAATCAATGGGGCTGCATTAAAGAGTTTTATGCTGCTTTTTTGCAGGTGTTAGACTTTTTTTCAGCCGGCTCTCCCCGTTGATTCCTATGGGGAAATCGTGCATGAGCACGTTACACCAGCTCACCACTGACTTAAGCAGCGCTGGTATTGGAGTGCGGTAATGAGCAAAATTTTGCTCAATGCTCACTTCTTGTCTTTTAACAACGGGTTTGTAAAAACTCGTAATACCAGCGCTGCAGGTAAATGAGCGTTGGGTGAAAACTGCTCTTTAGCACTGCATAGCCTCTAACACAAAACTCGTAATCTGGGCCATATATTGTTCAACGTCTATACGAAATACAAGGTTAAAATTGTACAAAAAAAGTACTCAGTCTCACCGCCTCTGTAAGTGGGCTTATCATTGATATTTCCTTGAGTTCATTAAGATAATTTGCTTGAAATTCCAGAATATTAATGGGTAACTATGCAGTTCCTCCAACCTGCTTCCTGTCTGGAATGGCTGGCATCAGTGTTGACCGTCACTCAGTAGTGTGAGGCCTGCTATTAGAATGTGATATCATGCCACTAACAGTTAGAAAGCACAACAACCTGTAAATGATGCTCACGGGTGAGGTCCTAGTTATTGAGAAAGTAAAAAATTTAAAATATGCATGAAAAAATGGGCAAATGGAATGGTAATGTCACCAGAACCACAGAAGCTCTCATGTAAAGGAGCAGTAAAGTTTTGTCTTAATGTCAGAGGTATTGCAGACAAGTTAATGTTTTCTGACAAACAGGAGTGCTATGGTCTTAATACAGGAGTTCAAGAAGCCTCCACAAAGTTTATCCTAGAAGAGGTTATCTGGCAGCTATTTTTTGAAGGCTGATTATACACTCATGATACTGAAGACACTGCAGTACAGTAGTTGTTTAAGCCAATTGTCAAGCAGAAGAACTTTCACTGTGATCAGGAAAGTCAGAATGAAACAATTATCTGAGGGGTTTGGGTTAAGAAAAAACCTTTTGAAGAAAGAGAATAGTGTAAACATATTTTGTAGGCCCCGATGGAAGCATAGCAGAGAATGAGATTGGCCAGTTGGATAAAAGTACATTTTCAGCAATGTCAGTTGTGGAAAAATAACTCCTTGAGTAACTCCAACTGATGCACTTCATGGCCACTGATGGATAGAAGGAAGAACTGAACACTAAAATAATTTGCATTAGAAGGATTCAAAAGTCTATTGGATCTTGAAAGAATTTCTCAGTTGAGTCAGTAACATCCACACTTGGTGGTATTTCCCACAGCTGTAACACATATTTTGAGATAAAAGAGGACATTTTGGATTTATAAGAAATTTTACCTGTGTGTGGAGTTTTTAAAATTTTCCAATTTACTTTTGTAAATTGTGGAAAGACAAGCTCCGTAACGCAGCCCCATCGATGTCTATGGGGGAAAAAATACAGTTTAAACCTAACACCCTAACATAAACCCTACGTCTAAACACCCCTTATCTGCTGCCCCCGACATCACTGACACCTGCCTACAGTTATTAACCCTTAATCTGCCGCTCCCAATATTGCTGCCACCTAAATAAAGGTATTAACCCTTAATCTGCCGCCGCCACTATACTAAAGTTTTTAACCCCTATTCCCTTGCACCCCAACATCGCCCACACTATAATAAACCTATTAACCCCTAAACCACCAGCCCCCCACATCGCAGCAACCTAAATTAAACTATATTAATTCCTAAACCTAACCCTAACGTAACCCCAAACCTAACATAACCCTAACCCTAACACCCCCTAACTCTAACATAATTAAAATATAGCTAAATTAAACTTACAATTATTAACTAAATAAACCTATTAATCCCCTACACCGCAAGTCCCCCACATCGCAACATCCTAAATTAAACTATTATTAACTCCTACACCTACCCCTAAACTTAACCCTAACCCTAAACCTAACACCCCCTAACTTTAACATAATTAAAATAGAGCTTAATTAAAATTGCAATTATTAACTAAATAATACCTATTTAAAACGAAATACAAACTTACCTGTGAAATAAAACCTAAGCTAGCTACAATCTAACTAATAGTTATATTGTAGCTAGCTTAGGTTTTATTTTTTTCCACAGGTAAGTTTGTATTTATTTTAACTAGGTAGACTAGTTAGTAAATAGTTATTAACTCTTTACTAACTACCTAGTTAAAATAAATACAAACTTACCTGTGAAATAAAACCTAACCTGCCTGACACTAAAACTTAACATTACAAAAAATAAAAAAACCTACCATTACAAAAAATAAAAAAACCTACCATTACTAAAAAAACAACAACTAAATTATCCAAAAAAATAAAAAGTATTCCTATTCTAATACCCTTTAATAAAAAAAAAATCACCCCAAAACAAAAAAGCTTAATCTAAAATAAACTACCAAGGGCCCTGATTAGAATCAGCCAATAGAATGAGAGCTGCTTAAATCCTATTGGCTGATTTGAACAGCCAATAGGATTTAACAAGCCTAATTTCTTTTTGTTGATTAAAAAATATCAGCCAATAGGAATGCAAGGGACGCCATCTTGAATCATGTACCTTCCATTGAAAATTCAGTGTACGGCGGCGACCATATGAAGAGGATGTTCCGCGCTGGATGTCTTCAGGATGGACCCGCATTGCGCCGCTGGGATCAAGATAGAAGATGCCGCCTGGATGAAGATTGAAGAGGCCGTCTGGATGAAGACTTCTCGCTGCTTGGATGAGGACTTCGCCGCCAGGATGAAGATTGAAGAGGCCGTCTGGATAAAGACTTCTCGCTGCCTGGAAGATCGTTCAAGAGGGACTTCAAAAACTGTAAGTGGATCTTAGGGGGTTAGTGATAGGTTTTTTAAGGGTTTTTTGGGTGTTTTTATTTTTTAGTTTAGGGTTTGGGCAATGTAAAAAAGCTAAATACCCTTTTAAGGGCAATGCCCATCCAAATGCCCTTTTTCAGGCCAATGAGTAGCTTAGGTTTTTTCAGAGTTAGGTTATTTTATTTTAGGGGGTTGGTTGGGTGGTGGGTTTTACTGTTGGGGGGGTCTTTGTATTTTTTTTTTACAGGTAAAAGAGCTGATATCTTTGGGGAAGTGCCCCACAAAAAGTAGTTTTATTTTATTTTGGTTGGGCTTTTTTATTTTGATAGGGCTATTAGATTAGGTGTAATTCTTTTTTACTTTTGATAATTTTGTTTTTTATTTTCTGTAATTTAGTGTTTGTTATTTTTTGTAATTTAGTATTTTTTTTTGCAATTAGATCGTTTGTAATTTTTAGAGAAGTGTTAGGATTTTTTTAATGTGTAGTTTAGTTTTAGTTAATTGGTAGTTAGTTTAATTTTAGTTTAATAATTATATTAGTTTAATTGTTAGTTTAAACTTAGTTTTTTTAATTTGACAGGTAAGTTTTAATTTAATTTAAAATAGGGAAATTGTAATTTTAATCTGAAGTTAGGGGGTTGTTAGGTTTATGGGTTACTAGTTTAAATTAGTTTATTGCGATGTGGGGGGCTTTCGGTTTAGGGGTTAATAGTTTAGTTTAGTATATTTCGTTGTGGGGGGCTTGCGGTTTAGGGGTTAATAGGTTTATTATAGTGGCGGCGGTGTAGGACTTAATAATTTTAGTATAGTGGGGACAATGTTGGCGGACGGCAGATTAGGGGTTAATTATATTTGAATAGTGTTTGCGATGCGGGAGATGGTGGTTTAGGGGTTAATACGTTTATTATAGTGACGACGATGTCAGGGAGCGGCGGAATAGGGGTTAATATTTTTTTAAAGTGGTGGCGATATCGGGAGCGGCAGATTAGGGGTTAATAAATTTAATTTAGTGTTTGCGATGTGGGAGGGCTTTGGTTTAGGGGTTAATAGGTACTTTATGGGTGTTACTGTACTTTGTAACACTTTAGTTATGAGTTTTATGTTACAGCTTTGTAGCGTAAAACTCATAACTACTGACTTTAGATGGCTTTACGGATCTTATCATTTTAGAGTGTAACGCTCGCTTTTTAGCCTCACCGCAAAAATCGGAATACCAGCGCTATGGGAATCCAATTAAAAAACGTATTTTTTACGAGTACAGTACTGATGTTGCGTTATTGGCTAAAAGGCTTGCGGTACACCAATACGACAAGACTTGTAATGGCTGCGGTGCTGTTTTAACGCTGAAAATACCATATTTTCAGCGTTAAGAGCCGTAACGCACAACTCGTAATCTAGCTGAATATGTGTAGCTGCAAGTTTAATTTTGGCTTCTATGTCACTTTAGACACTGCACCAAATAGGCTAAAGCAGTTTATGGTCACACAGCCTCACAAAACACAATCTGAGAACCCTCTTGGTCAATAAATGAATGTAATGATAGTGTGTGAAAACACAAGAGGATGAAGAAGCAGTTTTAAATAGATACAAATACAATCATGAGCAAAGCGATACCTGTTTTTAGTAAAATGCTCCCCAGTGTAACAGCTATCTGTTCTGTCCCCCAGAAGCCATCATGTGACCTAGGAAATGTTTGTGAACACTTCTGTGCAAATACAGTAACACTTTATGCAATTACAGTAACAGCCTTAGCAATTCTTCCTTTTAATAAATAATCAAACAATTAATTTCTGGGACACGTCCCATTATGGTTTAGCATAATCAAATTTAAATGAAATATCTAATTCACATAAACAAATCTTCTACTTGTTTTAGTGATGCATTTTGCGGTGACTTAATAAAAAAAGCTTTCTTTATTCTGTTGCCTACTGGGAGTGTATAACTGTAATGGTTTTCATTCTGGCCTCATATCTTCATAAGCGATGTGACTTGCACATCACATTGATTATTTGGAAGCTACATTAGAGGATTACGTGGGTTTTGTACTGTACAAGTTTGCAATCTCCCATCTGTCTGAGTGACTCAGCAAGGAAGCAGAAAGCTGACAGAATTTCTTAAGAAAATAAAACAGATTTGCAATCTATGGAAGTATGTTCTTATACCATTCAAATGATATTTTTAGTTTTGGAAAATTTACAATTTTAGATATGTTATAGAAAACAATCTGGTAGGTTTGTGATTTATTGCACTAGATTCTGGATATAACCTTTTATGAAAGAAACTATGCATACATTTAACTCTGAAAATATATATTTAAGTTAAAATATTTGTTCTTTAAAGGGACTGTAAACACGTTGTAAGTCATTACTGTTGTGTTTTTATAGAATTGCATATTAGCCAAGTCTTAACATTATTTAAACAAATGTACATGTTGTTTTTATATATATATATATATATATATATATATATATATATATATATATATAAACAAAGTTCAGACCGCACTCCTGACTATGTAGAAAATGTCCTGGGTGCACCAAAAATATATAAAGTAGAAGAAAGAAAGAGCACTCCACGGGACTTTTGAATTAACAAATACGCTTTATGGTAAACGTTTTTGGACCCAAAGTCCGACCTCAGACCAGCATATGAAACAAACAAAACTTACCCTTCACCATAAGTACACTACAAGAACGCTGCCGCCACACTCTCCCGGGTTGGCCCGCCCCTCTCGTGACGTCACCGCCCCTGGCAACATGTGTACAGCCCACTAGTGAAAAAAGAAAGATTAAATACATTGACATAATTGACAAAAGCATTGGGCATAATATCATAGCAGTAGCGAAAAAGCTAAACGCATTACAACACTCAAAGAATACAAATTCGAGGGTACTAAATGTAATTACATTGTCGTCATGGTAACGTACTAAGCATGTACAAATCTATAGGCTTCTATAACAAGCTATTTACAATTTATATAATATATAATGGTATGCTAACTATAAGAGTTAATACACTAAACTTAAGCTCTACCAAATATCTACATAAATGTATGCTCCTCCCCCACAGCATAAAGCCGTTGTCAAGACAACACAAACAGCGTCTATATCTAACAGAAGGGACACAAAACTATATGCTATCGGGGCAGGATTCAACTGAGGGAATAATCAAACCAAATAACACAAAATGTAGTCTCAAAGAGCCTAATCTTCTCACCAAGATTCACACCAACCTACATTGCAACATCACCTGTGCATACTGTAGAGGACATTGTGCACAACATAACAATCTACACCTTGCAAAAGCTGTCCCCACATACTATAAAAGTAGTGGGGGCAGAGCTAACTGCCATCAATAGCAGACGTGCAGGAGGGAAGCTCCTGACATTTAGGGTACAAAAGTGCATTTTACGCATATCAACTGCCTATATTTTGGGGCAATCCTGCTGGACATCACGCAACGGTAGTAACCCTTCACTGATAACCTAAGAAAAGGGAGTTTTGTGGCTACTTTTTGACGTCTGTATTGACTTGGCTGTCACTCAGTCCCTCTGTAGGGTCCTGCAAGTGCTCCGGAGGGTCGGGGATCCGCTCCGGAGCAGAAAACCACTGCCTCTCTATAAGTTAAGAGGTTAGTTTGCCTCCCGCATATTCATCTGGGGACTTTGCTCCCACACCCTCCAACCCCACTCCGCCTGTGTCCCACCTCCCCGCTGAAGCATCCCATATGGCCACATAGTCTGCCATCCCGAGTGGCCATAGGACCCAGCACAAACTTAGACAAGCGGGCTCCTACCTTCTTTCCCGGCGACCCCAGGACCTCAAGCACCTCTAACACTTTTGGAGCGAAGTTCCGCCATCTTGTTGGGGGCCCTCCTATCCCGAGCGGTGTCCTTGTCTAGTGAGAGCAGAAAGTCCGGTGAGCTGAGCCGCCTGCTGCTTATGCCTGATTGAAGCCTGCCGAACAGGCTGAAGCTGCCTCTCGATTTTTCTCCAACTGCTTAGGCACATGAACCACGACCTACACAGACGCATCTGAAGCGGAGGCCTCCACATCCGGCCTGAGGTGGTGTAAGATAAGGAGGGCAAGTCTGACACACTAAAGGGACACACTGCTTGGGGTTTATTTGCGTGGGCCACCTACATATTTGGTCTCCCCCCATTATCCCTGAGACCTCATAATATCAGGACAGATGTTCATTTTGCAAGAGGTGCCCTCATATATATAACACTGGGAATCCGGAAGGCCTTTTCATATATGTGCAGGTCCCATATAATCTGCTACTATTCCATACTGGCATCTCTAGGTAGCCTCCTTTGCACAAGCATCTAGCCTAAGGAGAAAATAGAACTAGCCTTAGTATACCTCAGTACACATCCCAGCACTGTTTACCTTTAAATAAACCGTATTATAGCCTATCTGTGTCCCAGAGACTGCCACAGCTAATACCTCCATCTGCCCACAGGTCTAAGTGGATGATAGAGATAAGTTGGGCTCTTAATTTTCTTGGGATTTTGAAGCGCCCACTATAACACAGAACTGGACCTTATCATATACCAGGAGCCCCTTCTGATCCCCTCAGTGGTCTCTAATCATACAGGTTCATCAATAAACTTTTCTGCAGGTTTACTCCATTACAAATTAGCCTTAAACACCTCAGTGGGTACTGAGGGGAATGTGATTGTGACTTTGCTGCTGCGCCAGCTTATGTGCCTCTGAGGTCCAGGCTCAGAGTGGAGTGTCCTTAAATGATCTCACCTAAATTGTTTGCATATTCTTTCAAGCCCTAAGTCCCTATCCCCTTCCATTTCTATCTTTCAGCACTGTGCCTATTCATATATATTATAAGGGTATTGTTTATGTGACCACCCCTCACCTTCCCACTCCTGCCCAGGGTCACTTCCCACTTCCCTTTCCCTTCCTTCAGGTCGTATCCCCTCTTCCCCAAGGTGAGGGTCTGGTTTCAAGCCTCTAGAGTTGCTCCCTCCAGCTTGCTCACTGGTGTGCGCATCCCTAGGCAGAACATTGTCCCTAATTTCCCTCCCTGGAGCTCTTTCGTCGCCACATCAGTTGCTTTTTCTATTTTGCCCTGTTGGGCACCCTGCGAGGAGTGTATTTCCTCTCTGATGAGGTAGGCAGAAGAGCTTACATGGCTGGGGCGGTTGACCTTATCTAGCAATTTATGCATAATTGTGCACAGCTCACCCTTTGTCTAATGTCCTAATCTATGCTATATCTTGCACTTGCATGACTTAACTGATTTCTTTACAGCTTACAGGGGTTCCTCATCCGATGATTATTTAATAAGCATATTTTGAAGTCTCTCGCCCCAGGGTTATTGTCTGCCCATATTCACAATGCTGCATGGCTCCAGGACACAGTCTAAGCCTCAGTTCAAGGCCAAGAAGACAGTGTTAGACCATTTTTCTCTTCAAACTTCCAGAGTACCGTCTCAGTCGGCTTCTAGCCACGCTGATCAGGACTCCCACGATGTGGATTCGCAATCCAGTGTCAACTCATGTGTATCTTCTTTCAAATACATCACAGAGACAACTATGCAGAAATTGTTGGCTGCCCAAACCCAATCAATCACTCAAGAGATCCATCACAGCTCGGCTGAGCTCCGGAAAGACATTTCTGAGGTTGGGGAATGGGTTGATGATTTGGAACGCAAACAAGATGACCTGACTACTGACCACACCTATCTCCTGACATACTATGAATCTCTAGCGGATCAGATCACGCAATTGGAGCACAAGTTGGCTGACCTGGAAGACAGTTCGCGCCGTAGCAACATTCACTTCCGTGGCATTCCAGAGGATATCTCACCTGCTGAACTAAACGGCTACCTCTCAGAGCTATTCAAAGAACTTTTGGGAACATTCACTATGACTCCTAACACTCTGGAGCACTGCCATAGAGCGCTGAGACCTAGAGCGCTTGCGTCAGACAAGCCCAGGGACGTAGTGGCATGTTTCCACAGCTACAGCCTGAAAGACCAGATTTTACAGGCAGCCTTTCATAAACCTACCCTTCCTGAAAAGTTTAAGAATATCCAGTTGCTGCAGGACTTATCTCAATATACCCTCCAGCAGAGGAGGCTGCTCGCCCCAATAACGGGAGTTCTGAGCCGTGAAAATATAAAATACAGATGGGGCTTTCCTACCAAAATACTCATTACAAAAGACAACCACTCACATACGGTGGCTAATCTCAATCAAGGCTTCACACTGCTTGAATCCTGTGGCCTGCATCCACCTATGAACACTCCTCAACCACCTGCTACCCAATCTAGGCTTAGGGCTTCGGCCCCTGAGTGGCAGGTCAAGGAGCAACAGTCTAAAAGGCAGAAACACCTGCCCACTCCTCAAGATGAGATCCCCTGAATACCCATACTTTTTGACTTTATGCCCCATAGGCCTAGATTCTCAGTTATAAGATGAGTATATACCACATTTTCTGTATGTATTCATTGCTACCCTTGGCCCTGGGTATTTGGCTGTGGCCTTCAATGCAGCTTAGGAGTACCCAGGGTCAAGTATTTATTTTGGTTAAATTATTTGACAGTTAAGTTCTGTTTATCGTTTTATTCAAATGTTTATTGCTGTATTCACATTCTTAGGTCAAACTGCCCCGGTCTCTCTGCTAGACCTTGGTATTCTCCCCCCCCCCCCCCATTTAACCCTAATTTTGGGTTCACCTTGGTGGACTATTTCCACCACAACAATTTATCAGATTTTTAACAAAAAAGAATCTCTTACTCTATTCACTTATTCTCTCTTTTCTCTTCTCTCCCTTCTTTCCTCCTTATGCTCTTGCTCTCAGAATGCTTCCCACATTATTTAAATGGCTAACAGGGATACCTTAAAATTCCTTACACACAATGTAAGAGGGCTAAATTCGCCAGGCAAACGTAGTGTCTTCCTCAGATCACTCAAACACTCAAATCCGGATGTTGTCTTCCTTCAGGAGACACATTGGAAAGTTGGTAACATTCCCACACTTTTCTCCAAACACTACACAACTCTAGTCCTAGCCCCCTTTACCACAAAGGCCAGAGGTGTCGCTATCTTAATTCACAAGTGGCTGGCTTGCAAAATCACTTTTCAAGAAATTGACCCCCAAGCTAGATACATTATTCTTGGCTGCAGACTAAACCAATGCACGTACACTCTAGTATTGATTTACCTCCCTAACTCAGGTCAGTGCAAATGTTTAAGCAAAATTCTTAAGACAGTCGATAAATATAAGCAAGGTAGAGTTATCTTGGGTGGAGACTTTAATCTTATCTGGGACCCCCTTCTGGATAAAAAAACTAACAAACTGAATTCTAAGGACCACTGATTAGATTCCCTCTCCCTTAAATTTAGATCCCTTATGCTTGCATTTGGCTATTTTGACACCTGGTGCACCCTCCACACCATGGACAGGGATTATACCCATTCTTCCCCTCACCTAACCTACACTAGATTAGATTACATCTTTAGTCAACCCCAAACCTTAGACCATGTTAAGGATATCCAGATCCTCCCATGCACATGGTCAGACCACGACCAAGTGTCATTTATAGTCTGCAATTCACCCACCTCCTCACACCCACCAACATGGTCTATGCCACACACTATCCTATCCAATATTCCCTTTTGAATAGAACTGGAAAAAGACCTAAAAGAGTTAATAGCTTTAAATGACACTCAAGCTGTCGCTGATGATACCCTCTGGGGAGCCATTAAGGCCTCAGCTAGAGGCTTGCTTATAAGAAAGCAGGCCATCCTTAGGAGATCTCGTAGGTTGCCCCTTTCACAAGCCTTTAGTAAGCTCAATGAACTAGAGAAACTTAATCGACTCTCCCCCTCCCCAGCGCAGTCCACTGCCATGAAAGAACTCAAAGCTCATATATGTTCTTTAGAGCTACAACGGATGCAACAAAAGTTGCTAAAACTTAGACAGTTATTTTATTATAAAGGGAATAAGGCAGACACTATATTGGCAAATAAGCTTAGGCATAGAGAAAGCGCCTCCCGAATTCAAATCTTGAAACATAAGGGTCATTCCTCCACGCTGCCTAAACAAATAGGCTCTATGTTCGCCTCTTACTATGAGGAGCTTTATAACATTCAGAATTCAGAGTCCCCTACCCTCACTCCATGACTCAATGTTCAGCAGACCCTCAAAAACCTCCACTTCCCTACCTTGACTGACGAACAGCAGGATTCTCTTAAAGCGCCTATATCCACGCTTGAAATTAAACAGGTACTCGACTCCCTCAAACCACTCAAGGCCCCCGGTCCGGATGGATTTCCTGCGTTATTCTATAAAACTTACAAAAAGGTTCTAATCCCCATCCTTCACCGATTTTTTCAATACTCTGGCTCCCGGGGTTTCTTTAAAAGGGAGTACCTGGAAGCTACAATTGTCACTATACCTAAGTCTGGGAAGGACCCTTCCTTGTGTCCCAGTTACCGATCCCTTATTACCCCCGATATAAAAATCTATTCTAAGATTTTAGCGAACTGTATGGCGACTCTAATACCTAGTTTAATCAATACGGACCAAGTGGGATTTTTTTCAGGACCGAGAAGGTCCCGATAACACTAGACGCCTACTGAATATTGTGACGGAAGCTACTAGACTAGGTAAGCCCTTTTCGGTTATCTCTCTTGATACCTAAAAGGCGTTCGATCGGGTTTGGTGGGAATACCTATGGGAGGTACTGGATGTTTTCAAATTTCCGTCTGAATCAGTCTCCTTCATTAGAGCTTTGTACTCGTGCCTGTCGGCTAAGGTCAGAGGTCTGGGATTCTACTCTGACTCCTTCCCTTTGACCAATGGAACGTGCCAGGGGTGTCCACTGTCTCCCCTGCTCTTTGCGCTTGCTATAGAACCCCTCGCTGATCTCACACGTCAAGATCCCTCTATCTCAGGAATTACTCTTCACGGCGCCAGCCGACGATATCACTATATTCACATCCTCTCCCCACACTACTATTCCAGCCTTATTATCTTTGCTCCAACGCTTTGGTGACATGTCTTTTTATAAGCTCAATACCTCAAAGACTGAGGTATATGCTAAGGGATTCCCAGCGGACTACATCCAGGCATTATTGCAAACATATGGGTTTAATCTTAGCCCTAACAATATCAAACACTAAGGAATTTTTATTTCACCATTTCAAAGTGTTTTTTTGAGGTATATTTGGCAGGGCAAACCAGTCAGGGTTGCCCACAAACTTCTTCAGTCCCCGAAATCATCTGGAGGAGTGGCTTCTACTTCTGTTACCCGTTACTACGAAGCGGCCATGCTCTCCCATATCTCACAATGGGGAAACAGATTGAGTGCGAGCAAATGGCGTGCCTTAGAGCAGGCATCCCTCCCCAATAATGTTCATTTACATGATCTGATTTGGATTCCCCCACACTGTCGACGCACACTTAACATTGAGAACTTCATAATAAACAAATGCCTGAGTTCCTGGGATAAATTGAGACACTATCCTAAGATATCCCCCCACCCCTCGCCTATCCACTCGCTCACTGGCCTGTTGTTGGGCCTCCCTGACTCGCACCCCAAAGCGTGGTCCAATTTGGGCCTTACATCGGTCTCTGACCTAATTTCACCCCACTCCCCAGATACTTTCCGTCCTTTGTCCCAACTAACCGGTACGCCGGTCGCTCCTCTTAAGCTACGTTTTGAATACACTCAAATTAAAAGTTTTCTGAGATCCTGGGGATTCACCCAACCCCTTTCCCGTCCTTTGACCATATGGGAGACTTTGTGGAAAAAGGAGGGGAAAATTTGCAGACCCATGACCCTTTTTTACTGGCTTGTGGAGGGGGCAACCTCAGAAAATAAGGCACTACATATCGAAAAATGGGAAGATATATTGCATGTGCATTACCCCCAGTCCCTATGGGCTAGGGCCTTTGATCTTACTGCAAAAGCCATACACTGCACAAGCCTTTATGAATCGTACTATAAATTGCTTTCTCACTGGTATTTTACTCCAATGAGACTCTTTAAACTTAAACTGATCAGCACGCCCCAGTGCTGGAGGCTTTGTGGGAAACCTGGGGATTCTCTCCATATTTGGTGGGCTTGCCCTAGGATTAAGCACCTGTGGCATAGGGTATACACTCTTTTAACCATGTTAAATATACATGTCCCAAAAACTTCAGAAACTGCTTTATTACATGTAGGCCTACACACCCTCCCTAAGTTCCAGAGCTATATGTGTGTGTACCTTTTTTCGGCCACTAGACTGGCGATTACCAGAGCTTGGAAATCCCAGAAGCCACCAAGTTGGTCCTCCTTTGCAGACATTATGGCCTACATCAACTCTATGGAAAGAAATGTGTTTTACACCCTGAATAAAATAGATCTTTTCGAGTTGACCTGGGAAGACTGGGCTAAAGTGTTCAAGCCTCATTGGCTCCCTAGGTCAGCTATGTAGATGGCCTCTTCGGATTATCCTTGTTTATGTAATGTCTCTACAAGAGCCTTTCTTCCCTCTTTCTGTCTCCCTCCCTTCTTCTTTTTCTTCTCCTCCTTTTCTTTCATCCCTCTTTTCCTATTCTTCCTTCCTCTTCCTCTCATAATGTACCAGTTATAATTCCTTACTGATTGTTTATCTGTATTAGTTATGATTCCATTTGCAACTGGGAGAAAATTGACTGGGCCATATCCAGTTTCCTTTCTCTTTCTTGTTCTCTCTGTTGTATTGTGATCCTCATACAATTTGTTTCGCATTTCCCACTGTGTTTGGGAACTCACTTGTATTGTTAATCTTATTGCTAATAAAGCTTTAAAAGTAAAAAAAAAAAAAAAGTAGTGACATATAGCCAAAACCACAACAATACAACGTGACCAGCATGTTGAGTCAAGAATTCCTACAGTAGTAAAATATAGTATGTGTGGAAAGTATTCAAGGGACAATAAAGTCAAAACTTTACACCTAAGTTACAAAAAAAAACCACTGTTACACAAAATAAAAAAAAAAATCAAATATTTAAACTAGTTACACCTAATCTAAGAGCCCTATGAAAATAAAAAAGACCCCCCAAAATAAAAAAAAACCCTAGCCTAAATAAACTATCAATGGCCCTTAAAAGGGCCTTTTGCGGGCCATTGCCCCAAAGAAATCAGCTCTTTTACCTGTAAATAAAATACAAACACCCCCCCAACAGTAAAATCCACCACCCACACAACCAACCCCCCCAAAATAAAATTCTATCTAATAAACCTAAGCTCCCCATTGCCCTGAAAAGGGCATTTGTATGGGCATTGCCCTTAAAAAGGCATTTAGCTCTTTTTTAGCCCAAACCCTACTCTAAAATTAAAACCCACCCAATAAACCCTTAAAAAAACCTAACACTAACCCCTGAAGATCCACTTACAGTTTCTGAAGACCCAACATCCATCCTCAACAAAGAGGCAGAAGTCCTCATCGAAGCCGGCAGAAGTCTTCATCCAAGCGTGCCAACGTCTTCATCCAACCGGGCAGAAGTCTTCATCCAGACGGCATCTTCTATCTTCATCCATCCGGTGTGGAGCGGCTCCATCTTCAAGACATCCGGCGCAGAGCATTCTCTTCTTTCGATGTCTTCTTCCGAATGAAGGTTCCTTTAAATTACGTCATCCAAGATGGCGTCCCTTAGATACCGATTGGCTGATAGATTTCTATCAGCCAATCGGAATTAAGGTTGAAAAAATCCTATTGGCTTTTGCAATCAGACAATATGATTGAGCTTTCATCCTATTGGCTGATCCAATCAGCCAATAGGATTGAGCTTGCATTCTATTGGCTATTCCAATCAGCCAAATAATTTTTTATTTTGTGTAACTTAGTGTTTGTAATTTTGTGTAACTTAGTGTTTGTTATTTTGTGTAACTTAGTTGTTAGTTTTTTGTAACTTTGTAATTTTTAATAGTAGATTTAAATTATTTGAGTAGGGTTAGGTTTTTAAATATATAATATAATTATTTTAATTTGGAGTTTAATGTAATGTTAGTATAATAGTTAGGGTAGATTATTGGTTTAATATAGTTTAATGTAAACATCCAAGAAATCAATTTTTAGCTTGTCATGTAGCATCTTGAACTTCAGCGATTGGTTACAGGAGTTTAATTCACTAAACCAGATTTCTAGATCTTGTGTGGAACCCCTCCAAATGATAAACAAGTCATCAATGTATCTTTTGAAATATATTATCTCCCTTCTTTTAAACAAATCTGTATTCTCTTCCTTGAAGTTTTGCATAGGATAGGGCCAATTTGGAACCCATTGCTGTGCCTTTTAATTGTAGAAAAAATTGATTTTCAAAACGGAAATAGTTGTATGTTAAACAGAGTTCCAAAAGGTACAGGACACTCTCAGCTGGGGGTCCAATATAAGGATACCTAGACAATTGCCTCCTAACTGCACAAATTACCTCAATGTGTGGAATGACAGTATATAAACTGGTCACATAAAGTGTGACCAGAATGTCATTTTCTTCAATGTCACTGAGAGATCGTAAATCTTGTAATAGAGTACTAGAGTCTCTAAGGTATGAGTACATATTTTTAACCAATGTTTGTAAGACAACATCCATATAAGTTGCTATAGGTTGTAAAATGGAGCCAATGGCAGAGACAATCGGTCTCACAGGTGGTAATTCTATAGTTTTGTGGATTTTTGGTAGCATATAAAACACTGGTATTCTTCAATGATCAGTAGTGAGGAATGCCAGGGTATTTTTATCCAAAAAGCCTTGAGTGGACATCATATTCATCAATATTTTTTTTGAAACTCGAGTAGATCACAGTGAAGTTTTTTGTACGTCATGGAATCTGACAATTGTCCCACTATTTCGGAATTTCTGTGGGCAGCCCCTGTGAGTGTTAGTGACCTAGCAAAGTTTTTATAATCAGGCCCAAAGTGAGTTGTTTTGCATGTTAAAGCTAATTAGGTAAATATATGTAGCAGTATTAGCCTTGTGATGTCAGCAGAGTGCATTTCTAGCTCTGAGAAAATTTAAAATTTTCAGAACTTTAAAGACCATTAGACACAGAATTGCAAAATCAACAAATACATAATAAAAAGACAATGGAGGGGCGGAGTATGACCACACTGGCACACGGCTGCACATTAGAGTAGCTCCTTATCCCCAAAGCAGTAAATTCCCAAATTAAAGGCATGACCTGAACCCTATTCCTATTCTTTTCACTTTGGGAGGGAAGGCTACATACCCTGACATTGCCAGACACACAGAAAGCCATCTAGAAGCTTAGCGCTGCAGGTCCTTCTCTAAAGCCAGCCGCATACTGAGAATACAGACAGACCGGTGAACCACGTGTCACTCCAGAATCTATACAACAACACCCATAACAAGAGCAGTAACGTATAACCTACACATAGACCCATAAAGAACTACTGATCCACAAATGCTTCATGATCTAAGGCTGCCCTGATACAGTGGCTAGTGAGTTCCTCTCTATGGAGCAAATGGCTACCAGACTGTGGTGGAGGATCTGTAAGTTCTGGTTGCCCCTAAAAGTTAACCATACTTCTCATCTTCCTATAATTTAAGCTCCCTTCTACGGCGATCTGAGTCTAACACATAAGGGTGCTGTTAGGCCTCACACACATGGAAGGCCTCTTCAACAAGTCCACACCGCATCAATATTTAGGCCTCCAGCATTACTCAGACTTCACACGCTCACTAATAAGTTACAACTGGGAGGGCTTTGATTAGGCACATAAGAAGGAGAGTACTTTTATTTCCCTGAGATAACCTGCAAGCAGCATAAATTGGGCATATTTGTGCTAATAAAGCAGACACCACAAATACCCTACCTCTAGACACAACAGTAGTGTTTAGATTCTTGTAGTTATGCCGAATAAGAAACAAGGTAAGGTGGACAAGAACCCTATACCTAAAATGTTTAATTCATATCTTAAACCACCTGAACACCCCATTGAGAGCTCAGCTGACTGCACCTCTAAGCATCAGAAGGCGGTAGTAGCCCAAATACATGCCTGACTCTCCTCTAGAAAGCCCAATAACAAGAGCAGATCTTTCACAACTCTCATCTAAAGAAGATGTTAAAAACATCCTCCAGGAAATGTGCAGCCTTTTTGGAGAGCTTAGAAAAGATATTTCAGCACTAGATGAATGAGTTTCCCAAGTAGAAACCATGCAAAAGACTGCTCAAACTGATATACAGCAGAACACAGCTACACTTCGCTCTCACTCTGAAATCTTTGAAGCCCTCACTGAAAAAGTGGAGGACTTAGATAACAGAGGCTGATGCAACAACCTCCGTATCAGAGGGGTTTCAGAAACAGTGCTCCCCCGTGCGATTGAGGGATATTTACAAGCTCTGTTTCGCTTCATCAAAGGAATTCCTTCTTCTCCCCCTATTGTGCTAGAAAGAGCACATAGGGCTCTAAGGCCAAGACCCTCTATAAAAGCTCCTCCCAGGGACATAATAGTTACATTTCTAAGCTTCCAGGACAAGGAGGGAATCCTCAAAGGGGCAAGAGCCAAGCATCTACTAACCCACGCTGGATCGGAAGTCCACATTTTTCACCAGTCACTCTACAAAAGAGAAGGGAACACTCCCACTTCAGATCAACCTTCCGCAATCAAAAGATCCCTTATCGATGGGGTTTCCCGGTCTTCATCATAGCCACCCTCAACAACAGAACTGTTATCTACAAACCAGGATCTGACACTGAGGAATTCTACACAGAGCTCACCAAGAAATCCGGTCCACCTAACAGGCCTGAACTTGGCAGAAAAAATACCCAGATGGACCTCTCACAAGGAGAAGCACTTCAATCAGAAGTAACACCATAAGGGACCATATTGCACCAATGACAACGGACCTATACAGTAAAAGTAAGCTAACCACTTTATTCTTCAGTGTCAGTGTCAAGAAACCCTTAGAAATGCTCTTAGAAGCATAAAATTATATCACGACCTGGACATTAACCCTGACACCTTTTAAATATATATTATGTCTTAACAGTGGCATAACTCTAAAAGGTCATAGTTGTCTTTGTAATACTATTATTCAATTGTTTGGCTTACGAGTATGTAAAATACAGATACCAACTTCTCTCCCACCCTCCCTCTTGCTCTCCCCATCCTTTCCATTTTCTCACCCCTACCATCAACTTCCCCCACCTCACACTACCTACATCTCCTCACTTTTCCACTGCTCCTTTACCCCATACCCTCCCACCACCATATCCCTTTCTGCCCTACCCTTCTGAAACAATACCATGCCATGTGCACTTGCTCTTAGCTAGTAGAGCACTTCATACTATCATGTACTGCTGCGGGGATATTACCCCATGTTAATTATATTGATTTATTTTTTCACCTGTTAAGTTTACAGGTTATTTGCACTCTGTTCTTATTTGTTTAGAGCTATCAGTTTTAATCTCAACTTGCAAATTTAGTTTCACTGTTCTGTATACTTAGCAGTTACTTTATATTCCAAACTCTCCAGATTACGGAGTGATTGACCTCCCCTACATTCTCTCTAATTCCACATTGACCAACTTCCTTCCCCTCTGATCTTTTACCTTTTTTTTTTTTTTTTTAATTCCTGCCCTACATTCATCATGCCTACAGGACACAGCAGATTCCGTGACCACTCTATCACACTATCAACAATTAATGCAAAGGAACTGAACAGCCTGGGTAAAAGGTCCATAGGGGGGTAGTTATCAAGCCGTCAACCTCAAATACGCTGGAATTCCGCAGCGTATTTGTGGCGAGGCTGATTCGCCTTAGTTATCAAAGGCTCGAGACCGGCAAAAGTAGAATTTAGTGACGTAAGCTTCGATCTGCCGGACTCAGTCCGACACAGATTGATTCTTACGTCACTCCAGATGTTCCGCACACAAGTGCGGCACAATCTGACTACTTTTGCTAGTTATCAAATGACTAGCAGGTACGCTCAGCACTTTTACGGCCCAGCGTACCTGGTTTTCAAACCGCCACCCCTGGAGGCGGCGGATCCCATAGGAATCAATGGGAGTCTGACCATAGCGAAAGTTCATGTTCGCTGCTGCCCGACATCCCATTGATTCCTATGGGAGCTGTCTACACCTAACACCCTAACATGTACCCCGAGTCTAAACACCCCTAATCTGTCCCCCCTACACCGCCGCAACTAAATAAAGTTATTACCCCCTAAACCGCCACTCCCAGAGCCCACCGCAAGCTACTCTATACATATTAACCCCTAAACCGCCGCTCCCGGAGCCCACCACAACTATAATAAATGTATTAACCCCTAAACCACCGCTCCCTGAACCTGCCGCAACCTATATTAAATGTATTAACCCCTATCCTGCCCCCCCTACACCGTCGCCACCTATAATAAATTTATTAACCCCTAATCTGCCCCCCCTACACCGTCGCCACCTATAATAAATTTATTAACCCCTATCCTGCCCCCCACTACGCCGCCGCCACTGTAATAAAATTATTAACCCCTAAACCTAAGTCTAACACTAACCCTAACGCCCCCCTAACTTAAATATTAATTAAATAAATCTAAATAATATTTCTATTATTAACTAAATTAATCCTATTTAAAACTAAATACTTACCTTTAAAATAAACCCTAATATAGCTACAATATAAATAATAATTATATTCTAGCTATTTTAGGATTTATTTTTATTTTACAGGCAACTTTCAATTTATTTTAACTAGGTACAATAGCTATTAAATAGTTATTAACTATTTAATAGCTTACCTAGCTAAAATAAACTGAAATTTACCTGTAAAATAAATCCTAACCTAAGTTATAATTACACCTAACACTACACTATACTTTAATAAATTATTTCTATTTAAAACTAAATACTTACCTGTAAAATAAACCCTAATATAGCTACAATATAAATAATAATTATATTCTAGCTATCTTAGGATTTATATTTATTTTACAGGTAACTTTGTATTTATTTTAGCTGGTTAGAATAGTTATTAAATAGTTATTAACTATTTAATAACTACCTAGCTAAAAGAAATACAAAATTACCTGTAAAATAAATCCTAACCTAAGTTACAATTAAAGCTAATACTACACTATCATTAAATTAATTAAATAAAAACAAATAACTACAATTAAATACAATTACATAAACTAACTAAAGTACAAAAAATAAAAAAAGCTAAGTTGCAAAAAATAAAAAAATAAGTTACAAACATTTTAAAAATATTACAACAATTTTAAGCTACTTACACCTAATCTAAGCCCCCTAATAAAATAACAAACCCCCCAAAATAAAAAAATGCCCTACCCTATTCTAAATTAAATAAAGTTCAAAGCTCTTTTACCTTACCAGCCCTTAAAAGGGCCATTTGTGGGGGCATGCCCAAAAAAGTTCAGCTCTTTTGCCTGTAAAAGAAAAATACAACCCCCCCAACATTAAAACCCACCACCCACATACCCCTAATCTAACCCAAACCCCCCTTACAAAAACCTAACACTAATCCCCTGAAGATCATCCTACCTTGAGTCATCTTCACTCAGCCGAGCAGCGATGGAACCAAAGTGGTCATCCGGAGCGGAAGAAGTTAATCCTCCAAGCGGCGCTGAAGAAATCTTCCATCCGATGAAGTCATCATCCAGGCGGCACTGAAGAAGTCTTCGATCTGGGCGATGTCATCTTCCAAGAGGCGCTGAAGAGGTCTTCTATCCGGGTGATGTCATCTTCCAAGCCGGGTCTTGAATCTTCCTCCCGCCCTATAGAACAGCCAATAGAATGCGAGCTCAATCTGATTGGCTGATTTAATCAGCCAATCAGATTTTTCCTATCTTAATTCCGATTGGCTGATAGAATCCTATCAGCCAATCGGAATTGAGGGGACGCCATCTTGGATGACGTCCCTTAAAGGAGCCTTCATTCCTCGTAGTCCGTCGGTGAAGAAGGAGGTTCCGCGTCGGCGGGAGGAAGATTCAAGACCCGGCTTGGAAGATGACATCGCCCGGATAGAAGACCTCTTCAGCGCCTCTTGGAAGATGACATCGCCCGGATCGAAGACTTCTTCAGCGCCGTCTGGATGATGACTTCATCGGCTGGAAGATTTCTTCAGCGCCGCTTGGAGGATTAACTTCTTCCGCTCCGGATGTCCACTTCGGTTCCATCGCTGCTCGGCTGAGTGAAGACGACTCAAGGTAGGATGATCTTCAGGGGATTAGTGTTAGGTTTTTGTAAGGGGGGTTTGGGTTAGATTAGGGGTATGTGGGTGGTGGGTTTTAATGTTGGGGGGGGTTGTATTTTTCTTTTACAGGCAAAAGAGCTGAACTTTTTGGGGCATGCCCCCACAAATGGCCCTTTTAAGGGCTGGTAAGGTAAAAGAGCTTTGAACTTTATTTAATTTAGAATAGGGTAGGGCATTTTTTTTATTTTGGGGGTGTTTGTTATTTTATTAGAGGGCTTAGATTAGGTGTAAATAGCTTAAAATTGTTGTAATATTTTTAAAATTTTTGTAACTTATTTTTTTTTTTTGTAACAGCTTTTTTTATTTTTTGTACTTTAGTTAGTTTATGTAATTGTATTTAATTGTAGTTATTTGTAGGTAGTTTATTTAATTAATTTAATGATAGTGTAGTATTAGGTTTAATTGTAACTTAGGTTAGGATTTATTTTACAGGTAATTTTGTATTTCTTTTAGCTAGGTAGTTATTAAATAGTTAATAACTATTTAATAACTATTCTAACTAGCTAAAATAAATACAAAGTTACCTGTAAAATAAATATAAATCCTAAGATAGCTAGAATATAATTATTATTTATATTGTAGCTATATTAGGGTTTATTTTACAGGTAAGTATTTAGTTTTAAATAGGAATAATTTATTAAAGTATTTATTAAAGTATAGTGTAGTGTTAGGTGTAATTATAACTTAGGTTAGGATTTATTTTACAGGTAAATTTCAGTTTATTTTAGCTAGGTAAGCTATTAAATAGTTAATAACTATTTAATAGCTATTGTACCTAGTTAAAATAAATTGAAAGTTGCCTGTAAAATAAATATAAATCCTTAGATAGCTAGAATATAATTATTATTTATATTGTAGCTATATTAGGGTTTATTTTAAAGGTAAATATTTAGTTTTAAATAGGATTAATTTAGTTAATAATAGAAATATTATTTGGATTTATTTAATTAATATTTAAGTTAGGGGGGCGTTAGGGTTAGTGTTAGACTTAGGTTTAGGGGTTAATAATTTTATTACAGTGGCGGCGGCGTAGTGGGGGGTAGGATAGGGGTTAATAAATTTATTATAGGTGGCGACGGTGTAGGGGGGGCAGATTAGGGGTTAATAAATTTATTATAGGTGACGACGGTGTAGGGGGGGCAGGATAGGGGTTAATAGGTTTAATATAGGTTGCGGCGGGTTCAGGGAGCGCTGGTTTAGGGGTTAAACTATTTATTTAGTTGCGGCGAGGTGCGGGATCAGCAGGATAGGGGTTAATAACTTTATTATAGAGGGCGACGGTGTAGGGGGGGCAGGATAGGGGTTACTAGGTATAATGTAGGTGGCAGCGGTGTCCGGGAGCGGCGGTTTAGGGGTTAATACATTTATCAGAGTTGCGGCAGGGTCTAGGAGCGGCGGTTTAGGGGTTAGTAACTTTATTTAGTTGCGGGAGGCTCCGGGGGCGCCGGTATAGGGATAGAACAGTGTAGTTTAGTGTGAGTGCTTAGTGACAGGCTAGCAATAAAGCTGGGAAAAAGCAGAAGATCGGATGAGTGATAACTCTCACAGTCCGCTGCTCATCGCCCCGCGGCTTTTTGACAGATTTATTTGATAACTTAAGCAAACGTATTCAAGGTCCGCGGCGGCGAAGGTAGGCGAGCTTAGGCGGGCGTATTGGGCCGGCGAAGGCAGAAAAGTAGACGGCTTGATAACTACCCCCCATAGTCTCAAGAGAACTAAACAAGATGGGCAGTCATGTCATGTTTCTGAAAGAAAATAATTATATGAGGGGAAAAGAACCCCAGTGGTTTATCGCCTCTTACAATACATCCATTTATACCTCAGACACAAGGAAAAAAATGGTGTGGGAATTTTAATAAATAAACAACTCCTACTACAAATAAACCACAATATAAAAGACCCTGAGGGTAGATATCTTATACTTGTAGGCCAGCTGTATGGCCATCCCATCACTTTGGTTAACATATGCTCCCAATACAGATCAACACCTTTTTTTAGGAAAATATCAAATCTGATATTAGAAAACACATCTGGCACTGTGATTCTAGCAGGAGACTTCAACACCCCTTTAGACCCTAAAATGGATACTAACAATTCAACTAGCATTCCCACAATCAGATCCATTCTAACTAAACTCAAACCACACAACACTTGGCGGATTGGATTACATATTTACTGATTCCATCTGACTTTCATTGACCTCCACTTGTGATATCGGAAGCATTACATGGTAAGATCATGCCCCAGGAACACTTCACACTAAACTACTCACCCACGTCCACCACAGCTATGGTATGGGAAGCACAGTGTTATAAAGGGAGTCCTATTTAAACATAAATCCGAACTAAATAAAGAATATAGAGAAAAATATGCCATAATAATCAATCAATTCCTAACACTAGAAAAAGAACACAAGCAATACTCCCAAAAACAAGATACCTTACAATCTCTAACAAAGGCTAGGACAGAATTACGACATGATCTGCAAGAGAAAAAAAACAAGCTATGTTTTTAAAACAACAATATTACCTGGAGGGAAATAAACCAGGCAAATTGCTTGCAAGAACAATACGTAAAAAACAGCTAAAAAATTATCTTTATAATATACAGAAAACTACACAAGACTTGGACACACAGACACCACCAGACTTCAAACAGACCCTCCTCCAAGATTACTTTCAAAACCTGAAGCTGCCCTCTATCACAAAAGAAGAAGCAGACTCATTATATTCCCCCATTACAGCAGACAAACTGAAAACAGCCATAAAAAAATCTTCCCTCTGGAAAATCTCCTGGTCCAGATGGGCCACACCTCCTTCCACTCTTCAATGGCTTACGTGACTCACCCTCCCTATCTGCTAACCTACTAGAAGCACACATTACTCTCATTCCCAAACCGGGCAAACCAGTAACCAAATTTGGCAACTATAGGCCCATATCCCTCCTTAACAGGGATATTAAATTATTAGCAAAACTACTGGCCAATCGCTTAAACGATTACTGCTCTATCTAATTCATAATGATCAGGTGGGATTTGTCCCTGGCAGAGAAGCCAGGGATAATACCACAAAAGTCCTACAACTTATCACACTAGCAAAAAGTAGAAATATTCCTCTGGTGCTCTTCTTCACAGACGCAGAGAAGGCATTTGACAGAGTCGAATGGGCCTTCCTGCGTCGAACTCTAGAGGAGATGGGATGCGACCAGATGTTTACTAACCTAATTTTTTCCTTATACTCTCACCCAAATGCTAGAACTATTGGGGTTCTATAATATTCATTCCTAATCCAAAATGGCACAAGACAAGGGTGCCCCTTGTCCCCTTTACTTTTTGCTTTATCCATTGAGGTTTTAGCCCATAAAATTAGACTGAATAATACCATTACGGGGCATACAAATTCAAGACACAGTATTCAAACAAGCCTTATATGCTGAAGATATCTTGTTCACCCTGACTAATGCAGAAAACTCCATTCCAGAACTACTGATTGAACTAGAGAGATATGGTACTGTTTCCAACTTCCACCTTAATTTGTCCAAGTCTGAATTGTTGAATATAACCACCCCACCTCATATAATATAGAAACTCAAATGTAACCACAACATCACAATAGCACCTCATAAACTAAAAAATCTAAGAATCCTCCTCTCAGCAAACCCCCAAGACATCTATAGGTACAATTATGTAAGATTGAAAGAAGAACTGTCAAAAGACCTTTCCTCCTGGAAAAACAAACCACTAAATTGGTTAGGTAGAATAGGGATCCTCAAAATGAATGTTTTATATCGAAATCTATACCTTTTTCAGACAGTTCCAGTCCCTTTGCCAACTGATTTCTTACCCACATTACCAAAACTTATAGACGACTACATTAGGGCAGGTATTAGACCTAGATTTAAGCAACATACAATGATGCTCCCCAGAGACAGAGAAGGTTTAGGAGTCCCAGACCTGAGCTTATATAGACGTGCCACTCTGCTTCAAAGATTGGTAGAATGGTGTCACAACACAGACAATAAAGCGTGGGTTTGATTAGATATCTACAGTATATTTTCAACCTTAAAAATGTAGGAATGTTGGCATGGATCCCCCGCAAACACATCCTAAAATTATCTCTTTATAGTGCAGGGGACCACCGATCACTATATTGGATATTATCTACCATATGGAGAAAAGAGTACCTGTATGCTACATCTAAACAGAGCTGTGACGTCAGACGCTGCCGGTCATGCATCATTCATCACACATGCTACTTCGAGAAGGAGCAAAAGGCGCTCTACCTGGCAGAACACCCACCACAGAAACAGGGGTAAAGTATTCTCCCACATCATAATGAACATTACGGATAATCAGGTTCCAACTCTGACTTTTAACTTTGAGCGGTATATGCCTGCTTAAAAACCGCATCTATTTGTTCAACATTTTCCTACAGACACTGCTATAGAGGAAAGTTTGCTTTTATTAGCACTGTTTCATACCGGAACCATAACAAGTAACCAATTTCTCATGTGACATTTGTTTGCTAATGATATTGGACACTTTGTTGCTGTTAACATTTGCTACATTTTTTCTCTCAGATTCACCTGTCTCTCATATAGTATAGGCTTTGTATACCATTTACTTTTTAACATATTCATAAGGTTTGAAGTTTAGACATATTTAACCATTTAATCCGATGCTGAGATTTGTATACTACTAGCAAGGTTTATCTCTGACTTGATTTTAACTTACTCTTTGGGGAGACCTCCCTTTTATATGAACCTATTTTTTATAAACTGCATGTTTTAATAAATATTTGTTTATAAACTAATATTGAAAGTGTTGATATTTTCAGCCGTAGGCGCCCTCTCTTACCCCACTCCCCTTCCTATTGTTATCTGTTTAGACAATTTTTAGGGATATTGTCTTTTAGAGAGGAGTTTAATATCTTAGGATCCAAGTGCAGACCACCCCTCAAATACTCGATTATGCTCAATAGATAGCTGTCCTCAGCACTGATTCAATTAACTGTCAAATTTTCATTTTATGTTGGCTACCTATATTTTGATTCAATCTAGGTGTATGAAGCCCTCCCCTGCAAAAAAAAAAACAACAAAATAAAAAAAGGTGAAAAGTCTGAGAAACCTTTTTTTTTTTTTTTTTTTTTTGAGTTTATATCTTGTCATTTAGGTTGCTTTAGTAATTCAATAAGCTTGGAAGATAATAGATTGCAATGTCATAGAAAGGTAACAAAAAACTGCTAGAAGGCAAATTCAAATTAATGGGAACCTAGTCTGGTGTGCCAGGTTACAACATTCCTTATTAGAAGTTAAGACCCATTTTAGATTTGATATTTATTTTCCACCAGGAGAGAAATCTTTGACTAAGAAGCATAACTGAAACATGTGAGTGGATTTCTGACTTCTCTAATTCCATTGACGTTGGAAATTGAGTTACACTAATCTGTGGTGAGATTGACCATTGAGTACAATGCATAAGTATATAATCATTACAATGATGACTCAAGCAATGGACTCTGTGTACTAAGCAGCAAGAGAGAAATCACCCTGATCACATTTGTCTTGTTAAGACCAGGGGGTGTCACTGCACAGATGTCAGGGTGCCAGGAACAGACTGAGACGAGAAGTGCAAAAATAATCACACCTTTATTAATAACAAAAAAATAATATAAAGTCCACAAGTCAAATAAGCCAGGAGTCAAAGTCAGAGCTGGTAGTCAGACGAGCCGAGACAGGAGCCAAAGTGAATAGTCAGATGAGCCGATTCAGAAGCCAAAGTGAGTAGTCAGATGAGCCGGAATCAGGAACAAGGAGAACAACAGAGTCAGGAACAAGTCAGGGATCAAGAACCAGGAGGGATGTCAGACAGCCAGGTAATACACAGGAACTGGAACACAGGAACGCACAAACAGGTCTGAGACAACGCAAGGGCAAAGCATACTGAACAGAGGCCCTTTAAATAATAACTGCAACCTGTCTCACATGGATGATGTACACCAGTCTGGCTATAAGAGGGCGTGCAGGAAATGAGCAGCATCACACACTGTACCAGATTCAGTAAGAGAGGTGAGTAAAATGGCTGCCATCAGCACATGGCAAACAAAGCAGGGAAAAAACCCTGACAGTACCCTCCCCTCAACGACCCCTCCCCTGTGGGAGGACAAAAGGCTTATTGGGGAAACGGGTATGGAATGCATGGAGGAGTGCGGGAGCATGAACATCAGCGGAGGGAACCCATGAATGCTCCTCCAGACCATAGCCCCTCCAGTGAACCAAATACTGTATGTGGCCCCTGGACATACGAGAGTCAATAATGCTGCTGACCTCATATTCTTCATGTTTGTCAACAGAGATAGGATGAGGACAAGGCAACACAGTGGTAAACTGATTACAAACCAATGGTTTCAAGAGGGAGATATGAAAAACATTGGAGATGCGCATTGCAGGAGGAAGGTCAAGAGCGTAGGCCACAGGATTGACCCGTCTGAGTATTCAAAAAGGACCAACATAACGGGGAGCAAGTTTATTGGAAGGGACACAAAGGTTCAAGTTGTGGGAGGACAGCCAAACCCTCTCACCAACCTGGTAGGAAGGCTCGGGCAGATGCCTACGATCAGCCTGGAACTTTTGGTGCTGCATAGAACGATGAAGGCAATCCTGAATCTGCACCCTGGTGGAACGAAGTTGACAGAGATAGTCCTCCAAAGCCAAAATACCCTGAGACATGAATGAATTGGGCAACAAGGATAGTTGGAACCCATAATTTGCCATGAATGGGGATAACTGTGAGGAAGCATTAATATCACTATTACAAGCGAACTCTGCCCAAGGTAACAGTTCAGACCAATTATTGTGGTGATCTGAGACATAGCAACGGAGGAACTGTTTCAGAGCTTAATTAGACCATTCCGCAGCCCCATTGGATTGAGGGTGATATGCAGAGGAGAAGGAAAGCTGGATCCCCATTTGAGCACAAAAGGAAAGCCAAAATCTGGAGACAAACTGGCTACCGAAGTCTGAAACTATCTCCTTGGGTAACCCATGTAAACGGAAGACCTCCCGGGCAAAAATTGAAGCAAGCTCCTGAGCAGTAGGCAGCTTCTTCAAGGGAATGCAATGTGACATTTTACAAAAATGGTCAACCACCATTAGGATAACAGTATTGCCATTGGAAACAGGGAGCTTGATAATGAAGTCAATGGAAAAATGTGTCCAAGGGTGCTTACCATTAGCAATAGGTTGAAGAAGACCCACAGAAAGATGTCAAGGAGTCTTATTCTGTGCACAAACTGAGCAGGAGGCAACATATGCAGCAACATCAGAATGAAGACCTGGCCACCAGAATTGTCGAGTGATAGACCAAATCATTTGGTTCTTGCCCAGGTGACCTGCAGCCTTAGGATAGTGGTAAGTGTGCAAAAGTTTAGTTTGGAGATTCTCAGGAACAAAGCACTTACCACTAGGTTTCTCAGGAGGTACATTGGTTTGTGCAGCCAGGATCTCCTCCCCCAAGGGAGAAGTCAAATTAGTACATTTGGTAGGCAAAATATGGTCAGGAGGTATAACTGGAGTAGGTACAGACTCCTCCTTGGACAAATGCGAAAATTGTCGAGAGAGGGCATCAGCCCTAACATTCTTACTACCAGGCAGGTAGGAGATCATATAACTAAACTGAGACAAAAATAGCACCCATCTGAAGTTTTACTTCAGAGAGATAAGTTAAATTCTTGGGGTCAGTAAGAATGAGCACTTGTACGCTAGCACCCTCGAGAAGATGCCTCCATTGCTTTGAGTGCCAAAATTATGGCCAGTAATTCCCTGTCACCAATTTCATTATTGCACTCCGCTGCAGACAATTTCTTAGAGAAGAAACCACACAGATGTAAGGAACCGTCAGGCGTGGGACATTGAGACAAGAAGGCATCTACTCCAGTCTCAGACGCATCAACCTCAAGAACGAAAGGTAGGAAAGGGTTAGGATGAGCCAGAACTGGAGCAGCAGCAAAGGTAGTCTTAAGACTATCAAAGGCCTTAATGGCAGTAGGTGAACAATGCAGTGGATCATTCTCTTTGCGTGTCATGTTTGTGATAGGTTTGACCAAGGAATAAAAGTTATTATAAAATGTCCTATAGTTATTGGCGAAGCCCAAAAAACATTGAATAGACCGAACACCAACTGGGTGAGGCGACTGCAGAACTGCAGAGAACCTTTCAGAATCCATGGAGAACCCTGCAATGGAGATTACATAACCCAGGAAGGTTACTTGAGTCTGATGGAACTCACATTTCTTGAGTTTGCAAAACAGGCCATTCTCACGTAGTCTCTGAAGTACCAGTGTGACATCAGAACAATGAGCCTCAAGTGTGGGTGAGTGTATGAGGATGTCGTCTAAGTACACCACAACACACTGTTGCAACATATCTTGTAGGACATCAATAAAAAATTCCTGAAAAACAGCAGGAGCATTACATAGACCAAAGGGCATTACAAGATATTCATAATGCCCGCTCCTGGTGTTAAATGCTGTTTTCCATTCATGGCCCTCCTTTATCCTAAAGAAGATTGTACTCTCCTCTCAAATTAAGTTTAGAAAAGACCGTAAATCCCTTGAGGCGGTCAAAGAGTTCTGTAATGAGCGTAATAGGGTAAGCATTCTTAATGGTAAGACGATTAAGACCCCTATAATCGGTGCATGGTCTTAACTATTTTTCTTCACAAAGAAGAAACCAGCCCCTGCAGAAGAGCAGGATTTGCGGATGATCCCTGCGACAGAACATCTGCAACCTACTCCTCCATAGCACAATTCTCTGCAACAGACAGAGGGTAAACCTGGCCCCGAGGAGCAATGGCTCTTGGTTGCAGGTCTATGGTACAATCGTAAGACCAGTGAGGAGGAAACGTACTGGCACACACCTTGTCAAAAATGTCTAGGAACTCTTGGTACTCCTCTAGCAATTGAGATACCGAAGAAGTGCACAAGACTTTGAAGGGGCCTGCCATCAATGTCCTCAAAAGCAAGCGGAACGGACCGAGGCAATACAGAAAAGGAGTGCTTTGATACAAAAGCACTGTCAATGAAATAGCCCGCAGCACCGGAGTTAACAAGAGCCTGGGTGACTATGGAGGAGTCCACCCAGGAAAGGACAACCGTGACCAAAGGTTTCTCCTTTAGCGGTTCCAGGGACGAGGATAACCACCCAAGGTATGCCCCCGACAGGACTTTAGGTGCAAGCATTTCCCGGCCATGTAGTACAAGACTTTAAAAGGTGGCCCTGTAACTCCCAATAGAGGCAGAGCCCCTCCCTCCTCCTAAAGGCCCTCTCCGCCACAGAGACGCATTAATCCCAACTGCATCGGCTCAGCAGTACTTGGTAAAAGGTGAAAGAAGGCGGCAACAAGGGCTTCATTGTTCCAACCTACCTCTGCGGCTAGCATACAGAACTCTATGGCATACTGAGCAACAGATCTTGTACCTTACTGAATGGACATGAGTCTTTTAGCAGCAGAGGAGGAGCGAGCCAGAACATTAAATACCCTTCGAAAGGAGGCCACAAATTCAGGGTAATTTGAAATCACAGGTTTATTAGTCTCCCACAAGGGATTAGCCCATGCAAGATCTGTGTCAGAGAGTAATGAGATGAGAAATCCCACCTTAGCTCTGTCAGAGGGAAAAACCTGAGGTAACATCTCAAGTAAATCTCAAGTAAATGCCCACCTTGTTCAAAAACCCTCTGCACTGAATAGGATCGCCTCCATATCACTGAGGTAGAGGTACAGAACAGGACATGCTCCTGGTAGGACTAGGTGCAGCAGCGGAAACAGGAGCAGCTATAACTTGTGGGACACTCTGGTCCAAATGTGTAGTGCGAGTCAGCAGGGTTTGCAGTGCTAGTGCAAATTGATCTAAGTGGTGATCCTGCTCATCCATCCTGGAAATGATGGTAGGTAAAGGTGGATTATTAGCACCATCAGGATTCATGGCCCTTACGTAATGTCAGGGTGCCAGGAATCAGACTGAGACAAGAAGTGGAAAAATAATCACACCTTTATAAATAACAAAAAAATAATAAAAAGTCCACAAGTCAAATAACAAGCCAGGATTCAAAGCCAGAGCTGGTAGTCAAACTAGCCGAGTCATGAGCCAAAGTGAATAGTCAGATGAGCAGAGTCAGAAGCCAAAGCAAGTAGTCAGACGAGCCAGAATCAGGAACAAGGAGAACAGCAGAGTCAGGAAAAAGTCAGCGATCAAGAACCAGGAGGGATGTCAGACAGCCAGGTAATACACAGGAACTGGAACACAGGAACTCACAAACAGGTCTGAGACAACACAAGGGCAAAGCATACTGAACAGAGGCCCTTAAAATAATAAGTGATGACATCACAATTCTGAGACTGAATCCTGTCTCACACGGATGCTGTACACTAATCTGGCTATAAGAGGGCATGCAGGAAATGAACAGCATAACACACTGTACCAGATTCAGTAAGAGAGGTGAGTAAAATGGCTGCCAGCAGCACATGCCAAACAAAGCAGGGAAAAAACCCTGACAACAAGCAAATGTTTGTGCAGTAGTATATATGCGGTAAGCAGACTTAAAGTTTCCACAGTGTCCACTGCACACTCAACACAAAGACTTGCAGACAGGTTTCAAAGTCATGAACCTTGTTTGCCTTTGTGCCCTTGCTTTCTTCTCTATCTTCCAAAATTGGATTTTCCACTTGGGACTCATTATCCACTTTTGAACTTTTCCATTTTAGTTCTTATAGTATAATTATTTGTTTGTGGATTGCCTCCTCTTTTTTTTTCTTCCCCTTTGTTTGAGTGCCCCCTTATTTCCTTTTATGTTAAATTACAAAATAGCAATTATAGATTCTAAATGTTAAAGATAAACTTGGAGAGATAAAATAAAAAGGGTTAAAAAATGTTTGCACAAATTGCCTTCCTGACCTCATCTCTGTTTGGAGAGTTAACAGCACACAGGAAAGCTGTAATAACTGGAATGTGACCCTTGACATGCACAATTTAGAGGAAGCAGTGGCTGCAGGCCCCCTAAAAGGATGGGCCTGGTAGCAGTGGTGACCTCTGCAATTATGCCTTTAAGGGGTTCAACAGATATCTAAAGTCAACTCTGGAATGGCAATACAAGTTGGATCCTTAGCTGAACATAGCAAGTGATTGGCAAAAACACATAAATGTGGCGCCTGGTTGGTTTGGTGACCTTGTTAAGCTCTGGGACAATAGCAAATTGCTGGAACTCACTTTAACCATGTGTTTAACTCCTTTGTGGGTGTTATAAGCAAACAGGCATACAAAAGGCAACTATTAGAAGAAACCAATGATCTAATGCATGAGTATTATCTTATAGAAGATTAATGATACTCTAATGTCTTAATTTTGCACTTTGGTTTGGTCTGAAAAACTGATTTCATGGTTCTGAATACATGAACATTTAAGTTTCGGCAACAGTTTTGACACTTGCTCTTATTTGAAGGAGCTATTCTAGGTTTGTTACTGTAGTAGAAAAGACTTGCCACTGTCATTTTGTTAGCAAAACCTATTACAGTATCTTATTACATTTACTGAAACTTTTAAGTTATCGCACTGGGGCATATTTATCAAGCTCCGTATGGAGCTTGATCCCCGTGTTTCTGGCGAGCCTGCAGGCTCACCAGAAACAGCAGTTATGAAGCAGTGGTCACAAAGACCGTTGCTCCATAACCTGTCCGCCTGCTCTGAGCAGGCAGACAGACATCGCCGGAACTAAACCCAATCGAGTACGATCGGGTTGATTGACACCCCCATGCTGGCAGCCGATTTGCCGCGAGTCAGCAGGGGGCGGCGTTGCAAAAGCAGCTCTTGTGAGCTGCTGGTACAGTGCTGAATACGGCGAGCGTATTGCTCACCGTATTCAGCGAGGTCTGGCGGACCTGATCCGCACTGTCGAATCAGGTCCGCCAGACTTTCATAAATAGGGGCCTATGGGGGGTAGTTATCAAGCCGTCAACCTCAAATACGCTGGAATTCCGCAGCGTATTTGTGGCGAAGCTGATTCGCCTTAGTTATCAAAGGCTAGAGACCGGCAAAAGTAGAATTTTGTGACGTAAGCTTCGTTCCGCCGGACTCAGTCCGACACAGATTGATTCTTACGTCACTCCAGATGTTCTGCACACAAGTGCGGCACAATCTGACTACTTTTGCTAGTTATCAAATGACTAGCAGGTACGCTCGGCACTTTTACGGCCCAGCGTACCTGGTTTTCAAACCGCCACCCCTGGAGGCGGCGGATCCCATAGGAATCAATGGGAGTCTGACCATAGCGAAAGTTCATGTTTGCTGCTGCCCGACATCCCATTGATTCCTATGGGAGCTGTCTACACCTAACACCCTAACATGTACCCCGAGTCTAAACACACCTAAGCTGTCCCCCCCTACACCGCCGCAACTAAATAAAGTTATTACCCCCTAAACCGCCGCTCCCGGAGCCCACCGCAAGCTACTCTATGCATATTAACCCCTAAACCGCCGCTCCCTGACCCCGCCGCAACTATAATAAATGTATTAACCCCTAAACCGCCGCTCCCGGACACCGCCGCAACCTACATTATACCTAGTAACCCCTATCCTGCCCCCCCTATACCGCCGCCCTCTATAATAAAGTTATTAACCCCTATACTGCTGATCCCGTACCTCGCTGCAACTAAATAAATAGTTTAACCCCTAAACCGCCGCTCCCGGACCCTGCCACAACCTATATTAAATTTATTAACCCCTAATCTGCCCCCCTACACCGTCGCCACCTATAATACATTTATTAACTTCTATCCTGCCCCCCACTACACCGCCGCCACTGTAATAAATTTATTAACCCCTAAACCTAAGTCTAACACTAACCCTAACACCCCCCTAACTTAAATATTAATTAAATAAATCTAAATAATATTTATATTATTATCTAAATTAATCCTATTTAAAACTAAATACTTACCTGTAAAATAAACCCTAATATAGCTACAATATAAATAATAATTATATTGTAGCTATCTTAGGATTTATTTTTATTTTATAGGTAACTTTCAATTTATTTTAAATAGGTACAATAGCTATTAAATAGTTATTAACTATTTAATAGCTACCTAGCTAAAATAAAGAGAAATTTACCTGAAACTAAAAACTAACCTAAGTTACAATTACACCTAACACTACACTATACTTTAATAAATTATTTCTGTTTAAAACTAAATACTTACCTGTAAAATAAACCCTAAGATAGCTACAATATAATTAATAATTACATTGTAGCTATCTTTGTATTTATATTTATTTTACAGGTAACTTTGTATTTATTTTAGCTAGTTAGAATAGTTATTAAATAGTTATTAACTATTTAATAACTACCTAGCTAAAAGAAATGCAAAATTACCTGTAAAATAAATCCTAACCTAAGTTACAATTAAACCTAACACTACACTATCATTAAATAAATTAAATAAATTAAATACAAATAACTACAATTAAATACAATTACATAAACTAACTAAAGTACAAAAAATAAAAAAAGCTAAGTTATAAAAAATAAAAAAATAGGTTACAAACATTTAAAAAATATTACAACAATTTTAAGCTAATTACAACTAATCTAAGCCCCCTAATAAAATAACAAAGCCCCCCAAAATAAAAAAATGCCCTACCCTATTCTACATTACAAAAGTTCAAAGCTTTTTTACCTTACCAGCCCTTAAAAGGGCCTTTTGTGGGGCATGCCCCAAAGAAAACTGCTCTTTTGCCTGTAAAAGAAAAATACAACCCCCCCAACATTAAAACCCACCACCCACATACCCCTAATCTAACCCAAACCCCCTTAAAATAACCTAACACTAATCCCCTGAAGATCATCCTACCTTTAGTCGTCTTCACTCAGCCGAGCCACCGATGGAACTGAAGAGGAGATCCGGAGCGGCAGAAGTGATCCTCCAAGGGGCGCTGAAGAAATCTTCCATCCGATGAAGTGATCCTCCAGTCGGCGCTGAAGAAGTCTTCCATCCGGGCGATGTCATCTTCCAAGCGGCGCTGAAGAAGTCTTCTATACGGGCGATGTCATCTTCCAAGCAGGGTCTTCAATCTTCAATCTTCATCCCGCCGACGCGGAACATCCTTCTTTCCCGACGGACTACCGACGAATGAAGGCTCCTTTAAGGGACGTCATCCAAGATGGCGTCCCTTCAATTCTGATTGGCTGATAGGATTCTATCAGCCAATCGGAATTAAGGTAGGAAAAATCTGATTGGCTGATTGAATCAGCCAATCAGATTGAGCTCGCATTCTATTGGCTGAATCCTATCAGCCAATCGGAATTGAAGGGACGCCATCTTGGATGACGTCCCTTAAAGGAGCCTTCATTCGTCGGTAGTCCGTCGGGAAAGAAGGATGTTCCGCGTCGGCGGGATGAAGATTGAAGACCCCGCTTGGAAGATGACATCGCCCGGATAGAAGACTTCTTCAGCGCCGCTTGGAAGATGACATTGCCCGGATGGAACACTTCTTCAGCGCCGACTGGAGGATCACTTCATCGGATGGAAGATTTCTTCAGCGCCCCTTGGAGGATCACTTCTGCCGCTCCGGATCTCCTCTTCAGTTCCATCGGTGGCTTGGCTGAGTGAAGATGACTAAAGGTAGGATGATCTTCAGGGGATTAGTGTTAGGTTATTTTAAGGGGGGTTTGGGTTAGATTAGGGGTATGTAGGTGGTGGGTTTTAATGTTGGGGGGGATTGTATTTTTCTTTTACAGGCAAAAGAGCAGTTTTCTTTGGGGCATGCCCCACAAAAGGCCCTTTTAAGGGCTGGTAAGGTAAAATAGCTTTGAACTTTTTTAATGTAGAATAGAGTAGGGCATTTTTTTATTTTGGGGGGCTTTGTTATTTTATTAGGGGGCTTAGATTAGGTGTAATTAGCTTAAAATTGTTGTAATATTTTTTAAATGTTTGTAACCTATTTTTTTTATTTTTTGTAACTTAGCTTTTTTTATTTTTTGTACTTTAGTTAGTTTATGTAATTGTATTTAATTGTAGTTATTTGTAGTTAATTTATTTAATTAATGTAATGATAGTGTAGTGTTAGGTTTAATTGTAACTTAGGTTAGGATTTATTTTACAGGTAATTTTGTATTTCTTTTAGCTAGGTAGTTATTAAATAGTTAATAACTATTTAATAACTATTCTAACAAGCTAAAATAAATACAAAGTTATCTGTAAAATAAATATAAATCCTAAAATAGCTACAATGTAATTATTAATTACATTGTAGCTATCTTAGGGTTTATTTTACAGGTAAGTATTTTGTTTTAAATAGGAATAATTTATTAAAGTATAGTGTAGTGTTAGGTGTAATTGTAACTTAGGTTAGTTTTTATTTTACAGGTAAATTTCTCTTTATTTTAGCTAGGTAGCTATTAAATAGTTAATAACTATTTAATAGCTATTGTACCTAGTTAAAATAAATTGAAAGTTACCTGTAAAATAAAAATAAATCCTAAGATAGCTACAATATAATTATTATTTATATTGTAGCTATCTTAGGGTTTATTTTACAGGTAAGTATTTAGTTTTAAATAGGATTAATTTAGTTAATAATAGAAATATTATTTAGATATATTTAATTAATATTTAAGTTAGGGGGGTGTTAGGGTTAGTGTTAGACTTAGGTTTAGGGGTTAATAAATTTATTACAGTGGCGGCGGTGTAGTGGGGGGCAGGATAGGGGGTTAATAAATGTATTATAGGTGGCGACAGTGTAGGGGGGGCAGATTAGGGGTTAATAAATTTAATATAGGTTGCGACAGGGTCCGGGGGCGGCGGTTTAGGGGTTAAGCTATTTATTTAGTTGTGGCCAGGTGCGGGATCAGCAGGATAGGGGTTAATAACTTTATTATAGAGGGTGGCGGTATAGGGGGGGCAGGATAGGGGTTACTAGGTATTATGTAGGTTGCGGCGGTGTCCGGGAGCGGCGGTTTAGGGGTTAATACATTTATAAGAGTTGCGGCGGGGTCTAGGAGCGGCGGTTTAGGGGTTAATACATTTATAAGAGTTGCGGCGGGGTCTAGGAGCGGCGGTTTAGGGGTTAGTAACTTTATTGAGTTGCGGGGGGCTCCGGGGGCGCCGGTATAGGGGGTACAACAGTGTAGTTAGTGTGGGTGTTTAGTGACAGGCTAGCAATAAAGCTGTAAAAAAGCAGAAGAGCAGCGAGATCGGATGAGTGATAACTCTCACAGTCCGCTGCTCATCGCCCTGTACTTGGTGCGCGGCTTTTTGACAGATTTATTGATAACTTAGGCGAATTTTTTCAGGTCCACGGCGGCAATGGTAAGCGAGCTTAGGCGGGCGTATTGGGCCGGCGAAGGCAGGAAAGTTGACACATTGATAACTACCCCCCTATGTCTCTAAAAAACAAAAGGGAACAGCGCTCCTCCAAATCACGTGATAGTTTATTGAATAGGAGAAATCCCTGCTACAAATTGCACTTGCTTCAAAGTAAAATATCACAGGCTCATCAAACAGACCATCATATAAGTCTACTGCAATCTATCACTACTGTGTGCGGTAAAATACACAGTGCTAGTATAGCATTTGTTTGTAGTAGTATAGCTAGTGTTTAAATACCCAAAGTGTCTCATATGCTCTAGCTCTGCAGACTGCTTCAGGGGTCTCTGCCTTTCGAGAGTAGCTGGTGTTCTGTCAACAGATTAGCCAATCACGTCACTTCCAGTGATGTGGAATCAGCTGTCTGACAACAAATTGACTAACTGCACATACAGTCCACCGCATCTCCCCATTCCAATCCCTGCAATTCACTGCATTGATAATAAGACATATATACGATGCCTGCTAGGTGACATCAGGGAACGTCCGGTTTTTGGCTCCTTATTCACACAGGAATCAAAATGCTGGCTACTGTCGAAAGGCGGACACCCCTGAAGAAGTGTGCAGAGCTAAAGCAAATGAAACTCATTGAGTATTAAAACACTAGCCTATCAACGGATTAACAAGAAGACTGCTCCTCAACTGCTATAGAAGCACTGTGGACACCACAATAGTGACAGATCACAGTCTACTTCTATGATTGTCTGATGAGCCTGTGACATTTTGCTTTTAAGTAAGTGCAATTTGTAGCAGGGATTTCCCCTATTCAATAACCTATCACATAAATTGGAGGTGCGCTGTTCCATGTGAATTTAAGGTGGCAAAGAGTGTAAGAAGCTAATGACTGCGGATTCATATATTAAGGGAAACAGGCTCACATATGCAAACCTGCAGCTAATGCTGCTTTGTACATGAAGCCCATAATCTTTAGAGCAGTGCTTTCCAAACTGTGTCTCATGACACGTTAGTATGTCGGCGGCAGTGTGTAGGTGTGTCCCTGCTTTAGCACTAATTTCTTATTAATTTTTTTTTTTTTCTGACTTTCCGCAAGCCTGCTACGCATATCACATGGTTGACACTTTATTGATACTTAGTGGGTCACAGATCATCTTAACCTATTGGCGCAGCTCAGTGGGAAGTGAAACTATTCCGATTGGTGGCTTTGGCAGCACATTGGCTCCTGACTGCACATGTAGTCTTTTTAATCGGCTCGTGACTGCATGTGTAGTCAGTGAGTGGGACAGCAGTGTGTTTGCAGCGCGGGCAGTAGTCAGTCGGACTCGCAGAGCTCTGAGGGCAGCAGCTTAAACGCTGAGCTGAAGTCAGAAGTCAAAGTGGGTTTTTTTGCAGCTAGCTCCCAGTAGTGCAATGCTGCTACTGCTCTGGATATATGGATAGGAAGTGGAAGCTTTAAAATGCTTGATGATAAAATGCGAGTGTCTTCATCTAATATTCCACCAAATAATCAGAAATTGTGTTCATCCCATCAACCTCATACATCCTATTAAAATAGTAAGTAGCTATTGGTGTTATTAAACTGTTTTTTAATTCTTGCACATACTTACATACTGTTACTTGTAAATACATTGTGTTATTATATAATTTACGGATGTGTCCGTATCTCTTAAAACAAGTTAGTTTAACCTTCTGTTTGCTAGTACAACTGAATTACTGTGTCGCGAAATGATGTAGGTCTAAAAAGTGTGTCACCAACATGAAAAGTTTGGAAAGCTCTGGTTTAGAGTTACATTATTGAAAAATGTAATAATGAACATTTATTACCAAGTTTATGCTACATATAATTAAAGATTTTTATATTACTCAAAGTACGCCATGCCCCTTTAAAAATGTTGGGGAATTTAATGTTTTAAAAAATATGCCATGAGTGTTAGGGGCAATCATTTTAAAACCTGTTATAATGAACTTGTAATGGGAATTAATACTATTTATGCAGAACATATCTGTGCTTGGGCTTGAACAAAAATAAAAACTTTGTTTCACTTGCAGAGAAAAAATATGTAAAAGAAAACTTTCCCTTCTCAAATTCCAGCACATTTTTGACACATAAAAAAAGAATGTTGAACCTCATGGGTCAGGAAACAAAATAATAGCTGTGTAATTGTAGAAAAGCAATTTGTTGCACCTATATTTAAACAAATGTGCTTTTGAAATATCATATACTTAGACAAAGAGGCCAATTTATCAATCTCCGTATGAAGCTTGTGGGCCCGTGTTTCTGGCGAGTCTTCAGACTCACCAGAAACAGCAGTTGTGAAGCAGAGGTCTAAAGACCGCTGTTCCATAACCCTGTCGACCTGCTCTGATGAGGCGGACAGGAATCACCACAATTCAACCCAATCAAGTATGATCGGGTTGATTGACACCTGCTGGCGAAAAAGCTTGTGAGCTGCTGGTGCAATGCTGAATACGGAGAGCGTATTGCTCTCCGCATTCAGCGAGGTGTTGCGGACCTGATCCACACTGTCGGATTATCAGGGGTCAATATGGGTAAAGTACAGAAAGAGACACACAAGGGAGGAAAATGAGTGTCAGAGATTCCCACCATTCTGCAGGCCTTCTTTTTGTATAATACTGTGCATAGAACTTTGAGAGACAAAGCCATGGGAGCTGCAGGGAACTCTATGTTCTGTTTCTTCCTTTTGCCTCCATGGAGGGACTTTTGCTTAGAAAAATGGGATAGCTCCTACCCTAACAACTGAAACACTTGCTGGTGCTACATGGAAGTTTTCAAGTTTGTAAGAGAACACCATCTGGACCATCTGACCTATGGACTTCTAAGGTTATCTACATGATGATAAGGAATAAAGATGCTACAGAGATTATCAGAGCACTACCAGATGGTATTCCCTTACAAACGTAAAAACATCCTGGTAGAACCAGGAAGTATTTCAGTTTCTGCTGTCTGGGGACAATGTATTGTCAAAGAGACTTGCCAACAGGCACAAGGACACTGCTTGGCTATACAAGGGGGACTCCCCATTAGGTCCAACATGCATGTAAGGGTCCATTGCAGATACAGAAACTATTTTGTCACAACAGAAGTTATGTGTATTATGTAAATACCCCTTTCCCAGTCCTTGTAAGATCAGCTGAAGACTGAGCTAAGAAACTCTGTATTGAGGAGGTACTAGACTATGCTTAATGCATTGTTCCTAGGCACACAATGATGGCTATGCAAAATGCATTCTGCCTGGTATACTGTGTCATATGGTTGACTATCCATGACTGTCACAGACTGATTAAAACCTGCTTAGAGGTTATTCCATTGTTGACAATTCTGAGGAGGACGACTAAACACCTCATCATACTTCAGCACTTGCCTTTTCACCACACAGCCGAAGTATATATATATATATATATATATATATATATATATATATATATATATATAGTTCCTCCAAGAAGCAGGCAACTCACTGGTCTTTTCAATAAAAGATACAAATTTATTTCTTTAGATTAAAAAACAAACGTTTCGGCACTGCATTGTGTCTTTGTCAATGTCACACAAAAAGAATATGCAAAAGCAGAGTGAAACTAAGCACCCGAAATCAGATAACATACACTTAAAAACAACCCCCTTAAATAGAGTAAATACCCCTTAAACGTTACCGCCATTCCTGTATCACGCTCCTTCAATCTCCAGTCACTGACGTCATGATGTTTTAGTTTCCCAGATATTTAGACCCTATATCCACATAAGTGAACTTCTACATATGTACTTAAACAGTGAACAACGAGTGCATATACAAATATACAACTCCATATGTATACTGTATAATAGGGTAAGCGCATCCTGAAAGTAAATCACATCCGCAGAGATGAAATAAAGATGGACCAGTATTACATAACAGATATATATACAGAAAGAACTCATGATCACATTATTGATGATAGGACCTGACTCAATTAATTAATACAAATTAATAATTAATCTTGTGTACCCATCAAGCCCATAGGAGTATGGTAGTTACCCAGACAGTGGAAACCCAAGGACCCTCAATGTCAAGTGGGCATCAAATCAGCCCTTAATAGAAAGGGCTAAAGTCCAATGTAGTATTAAGTCCTCTTGGGGCCATAGTTCCCAATTTGTATATCCACCTGCAGGATTTGATGCCCACTTGACATTGAGGGTCCTTGGGTGTCCACTGTCTGGGTAACTACCATACTTCTATGGGCTTGATGGGTACACAAGATTAATTATTAATTTGTATTAATTAATTGAGTCAGGTCCTATCATCAATAATGTGATCATGAGTTCTTTCTGTATATATATCTGTTATGTAATACTGGTCCATCTTTATTTCATCTCTGCGGATGTGATTTACTTTCAGGATGCGCTTACCCTATTATACAGTATACATATGGAGTTGTATATTTGTATATGCACTCGTTGTTCACTGTTTAAGTACATATGTAGAAGTTCACTTATGTGGATATAGGGTCTAAACATCTGGGAAACTAACACATCCAAATAGCCTCCATCCTAGCCACATACAGGTAACACCCAGAGCGGCTTCTGCTATAACACTTTGCTTGTTTATGCTGGTTGCTTATAGCAACCGCTGCGCTTCATGAAACTATGGCTTTCTGAATATGCGCAGACTAGCCCTGGTGATTTCCTGGTATCTGGCCAGCACTCCGACGTGATGCTTTTGACGTTGTCAGGACAACGCCGTGCTATGCGTCATCACGCTAGGCACGGCTAACGTGTCAGCGTGACATCAGTGACTGGAGATTGAAGGAGCGTGACACAGGAATGGCGGTAAAGTTTAAGGGGTATTTATTCTATTTAAGGGGGTTGTTTTTAAGTGTATGTTATCTGATTTCGGGTGCTTAGTTGCACTCTGCTTTTGCATATTCTTTTTGTGTGACATTGACAAAGGCACAATGCAGTGCCGAAACGTTTGTTTTTTAATCTAAAGAAATAAATTTGTATCTTTTATTGAAAAGACCAGTGAGTTGACTGCTTCTTGGAGGAACTGGATATTGTACTAGCAGTGCACCGTGGCATCACTTATGGTATAACTGTGCAATCCTATCCATGATATATATATATATATATATATATATATATATATATATATATATATATATATATATATATATATATATATATATAAAATGTGTGTGTATATTTTTATATACCCTCACAGGCCACTTTATTAGGTACATCTTGCTAGTACCGGGTTGGACCCCTTTTTGCCTTCAGAACTGCCTTAATTCCTTGTGGCATAGATTCAACAAGGTGTTGGAAACATTTCTCAGAGATTGTGGTCCATATTGAAATGATAGCATCACGCAGTTACTGCAGATTTGTTGGCTTCACATCTATGATGCTAATCTCCCATTCCACCACATCCCAAAGGTGCTCTATTGGATTGGGATCTGGTGATCGTGGAGGCCATTGGAGTACAGTGAACTCATTGTCATGTTCAAGAAACTAGTTTTAAATGATTTGAGCTTTGTGACATTATCCTGCTGGAAGTAGCCATCAGAAGAAGGATACACTGTAGTCATAAAGAGATGGACATGGTCAGCAACAATACTCAACTAAACGAAGCTCAATTGGTACTAAGGAACCCAAAGTGTGCCAAGAAAATATCCTACCACCACCAGCCTGAACCGTTGATACAAGGCAGGCCAAATTCTGACCCTACCATCTGAATGTCGCAGCTGAAATTGAGACTCATCAGACCAGGCAACGTTTTTCCAATATTCTATTGTCCAATTTTGGTGAGCCTGTGTGAATTGTAGCCTCAATTTCCTGTTGTTAGCTGACAGGAGTGGCACCTGGTTTGGTCTTCTGCTGCTGTAGCCCAAGGTTCGACGTGTTGTGTATTTAGAGATGGTATTCGGCATAACTTGGTTGTAATTAGTGGTTATTTGAGTTACTGTTGCCTTTCTATCATCTCCAACCAGTCTGCCGATTCTCCTCTGACCTCTGACATCAACAAGGCATTGTTGTCCATACAACTGCCGCTCACTGGATATTTTCTCTTTTTTGAACCATTCTCTGTAAACCCTAGAGATGGCTGTGGCTGAAAATCCCAGTAGATCGGCAGTTTTTTAAATACTCAGACCAGCCCGTCTGGCATCAACAACCATGCCACGTTCAAAGCGACTTAAATCCCCTTTCTTCCCCACTTTGATGCTCAGTTTGTCTTCACCATGTCTAGATGCCTAAATGCATTGAGTTGCTGCCATGTGATTGGCTGATTAGCAATTTGTATTACCAGGCCTACCTAATAAAGTGGCCGGTGAGTGTATAAATTTATGATCTGGACTCATTGCTATTCAGTTCAGTACTCTCCAGTGCTTTGTCTTAAACCATTTCTGGGTGCTTTTTGACATGTGCTTTGGGTCATTGTCCTGCCTGTAAGACCCATGACCTCTGACGGAGACCCAACTTTCTGACACTGGGCCCTACATTGCACCATAGAATTCTTTGGTAGTTTTCAGATTTCATAATGCCATGCACACAGTCAAGACATCCAATGCCTGAAGCAGTAAAGCAACCCCAAAGCATCAGTGAACCTCTACCATGTTTAACTGTATGGACTGTATTCTTTTCTTTAAAATCTGCATTTCTTTTTCTAAAAACAGTAGAATGATTTGCTTTACCAAAAAAAGCTGTGATTTAGTTTTGTCTGTCCACAGCACATTCTCCCAAAAGGATTTTGGCTTTCTCAGGTAAGTTTGTGCAAACTCCAATCTGGCTTTCTTATGTTTCTGTGTCAGCAGTGGGGTCCTCCTGGGTCTCCTACCATAGCGTCCTTTTTCATTCAGATGGCGACGTATAGTGCGAGCTGACACATTAGTAATCTGTGCCTCAAGATCAGCTTGAATTTTTCTGGAAGTTGATCGAGGTTCTTAATCCACCATTCGAACAATCCTTCATTGCAATCTTTGATCAATTATTCTCTTTTGTACACATCCAAGGAGATTAGCTACAGTGCCATGGGCTGTAAACTTCTTGACAATGTTGCGCACAGTGGACACAGGAACATTAAGATCTCTGGAGATGGACTTATAACCTTGAGATTGTCCATGCTTTTCCACAATTTTTGTTCTCAAATCCTCAGACAATTATTTGCTGCTCTTGGTCTTCTCCATGCTCATGTGGCACACAGAGACACACAACAGGAAGGTTGAGTAAATTTTTCACCATTTTAACTGGTTGCTGGTGTGATTTCTATATTGTCAGCACCTGTTAATTGATACAGGTGAGTTTAATTACAAATTACAGGAGCATCACAAACTTGGAATGCAATTATTTCTTACAATTTTGAGAAGGTGACAATAATTTTGTCCAGTCCATTTTTGGAGTTTTGCGTGGAATGTGTCAGATTTGGCTTTTTTTCCTCCACTTTATTGTGTCATACCAATATAAACAAAAGAAATAAACATTAAAATGCCTAAACATTTGTAATTGCAACAATTTTCTGGGTGAAGTGGTGCATTATCTGACAGAAATGCAGGGGTGCCAATATATTTGGCCATGACTGTATATACATACACACACCAAATCAGCACACCAACACTTGCTTTATCAGTCCCAATACCATGGTGCAGAGAAGAAATCCTACACAATCCAATAACAAGACGCACTGCCTGGATTTAACAAACAGTAAATTACTTTATTCTGTGACATTTCAGCGACTTCACCCCATCTGAGGAAAGAATTAACTTTTACAGGTAAAAAATCCCTAAATCCAGAGTTCCAAAATTCAAACTATTTAATTTATGTTTTTTAAAAATAGAATTGTAAAAAAATACTGTTTTCCCTCACTGTAAGTCACAATCTTCTCTGCCTATGTCTTTGGTTTGCAAATAGTAGTCTTTTTATTTAAAACAACAAAAATATTACCTTTCTGATTACAGTACTGTACTCTCTTTCTGAGGGTACTATGTATTAAAAATTATTAAAAAAAACTACCTTTAGCTTAGATGTGTACGCTGCATTATGACATGTAAAATTGCCTAAATTACATAAGATATTGTTTCTCACTTGGTTCCATCCCTTCTCCAACTGACCTATTTTAAAGATGCAAATATTCCAAGATCCAAACCTTTTCTGGTCCAAGCAGTAGATAAAGGGGTTTCTACCTGTATATATGCACATATCTGGACGTTCAATGTTTTTTGTAATATAATAAAGTTGTAAAGATGAAAGTAGTGGGAGCCCTTATATTCAAAAATGTAAAAAACACATACAAACTCCAAAGTCCATTAGTAGAAATCTATTTAGAAAAATTCAGTGTAGCGGTTGACATTAGATGTAGGCCCAGACTGCTCACTGTGGTGGGGTATGGCTCTTATCCCACAAGCATCAATCTGAAACAAATGAGCAAAAACAGAGGGCACCGCATGGCCATGAACAGTCTCTTCAAAGTGAACAATAAAAGTGTACAATAAATGCCCTCATGGGTGTATTGCACCAAAAGCAAGGTGATAAAAAGCAGACTGGATCCTCACTGTCATCCAGCAGACTGTGCCTCCCGCCCGCCTGTTAGTACATGGAGAGCCAGATTGCCTCAGATGTTACCACTATAAAGCAGATTGCTTTTGCTGTGCTGCTTGGTTATGCTTTATTAACACAACGCAACATTACTATACCCAGAGGACTTGTGTCCTGGAATGCTATATTGTAACATAAGCGCCCTTATGAATGTCTAACAAACGAAGCACACATACAAGCTTTTCTTTATTGCTATCTGCACACTAATTCTGGCCGCTTGTTGCTTGGTAAACGTCAGTGAAGTTGAAGATTTGGTGCACTTTATATTTATACTGAAGCTGCTTGCTTTCTTCTCCCGCTGCCAGGGGCTGCAAATTGGTCTTTAATGCATGAGAATTTACATAGTTAAGCAGAAATGCTACCTGAATCATTATACAGAGTATGGACTGGCTCTACAGTGGGAATTGCTTTTCAAAAGCCACTTTTGCTTCTTGCATTTTTTCTAATTTAGCAATTTCCCACAGTAGTGAGTCTGATGTCTGTATGTTTTAATTAGTATGGGGGTATTTTTAATATATGCATCTTAGTATCTGAACTCAAATTGTACATGTAATAAAATAAATCACTTTTTCTTAGATTTATTATCTCTGTTTCTTTGATATTTACTTTTTAAAGTGCGGGGATCCTATACTATACTGTATGTATTGCATTCCCTAGACTGGAAGGAACGATCTATCCCATGCTCTTAATAATATAATGTATATAATGTATATAATAATGTATATAATATAATGTATATAATGTATATAATATAATGTATATAATGTATATAATAATGTATATAATATAATGTATATAATGTATATAATGTATATAATAATGTATATAATATAATGTATATAATGTATATAATAATGTATATAATATAATGTATATAATGTATATAATGTATATAATAATGTATATAATATAATGTATATAATGTATATAATAATGTATATAATATAATGTATATAATGTATATAATAATGTATATAATATAATGTATATAATGTATATAATAATGTATATAATATAATGTATATAATGTATATAATGTATATAATAATGTATATAATATAATGTATATAATGTATATAATATAATGTATATAATGTATATAATAATGTATATAATATAATGTATATAATGTATATAATATAATGTATATAATGTATATAATGTATATAATAATGTATATAATATAATGTATATAATGTATATAATAATATATATAATATAATGTATATAATGTATATAATAATGTATATAATATAATGTATATAATGTATATAATAATGTATATATGACATTTGACATTCTGTTATTTCAGGAATATTGAGAATATATTAAGGTGCTATCATTAGATAGAATTTGTTGATATATATATATTTATATTTAGGAAAAAGGAGAGTGTGTGTAACACAAGTATTCTATATTAGTCAACAAAGGAAGTTTATGGAGGGTGCTGAGTGCCAAAAGTAATGAGTGAATATAAATGGAAAAGAAGCACCTATAGCAGCACTCAGTGCTAGAGAGTATGGGGAGGTAGGCACCCCTATCATTAAAATATAACTTTTAATAATGATAAAAAAAATATAAAAATCTGTAGGAGATGGATAACACAAACAACATATGGTGTTAAAAACGGCACAGATGGATACCTACACACAACAACCCAAAGAGTAATGATATCACTGGTAGTTAAATACTGGGGTGAATATAGGGCCCCCTAATATTATATATGTGCATATATTAGTCTATTAAGAGGACACTGTCCAAACATGTGAAAGGGGTAAATACCCCAATAGGGGTGCCTATATATAGCCCCTGAGTTACTGGCCTACTCCTGAATGTGGAACAATTTTCACCCAAACGGATATGTAAAACTGTATGAACAATTCAACCACTAAAATAGAGGGGACACAGTCCTAATTACATATAAAGCAAACAGACCAGAGAGTTATACACAGAGACAAAACCAGTATAGTTAGCCTAATCCGAGTGTGGCAAAAATTTCACACACAGACAATACTAATATAACACTAAGTAATATTTAAGGAAAAAGCCCAAAACAAGAAGTACCAAGTAATTAGTATTATAGTTAGGCTAAGTTAACAGATTTATGTGGAACCCGCTGGTATTACGCCGTAGCATACAACTCTTAACCAAAGTGCTAAAAAGTACACTAACACCCATAATCTACCTATTAACCCCTAAAACGAGGCCCCCCACATCGCAAACACTAAAATAAAATTTTTAACCCCTAATCTGCTGAACCGGACATCGCCGCCACTATAATAAATATATTAACCCCTAAACCGCCGCACTCCCGCATCGCAAACCCTAGTTAAATATTATTAACCCCTAATCTGCCATCCCTAACATCGCTGACACCTACCTAAATTTATTAACCCCTAATATGCCGACCCCAACGTCGCCACCACTATATTAAATGTATTAACCCCTAAATCTAAGTCTAACCCTAACCCCCCTAACTTAAATATAATTACAATAAATCTAAATAAAATTACTATAAAGAGCTAAATTATTCCTATTTAAAACTAAATACTTACCTGTAAAATAAACCCTAAGCTAGCTACAATACAGGGAGTGCAGAATTATTAGGCAAGTTGTATTTTTGAGGATTAATTTTATTATTGAACAACAACCATGTTCTCAATGAACCCAAAAAATCATTAATATCAAAGCTGAATAGTTTTGGAAGTAGTTTTTAGTTTGTTTTTAGTTATAGCTATTTTAGGGGGATATCTGTGTGTGCAGGTGACTATTACTGTGCATAATAATTAGGCAACTTAACAAAAAACAAATATATACCCATTTCAATTATTTATTTTTACCAGTGAAACCAATATAACATCTCAACATTCACAAATATACATTTCTGACATTCAAAAACAAAACAAAAACAAATCAGTGACCAATATAGCCACCTTTCTTTGCAAGGACACTCAAAAGCCTGCCATCCATGGATTCTGTCAGTGTTTTGATCTGTTCACCATCAACATTGCGTGCAGCAGCAACCACAGCCTCCCAGACACTGTTCAGAGAGGTGTACTGTTTTCCCTCCTTGTAAATCTCACATTTGATGATGGACCACAGGTTCTCAATGGGGTTCAGATCAGGTGAACAAGGAGGCCATGTCATTAGATTTTCTTCTTTTATACCCTTTCTTGCCAGCCACGCTGTGGAGTACTTGGACGCATGTGATGGAGCATTGTCGTGCATGAAAATCATGTTTTTCTTGAAGGATGCAGACTTCTTCCTGTACCACTGCTTGAAGAAGGTGTCTTCCAGAAACTGGCAGTAGGACTGGGAGTTGAGCTTGACTCTATCCTCAACCCGAAAAGGCCCCACAAGCTCATCTTTGATGATACCAGCCCAAACCAGTACTCCACCTCCACCTTGCTGGCATCTGAGTCGGACTGGAGCTCTCTGCCCTTTACCAATCCAGCCATGGGCCCATCCATCTGGCCCATCAAGACTCACTCTCATTTCATCAGTCCATAAAACCTTAGAAAAATCAGTCTTGAGATATTTCTTGGCCCAGTCTTGACGTTTCAGCTTGTCTGTCTTGTTCAGTGGTGGTCGTCTTTCAGCCTTTCTTACCTTGGCCATGTCTCTGAGTATTGCACACCTTGTGCTTTTGGGCACTCCAGTGATGTTGCAGCTCTGAAATATGGCCAAACTGGTGGCAAGTGGCATCTTGGCAGCTGCACACTTGACTTTTCTCAGTTCATGGGCAGTTATTTTGCGCCTTGGTTTTTCCACACGCTTCTTGCGACCCTGTTGACTATTTTGTATGAAACGCTTGATTGTTCGATGATCACGCTTAAGAAGCTTTGCAATTTTAAGAGTGCTGCATCCCTCTGCAAGACTTTTTGACTTTTCTGAGTCAAAAAGTCTTGCAGAGGGATGCAGTCTTGACTGCAAGACTTTTTGACTTTTCTGAGCCTGTCAAGTCCTTCTTTTGACCCATTTTGCCAAAGGAAAGGAAGTTGCCTAATAATTATGCACACCTGATATAGGGTGTTGATGTCATTAGACCACACCCCTTCTCATTACAGAGATGCACATCACCTAATATGCTTAATTGGTAGTAGGCTTTCGAGCCTATACAGCTTGGAGTAAGACAACATGCATAAAGAGGATGATGTGGTCAAAATACTAATTTGCCTAATAATTCTACACTCCCTGTATAACTAATAGTTACAATGTAGCTAGCTTAGGGTTTATTTTTATTTTACAGGCAACTTTGTATTTATTTTAACTAGGTAGAATAGTTATTAAATAGTTATTAACTATTTAATAACTTCCTAGTTACCTGTAAAATAAAACCTAAACTAAGTTACAATTACACCTAACACTATACTATAATTCAATAAATGACCTAAACTAAATACAATTAATTACAATTTTAAAAAATATCTAAAGTACGAAAAAAACAAACACTAAATTACAGAAAATAATAAAATAATTACAAGAATTTTAAACTAATTACACCTACTCTAATCCCCCTAACAAAATAAAAAAGCCCCCCAACATAAAAAAGCCCTACGCTACACTAAATTACAAATAGCCCTTAAAAGGGCCTTTTGCGGGGCATTGTCCCAAAGTAATCAGCTCTTTTACCTGTAACATTAAACATTAAAACCCACCACCCACACAACCATCCCTACTCTAAAACCCACCCAATCCCCCCTTAAAAAAACACCCAACCGGGCAGAAGTGGTCCTCCAAATGGGCAGAAGTTTTCATCCAGACGCATCTTCTTTCTTAATCCATCCGGCGCGGAGCGGATCCATCTTCAAGACATCCGACGTGGAGCATCCTCTTCTTTCTTCGTCCGACGACTGATTGAAGGTTCCTTTAAATGACATCATCCAAGATGGCATCCCTTCAATTCTGATTGGCTGTCTTGAAGATGGACCCGCTCCGCGCCGGATGGATGAAGATAGAAGATGCCGTCTGGATGAAGACTTCTGCCCGTCTGGAGGACCACTTCTGCCTGGTTGGGTGGAAACGTCTCACGGTAGGGTGATCTTCAGGGGGTTAGTGTTAGGTTTTTTTAAGGGGAGATTAAGTGGGTTTTAGAGTAGGGTTGGTTGTGTGGGTGGTGGGTTTTAATGTTGGGGGGTATTTGTAAATTTTTTTTACAGGTAAAAGAGCTGATTACTTTGGGGCAATTGCCCACAAAAGGCCCTTTTAACGGCTATTTGTAATTTAGTGTAGGGTAGGGCTTTTTTATTTTGGGGGGCTTTCTTATTTTGTTAGGGGGATTAGAGTAGGTGTAATTAGTTTAAAATTCTTGTAATTGTTTTATTATTTTCTGTAATTTAGTGTTTTTCGTACTTTAGATATTTTTTTTAAATTGTAATTAATTGTATTTAGTTTAGGTAATTTATTTAATTATAGTGTAGTGTTAGGTGTAATTGTAACTTAGTTTAGGTTTTATTTTACAGGTAAATTTGTCTTTATTTTAACTAGGAAGTTATTAAATAGTTAATAACTATTTAATAACTATTCTACCTAGTTAAAATAAATACAAACTTGCATGTAAAATAAAAATAAACCCTAAGATAGCTACATTGTAACTATTAGCTTATGGTTTATTTTATTGGTAAGTATTTAGTTTTAAATAGGAATAATTTAGTGAATTGTATTAATTTTATTTAGATTTATTTGAATTAAATTTAAGTTAGGGGGGTTTAGGGTTAGGGTTAGACTGAAATTTAGGGGTTGATAACTTTATTATAGTGGTGGCAACATGGGGGGCGGCAAATTAGGGGTTAATAAATGTAGTTAGGTTGCAGCGACGTTGGGGACGGCATATTAGGGGTTAATAAATATAATGTAGGGTTCGGCGATGTTTGGGCAGCAGATTAGGGGTTCATAACTATAATGTAGGTGGCGGCGGTGTCCGGAGCGGCAGATTAGGGGTTAATAATATAAAGTAGGTTGTTGCGATGTCGGGGGCGGCAGATTAGGGGTTAATAAGTGTAAGATTAGGGTTGTTGAGACTCGGGGTTCATGTTAGGGTGTTAGGTGTAGACATAAAAAGTATTTCCCCATAGAAATCAATGGGGCTGCGTTAGGAGCTTTACGCTACTTTTTTGCAGGTGTTAGGTTTTTTTTCAGCTGGCTCTCCCCCATTGATTCCTATGGGGAAATCGTGCACAAGCACGTTTTACCTGCTCACCGCTACCGTAAGAAGCAGTGGTATTGAGGTGAGATGTGGAGAAATTTTGCTCTTCGCTCACTTTTCTGCGGTTAACGCCGGGTTTTTAAAAACCCATAATACCAGCGCTGTCTGTAAGTGAGCGGTGAGGGAAAACTGCTCATTAGCACCGCACCCCTGTTAACGCAAAACTCGTAATCTAGGTGAATGTTATTTAACCGGTGTTTATATATGCATTTAATCAGACATATAAAGAAAAGAAAAAAAAGGTAGCACAAGATATTGTTGGAGCCCAATATTGTATAGGGTATATGATGTTAATGATATCTGCAAATTATATATACGCCCAACAGTGTGGTAGTAACATTGGTAGCTATTCATAGGAAAGCTCCAAAACCATTATTTTCATTCATGCCATTAGGTGTCATAGAATTGAGCCAAAATATCCATCGGCTTTCAGCCTGTAATAACTAGTGATGTCGCAAACTTAAAAATTTCGGTTCGCGAACGGCCATTGACTTCAATAGGCAGGCGAACTTTAAAACCTACAAGGACTCTTTCTGTCCACAATACTGATGGAAAAGTTGTTTCAAGGGGACTAACACCTGGACTGTGGCATGCTGGAGGGGGATCCCTGGCAAAACTCCCATGGAAAATTACATAGTTTAAATTACATAGTTTATGCAGAGTCTGCTTTTAACCCATAAAGGGCCTAAATCACCTAACATTCCCAAATTGTTTGCAATAACGTGCTTTAAAACATCAGTTATGATGTTGTATCTATCAGGTAGTGTAAGGGTTACGGCCGCTTCACAGTGACAGAGCAAACTCCAAGTGTAACGCACCACAATCAACCGCAAACAGTCCATTTGCACAACCACGAGATAGATAGATTTGATAGTAGATAGATAGATAGATACATAGCTCAATCGATGCAATATACATATGATGGATACACTGTACATAGATCAATACATGCAATATACATTTGATAGATATGAATTTCATCGATCAATAGATGCAATATACATTTGATAGATACGAATGTTATCGAATCAAAGATGCAATATACATTTTATAGATATGAGAGACATCAACCAAAATATGTAATATACATTTTATAGATACGATTTACATCGATCAATAGATGCAATCTACATTTAATCGATACGTTTGATAGTTCGATCGATTTGATAGATAAATAAATCGATTTGAAATATATATAATTTCCCTGACAGAGTATAACAATAAGACATGCGGTCTGTGACCCGTGGTGTGTTAAGTAGTACTATTCTTAACATTTTACTACAACCTGTTACTCCCCCTATCGGGGGAGGTCTATATGGCCTTCATTTTTGGAACCGGGAGATGGAAGAAGATGATTGTTCTGTCCTTCTACTTCAAATTTGTCAAAAACACAAGTGGCTGTCTCAAAACAGTCCGGAGAGAAGATAGATCGATAGATAGGATAGATAGATATACATAGATTGATAGTTAGATAGAATCGATAGAAGAGAAATAGATAGATTTGTTAGATATATAATTACCCTGATAAAGTATAATCATTAAACATGCGGTCTTGGACCCATGGTAACTCGGTTGTGTTAAGTAGTACTATTCTTAGCACTTTCACCCCTGTAACTCCCCCTATTGGTGGAGTTCTATATGGCGGTTATGATTACCCTGACAAAGTATAACAACAAGACACGCGGTCTGGGACCCATGTTAATTTTGTTGTGTTAAGTAAAACTTTTCTTATCACTTGAATCCCTCTTACCCCCCCTTTTGTTGGAACTCTATATGGCCTGCATGATTAGCCTGACAAAGTATAATAAGAAAACATCTGGTCTTGGACCCATGGTAACTAGGTTGTGCTTAAGTAGTACTATTCTTAGAACTGTAATCCCTATTGCTCCCCCTATCAAGGGAGGTCTATATGGCCTGCATAATTACCCTGACAAAGTATAACAACAAGACACACGGTGTTGGACCCATGGTAACTAGCTTGTGTTAATTAGTACTTTTCTTAGTACTTTAATCCCTGTTACCCCCCCTATCGGGGAGGTCTATATGGCCTGCCTGATTACCCTGAAAAAATATAATAATAAGACATGCGGTCTGGTACCCATGTTAACTAGGTTGTGTTTTAAGTAGTACCATTCTTAGCACTTTAATCTCTGTAACTCCCCCTATTTGGGGAGGTCTATACGGCCTGGATGATTACCCATACAAAATATAATAATAAGACATCTGCTCTGGGTCTTGGACCCATGGTAACTATGTTGTGTTAAGTAGTAATGTCCTTAGCATTTTAATAGCTGTTACTCATACTCACCCTATCGGTGGAGGTCTATATGGCCTGCATGATTACCCTTACAAAATATAATAACAAAACATGCGGTCTGGGACCCATGGTAACTAGGTTGTGTTAAGTAGTAATTTCCTTCGCATTTTAATACCTGTTAGGGGAGGTCTATATGGCCTGCATGATTACCCTGACAAAATATAATAACAAAACATGCGGTCTGGGACCCATGGTAACTAGGTTGTGTTAAGTATTACTCTTCTTAGCATTTTAATACCTGTTACTCACCCTATCGTGGGAGGTCTATACAGCCTGCATGATTACCCATACAAAATATAATAATAAGACATCTGCTCTGGGTCTGTGACCCATGGTAACTAGGTTGTGTTAAGTAGTACTGTTCTTAGCATTTTAATACCTGTTACACCCTGTCGGGGAGGTCTATATGGCCTGCATGATTACCCTTACAAAATAGAATAACAAGACATGTGGTCTGGCACCCATGGTAACTAGGTTGTGTAAAGTAATACTCTTCTTAGCATTTTAATACCTGTTACTCACCCTATCGGGGGAGGTCTATATGGCCAGCATGATTACCCTAACAAAATATAATAATAAGACATATGCTCTGGGACCCATGGTAACTTTGTCTTAAGTAGTACTGTTCTTAGCATTTCAATACCTGTTACTCACTATATTGGGGGAGATCTATATGGCCTGCAAGATTACCCTTACAAAATATAATAACAAAACATATGCTCTGGGACCCATGTTAACTTGGTTGTGTTAAGTAGTACTGTTCTTAGCAGTTTAATACCTGTTACAACACCGAATGGTGGCAGGTCTATCTGGCCTTCATGATTAACCCCACCCAAACCCAAAAAAAAGCCAAGCGGTCTTGGACTAACACCCATGGCTAACTCGGTTGTCAATTAGTACTATTCTTAGCACTTTCATCCCTGTTACTTCCAGGCCTCTCGGGGGTGGTCTATATGGCCATCATGATTAGCCGAACAAAATACTACAATCCAACCTTGGCTCAGTCTTCATAAGGCCCTTCATTGGCTGTATTTTGGTAGTTCTGTTCTTATTAGTTTAATACCTGATACAACACCGAATGGTGGCAGCTCTATATGGCCTGCATGATTAGCCGCACCCAAACCAAAAAAAAAGCCAAGCGGTCTTGGATTAACACCCATGGCTAACTCGGTTGTTTCAAGTAGTACTATTCTTAGCACTTTCATCTCATCCCTGTTACTTCCAGGACTCTCGGTGGTGGTCTACATGGCCATCATGATTAGCCTAACCAAATACTACAATCCAACCTTGGCTCAGTCTTCATAAGGCCCTTCATTGGCTGTATTTTGGTAGTTCTGTTCTTATTAGTGTAATACCTGATACAACACCGAATGGTGGCAGCTCTATATGGCCTGCATGATTAGCCGCACCCAAACAAAAAAAAAAGCCAAGCGGTCTTGGATTAACACCCATGGCTAACTCAGTTGTTTCAAGTAGTACTATTCTTAGCACTTTCATCTCAGCCATGTTACTTCCAGGCCTCTCGGTGGTGGTCTACATGGCCATCATGAGTAGCCTAACCAAATACTACAATCCAACCTTGGCTCAGTCTTCATAAGGCCCTTCATTGGCTGTATTTTGGTAGTTCTGTTCTTATTAGTTTAATACCTGATACAACACCGAATGGTGGCAGCTCTATATGGCCTGCATGATTAGCTGCACCCAAACCAAAAAAAAAGCCAAGCGGTCTTGGATTAACACCCATGGCTAACTCGGTTGTTTCAAGTAGTACTATTCTTAGCACTTTCATCTCATCCCTGTTACTTCCAGGACTCTCGGTGGTGGTGGTCTACATGGCCATCATGATTAGCCTAACCAACTACTACAATCTAACATTGGCTCAGTCTTCATAAGGCCCTTCATTGGCTGTATTTTGGTAGTTCTGTTCTTATTAGTTTAATACCTGAAACAACAGCATGAAAGAGGACATATGGCATCCTTTTGAACAATAGATTAAAGGTAAGGCATTGATTTTAGAATCCCTGAGATAATTTATATGAACAGGGAAATAGAAAAAAACATTGATTGGACACCCAGTACACTTCTTTATCCTTAGGCCTTTTAAAAGAGGGTCCAGGACCCTCAACCAAAACAACAGCATGAAAGAGGAGATATGGCATCCTTTTGAACAATAGTTTACAGGTAAGGCATTGATTTTAGAATCCCTGAGATAATTTATATGAACATGGAAATAGAAAAAAACATTGATTGGACACCCAGTACACTTCTTTATCCTTAGGCCTTTTTATAAGAGGGTCCAGGACCCTCAAACAAAACACCAGCAGGAAAGAGGACATATGGCATTCTTTTGAACAATAGAGTACAGTTAAAGCATTGATTTTAGAAACCCGGAGATAATTTGTTGCAACCGGGAATTTGAATAAAAAAAATGATTTCATGGACACCCAGTACACTTCTTTCTCCTTAGGCCTTTTTATAAGAGGGTCCAGGACCCTCAAGCAAAACACCAGCAGGAAAGAGGACATATGGCATCCTTTTGAACAATAGAGTACAGGTACAGCATTGATTTTAGAAACCCAGAGATAATTTTTGGCAAATGGGAAATAGAAAAAAACATTGATTGGACACCCAGTACACTTCTTTCTCCTTAGGCCTTTTTTATAAGAGGGTCCAGAACCCTCAAACAAAACAACAGCAGGAAAGAGGACACATAGCATCATTTTGAACAATAGAGTACAGTTAAAGCATTGATTTTAGAAACCCAGAGATAATTTGTTGCAACCGGGAATTTGAATAAAAAAAAATGATTCGATGGACACCCAGTACACTTCTTTCTCCTTAGGCCTTTTTATAAGAGGGTCCAGGACCCTCAAACAAAACACCAGCAGGAAAGAGGACATATGGCATCCTTTTGAACAATAGAGTACAGGTACAGCATTGATTTTAGAAACCCAGAGATAATTTTTGGCAAATGGGAAATAGAAAAAAACATTGATTGGACACCCAGTACACTTCTTTCTCCTTAGGCCTTTTTATAAGAGGGTCCAGGACCCTCAAACAAAACACCAGCAGGAAAGAGGACATATGGCATCCTTTTGAACAATAGAGTACAGTTAAAGCATTGATTTTAGAAACCCGGAGATAATTTTTGGCAAATGGGAAATAGAAAAAAACATTGATTGGACACCCAGTACACTTATTTCTCCTTAGGCCTTTAAATAAGAGGGTCCTGGACCCTCAAACAAAAAACCAGCAGGAAAGAGGACATATGGCATCCTTTTGAACAATAGAGTACAGGTACAGCATTGATTTTAGAAACCCAGAGATAATTTTGGGCAAATGGGGAATAGAAAAAAACATTGAGTGGACACCCAGTACACTTATTTCTCCTTAGGCCTTTTTATAAGAGGGTCCAGGACCCTCAAACAAAACACCAGCAGGAAAGAGGACATATGGCATCCTTTTGAACAATAGAGTACAGGTACAGCATTGATTTTAGAAACCCAGAGTTAATTTTGGGCAAATGGGAAATAGAAAAAAACATTGAGTGGACACCCAGTACACTTATTTCTCCTTAGGCCTTTTTATAAGAGGGTCCAGGACCCTCAAACAAAACACCAGCAGGAAAGAGAACATATGGCATCCTTTTGAACAATAGAGTACAGGTACAGCATTGATTTTAGAAACCCAGAGATACATTTTTGCAACTGGGAAATAGAAAAAAACATCGATTGGACACCCAGTACACTTCTTTCTCCTTAGGCCTTTTTATAAGAGGGTCCAGGACCCTCAAACAAAACACCAGCAGGAAAGAGGACATAAGCATCCTTTTGAACAATAGAGTACAGGTAAAGCATTGATTTTAGAAACTTGGAGATAATTTTCTCCAACCGGGAATTGGAATAAAAAAACTGATTGGATGGACACCAAGTACACTTCTTTCTCCTTCAACCTTTTTATAACAGGGTCCAGGACCCTCAACAGAAACAACAGCAGGAAAGAGTACATATGGCATCCTTTTGAACAATAGAGTACAGGTAAAGCATTGATTTTAGAAACCCGGAGATAATTTGTAGCAACCGGGAAATTGAACCCAAAAAATGATTGGACACCCAGGACACTTCTTTCTACTTCAGCCTTTTTATAAGAGAGTCCAGGACCCTCATATGAAACAACAGCAGTAAAGAGGACATATGGCATCCTTTTGAACAATAGAGTACAGGTACGGCATTGATTTTAGAAACCCAGAGATAATTGTTTGGAAACGTGAAATTGCCCAAAAAACCATGCTTGGACACCCACTACAGGTCGTTCTCCTTCAGCATTTTTATAAGAGGGTCCAGCACCCTCAACAGAAACAACTGCAGGAAACACCACATATGCCATCCTTTTGCACATTCGAGTACAGGTATGGCATCCATTTTAGAAACCCAGGGATAATTGAGAGGAACCGGGAACATTTTTCAAAAAATTTGCTGGGGCACCCATTACAGGTCGTTCTCCTTCAGCCTTTTTATACCATGGGCCACGACCCGCAACAGGCACAAAAGCATGAAACACCACATATGCCACCCTTTTGCACAATAGATTACAGGTATGGCATAGATGGTACCCGGAGAAAATTTAGAGCAACCAAGAGACAGATAAAGATGCTTGGTCGGTCCTCCTCCTTCACATTTGGGGCACTGCGTGTGCAATTTAATGGTCCACCAGATATGAGTGGTGTGTTAAGTTGTACTATTCTTAACAGTTTAATAACTGTTATGTGCCTTATTTTTTTATTACAGGTCGTTCTCCTTCAGCCTTTTTATACCATGGGCCACGACCCGCAACAGGCACAACAGCATGAAACACCACATATGCCACCCTTTTGCACAATAGATTACAGGTATGGCATAGATGGTACCCGGAGAAAATTTAGAGCAACCAAGAGACAGATAAAGATGCTTGGTCGGTCCTCCTCCTTCACATTTGGGGCACTGCGTGTGCAATTTAATGGTCCACCAGATATGAGTGGTGTGTTAAGTTGTACTATTCTTAACAGTTTAATAACTGTTATGTGCCTTATTTTTTTATTTGAGTTTTGTACCCACAGAGCAGCAGCAGAGGCCAGAAAAATTAGGAATGTACACATGACTGAAAAATTTGGGTATTGTTGTAGCAACTGCTGTAGCAGCGGCCAGAAAAATTGATGTTTGTAAAACATTTAGAAAGTGCCCTAAAAGCTTGTGGCTTGAACACTAGTTGTTGGCGGAAAAGTCAAGCAAGACATCCGGCTTTATAAGAAAAAAAAAGGCCAGTCTGTGTACCAGTTGTAGCCCAAGCCAGCTCATCTCATCATCAGGGCCTTTTTTACTCAAATGTATCGCCCAATGTCAGTCCCTTCGGGATCCATCCCTCATTCATTTTTATAAAATTGAGATAGTCAAGGCTTTTTTGACCTAGGCGACTTCTCTTCTCAGTGACAAAAAATCCTGCTGCACTGAAGGTCCTTTCGGACAGGACACTTGAAGCGGGGCAGGCCAGAAGTTCCATTGCAAATTGGGATAGCTCAGGCCACAAGTCAAGCCTGCACACCCAGTAGTCAAGGGGTCCATCGCTCCTGAGAGTGTCGAGATCTGCAGTTAAAGCTAGGTAGTCTGCTACCTGTCGGTTGAGTCTTTCTCTGAGGCTGGATCCCGAAAGGCTCTGGGGATGCATGGGAGTTAAAAAGGTACGCATGTCCTCCATCAACAAGATGTCAGGAAAGCGTCCTGTCCTTGCCGCTGTGGTCGTGGTAGGAGGAGGAGGAGGATTACTTTCATCTCTTCCCCTGTTACATTCCCGTTGTGCTGTGACATCACCCTTATATGCTGTGTAAAGCATATTTTTTAATTTATTCTTAAAATGTTCCATCCTTTCCGACCTGCGGGAATTTGGTAACATTTCAGGCACTTTATGCTTATACCGGGGGTTGAGGAGCGTAGACACCCAGTACAGGTCGTTCTCCTTCAGCTTTTTTATACGAGGGTCCCTCAACAGGCACGACAGCATGAAATAACCCATTTGAACAAGGTTGGATGCCGAGCTAATCATGTCCCGTTCCTCATCCTCACTGATCTCACTGAGGGTATCTTCTTCCCCCCAGCCACGTATAACACCACGGGTACCAGAGAGGTGACAACAACGAGCACCCTGGGATGCCTGTTGTGCTTTGTCTTCCTCCTCCTCAAAGCCACATTCCTCCTCTGACTCCTCTTCCTCACAATCCTCTTCCATCGTTGACGCAGGTCCAGCAAGCGATGCTGATAAGGCTGTTTGTGGGGGTGATGGACACCACAACTCTTCCTCTTCATGCTCAGCTACTGCCTGATCCAGCACTCTTTGCAGGGCACGCTCCAGGAAGAAAACAAATGGTATGATGTCGCTGATGGTGCCTTCGGTGCGACTGACAAGGTTTGTCACCTCCTCAAAAGGATGCATGAGCTTACAGGCATTGCGCATGAGCATCCAGTAATTTGGCAAAAATATCCTCAGCTCCCCAGAGGCTGTCCTAGCACCCCGGACATACAAATACTCATTAACAGATTTTTCTTGTTGGAGCAGGCGATCAAACATTAGGAGTGTTGAATTCCACCGTGTTGGGCTGTCGCAAATCAAGCGCCTCACTGGCAGGTTGTTTCGACGCTGGATATCGGACAAGTGCGCCATGGCCGTGTAGGAATGCCTGAAATGGCCACACACCTTCCGGGCCTGCTTCAGGATGTCCTGTAAGCCTGGGTACTTATGGACAAATCATTGTACAATTAGATTACACACATGTGCCATGCACGACACATCTGTCAACTTGCCCAATTTCAATGCCGCCACCAAATTACTTCCATTATCAGAAACAACCTTGCCAATCTCCAGTTGGTGCGGAGTCAGCCACTGATCCACCTGTGCGTTCAGCGCGGTCAGGAGTGCTGGTGCGGTGTGACTCTCCGCTTTCAGGCAAGTCAACCCCAAGACGGCGTGAAACTGCCGTACCCGGGATGTAGCATAGTACCTGGGGAGCTGGAGGGGTGCCATAGATGTGGAGCAAAATGCAGAAGTTGAAGAGGACTCAGCCGAGGAAGAGGTTATGGAAGAGGATGGAGTAGGAGGAGTAGAGGAGGTAGCAGCAGGCCTGCCTGCAAGTCGTGGCGGTGTCGCCAACTCTTCTGCAGAGCCACGCATTCCATGCTTGTCAGATGTCAGCAGGTTTACCCAATGCGCAGTGTCGGTGATATACCTGCCCTGACCATGCTTTGCAGACCAGCTATCCATGGTCATATGGACCCTTGCCCCAACGCTTTGTGCCAGACATGCCATAACTTCCTTTTGAACAACAGAGTACAGGTTTGGGATTGCCTTTTGTGAAAAGAAATTTCTGCCAGGTACCTTCCACTGCGGTGTCCCAATAGATACAAATATTTTGAAAGCATCAGACTCCACCAGCTTGTATGGTTGAAGCTGGTGGGCTAAGAGTTCAGACAAGCCAGCTGTCAGACGCCGGGCAAGGGGGTGACTTTGAGAAACTGGCTTCTTACGCTCAAACATGTCCTTGACAGACAGCTGACTGTGGGCAGATGACCAGGAACTGCTATGTAAGAGAGACTGAGTGGAGGATGTTTGAGAGGGGGCAAGGAGGACAGCAGTGGTTGACGTGGCTGAAGATGCTGGAGCAGGAGGAGGAGGGTGGCTTTCAGTTTGTGTGCTGCTTCTACTCATGTGTTCTTCCCATCAGCGTATGTGATGGGAGACCATGTGCCTTCGCAAAGCAGTTGTACCTAGGTGGGTGTTGGACTTCCCACGACTCAGTTTCTTTTGGCACAGGTTGCAAATGGCATCGCTGTTGTCAGAGGCAGACACACAAAAAAATGCCACACTGCTGAGCACTGCGATGACGGCATTCTGGTGGTGGCAACAGCATGCGTTGATGGGCGTCGGCGTGCTGTCTGGCTGACCCCGGGTGCCGATGCATGCTGTCTGACTGTGCCACTAGCTCCTTGAGACGACCTCCCCATGCTTCCAATTCATCTCCTCCTCCTCCTCCTCTCTGCCTCCCCATCTGAACTTTCCCCCTCTTCTTCTTCTTCTCTTCTAGCAGGCACCCACATGACATCCACCGACACATCATCATCAACCGCTTCACTTGTATCTGACACATCAAGAAAGGAAGCTGCAGCGGGTACAACATCATCATCATCACACCGTACCTCCATGTCGGTAATGCTGCCTGACTGAGACTGATCACTGTTATCTACATCCTCTGTCAATGATGGTTGCGCATCACTCATTTCTTCCAACTGATGTGTCAATAACTCCTGTGACAGATCAAGTGAAGCGGTTGTGGTGCTAGTGTTGGTGGTGGCGACAGGTGGGCGAGTGGCACTGGTCACTTGAGACCTGCCCAAAGCACAGCTGGATGTAGATGGTGCGTCAAGGTTAGGAGAACTAGGAGCAGAAGCTGTAGATGATTGGGTGTCCTGTTTAGCCATTCAACTAGGTCCTCCTCAGAACTTTTCGCGTCCCCCCTGGCACCCGGCGTCTGAACAATGTGCATATTTGTAGGGTCTAAAGGAATCACAGCACCACGACCACGACCACGGAACCTGCGGGGTGGCCTGCCTCTGCCTGCATTTCTTTTTAAGTGGACACTAACAATACTATTACACAAATTATATGAGTGGTGGCACTGTGCAAGTGGGCACAGTATACGCTGTGAGACTGACAACAACAAAAAAGACAGATGTTTTAAAAATCACAAATTGTTAATTTTTTTAAATATTAGAAATAATGTGACAACAAATATGATTGTTGGCAATAGTTGGCAAATGGGCCTGTCTGGCACACACGCTGGGAGAAAGGAAACTGCAATTCAATGGCACTAGGAGACTGAAGATTCACAGTCAAAACAGTTATGATTAACAAAAATTTCAATACTGTTACAAAAAATATGATTGGTGGCACTAATTGGCTAGTTGGGCCTGGCACACAGGCAGGCAGGCAGTCGGAAAATGCAATTCAAGGGCACTGGTAGACTGCAGATTGACAGTCAAAACAGTGATGATTGACAATTTTTTCAATACTGTTAAAAGAAATATGATTGCTGGCACTAATTGGCTAGTTGGGCCTGGCACACAGGCTGGCAGGCAGGAGGAAAGTGCAATTCAATGGCACGAGCAAACTGAGGATTCAGAACAACAATCAAAATTTTTTTAATTTTAATTAGTAACAATACTGTGACAACAATTATGATTGGTGTAAATAGTTGGCAAGTTGGCCTGGCACACAGGATGGCAAGCAGGAGGAAAGTGCAATTCAATGGCACGAGCAAACTGAGGATTCAGAATAAGAATCCAAAAATGTTTTATTATAATTATTAACAATACTGTGACAACAAATAAGATTGGTGTATCTAGTTGGCAAGTTGGCCTGGCACACAGGCAGGCAGGAGGAAAATGCAATTCGAGGACACTAGTAGACTGCAGATTGACGACCAAAACAGTGATGATTGACAATTTTTGCAATACTGTTAAAATAAATATGATTGCTGGCACTAATTGGCTAGTTGGGCCTGGCACACAGGTTGGCAGGCAGGAGGAAAGTGCAATTCAATGGCACGAGCAAACTGAGGATTCAGAATAACAAGCAAAAAAATTTAAATTTTAATTATTAACAATACTGTGACAAGAAATATGATTGGTGTAAATAATTGGCAAGTCGGCCTGGCACACAGGCTGGCAGGCAGGAGGAAAGTGCAATTTAATGGCATGAGCAAACTGAGGATTCAGAACAACAATCAAAATTTTTTTAATTAGTAACAATACTGTGACAACTAATAAGATTGGTGTAACTAGTTGGCAAGTCGGCCTGGCACACAGGCTGGCATCCTGGCAGGCCGGAGGAAAATGCAATTCAAGGACACTAGTAGAATGCAGATTGACAGTCAAAAGAGTGATGATTGACAATTTTTGCAATACTGTTAAAATATATATGATTGCTGGAACTAATTGGCTAGTTGGGCCCGGCACACAGGCTGGCAGGCAGGAGGAAAATGCAATTCAAGGACACTAGTAGACTGCAGATTGACAGTCAAAACAGTGATGATTGACAATTTTTGCAATACTGTTAAAATATATATGATTGCTGGAACTAATTGGCTAGTTGGGCCTGGCACACAGGCTGGCAGGCAGGAGGAAAGTGCAATTCAATGGCACTAGCAAACTGAGGATTCAGAACAACAATCAAAATTTTTTTTATTTTAATTAGTAACAATACTGTGACAACAATTATGATTGGTGTAAGTAGTTGGCAAGACGGCCTGACACGCAGGCTGGCAGGCAGGAGGAAAATGCAATTCAAGGACACTAGTAGACTGAATATTGACAGTCAAAACAATGATGATTGACAATTTTTGCAATACTGTTAAAATAAATATGATTGCGGGGGGCAGAGCTTGGCCACACTTGTAGATGGCCGCACATTAATTCAGCTCTGAAGCCTCAAGACTCTTGTAATAGGTTTAGATAGCTCTCAGCAAGTTGGAACCTGCTTATGCTGTGACACATAGCACCTAAGGTCGAGCTGGACACCTCTGATTGTGATACTGGAGGTTATATTGGGGCAGACGGTCTACAATAAGCAGAGTGCACTGAGGCCTGGGCTGAAAAATAAAGTAGCAGCAACGGAGAGCACATGTGACTTGCAACGGCTCATACCACGCTTAGGCTAACACTGCCGTTTGCCGCTGACCGGACTGGGCTGAATGTGACCTGGGATCACCGCTGCTTGACAGTCCTGGGCGGCATGATGCGGTAACACACTGCAACACCGGAGATATTGAGACGCACTGGGCCTCCGTCTTCCACTTACGTTTTGGAGCAGTCTGGGAGACGGAGGTAGCCGCACAGAGGCGGGACGGAGACATCCGGCAACTACCGCAGAGCAGTGGGCTCGGAGCTGGATGGGAATCAGCAGCGGCGATTGCATTAGAAGCCGCATTAGGTGAGGAGTTCCCGCACCGCATTACAGTTAAGTGCCGGTTAGTCTGCGGCTGATCCGACCCGGAGTACTTCTTGGCCTGGACAACTTCACTGGGACAACGTTTTAACAGTGAACAGACACACTATAGAGAGGACCGGGGAGGCATGAAGGTTAGACCCTTGTGGGGTAAGTGACACTGTATAAGCGTTACAGGCTTTGCTAACAGCCTGCAAAACGAAGTGGGAGCTTAGGGGAATTGGAATATCAAAAGAATTTAAAACTTCCCCAGCTTACAACACTAAACAGACTCTGTTCTGTGGCGGCCTAGTTTCCTTTGCTGAGCTATTTTGATTGTGACAGCTAGCAGGGCCTGGCAGAGGTAAAAGGACATTTCTAACTAGACCCCACAAGAAGCAAAACAGCTGGAGTGTATAAGCCTATCACCCTTGCTTTTATAATACTCATAGGTATACAGTTGTACACTTGCTATTGTTGCACACTGAGGAACACTTCCCCGCCCTGTTGTATTGCCCTGAACCCTGCAGAATGGCTAATAGGCGCATAGTCAAGCTGCCCAAGGGCTCCCAATCTTCTAACATGGAGAACTATTTAATCTCAACTGACACTACCCCTGGTGCTCATAGAGAATCACAAGACAGTAGTAAGCACTCTACAGCTGTGCAGACATTTAATCTGGAACCTCAACAATCCTCCTACCTTACCAAAGATGACATTAAGCACCTGTCATCCAAACATGACATACACGAAGCTATGATGGATGTCAAGCTCATGTTTGGGGAATTGAAAAAAGACATAACAACAATTGATCATAGAGTTTCCCAGGTGGAAGAGGTACAAGAAAAAATGCGCTCAGATCTCCAGCACCAGGCCAGCTGCATACAGTCCCAAGACGCAACGGTCCAGACCTTGACTGACAGGATTGAGGATCTGGAAAACAGGAGCAGGCGCAATAACTTGAGATTGCGTGGAGTGCCTGAAACGGTGAATCCTCCTGAAATAGGCCAATACATACAGGACTTCTTCAAATTTCTTAAAAGTGCACCTGCCGCTGCAGATATACAAGTTGAAAGAGCACACAGGGCCCTTAGGCCCAGACCACCGGCCAGGGCCCCGCCACGGGACATAATTATCAAATTACTCTTCTATAAAGATAAAGAAGATATCCTTCGACTGGCCAGAAACAAGCATCCTCTTACTTATGAGGGTACAGAAATTCAGGTCTTCACGGATCTATGCCCTGCAACTCTCCAGAAACGAAGAGAATTACGCCACATTACTTCCTGCCTTAAAGAACAGCAAGTGCAATACAGGTGGGGATTCCCCACCTGCATTATTGCTTCGAGGAATGGCTCAACAGCGATCTACAGGTCTCCAGAGGATCTCCACATACTAAATCATACCTTTGGATTACAGATCAAAGCACCTAATATGCCGGTAGTCCCTGCCCAACCAGATCCTGAAGTTAACAGAGAGGAGGCGGCCCGGGGCCAGGATTAGGCTATACGCAGCCTGATCTCCGGTCTTAGTGACCTGCATCTGGTACATTGGTTGACCTATACCTTGCATGGACAGTCCTGCCCGGGCAGAACAGCCCCACTTTCTTCAGGAACAGATAAGTTAAAGACTACCTATTCCAATCTGTGAAATATGCTTTAATTATAATTTTTCCCTTTCAGCCTTTTATTTTGGTGTCTAGTGTTGAGTATATCTGACACCTCAATTGGACAGTTTAAGCACTGAGAGACACGGACAGAAACTTGGATCTGATGTATTGCATATAAACATGTTCCTCAATAGCGCTGCACCAACTGTTTATTTGTGCTTAGTAGTCATTATTGATTTGATGCAGATGTTCACAATGTCTCACACACCGAAATAATCTCTGCTTATAAATGTGATCAATGGGTCTACCGACTGTTTTTCTCTCCCTCCCCTTAGATTTAGCAAGATGTGTATATATAACAAAATAATATAGGATAGAAGCACATGGTTCACACGGGGTTCAGTGGAGGAGGGGGGTAATAGACACGTGGAACTTTTAGCACCAGATATGAAGCATCAGAATTCTTATATAAGCTAAACTGGAGACTTAAGGTTCAACTATATATAATAACTATAATAAAAAAAAAAAAAAAAAAAAAAGGGGGAAAGAGAAAAAAAAGAAAAGGAAAAAAAACACAAGTTGAGGAAATTACTGGTCCAATTGAAGCATCCTATGGGGATAAACCAAAAAAAAAAAAAAAAAAAAAAAAAGAAGAATTTAGCAAATTATAAGCTGAAGCATGTTGATTGGGGTTTATTGTTTAGGTACTGTTTAGATTTTATAATGTATTAAGAGGGAGCTGTGTTGATAGACGGTCCATATACTCGTCCTTAGTTTGTACCTAAGTTCTGACAATGTTATATGATATGTTTTTGAGCTATTTTACCTACAAAGTTCATATATCTGTTAATATATTGTAACAAGAGTGTTGAGGCTAATACCTCCTATTGATTTATTTGTTTGACATAGAGATACTAATTCCTTCTCTTCTAGTCCTATACCCCCAGTTTCTATTGTGCTTCGTGTGAGGATCCGACCCTTTGCTGCCTGGTACCTCGCGAAGTCCTCTTGAACTGCCTTTTCTTCCCTTACTTCTTTACCTAACATTCCTCCCCTCTTTGGGCCTTCCCTATCCTCCTGAATCCGCCCTTACCTCCTTGCTTCCTTCTAACCGCCCTCGTCTTTCCTTCCAGTCCCTCTACTAACTCCCCTCCCTTATCCCCTCTTGCTTTCCACCCCCCTTCCCCTTTTTTTTTTTTTTTTTTTCTCTCCGTCCCCCTCCACCTATCTCAATGGCGCTCCAACAGCCACGGAATAGAGCCCATAATTTGGATCTACTCACAATAAACGCTATGGGTTTAAACAATCCGGGGAAACGTTCAATTATCACAAGAGATTTACATAGAATGGGTGGTGACATCATTTTTGTTCAGGAAACCCACTACTCTAAATATAGGGAACCCAAGTGGTTTAATAGATACTACCCAACAGTTGATTTCGCATCAGGACCCTCCAAAAAGAATGGGGTCGGCATTTTGTTCCACCGCGGTGTCCCCTTTCAGGCAGAGCAAACGCTGAAAGATCCTAATGGAAGATATATAATTATGACAGGTAAATTGTATGGTAGACCCATGACCCTGGCCAACCTATACTTTCCAAATAAGGCTCAAGATGTGTTCTTTAAGAAAGTAATGCAGCATATTTTAGAAGTGCAAAAGGGTGTCCTCTATCTGGGAGGTGACTTCAATGTCTCACTAAATCCCAGCCTAGACACGTCGGATGGCCTTTCAAGTACCCCTCAAAGGGTAGCAAAACATCTGATTCGGTCTTTAAAAGACTTAGGCACCCATGATATCTGGCGTACCTTCCACCCTCTGGATAAAAATTATACTTTTTATTCACATCCCCATAGGAAGTACACCAGAATCGACTACCTCTTCACCGACTCTGCGGGCCTAGGAGTAACAACGGGCTGCAGTATCAATACAATCACGTGGTCGGACCATGCTCCAGTGAAATGCTCTATTAGCTGGCCAGACACTCCAATTACCCCTTATGTCTGGAGACTCGATGAGTACCTTCTAGACGACAAAATCTTAGCACTGGACCTACATAAAAACATTGAGGAATACTTCCTCCTGAATGCTAATGACGCTATGGACAGCTCGGTTATATGGGAAGCCCATAAAAGTGTGATCAGGGGTTGCCTGATTGGCTATGGCGCAGCTAAACGCAAATCTAAAAGAGAAGCTTATCGCATGCTGTTAGCACGCGTAACCCAAATAGAATTAGCGCATAAAGAAAAGCCCGCCGACCGCACTCTACAAACAGAGCTAGCATCAGCTAGATCGGCGCTGCTACATCATCTGCAGGAAGAGCAGCACAAAAAAGCGCTCATACTGCGTCAAATGTTCTTTGAACATAGCAACAAAGCAGGGAGGTTCCTGGCTCGAGCACTGGCATGAAAAAGACTGCGCTCGTACGTCTATGAGTCTACAGACGAACAGGGGAAAACGCATAAGGAGGGTCAGGCCATAGCAAACATCTTTGGCAACTTCTATAAAACCTTATACAACATACATACTGCAGAGGTCCTACAGGGAGATCCCCAAAATGGATTAACTCTTGAGCGGGAGACCCTTGATTATATTGAAAAGGCAGAGGTACAATCGCTGTCTGCTGAACAGGCGAGTCCTCTAGAAGCGCCTATAGCAGTTGAAGAGATACTGGCAGCCATTAAATGCCTTCCAGCAGGCAAGAGCCCTGGCCCCGACGGGTTTGGTATGCGTTATTACAAAAAATTTGCTGACATATTGATACCTCACCTTCTTCGGGTGTTTAACCTACTTTTTGAAGCCCCCACTCTACCGAGTACGATGCTGGAGGCATATATTTCGGTTATACCCAAGCCGGGCAAACCAGAAAACCTGCCTGGCAGTTATAGGCCAATATCACTGCTTAACTCTGATGTTAAGATCTTGGCTAAAATAATAGCGAACCGCCTCCAAACATTTCTACCCCAGCTGGTCTCCACGGACCAGACGGGGTTTGTCCCAGCCAGAGAAGCGCGGGATAATACCCTCAGAGTGATCCAGCTGATCGCGCATGCACAGACCAATTCCGCTCCGTTGGTACTGATATCAACGGACGCGGAAAAAGCCTTTGACCGGGTCAATTGGACCTTCATGCGGCATACTCTAAGAAAAATGGGCTTCGGACCGCGTTTTGTAAATTGTATATTCTCCTTGTATTCCAATCCAAACGCCAAAGTGCGGGTGAATGGATTGTTCTCGGAAGCGTTTCAGATTTCAAACGGAACGCGTCAGGGATGTCCCCTTTCGCCCCTGTTATTTGCTCTGGTTATGGAGGTCCTAGCCTGCAGAATGCGCAAGAACCCTGAGATTCGTGGATACCGAACAGGGGGTGTGGAACACAAATTGGCTATGTACGCCGACGATGTGCTTCTAACTTTAGCTGACAATGATATGTCTTTGCGGGAGGCTCTCGCCGAGTTTGAAAAATTCGGGAGGGTGTCGGACTTTTCGCTCAATCTCTCCAAATCTGAGATGTTGAACGTTTCAATACCTGGAGACATTTTTGCGTCCCACAATGATCGTTACCCCCTAAAAATTGCAACTAAACACTTAAAATACTTGGGTGTCATCCTGGCCCCCTCAGTCAGAGAAATAGTAAATACAAACTACAAGCGTATAAGAGAGGAGGTAACCCGGGATTTGGCATCTTGGAAGAACAAGACCATCTCCTGGATGGGTAGAATCCAAGTGGCTAAAATGAACATCTTGCCCAGGGTCCTATACATTATGCAGGCGATCCCTCTTTCGTCAGCAGAGCACATAATCCAACAAATTCAGTCAGCACTAGAGTCCTATGTGTGGAATGGTCTGAGGCCAAGGATTAATAAGAGAACGATGTACCTCCCTAGAGATCGAGGAGGAGCGGGCGTCCCTCACCTACGCGAATACCTTAAAGCCATTCAATTGCAACACCTGGTGGAATGGTGTCATGGCTCTTCCAACAAGGCTTGGATATGCTTAGACAGAGAGATCCTTCGGCGGGGTAATGTCGGCTCTCTCGCGTGGATCAGCCCAGTGCAGCGCCCTAATTGGCTCTCACAATACCCTCTGATCGACGATGTTTTGCGTAGCTGGGACAAATTGATTAAGTCAAGACCGCATATCTCCACTCCCCTCTCACCGGTAACGCCTGTTCGAGAAAACCCAGATAACGGGTTGGCAAATAAAAACTACTCTCTGGGAGTTTCCTATGCACTGGCGGAGACTGCGATCTTGAGCGCCCTGGCAGGGAGTAAAATCAAGCCACAGGCGGAACTGGCCGATTGGGATTACGACCTATTCTCATCATGGTTCAGAACGGCGCAATTTAACCACTATTTTAACGCCCTGCAGGACAAAGAGCCACTAAATAGACAGAAAACACCTTTCGAGATCCTCTGCACCTCACCAAACTTGCCGAAACATCTTATTTCGACTCTCTACAGGCTGCTATTGGAAAAAGGAGATGATACACTCCCTTCCTATGTGATTGCTTGGCAACAAGAGCTGGAGCTAGAGCCTGACTCCAAGGCGTGGATATCTATATTTCGGAAAGCAAAACGGGCATCAGTCTAGATGAGACTTCAGGAACTACATTTTAAGTTCCTGAGTAGATGATACCTCACGCCACAGAGACTGAAAAAAATTTACCCGCACACAGATGGTGGATGTTGGAGAGGTTGCGGGGAAGAGGGATCTATGTTGCACATTTGGTGGCATTGCCCTTGCATACAACCCTTCTGGTGTGAGATGTTCCGGGAGTGTAGCAGGCTACTTGAAGTCATTATACCTCCGGACCCTAAATATCTGATTTATCATGAGCTACCTAAAATTGCAATGAACGCAAAACGACACTTGCTCCTCCTGATGTTAAACTGTGCAAAAGGACTCATTCCAAGATATTGGAAGTCACTACGCACACCCAGCCTTGAAGAATGGAAGGCCGGGGTCTGGGACTTACTGAACCTGGAGAGATTCCATTACATGAGGACAGGGAGGTTGGAAGTACATGAATACATGGCTCTGATCTGGGAGGGTAAGATTATATAGTTCATGATACAATAGGGGCATTTGTATGGAACGTGGTGGTGGAACCTGTGACAGAATTAGTTCCCTCAGGACAAAATTGGCCAAAATTTATTCCCTTTTTTTTTTTTTTTTTTTTTGTTCTCTCTCCCCCTTATTCAGTAGCCCCCTCCCTCCTCCATTTACTAACATGCATCCTCCCTTCTCCCCCTCCCCCCCCTGTCATTCCCCCTTCTCTTTCCTTGCTCCTTTCCATGTCTTTCTTAAAATATTCAAAGTCCATCCAGAGTGGGCGTGGTCGGACCCATCTATTCCTAACATTATAGTAACAGCCTTGCCGGGCTGTGGATCTAGTGCTTTTGGGCCAGATGGCGTTAGCTTCAACATACCTATGCATATAACCGTTAAACTACTAAGTTAAATGTATAAGCATTGAACATGCCAAATGTAATAATATAGATATGTAACATTCCTTTATTTCAATTTATCTCCCTTGATATGCTGTTAATATCTTGGCTATATGTAAGTTTATTGTCGCACTCAATGTAAAGGATGTCATTCTATATGTGTTCATTCAATAAAGCTTTTATTTGGGGAAAAAAAAAATATGATTGCTGGGAATAATTGGCTAGGTGGGCCTTGCACACAGGCTGGCAGGCAGGAGGAAAGTGCAATTCAATGGCACAAGCAAACTGAGGATTCAGAACAACAATTACATTTTTTTAAAATTTTAATTATTAAGAATACTGTGACAACAAATATGATTGGTGTAAATATTTGGCAAGTCGGCCTGGCAAACAGGCTGCCAGGCAGGAGGAAAGTGCAATTCAATGGCACAAGCAAACTGAGGATTCAGAACAACAATCAAAATTTTTTTTATTTTAATTATTAACAATACTGTGACAACAAATATAATTGGTGTAAATAGTTGGCAAGTCGGCCCGGCACACAGGCTGGCAGGCAGGAGGAAAGTGCAATTCAATGGCACGAGCAAACTGAGGATTCAGAACAACAATAAAAAAATTTTTAATTTTAATTAATAACAATACTGTGACAACAAATATGATTGCTGGCACTAATTGGCTAGTTGGGCCTGGCACACAGGCTGGCAGGCAGGAGGAAAGTGCAATTCAATGGCACGAGAAAACTGAGGATTCAGAACAACAATCAAAATTTTTTTAATTTTAATTAGTAACAATACTGTGACAACAATTATGATTGGTGTAAATAGTTGGCAAGTTGGCCTGGCACACAGGCTGGCAAGCAGGAGGAAAGTGCAATTCAATGACACGAGCAAACTGAGGATTCAGAATAACAATCAAATTTTTTTAATTTTAATTAGTAACAATACTGTGACAACAATTATGATTGGTGTAAATAGTTGGCAAGACAGCCTGACACACAGGCTGGCAGGCAGGAGGAAAGTGCAATTCAATGGCACGAGCAAACTGAGGATTCAGAATAACAATCCAAAATTTTTTAATTTTAATTATTAACAATACTGTGACAACAAATAAGATTGGTGTAACTAGTTGGCAAGTCGGCCTGGCACACAGGCTGGCAGGCAGGAGGAAAATGCAATTCAAGGACACTAGTAGACTGAAAATTGACAATCAAAACAGTGATGATTGACAATTTTTGCAATACTGTTAAAATAAATATGATTGCTGGGAATAATTGGCTAGGTGGGCCTTGCACACAGGCTGGCAGGCAGGAGGAAAGTGCAATTCAATGGCACGAGCAAACTGAGGATTCAGAACAACAATTACATTTTTTTAAAATTTTAATTATTAAGAATACTGTGACAACAAATATGATTGGTGTAAATATTTGGCAAGTCGGCCTGGCAAACAGGCTGCCAGGCAGGAGGAAAGTGCAATTCAATGGCACGAGCAAACTGAGGATTCAGAACAACAATCAAAAAATTTTTTATTTTAATTATTAACAATACTGTGACAACAAATATAATTGGTGTAAATAGTTGGCAAGTCGGCCCGGCACACAGGCTGGCAGGCAGGAGGAAAGTGCAATTCAATGGCACAAGCAAACTGAGGATTCAGAACAACAATCAAAAAATTTAAAATTTTAATTAATAACAATACTGTGACAACAAATATGGTTGCTGGCACTAATTGTCAAAACAGTGATGATTGACAATTTTTGCAATACTGTTAAAATAAATATGATTGCTGGCACTAATTGGCTAGTTGGGCCTGGCACACAGGCTGGCAGGCAGGAGGAAAGTGCAATTCAATGGCACAAGAAAACTGAGGATTCAGAACAACAATCAAATTTTTTTTAATTTTAATTAGTAACAATACTGTGACAACAATTATGATTGGTGTAAATAGTTGGCAAGTTGGCCTGGCACACAGGCTTGCAAGCAGGAGGAAAGTGCAATTCAATGGCACAAGCAAACTGAGGATTCAGAATAACAATCAATTTTTTTTAATTATAATTATTAACAATACTGTGGCAACAAATAAGATTGGTGTAACTAGTTGGCAACTCGGCCTGGCATACAGGCTGGCAGGCAGGAGGAAAATGCAATTCGAGGACACTAGTAGACTGCAGATTGACAGTCAAAACAGTGATGATTGACAATTTTTGCAATACTGTTAAAATAAATATGATTGCTGGCACTAATTGGCTAGTTGGGCCTGGCACACAGGCTGGCAGGCAGGAGGAAAGTGCAATTCAATGGCACGAGCAAACTGAGGATTCAGAATATCAAGCAAAAATTTTAAAATTTGAATTATTAACAATACTGTGACAAGAAATATGATTGGTGTAAATAGTTGGCAAGTCAGCCTGGCACACAGGCTGGCAGGCAGAAGGAAAGTGCAATTCAATGGCACGAGCAAACTAAGGATTCAGAATAACAATCCAAGTCGGCCAAGTCGGCCTGGAACACAGGCTGGCAGGCAGGAGGAAAATGCAATTCAAGGACACTAGTAGACTGAAAATTGACAATCAAAACAGTGATGATTGACAATTTTTGCAATACTGTTAAAATAAATATGATTGCTGGGAATAATTGGCTAGGTGGGCCTTGCACACAGGCTGGCAGGCAGGAGGAAAGTGCAATTCAATGGCACGAGCAAACTGAGGATTCAGAACAACAATTAAATTTTTTTTAAATTTTAATTATTAAGAATACTGTGACAACAAATATGATTGGTGTAAATATTTGGCAAGTCGGCCTGGCAAACAGGCTGCCAGGCAGGAGGAAAGTGCAATTCAATGGCACGAGCAAACTGAGGATTCAGAATAACAATCACATTTTTTTTATTTTAATTATTAACAATACTGTGACAACAAATATAATTGGTGTAAATAGTTGGCAAGTCGGCCCGGCACACAGGCTGGCAGGCAGGAGGAAAGTGCAATTCAATGGCACAAGCAAACTGAGGATTCAGAACAACAATAAAAAAATTTAAAATTTTAATTAATAACAACACTGTGACAACAAATATGGTTGCTGGCACTAATTGTCAAAACAGTGATGATTGACAATTTTTGCAATACTGTTAAAATAAATATGATTGCTGGCACTAATTGGCTAGTTGGGCCTGGCACACAGGCTGGCAGGCAGGAGGAAAGTGCAATTCAATGGCACAAGAAAACTGAGGATTCAGAACAACAATCAAATTTTTTTAAATTTTAATTAGTAACAATACTGTGACAACAATTATGATTGGTGTAAATAGTTGGCAAGTTGGCCTGGCACACAGGCTTGCAAGCAGGAGGAAAGTGCAATTTAATGGCACGAGCAAACTGAGGATTCAGAATAACAATCAAATTTTTTTTAATTATAATTATTAACAATACTGTGACAACAAATAAGATTGGTGTAACTAGTTGGCAAGTCGGCCTGGCATACAGGCTGGCAGGCAGGAGGAAAATGCAATTCGAGGACACTAGTAGACTGCAGATTGACAGTCAAAACAGTGATGATTGACAATTTTTGCAATACTGTTAAAATAAATATGATTGCTGGCACTAATTGGCTAGTTGGGCCTGGCACACAGGCTGGCAGGCAGGAGGAAAGTGCAATTCAATGGCACGAGAAAACTGAGGATTCAGAATAACAATCAAATTTTTTTTAATTATAATTATTAACAATACTGTGACAACAAATAAGATTGGTGTAACTAGTTGGCAAGTCGGCCTGGCATACAGGCTGGCAGGCAGGAGGAAAATGCAATTCGAGGACACTAGTAGACTGCAGATTGACAGTCAAAACAGTGATGATTGACAATTTTTGCAATACTGTTAAAATAAATATGATTGCTGGCACTAATTGGCTAGTTGGGCCTGGCACACAGGCTGGCAGGCAGGAGGAAAGTGCAATTCAATGGCACGAGAAAACTGAGGATTCAGAACAACAATCAAATTTTTTTTAATTTTAATTAGTAACAATACTGTGACAACAATTATGATTGGTGTAAATAGTTGGCAAGTTGGCCTGGCACACAGGCTGGCAAGCAGGAGGAAAGTGCAATTCAATGGCACGAGCAAACTGAGGATTCAGAATAACAATCAAATTTTTTTAATTTTAATTAGTAACAATACTGTGACAACAATTATGATTGGTGTAAATAGTTGGCAAGACAGCCTGACACACAGGCTGGCAGGCAGGAGGAAAGTGCAATTCAATGGCACGAGCAAACTGAGGATTCAGAATAACAATCCAAAATTTTTTAATTTTAATTATTAACAATACTGTGACAACAAATAAGATTGGTGTAACTAGTTGGCAAGTCGGCCTGGCACACAGGCTGGCAGGCAGGAGGAAAATGCAATTCAAGGACACTAGTAGACTGAAAATTGACAATCAAAACAGTGATGATTGACAATTTTTGCAATACTGTTAAAATAAATATGATTGCTGGGAATAATTGGCTAGGTGGGCCTTGCACACAGGCTGGCAGGCAGGAGGAAAGTGCAATTCAATGGCACGAGCAAACTGAGGATTCAGAACAACAATTAAATTTTTTTTAAATTTTAATTATTAAGAATACTGTGACAACAAATATGATTGGTGTAAATATTTGGCTTGTCGGCCTGGCAAACAGGCTGCCAGGCAGGAGGAAAGTGCAATTCAATGGCACGAGCAAACTGAGGATTCAGAACAACAATCAAAAAATGTTTTATTTTAATTATTAACAATACTGTGACAACAAATATAATTGGTGTAAATAGTTGGCAAGTCGGCCCGGCACACAGGCTGGCAGGCAGGAGGAAAGTGCAATTCAATGGCACAAGCAAACTGAGGATTCAGAACAATAATCAAAAAATTTAAAATTTTAATTAATAACAATACTGTGACAACAAATATGGTTGCTGGCACTAATTGTCAAAACAGTGATGATTGACAATTTTTGCAATACTGTTAAAATAAATATGATTGCTGGCACTAATTGGCTAGTTGGGCCTGGCACACAGGCTGGCGGGCAGGAGGAAAGTGCAATTCAATGGCACAAGAAAACTGAGGATTCAGAATAACCATCAAATTTTTTTTAATTTTAATAATTAACAATACTGTGACAACAATTATTATTGGTGAAAATAGTTGGCAAGTTGGCCTGGCACACTGGCTGGCATGCAGGAGGAAAGTGCAATTTAATGGCACGAGCAAACTGAGGATTCAGAATAACAATCAAAAAATGTTTAATTTAAATTATTAACAATACTGTGACAACAAATGTGATTGGTGTAACTAGTTGGCAAATCGACCTGGCACACAGGCTGGCAGGCAGGAGGAAAATGCAATTCAAGGGCACTAGGAGACAGCAGATTCACAGTCAAAACAGTGATGATTTACAATTTTTTCAAGACTGTTAAAAGAAATATGATTGCTAGCACTACTTGGCTAGTTGGGCCTGGCACACAGGCTGCCAGACAGGAGGAAAGTGCGATTCAATGGCACGAGAAAACTGAGGATTCAGAATAACAATCAAATATTTTTTTATTTTAAAAAATAACAATACTGTGAAAACAAATAAGATTGGTGTAACTAGTTGGCAAGTCGGCCTGGCACACAGGCTGGCAGGCAGGAGGGAACTGCAATTCAATGGCACTACTAGACTACAGAATCACAGTCAAAAAAGTGATGATTTACAATTTTTTCAATACTGTTTAAACAACTATAATTGGTGGCACTAATTGGCTAGTTGGGACTGGCACAGAGGCTGGAGGAAACTGCAATTCAATGGCACTAGGAGACTGAAGATTTGCAGTCAAAAAAATTATAATTTAATTTTTTTTATATACTGTTAGAAGAAATATGATTGGTGGCACTAATTGGCTAGTTGGGCCCGGCACACAGGCTGGCAGGCAGGAGGAAACTGCAATTCAATGGCACTAGGAGACTGAATATTTGCAGTCAAAAAAATTATGATTTTAAATTTTTTATATACTGTTACAAGAAGTAGGATTGGTGCCACTAATTGGCTAGTTGGGCCTGTAAAACACGCTGGCAGGCAGGAGGAAAGTGCAATTCAATGGCATGAGCAAACTGATAAATCACAAGCAAACAATTTGGAATTTTAAAGATTAACAATACTGTTACAACAACTAGGATTGGTGGCACTAATTGGCTAGTTTGGGCCTGGCACACAGGCTGGCAGGCAGGAGGAAACTGCAATTCAATGGCACTAGGAGACTGAATATTTGCAGTCAAAAAAATTAAGATTTTAAATTTTTTATATACTGTTACAAGAATTATGATTGGTGCCACTAATTGGCTAGTTGGGCCTGGCACACAGGCTGGCAGGCAGGAGGGAATTGCAATTCAATGGCACTACTAGACTGCAGATTGACAGTCAAAAAAGTGATGATTCACAATGTTTTCAATACTGTTACAACAATTATGATTGGTGGCACTAATTGGCTAGTTGAGTCTGGCAGATATGAGTCGTGGCTGGTAGGTAGGGCAGCAATTTAACACAGTATGCTGTGTAAGTGACAAAACACAGGCCTGATAGAAAATTAAGCTAGATTACACTAGCAAAATAATTTTAAATTTTATATTTTAATATTAAAATAATGTTAAGAAGTGCAATGCACATATGAGTGGTCGCACTGGCTGGCTGCTACATAGGGCAGCAATTAACAACAGTATGCTGTGTAAGTCAGATAGACAGTTAGACACAGGCCTGATAGAAAATAAAATTAGATTACACTAGCATAATGATGTAAAGATTTTTTTGGGGAATTTAAAGAAAAAGGTTAAGCACATAGATATGAGTCGTGGCTGATAGCCTTGGAAGGGCAGCTATTAAAAACAGTAGGCTCTGTAAGTCAGATACACACACGCCTGATAGAAAATACTATTAGATTACACTAGAAAAATTATTAAAAAAAAATTTTTTTTGGGGGGGGAATTAAAAAAAGGTTAAACACATATGAGTTGTGGCTCATAGACTAGGGAGTGCAGCAAGTAAACACAGTAGGCTCTGTATGTCTGCAAACCACACAGGCCTGATAGAAAATGTAAACTTTTTTTTTTTTTAATTTAAATTAAGGTGAAGAAGATATGAGTAGTGGCTGTCTGGCACAGAGCAATTAACCAAAAGACTGAAAAAAATGAAGTATATTAATGCTGTGTGAGCATGACAGACACAGGCCTGATAGAAAATGTAATTAGATTACACTAGCAAAATTATTTAATTTTTTTTTTATTTAAAATAATGTTATAAACGGATATTAACACTGGTGGCTGGCACAGAGCAATGAACCAGAGTATATGCTGTGTGACACAGGTCTGATAGAAAATGAAAAAAAATTACACTAGCAAAATAATTAAAAAATTTTGTTGGTTAAATTTAAACTAATGTTGTTAGGCAGATATTAGTGGTGGCAGTAATCACAGCATATGCTGTGAGCCTCACACACAGACTGAAAGCCAGGCAAATGCTAATAAAAATACGGAAAAAAAAAACGGCTCAAATTATAGCCCTAAAAAGGGCTTTTTGGGGTGCTGTCCTTGCAGCAGAGATGAGATGAGTCCTTCTGGACTGTAGTGGACACTAAATACACTAGCCTAGCTATCTTTTTCCCTATAATTTTTTCCCTATAATGTCAGCATCACAAAAACAACACGTCCTCTCACTAAGAAAGCAAGGTCGTTATGAGTCTAAAATGGCGACTTCCAAGTAGCTGGGAGGGTCTGTGAGGGAGTGTCTGATGTTGATTGGCTCTAATGTGTCAGAAGGCTGTGACATACAGGGTCAAAGTTTCCTCAATGATGACACATAGGGGGCGGATCGAACATCGCATGTGTTCGCCCACAGCCGCGAACGCGAACATACTATGTTCGCCGTGAACCGTTCGCGGGCGAACAGTTCGGGACATCACTAGTAATAACATCTGCTCAATATTACCACCCCGTATCCCTGTTTTGATTACTTGCAGGACGGTCAGCTCTTTTCCAACTAACTGACACATATTCCCCAGCCACATCTCTCAAGTCCTCATCAGTTCTGAGGATATCAGAATGTTTATTCAAAATATTCGTGATTTCTTTGTGTTTTTCATTATAAGTCATTATAAACCTCACTTTCTGATCAAAAGTGGTTTTGTTTTTGGTTACTAGTAGGTTTTCTCTGTTCATGTGTAGCGCTTTTTTAATAACCTTACAAGTATAACCTCTGGTTTTAAGTCTGGCTCTTACTTCTTTGGATCGTAAGAAAAATGTGTTGAGGTCTGCTGTGTTACATAGATGACCTGCTGGTTCTATGGAAAGGTAGCGAACATTTGTTTAAAGGACCAGTCAATACAGTATATTTGCATAATCAACAAATGCATGATAAGAAGACTATGCAATAGCATTTAGTCTGAACTTCAAATGAGTAGTAGATTTTTTTTAAATAAATTGCAAAGTTATATCTATTTCCCCTCCCACAGTATCATGTGACAGCCATCAGCCAATCACAAATGCATATACGTATATGCTGTGAACTCTTGCACATGCTCAGTAGGAGCTGGTAACTTAAAAAGTTTAAATATAAAAAGACTGTGCACATTTTGTTAATGGAAGTAAATCTGAAAGTTGTTTAAAATGGCATGCTCTATCTGAATCATGAAGTTTAATTTTGACTTGAGTGTCCCTTTAAAGAGTTGTTTTGGACATTCTGAACTCTAATGACTTAAATTTAAAATTGACTTACTCTATTAGTCCAAATGGAGTTGAATTCCTGGATGTTAAATTAACAAAAGATAGCACTGGATAAATTAAATCAGATCTCTATAGGAAACCCATTGCTACCAACTCTATACTGGAGTTTAGCAGTTGCCATTCGTGGCACACTAAAAAGACGATACCTGTCAGGGAATTCCTGAGACTGAGGAGGAACTGCTCAGACCTCAACACATTTTACTTACGATCCAAAGAACTAAGAGCCAAACTTAAAACCAGAGGTTATACTTGTAAGGTTATTAAAAAAGGATTCCATAGAGTGCTACACACGAACAGAGAAAACCTACCCCTTTCACATGTTTGGACAGTGTCCTCTTAATAGACTAATATATGTGCATATATAATATTAGGGGGCCCTATATTCATCCCAGTATTTTAACTACCAGTGATATGTTGTTTGTAGGTATCCATCTGTGCCATTTTTAACACTATGTTGTTTGTGTTATCTGTCACCTACAGATTTTTATATTTTTTTATCATTATTAGAAGTTATATTTTAATGATAGGGGTGCCAACCTCCCCATACTCTCTATAAGCGAGTGCTGCTATAGGTGCTTCTTTTCCATTTATATTCAGATATATATATTTAGCCATGAATTGCACTCTCACTCAGTCCAGCACCTGCTAGGGTGCTAGTATACATACATATGAGAGAAACAAAACTTGCACTCTCTGGTCTTTTCAAAAAATCCTTTACTGTAAAGTAGTGATGTTTCAGATCTGAGGAAGGAGATACTTTGTCCCCAAAACATCACTACTTCAAAGTAAAAGATTTTTTGAAAAGACCAGAGTGTGCAAGTTGTGTTTGTTTCATATATATATATATATATATATATATATATATATATATATATAAATAAATCTATATATGTGTGTGTATATTATTTTATTATTTCTGTGAAAAGTAATTTGTCTTTTTCCTTGCTGAGTTGATGAAAACCTAAATAGAACTGTATTTTTGATGTATTATTTAAATGTACAGTTTTACTAATTTTATGGCATATAGACATATATGTGTTTATTATACTATAAATTAAACTAATGGATTTGTTCCAAGTATAATCAATAACTTAACCATAACCTAACCAAATATATCATCAAGTTTACTTCCAGGGAAGATTATTTCTCGCCAAAAGCTTTACCTTTTTATTTATTTATATATATATATTTATTAATGCTTCCATAACAATATAAAAACAATATATGTTATTCCCTTTATTGTACAGTCAAGGACATCATACATTTATTAGCTTAATCCCCACAATATTGTTTGAATTTATAATATTTGATGCTATTGTCTCGACCTTAAGGCAGACGTTTGACTTATATATGCAATATATGAACAGAATTTATTGCACCCATATTTATGTGCTTCTTATTTATGATTTCTTTATATTGAGAGCAAGTTGCAATAAATCAGATTGTATAATTAGATTGTATAAAATAGATATTGATGTGCCAGTGTTCCAGGAATTGCTTATACATACATTTATGCTAATCATATACAAGATGCACCTCTTTTCATTGGGAAAGAATTATACGGATTACATATATAAATAAGATATACATAATGTAGCTATACACTCAAGTTTTTTATTAATATATATTGTTTAGATGAATCTGATATATTTAATTACCTAATGCAATGTCCTTTTTAACTTAAAGGGACATTAAATATTTTTTTTTTTAATTTATGAATCAGAAATTATTCACTGCATTGCAAAAAATCTGAATGCAAAATAAGTGTTAAAAGAATTTAAAATTAAAATTTTTATGAAACAATGAACATTGTTTTGCAGACTTGTAACACAGCCTTTGAAAAGCCTCTTGAATGTTTATCTTACTTTCTTTGCTGTGGTCAATTAGGCACCAATCCCTCTGCGACATGTGAGTGTCAGGGTTCTGCATTCCTCTGAATACATTCCATGTTCTTTGGTAGGGGGTGGAAACACTACATTTTTCTGAGTAAAATTACAGTAAAAGCAGGCAAAACAAATAATGCAAACCTTCTCTGTAAACAAGATCACAAAACAAAGGCACCTCCTAGTGTGATATAGTGGATGTAATTGGATAATAAAGATGCTAAATGAATACTCACAAGTGGAGCAGGACCCAATTGTGCTAAATAAGGGAGGCTGGGAACTTACAGTGTCCCAGCTCACTGTCTCAGCATTAGTACCGGTATCCCCAATGTCCTCAGTGGATAAAAATAAGCTCAGACTCTCAGTGATAGTATTAAAATAAACCACAGTTTAATGGCATATAAAATTCAGATGTCAACCAAATGACTCTGACACATAAAAGAACAAAATGCAATGTGTTTCTCAGACTACTGTCTGTTTCATCAGGCTTCTCAATCAGCAAATAGGATTGAGCTTGCATTCTATTGGCTATTCCAATCAGCCAATAGAATGCGAGCTTAATCCTATTGGCTGATTGGATCAACCAATAGGATGAAAGCTCAATCCTATTGGCTGATTGCAACAGCCAATATGATTTTTTCCACCTTAATTCCTATTGGCTGATAGAATTCTATCAGCCAATCAGAATGTAAGGGATGCCATCTTGGATTATGTCATTTAAAGGGAAACTTCATTCTTCAGAAGACGTCGTAAGAAGAGGATGCTCCGCGCCGGATGTCTTGAAGATGGAGAAGCTCCGGATGGATGAAGATAGAACATGCCGTCTGGATGAAGACTTCTGCCGGCTTGGATGAAGACTTCTGCCGACTTCGCTGAGGACTTCTGCTGCTTCGTTGAGGATGGATGTCCTGTCTTCAAAAACTGAAGTGAGCGTAGAGCAAAATTGAGCTCCATACAAAATTGAGCTTCCAAAAAACAAATTATCAGATATTTAAACTAATCACACCTAATCTAATAGCCCTATCAAAAAAAAGCCCCCCCAAAATAAAAAAACCCCTAGCCTAAACTAAACTACCAATAGCCCTTAAAAGGGCCTTTTGTGGGGCCATGCCCCAAAGAAATCAGTTCTTTTACCTGTAAAAAAAAATACAAACGGGGGGGCGGAGTTAACCGCCAACAGAGGAAGACGTGTCTGAGGAGAGCTCCTGCAACTAATGCCCTAAAAGTGCATTATAAAGGGTATTATTCCCTACATTGGCCTAGATTTAGAGTTCGGCGGTAGCCGTCAAAACCAGCGTTAGAGGCTCCTAACGCTGGTTTTGGGCGCCCGCTGGTATTTGGAGTCAGTGATTAAAGGGTCTAACGCTCACTTTTCAGCCGCGACTTTTCCATACCGCAGATCCCCCTACGCCATTTGCGTAGCCTATCTTTTCAATGGGATCTTTGTAACGCCGGTATTTAGAGTCGTTTCTGCAGTGAGCGTTAGAGCTCTAACGACAAGATTCCAGCCGCCTGAAAAAAGCAGGAGTTAAGAGCTTTCTGGCTAACGCCGGTTTATAAAGCTCTTAACTACTGTACCCTAAAGTACACTAACACCCATAAACTACCTATGTACCCCTAAACCGAGGTCCCCCCACATCGCCGCCACTCGATTAAAATTTTTAACCCCTAATCTGCCGACCGCCACCTACGTTATACTTATGTACCCCTAATCTGCTGCCCCTAACACCGCCGACCCCTGTATTATATCTATTAACCCCTAACTTGCCCCCCACAACGTCGCCGCAAGCTACTTAAAATAATTAACCCCTAATCTTCCGACCGCAAATCGCCGCCACCTACGTTATCCCTATGTACCCCTAATCTGCTACCCCTAACATCGCCGACCCCTATGTTATATTTATTAACCCCTAATCTGCCCCCCACAACGTCGCCGACACCTACCTACACTTATTAACCCCTAATCTGCCGAGCGGACCTGAGCGCTACTATAATAAAGTTATTAACCCCTAATCCGCCTCACTAACCCTATCATAAATAGTATTAACCCCTAATCTGCCCTCCCTAACATCGCCGACACCTACCTTCAATTATTAACCCCTAATCTGCCGACCGGAGCTCACCGCTATTCTAATAAATGTATTAACCCCTAAAGCTAAGTCTAACCCTAACACTAACACCCCCCTAAGTTAAATATAATTTTTATCTAACGAAATAAATTAACTCTTATTAAATAAATAATTCCTATTTAAAGCTAAATACTTACCTGTAAAATAAATCCTAATATAGCTACAATATAAATTATAATTATATTATAGCTATTTTAGGATTAATATTTATTTTACAGGCAACTTTGTAATTATTTTAACCAGGTACAATAGCTATTAAATAGTTAAGAACTATTTAATAGTTACCTAGTTAAAATAATTACAAATTTACCTGTAAAATAAATCCTAACCTAAGATATAATTAAACCTAACACTACCCTATCAATAAAATAATTAAATAAACTACCTACAATTACCTACAATTAACCTAACACTACACTATCAATAAATTAATTAAACACAATTGCTACAAATAAATAAAATTAAATAAACTATCTAAAGTACAAAAAATAAAAAAGAACTAAGTTACAGAAAATAATAAAATATTTACAAACATAAGAAAAATATTACAACAATTTTAAACTAATTACACCTACTCTAAGCCCCCTAATAAAATAACAAAGCCCCCCAAAATAAAAAATTCCCTACCCTATTCTAAAATACAAATATTACAAGCTCTTTTACCTTACCAGCCCTGAACAGGGCCCTTTGCGGGGCATGCCCCAAGAATTTCAGCTCTTTTGCCTGTAAAAAAAAACATACAATACCCCCCCCCCAACATTACAACCCACCACCCACATACCCCTAATCTAACCCAAACCCCCCTTAAATAAACCTAACACTACCCCCCTGATGATCTTCCTACCTTGTCTTCACCATGCCAGGTTCACCGATCCGTCCTGGCTCCAAGATCTTCATCCACCCCAAGCGGGGGCTAGACATCCACTGAAGAAGTCCAGAAGAGGGTCCAAAGTCTTCCTCCTATCCGGCAAGAAGAGGACATCCGGACCGGCAAACATCTTCTCCAAGCGGCATCTTCTATCTTCTTCCATCCGATGACGACCGGCTCCATCTTGAAGACCTCCAGCGCGGATCCATCCTCTTCTTCCGACGACTAGACGACGAATGACGGTTCCTTTAAGGGACGTCATCCAAGATGGCGTCCCTCGAATTCCGATTGGCTGATAGGATTCTATCAGCCAATCGGAATTAAGGTAGGAATTTTCTGATTGGCTGATGGAATCAGCCAATCAGAATATAGTTCAATCCGATTGGCTGATCCAATCAGCCAATCAGATTGAGCTCGCATTCTATTGGCTGATCGGAACAGCCAATAGAATGCGAGCTCAATCTGATTGGCTGATTGGATCAGCCAATCGGATTGAACTATATTCTGATTGGCTGATTCCATCAGCCAATCAGAAAATTCCTACCTTAATTCCGATTGGCTGATAGAATCCTATCAGCCAATCGGAATTCGAGGGACGCCATCTTGGATGACGTCCCTTAAAGGAACCGTCATTCGTCGTCTAGTCGTCGGAAGAAGAGGATGGATCCGCGCTGGAGGTCTTCAAGATGGAGCCGGTCGTCATCGGATGGAAGAAGATAGAAGATGCCGCTTGGAGAAGATGTTTGCCGGTCCGGATGTCCTCTTCTTGCCGGATAGGAGGAAGACTTTGGACCCTCTTCTGGACTTCTTCAGTGGATGTCTAGCCCCCGCTTGGGGTGGATGAAGATCTTGGAGCCAGGACGGATCGGTGAACCTGGCATGGTGAAGACAAGGTAGGAAGATCATCAGGGGGGTAGTGTTAGGTTTATTTAAGGGGGGTTTGGGTTAGATTAGGGGTATGTGGGTGGTGGGTTGTAATGTTGGGGGGGGGGTATTGTATGTTTTTTTTTACAGGCAAAAGAGCTGAAATTCTTGGGGCATGCCCCGCAAAGGGCCCTGTTCAGGGCTGGTAAGGTAAAAGAGCTTGTAATATTTGTATTTTAGAATAGGGTAGGGAATTTTTTATTTTGGGGGGCTTTGTTATTTTATTAGGGGGCTTAGAGTAGGTGTAATTAGTTTAAAATTGTTGTAATATTTTTCTTATGTTTGTAAATATTTTATTATTTTCTGTAACTTAGTTCTTTTTTATTTTTTGTACTTTAGATAGTTTATTTAATTTTATTTATTTGTAGCAATTGTGTTTAATTAATTTATTGATAGTGTAGTGTTAGGTTAATTGTAGGTAATTGTAGGTAGTTTATTTAATTATTTTATTGATAGGGTAGTGTTAGGTTTAATTATATCTTAGGTTAGGATTTATTTTACAGGTAAATTTGTAATTATTTTAACTAGGTAACTATTAAATAGTTCTTAACTATTTAATAGCTATTGTACCTGGTTAAAATAATTACAAAGTTGCCTGTAAAATAAATATTAATCCTAAAATAGCTATAATATAATTATAATTTATATTGTAGCTATATTAGGATTTATTTTACAGGTAAGTATTTAGCTTTAAATAGGAATCTTTTATTTAATAAGAGTTAATTTATTTCGTTAGATAAAAATTATATTTAACTTAGGGGGGTGTTAGTGTTAGGGTTAGACTTAGCTTTAGGGGTTAATACATTTATTAGAATAGCGGTGAGCTCCGGTCGGCAGATTAGGGGTTAATAATTGAAGGTAGGTGTCGGCGATGTTAGGGAGGGCAGATTAGGGGTTAATACTATTTATGATAGGGTTAGTGAGGCGGATTAGGGGTTAATAACTTTATTATAGTAGCGCTCAGGTCCGCTCGGCAGATTAGGGGTTAATAAGTGTAGGTAGGTGTCGGCGACGTTGTGGGGGGCAGATTAGGGGTTAATAAATATAACATAGGGGTCGGCGATGTTAGGGCAGCAGATTAGGGGTACATAGGGATAACGTAGGTGGCGGCGGTTTACGGAGCGGCAGATTAGGGGTTAAAAGTGTAATGCAGGGGTCAGCGATAGCGGGGGCGGCAGATTAGGGGTTAATAAGTGTAAGGTTAGGGGTGTTTAGACTCGGGGTACATGTTAGGGTGTTAGGTGCAGACGTAGGAAGTGTTTCCCCATAGGAAACAATGGGGCTGCGTTAGGAGCTGAACGCTGCTTTTTTGCAGGTGTTAGGTTTTTTTTCAGCTCAAACAGCCCCATTGTTTCCTATGGGAGAATCGTGCACGAGCACGTTTTTGATGCCGGCCGCGTCCGTAAGCAACTCTGGTATCGAGAGTTGCATTTGCGGTAAAAATGCTCTACGCTCCTTTTTTGGAGCCTAACGCAGCATTTGTTTGAACTCTCGATACCAGAGTTAAATTTATGGTGCGGCCAGAAAAAAACCCGCGGAGCGTTAACAGCCCTTTTACCGCCGAACTCTAAATCTAGGCCATTGGGAGGTATTCCGGACATACTCAAGCCCATATCAACAGATTATTATCCCCCTTTTGAAACTTGGGGGCATTTGGGAAACTTTGAACTACTGGTGCCCCAGGTGTACTATTGCCGCTGCTTGATCCTCACACAGGGCCTCCTACTCGCTCCGGAGGGTCGGGGATCCGCTCCGGAGCTGAAGATCTCTACCACCTTGCCAACCAAGGAACTGGCTGCTTAGAAATACCTGCTGACAGGCTGAAGTCTGAGCCGCATACCTCTCTGTGCCGCCTCACTGGAGGGATACCCACTCTGCGGTTTGCTCACCCGGCCCGACCGCTATTCACATCGGGTGTGACACAGCTGGCCCGGACCTTGTGGGCTCAAACTTGCTACCTGGACACTCCGGGACCTTGCGCGCCTAAACGAGCTAGGGCGCGAAGATCCGCCATCTTAGTTGCTGCTTTCTCCCTCCGTGGCGGCGCGGCCTACCTGGGAGGGCTCCCGGAGCCTCACTGAACTAGCCACTTGCGCTACCACCAGCCGCCGATCTACAGTCCCTGTGGCAGACGACCCCTGCTGTGTCCCTGGATTGCTGGGACGCAGGAGTATCTACAAGTGCTGCAGCAGTTGTGCTGACAGCCTCCGGACCTAATCCATCTCAGACCAGGCAGCTTTCCCCATCCCCTTTACCAGACCCTGACACAGCGACAAGTGAAAAGGAAAACTGAGTATCAGCTGAACATATTCAGCCTTAAGAATCCGTGGCATCTTATAGGGGCAAACTCAATCCGGAGCCCAGCAAAAGCAGTGGAATTTATTCCCGCTACCGCACTTCACCTTAGCACGGACTCCGGTGCTCTACATTACAGCACTACAAGGAAGAACCTTGTCACAGCCCAGCAGTTACCCGCAGCACGGAGGAGACGCCATCTTGGCTCCTTGCCATAACCCACGCGGCCAGGGCAGCGATCCGCTTGCGGCTCAGAAACTCCTCTCCATCCTTGCCGGATAATTGTTATCCTCATTCCACAAGTGGACCATCACTCAGAAGCAAGCATAAAAGAAGGTGAGCTACTAACAGTGAATAAAAACATTGCAGCCACGCTCTTAGACACCCACTAACTCTAAAAAGACTCAGATTGGGCCTGATACTTTTACTCTGATCTCAGAGCGCACCGCTACAGCTAAATGAGGAAGACACTGATATAATATATTGAGCCTCAAGTTAAGAGCCAAACAGAGGCCCTGAGTAACACCTGAGCCCTATGAACACTTAGGCACATATACTCATCTGTCAAGGAGAGATATATTGGAAAGGCCTACATTTCACTTCAGTAACGTCTTTCTCACAGAGAAGCTGTGAATTTTACTATTGAACACACCCATTTCTACCACAAGCCACCGTTTGAGGCCTTGCAGGGAAAGGACAGTGGAAGGTTTGTTTATTGGTGCTTTGCAGCATCTGGAACAGGGATACTGACTTGATTTAAAAAAAAAAAAAAAAAAAAAAAAAAAAAAAGGCTTTTTACAACACCACCATAACCTGCACAAAATACTCCATTCCTATAATAACCTTAACTCTGCAACCATGAAATAAACCCCCTATACTTGGTCGCAGGAAATCCACCTTAACAGACCCTGAGAACTGGACACTACAATCACATTTTGCAGCGAAGTGAGCACACCGTATCCTTTGTTACTTAACGCAACCTTATTTTCTTTTTGAGGAGTGAGACTTTACACACCCCATGCTACTGAGACATTCTCACATTAATCTTTTTCTTATCTATGCCAGCTGCTGCGACAGCTTCATTGTCCTCAGGTTCATAGCCTGAGGTGGAGTGTGATTTTATATTGCTGCCTTAACCATACATCTTTCTCCCACAGGTTTTTGGGTGTTCCACGATAAATACTAGTGTAAATTTTCTCTTGCATGAGGTGCTAACAGAGAGGCTAAGAAATACTGGTCTCTCACAAAAGGCTCCCGTGACCTAACCTGACATATATATTTATCTAAACCCACCAAGTAGTTTCACCAACACTTACTTCCTGGGGCGCATACACATAGACATACATATAGACACGTCCCCCTAGCCACACACACACTGACACGTTGCTGCACCCACACTCACTACACATAGCCTGATCTTCCCACATAGTACCACCCCTACTGAAACACACCTTTTGAAACCCTATATCTTGAAGAACATCATCTATACCTGCACTCCTGACCCAACAACTTAAGGTCTTAATAGCAGCGTATCTTAAACACCCCTACTCAGTATTCTACTGAGTCACACTGTCTGTTAATCCTCTCTGGCACCTCTCCCTTTCCGGCCCAGCTAGTCTGGGTTGGTCACTTCCCTTTTCCTTTTTCCCTTCTACACAGTCGTATCCCATCACTCCCTGAGGTGCCAGTGACACATCTGTTTACATTTGTATGTTGGGACCGAAAGGTTCAGTTTCCACCCATTATGTGATGCTGTAACAAAATGTCATAAATATAGAAGGTGTTATTGACCCCTGCTCCGCAGTCTAGCAATACAGGTCAGAATTAGTAAACTTTACTATACGGTGCTTCATGCTTTTTAGATTGTTTTCAGAGTGCTTTATAATAGAAGGTTGGTGTTAATTTTTAACTTACAGGCATACCTAACAGTCTTAACAAAATGCCCCATGGGTCCAGACGACAGGGGAAACCCTCCACTAACACTCAGAAGACTGTTTATGATCATTTTACTCAATCAGGAAAGGAATCTAACCCTATCACCAATGAGGAGATGAGCGACCCTGAATCGATAGATGCTGAATCACAATCTAGTGTGCGCTCAGAAGCACCATCACATCACTACATTACTAAAGCTACCCTACAACATATGTTGGCCAGTCAAACACGCTCTATCACCCAGGAAATTCAACGATCCTCTGCGGAACTGAAAAAGGAGATTTCAGAGATTGGAGAAAGGGTCGAAGCGCTAGAGCGGAAACAGGATGACCTAGCAGTAGACCAATCAAACCTGCTCAATTACTCTGAAACCCTAGCAGATCAGATGACTCAACTTGAGTTTAAAATGGCAGACATTGAAGACAGATCTCGCAGAAATAACATCCGGTTTAGGGGCATCCCAGAAACTATAGAGAATGCCCAACTCCAACCCTACCTAAGGGAGCTATTTACAGAACTCGTGGGCACCTCAGATGGACACACTGATACAATGGAAAGAGCCCATAGAGCCTTAAGATCACGACTTACTCCCGCCGACAAACCAAGGGATGTAATTGTCTGCTTTCACAGCTACATATATAAAGATAAACTTATACAAGCAGCCTTCAAAAAGCCGCCTATGCCTGAAAAATTCAAGGATGTTCAACTCCTGCCTGACCTTTCAACTCATACACTACAGTACCGTAAAACCTTTCAACAAATCACTCTGACACTCAGGAAGGCTAATATTAAGTACAGGTGGGGCCATCCTACAAATCTAGTAGTCACCAGAAATAACCAGAGCCACACAATCAACTCCATACCTCAAGGTATGGCTCTCCTGGCCACATGGGGCTTACACCAGGAGCAACCTCCACCGATACAGCCGACCTACCCAAAGCTGAGAGCTTCGGCTCCCGAATGGACTATCAAAGAGCAAAGAGCTAAGAAACCTAAAACTAACCCACCGTAAACACACGTCTGGTAACCTTTCATGGAACTTATCTAGACTTCATTTAATCCGGAAGTTTGATCTGTCTTCAACAGATCATAACTGAGATTGAGTTAAAGTTTAAAAAGTTTACTATTAGATAGTACAATTAAGTTATGTGTTTGATTGTTATTTTAAGGTTGTTGTCTTAATCTAAGTATTGCTCATATGTAATAGCAAGTTAATTTACAATGTTTACTGCGGAGCAGGGTCCACCTCAAAGACCCCTGCTTCTGTTCGCTTCTCGCCCCCCCCACAGGCAGCCCACACTAGGGCTCCACCATAGCGAACTATTTTCGCTAACTCTCCCTCACTTTATCTGTTGCCTATTCCCCTCCCTCTATCCTCCCCACCTACACTGACTCTTATTACTAAAAGACTTGATCTGCTCCCCACACCTCCCTATGCCACCCCTCAAAATACTAACCCATAATGTAAGAGGCCTAAATTCCCCACATAAGCGCAGCCTTTTAGCTAGATCACTCAAGTTCCATAACCCTGACGTAGCATTCCTTCAGGAGACACATTGGTCATCAGACAACCCTCCCTACACAATATCCAAAGATTACACTGTCCTTGAACACACCTCTTTTTCAAAAAAAGCCAGAGGTACGGCGATTTTAATCCATAAAAGAATAGCCTATGAACCAATCCAAGTCCTAAAAGATCCCCAATCTAGATTTCTCATTCTAACATGTAAGCTAGACCACACTGATCATACCTTAGTCTCTATCTATCTACCTAACTCACATCAGCCTAGATACCTCAAGCGGATCCTACACACAGTCGACCGGATAAAAATAGGCAGAGTCTTACTAGCTGGGGACTTCAATATGACTTGGGACCCAATACTAGACAGAAAAAGAACTTCCTGGACAAAACACACTACCCCTCCTGCTCAACTCTCCCAAAAGTTCAGACAAATCATTACTCACTTCGGCTACTTCGATGTATGGCGTTCACTTCACGCTAGGGATAGAGACTACACTCACTTCTCATTTCCTCATAAAACATACTCCAGACTCGACTATGTTTTTTGCTCAGCAGAAACCCTTGACCAAGTCAAACACTCTACCATCTCCCTATGCCCATGGTCTGATCACGACCTAGTCACAGTAACCCTCCGCTCAGCGGAACGACATAATGTTAAGCCTTCATGGCGCCTCCCGCATGACATCTTACAGGATGCTGCATTTAAGGAAACCCTGAGAAAAGACATAGCCTTCTACTGCCAAACTAATGACAATAATCAGGTCAGAGATGACACACTATGGGGGGCGGCAAAGGCCACCTTTAGGGGTATCATAATTAAAAAACAAGCTCATCTCAAAAAACTATCTGGCCTACCCCTTTCCAAATCTCATATTGAATTACGTCGTCTAGAACTCCTAAACAGAAATACTCCCTCAGATGAAAACACAGCTCAAATTATACAGATTAAAAATCATATTAACCAACTAGAGCTAAAACGCACTCAGGCTAATTTATTTAAACTGAAACAGATTACTTACCACAAGAGCAACAAAGCAGATACACTATTAGCAAATAAACTTAAAAATAGGACGAGCACCTCAAGAATACATCAGATTCAATTTGAGAACCAGACATACCGCAAACCCGTAGACATTGGCACTTGCTTTGAGAGATTTTACTCAAACCTATACAATCTAGAAAAAAATGCAAGTGACAAACTAACTCCTGTTGACAAGATTAGCTCTTTCCTTCGCAACTTAAATCTTCCCTCATTGTCGTCTGATGACCAAGAAACACTCTCATCCCCCTTCACCTCTAAGGAAATCAAATACGTAATAAAACATCTAAAACCTTTCAAAACTCCGGGCCCAGATGGCTACTCGGCTGCATTTTACAAAACATACACAAACGAACTAACCCCACTACTCTTAAGATTTTTTAACTATGCTAGAGAACAGGGTAGGTTTAGTCAGGAATTCCTGGAAGCAACGGTGATTACTATTCCTAAGCCCCAAAAAGACCCATCTTTATGCTCCAATTACAGGCCAATCTCCCTAATTAATTTAGACATTAAAATTTACGCTAAATTATTTGCTATACGCATATCCAAATTACTCCCGAAACTCATAAACCTAGACCAAGTAGGATTTATCCCCCATCGCGAAGGACCAGACAATACTAGACGTCTCTTAAACATCTGCACTGAATCCACCAGACTAAATAGGCCATTCTCTGTAATCTCATTAGATGCAGAGAAGGCTTTCGACCGTGTTAGATGGTCCTACTTATGGGAAACCCTCAAAATCTTTGGTTTCCCAGATCAAATTATCAAAGCGATACAGGCCCTTTACTCCACTCCCACAGCAGTAGTTAGAGGCCTAGGCTTTGCCTCACCCCCCTTCCCAATATCTAATGGCACCAGACAAGGGTGTCCACTCTCTCCCCTTCTTTTTGCCCTGGCAATCGAACCACTAGCAGAACAAATCAGACAAGATATAAAAATTGATGGCGTCCGCCTACATGGCACTATCCACAAAATTGCACTCTTTGCAGACGACATCACAATATTCTCATCAGACCCCCTATCTTCATTCCCAAGACTGATAGAAATTTTAGACTCCTTTGGAGATATGTCACATTACAAGTTAAATCTAGGTAAAACAGAAATCTTTACTTGGGGAATTCCACAGAATACAGTTGACACCCTCAGAGTCCGATATAGAGTCCACTGCGTCAATAATTTTATCTCCCATTTAGGCGTTAAGATATCGAATAATATCCCTCAGATGATCAAAGACAACTACCTGCCCCTTTTAACTGAACTGCGCACCCTGAGAGACAAATGGGACTACACTGATATTTCATGGATAGGTAGGCTAACAGCCCTTAAAATGTCTTTTCTACCTAAAATTACTTATTTATTTAGATGTCTACCTCTCCGTATCCCGGGATATCTCCTTCGCCAATTTCAGAGTGAATTTACAAAATATATATGGCAACACAAACCCCCCAGAGTGGCGCACAAAATCCTTCAAAGCCCCTTTAGTAGAGGAGGTATAGCCTCCCCTTCAATAACTAGGTACTATGAAGGAGCCATGCTCACCCATATTTCGCAATGGGGTGCGAAAGATTCCCCTAGCAAATGGAAAACCATAGAACAAGCCTCCCTCCCAAGCCATATATTTTTACCCGATTTAATTTGGATCCCTGCCCATCTAAGACGTACCACAGACATTAGCAATAACATAATACTAGAATGCCTCACCATATGGGATAAGCTAAGACACTACCCACACATCGCCCCACATCCCTCACCTATTACCCCCTTGACAGGTCTCCTACGAGGCTTACCTGACTCTCATCCTAATACTTGGACACGAATCGGAATACAAACAGTAGCTGACCTCTGGGTTACTTCACCTTCTCCGCATTTCGTGACACTCTCAGACATAAAAGCTAGCTCCAACTTACCCAGGTTCATGACATATGAATACACAAGACTAAAGAGCTTTCTTATTAGCTGGGGATTTCGACCTGAGTTACACCGACCCCGTACACTTTGGGAAACGACTTGGCAACAAGGTAACAAACTTCACAGACCATTGTCAATGCATTACACCTTAATAGGAAACACAGACTCTGAGAATAAACTTCCTCACTTGCTCGCATGGGAATCAGTGCTGAACTTGACCCTGCCCCCACAATTATGGCATCATGTAATTTTCCTCACTAAAAAAGCACTACACTGTGTCACACTCTTCGAAACATATTATAAACTCTTAACGAACTGGTATCTTACCCCCGCGAGACTTAACAAAATGTTCGTCTCTACCTCTCCTTTATGCTGGCGTAACTGTGGCAAAAAAGGAGACTCTCTACACATATGGTGGGAATGCCCCAAGTTAAAACCCTTATGGAGTACCTGCTTCCGTACGCTAGGGAGATTAGGCATAACACTCCCTATAACTCCTTCTAACGCCCTCTTACACATAGGCATTACTAAACTACCTAAACATCAAGCATACCTAGCAATTTATTTGCTAACAGCTACTAAAGCGACAATAGCCAAGGCTTGGAAAACCGAGACGCCCCCAAAATGGTCATGCATTCTAAACTATATGGCATACATCTACAATATGGAGAAACCCATCTTTTACTCCCTGAATAATTCAGACCTATTTGAACTAGTGTGGGCAGACTGGCAATCTAACCACTCCATTACTTGGACCCCAAACCCTAGAGTAAACGCACTCTAGACAACCTTCTCCATGTACCACCCGCACATGAACTAAACCTCGGCCTCTAATAACAACCCCTCCTTTCCCCCCTCCCTAGTCCCTCCCCTCACCCCAGTCAACTCACCTCATCTGACTCGAACTATACTGTGTTCATTTTCCTCATTCTAGGAACACATCTTGACCTGGCACATTCTTAGTGTACCATTTTTTCTGTTCATACTTTCTGTAGGAGCCTGCGAGCTCCAAATTGTTTATTACATCACTATTATATTTGAGAAATCTTTACTAATAAAAATTTTGAAACTTAAAAAAAAAAAAAAAAAAATACAAACAACCCCCCCAACAGTTAAACCCACCACCCACACAACCAACCCCCCAAATCAAATCCTAACTAAAAAAACCTAAGCTCCCCATTACCCTGAAAAGGGCATTTGGATGGACATTGCCCTTTAAAGGGCATTTAGCTCTATTGCTGCCCAAACCCTAACCTAAAAATAAAACCCACCCAATAAACCCTTAAAAAACCTAACACTAACCCCTGAAAATCCACTTACAGTTTTGAAGAGCCGACATCCATCCTCAACGACGCCGGGAGAAGTCCTCAATGAAGCCTTCATCCAAGCCGGCAGAAGTGATCCTCCAGACAGGCAGAAGTCTTCATTCAGATGGCATCTTCTATCTTCATCCATCCGGCGCGGAGCAGGTCCATCTTCAAGACATCCGGTGCGGAGCATCCTCTTCAAACAAAGTCTTCTTCCCAAATTAATTCTCCTTTAAATGACTTCATCCAAGATGGCGTCCCTTGAATTCCGATTGGCTGATAGAATTCTATCAGTCAATCGTAATTAAAGGTGAAAAAATCCTATTGGCTGATTGCATCAGCCAAATAGGATTGAGCTTGCATTCTATTGGCTGTTCCAATCAGCCAATAGAATGCGAGCTCAATCCTATTATTCAAGTTATTCATTCATATCAGCCAATCGGAATTAAGGTTGAAAAAATCCTATTAGCTGTTGCAATCAGCCAATTGGATTGAGCTTTCATCCTATTGGCTGATCCAATCAGCCAATAGGATTGAGCTTGCATTCTATTGGCTATTTCAATCAGCCAATAGAATGTGAGCTCAATCCTATTGGCTGATTGGATCAGCCAATAGGATCAAAGCTCAATCCTATTGGCTGATTGCAACAGCCAATAGTATTTTTTCAACCTTAATTCTGATTGACTGATAGAATTCTATCAGCCAATCAGAATCTAAGGGACGCCATCTTGGATGACATCATTTAAAGGGAAACTTCATTCAGAAGAAGACGTCGAAAGAAGAGGATGCTCCGCGCCGGATGGATGAAGATAGAATATGCCGTCTAGATGAAGACTTCTGTCGGCTTGGATGAAGACTTCGGCCCGCTTGGATGAAGACTTCTGCCGGCTTCGCTGAGGACCTCTGCCGCTTCATTGAGGATGGAAGTCGGGTCTTCAGAAACTGTAAGTGGATCTTCAGGGGTTAATGTTAGGTTTTACTAAAGGTTTATTGGGTGGGTTTTCATTTTAGATTAGGGTTTGGGCAAGGATAAAGAGCTAAATGCCCTTTTAAGGGCAATGCCCAACCAATTACCCTTTTCAGGGCAATGGGGAGCTTATGTTTTTTAGATTAGGTTTTTATTTGGGGGGTTGGTTGTGTGGGTGGTGGGTTTTACTGTTTTTTTTTGTTTTAATAGTAGATTTAAATTATTTGAGTAGGGTTAGGTTTTTAACTATATAAAATATTTAATTTAATTTGTAGTTTAATGTAATTTTAGTATAACAGTTATAACAGTTAGGGTAGATTAATTATTAGTTTAATATAGTTTAATGTAATTATAGTATAATAGTTAGGGTAGATTAATTAATAGTTTAATATAGTTTAATGTAATTTTAGTATAATAGGGTAGATTAATTAATAGTTTAATATAGTTTAATGTAATTGTAGTATAATAATTAGGGTAGGTTAATTATTAGTTTAATATAGTTTAATTTAAATCTAAAGGTAAGTTTTAATTTATTATAAGATAGGGATGAGTTAATATTTAGTATAAAGTTAGCGGGTTGTTAGGTTTAGGGGTTAATAGGTTAATTTAGTTTATGGCGATGTGGGGGGCTGGCGGTTTAGGGGTTAATAGTTTTAGTAAGTGGTAGTGATGTGGGAGGCCAGGGGTTTAGGGGTTAATACGTTTATTTAGTTGCGGTGGGCTCTGGGAGCGGAGGGATAGGGGTTAATGCATTTAGTTGCGGCGGTGTCGGGGAGCGGCAGAATATGGGTTAATAAGTTTATTAGAGTTGCAGCGGGGTCAGGGAGCGGCGGGATAGGGGTTAAACAGTTTAGTATAGTGGCGGTGTTTAGTGACAGTATATAAATAAAACTGGGAAAAAGCCGAATAGCAGAGAGATCGATGACTGTTAGTTAACAACAGTCCGCTGCTCATCGCCCACTACTTGGTGCGAGGCTTTTTGGCAGCTTTTTATAAAAATATGGAGAGCGTATTCAGGTCCGCGGCCGCGATATTAGGCGATGTCAGGCGAGCGTATTGGTGCCGTTGAATGCAGCACAGTTGACGGCTTGATAAGTAGGCCTCTATGTGTGAACTTACATTATACTTTTGCCATATGTTCTACTTAGGAAAGCTTAGCACAAATCCAAATCATTAACCATTTGAACAAATTTAATGTAATTAAATTGAAAGCCATCAAGTCATTAGGCTACACTATAAATGGATGTGGGAACCTAAAACCAGCACAAAAACATATTTAGACAAATAGATGAGTAATTGTCAAGCTAACATAAAACACTATTTTGTTTGTTTGTAAGATATGCTGTAGAGAGCAAGTAGTGTTTACTTAGCTCCAACGAAAAATGCTTTTTTTGTTTGCTATTTTTTATTTTACTTGCTTCAGCTAAAGTTTACAAAATCATTTAACATTTTCAAAGCATCACACACCAAAATATTTACTGCACCATATTTAAATGTAGGTTTTACACACACAGTTGTGTTAGCCCCTCCTGTCTCCTCATATAAAGGGCTAGATTACAAGTGGCACGCTGTTGCGAACAAAAAGGGGTTTATCGTGGCTTTTTGCATGAATCAGGTTTTTCACTTGTATTACGCAATCACTTGAGTGCAATTTAAGTTAACGCATGTCAGGTTAGTGCAACCTCACAATTGATATAGGGCCAGATTACTAGTGAAACTCTAACTTTTGCGTGTATTACGAGTTAAAAGTAAATACGATAGATTGAGTGCAATCGCTATTTACATTAAAATGATTATCGCGTCCTCAGAGCTCTAGTCAACTGTTTTGTGAAACAAAAAAAGTGTCACAAAACACATCAAAAATACACACACTCATAATAACACCATCTTAAAAAATATGCACAAAAAGTTTTAAGGGCTCAAAGAAATGAAGTCTCCGGTGTTTCTAAATATTTATATACAGAAAACTCTCAGTTAACCAGAACTCAAGCAACCAGAACTCTGAAGCCACCAGAAAAAAAAAAAAATGAAGATACTGTACATTAAAATTAGCACTAACTTTGCTCTGCAGTTTCCTTTCTCTAAAGTGGGCTCTCAAAGGTGTAAGCAAGCCCTTTTAATGCCACCAGAACCTATATAAATGCTCTTGAAAGCTGTGAGCACAAGGCAGTATAAGAATTAGACATCATGCTGCCACTGGGTGCCCGGGACTGAACTGAGGCGGCATTAATATTAATTAATAATTTGCTTTTGTTTACTGTATTTAAATATTAACATCAAGTAAATACAGCCTTTATAGTATAGTATGGTTTATAGAACCTAGTTAGGCCTATTTTAATAGTAAGGGGTCAATTTATCAAAGTGCGAGCGGGCATGATACAATGTAGGGTATCATGTCCGCCGCACATCGATATATGCCGACAGCATATGCTGTCTGCATTTATCATTGCACAAGCAGTTCTTGTGAACTGCTTGTGCACAATTTCTCAGCCAAATAGTTTTGCAAGTTTGAAATACACAGGGGTTTTTTTGTTAGAACTGTTTGCTTTTATGGTAGTGATGGGTTAATAGCCTGATATTATTGTACCTGAACAATGTACACATGTGTTTCACAGCAGACCCAGACAGCAAGCGGATAGGCGACAGTCACACGCGTCAGCAGCAGTCAGGAGAACCCGGCTTCAGCACTCAGCACTTTCCGGCTACTCTGAGAGTCTGAGGGCGGCAGCCGGCATCACGTCACGTGAGTGCGCTGCTGCAAACCAACCAAATGTGGCACTGCGTGCACCGTCAAGGTCAGGAGCAGTCTTTTTGACTGGAGACTGAGTCAGAGTGGGAGGGTGGTGGGTTGCTGACTCGCTCCTCTCCTCAACCTCGGACCCTCCCTCCCTGCCACAAAACGGACGTAACTGTGCTATCAGAGTCTTTAATTAATTATTTTTTAAAAAGTTACTGACAGTGACTGCATTTTTATTAAAAAATGTTAATACACTGACTACAGGCAGGCGCCGTGGTGCCCCTTGCTGCAATGTGCCTGTAGGCACATGCCTACTGTGCCGTATGGCAATTCCGGCCTCAGAGCAGGCAGACCAGTTATTGAACAGCGGCCTTTAGACAGCTGCTTCATAACTACTGTTTCCGACGAGCCTGAAGAAGCTTGATACTTCGGCCCCTAACTCTCAAGCAACCAGAAACTACACTTATCCGGAATTTACCAATCCCCATGGGTGCTGTTTAACTGGTAGTTTACTGTTGTATGTATATATATATATATATATATATTTATATATATATATATTAATATTAAGTAGGAGAAGGAACTCACTGGTCTTTTCAAGTGTACTTTACTTCAAAAGCGTGACGTTTCGGTGACACACTCCCCTTCCTCAGACAAGTGTCTGAGGAAGGGGAGTGTCCCCCGAAAAACTTCACGCTTCTGAAATTATGTACACTTGAAAAGACCAGTGGGTGCCTTCTCCTACTTTAAATATTTAACCGCTGGCACCCTGGCAGTTGTCTTTAAGGTGAGAGTGCTCATTATTGCATTTTATATATATATATATATATATATATATATATATATATATATATATATAAATGAATGATGGAAAGCACTCTCTGGTCTTTTAGTGAAAAATATTTAATAATTCAAGCGTGAATTATTAAATATTTTTCACTAAAAGACCAGAGAGTCTGCTAGCACCCTGGCACTTAATATTTTGGAAGTGAGAGTGCTCTCATTGAAACAGTATATATATATATATATATATATATATATATATACAGTATATACATGTGTACATATGTATCTATGTATTTATATGTATTTACAGACATATTCATATATAAACACATAAATACATATGTATATATATATATATATATATATATATATATATATATATATATATATACAGTATATATATCCTATAATATAAAAGGCCAAATGTGTTTGTCCGAAGCTGTCATGCGCAGTAGAGACTGCGCAAGGACAAACACACCTTGTCTTCAACAGACTGACCTGGCAAGCATCTGGGGCCGACCGGGTGTGAGTGGGATGTGACGTGTGCGGTCCCGGGAGTGATGCGGGTGGGGCTGGGCGGGGCCTGACGTGACACGGGCGGGACCGGGCGTGACATGGGTAGGGCTGGACGGGGCCGTTTAGACGATGTGAGCGAGGTCAAAAGAGGGGGGATAGAAACAGCAAAAAGAGGGGGAAGGAAGAGCAAAGGAAAGGGGAGAGAGAGAGAGAGAGCAAAAGAGAGGGAGAGAGACAGCAAAAGAGAAAGGGGAGAGAGAGAGAGCAAAAGAGAGGGGAGACAGAGCAAAAGAGAGGGGGGAGAGCACAAAAGAGGGGATAGAGCAAAAGAGAGGGGAGAGAGAGCAAAAGAGAGGTGAGAGAGAGAGAGCAAAAGAGAGGGGGGAGAGAGAGAGAGAGCAAAAGATGAGGGATAGAGAGAGCAAAAGAGGGGGGATAGAGAGAGCAAAAGAGAGGGAGAGAGACAGCAAAAGAGAGAGGAGAGGGAGAGCAAAAGAAAGGGGAAAGAAAGAGAGCAAAAGAGAGGGAGAGAAAAAGAAAAAGAGAGGGGGAGAAAGGGGAGAGAGAGAGCATAAGAGAGGGGAGAGAGAGCAAAAGATAGGGGGAGAGTGCAAAAGAGGGGGGAGAGAGAGCAAAAAAGAGGGGAGATAGAGCACAAAAGAGAGGGGGGATAGAGAGCAAAAGAAAGGGGGGGGAGAGCAAAAGAGAGGGAGAGAGACAGCAAAAGAGAGGGATAGAGAGGGCAAAAGAGAGGTGGGGAGGGTGCAAAAGAGGGTGAGAGAGAGCAAAAGAGAGGAGAGAGAGCGCAAAAGAGAGGGGAAGAGAGAGCACAAAAGAGAGGGAGGAAAAGAGAGGGGGAGAGAGCAAAAGAGAGGGGAGCGGGAGAGCAAAAGAGAGGGGAGAGAGAGCAAAAGAGAGGGGAGAGAGAGCAAAAGAGAGGGAGAGATACAGCAAAAGAGAGGGGGAGAAAGTGGAGAGAGTAAGCAAAAGAGAGGGGGGAGAGTGCAAAAGAGGGGATAGAGAGTGCTTGCAAAAGAGAGGGCGGAAAGAGAGGGGGAAAGAGAGAGCAAAAGAGAGGGCGAGAGCGCAAAGGAAAAGGGAGAGAGAGTGCAAAAGAGAGGGGGGAAGGGGGGAAATGAGAGAGCAAAAGAGAGGGGAGAGAGAGCGCAAAAGAGAGGGGGAAGGGGGGGAGAAAGAGAGCAAAAGAGAGGGGGAGAGAAAGAGCAAAAGAGAGAGGGGAGAGAGACAGCAAAGAGAGGGGGAAGAGAGCAAAAGAAAGGGGAGAGAGATAGCAAAAGAGGGAGGATAGAGAAAGCAAAAGAGGGGGGATAGAGAGACCAAAAAAGAGGGGGGTGAGAGAGAGAGCAAAAGAGGAAGTATAATAGAGAGAGAGAGAGCAAAAGAGAGAGGGGAGAGAGAGAGCAAAAGAGAGGGGGGAAGGGGGGAAAAGAGAGAGAAAAAGAGAGGGGAGAGAGAGCGCAAAAGAGAGGGGGAAGGGGGGGAGAAAGAGAGCAAAAGAGAGGGGGAGAGAAAGAGCAAAAGAGAGAGGGGAGAGAGACAGCAAAGAGAGGGGGAAGAGAGCAAAAGAAAGGGGAGAGAGATAGCAAAAGAGTGAGGATAGAGAAAGCGAAAGAGGGGGGATAGAGAGACCAAAAAAGAGGGGGGTGAGAGAGAGAGCAAAAGAGGAAGTATAATAGAGAGAGAGAGCAAAAGAGAGAGGGGAGAGAGAGAGCAAAAGAGGAGGGATAGAGAGAACAAAAGAGAGGGATAGAGACAGCAAAAGAGAGGGGGAGAGAGCAAAAGTAAGGGGGGAGAGAGAGCGCAAAAGAGAGGGAAGAAAAGAGAGGGGAGAAAGAGAGCAAAAGAGAGGGGTGAGAGAGCAAAAGAGAGGGGGAAGAGAGAGAGCAAAATAGAGAGGGGAGAGAGCAGAAGAGAGGGGGAGAGAGAGAGCAAAATAGAGAGAGGGGGAAAGAGTAGAAGAGAGGGGGAGAGAGAGAACAAAATAGAGGGGGAGAGAGAGAGAGCAAAAGATAGGGGGGGGGGGAGAGAGAGCAGAAGAGGAGGGATAGAGAGAGCAAAAGAGGGGGGATAGGGAGAGCAAAAGAGAGGGAGAGAGACAGCAAAAGAGAGGGGGAGGGAGAGCAAAAGAGGGGAGATAGAGAGAGCAAAAGAGAGGGAGACAGACAGCAAAAGAGAGGTATAGAGAGAAAGCATAAGAGAGCGGGGAGAGTGTCAGGGTTTTTCCCTGTTGTGTTTGCCATGTGCTGCTGGCAGCCATTTTACTCACCTCTCCTCCTGACTTTGTGCATTGTGGGGGATGCTGCTCACTTCCTGCACTACCTTTTATGGCCAGACTGTTGTGCATCATCCATGTGAGACAGGATGCAGTCTCAGAATTGTGATGTCATCATTTTTTATTTAAAGGGCCTCTGTTCAGTATGCTTTGCCTTTGTGTTGTCTAAGACCTGTTTGTGAGAATTCTTGTGTATTATCTGGCTGCCTGACATCCTTCCTGGTTCCTGATCCCTGGCTTGTTCCTGACTCTGCTGTTCTCCTTGTTCCTGATTCTGGCTCGTCTGACTATTCGCTTTGGCTCCTGACTCGGCTCGTCTGACTACCAGCTCTGGTTTTGACTCCTGGCTTGTTATTTGACTTGTGGACATTTTATAATTTTTTGCTATTAATAAAGGTATGATTATTTTTGCACTTCTCATCTCAGTCTGATTCCTGGCACGCTGACATTATGCAAAGGCCATGAATCCTGATGGTGCGAATAATCCACCTTTACCTGCCATAATTTCCAGGATGGATGAACAGGATCACTGCTTGGATCAATTTGCACTAGCCCTGCAAACCCTGCTGACTCGCACTGCACATTTTGACCAAAGTGTCCCGCATGTTATGGCTGCTCCTGTTTCCGCTGCTGCACCTTTGCCTACCAGGAGCATGTCCGTTTCTGCACCTCTACCTCAGCGATATGGAGGCGATCCTATTCAGTGCAGAGGGTTTTTGAACCAGGTGGGCATTTACTTTAAGATGTTACCTCGGGCGTTTCCCTCTGACAGATCTAAGGTGGGATTTCTCATCTCGTTACTCTCTGACACAGCTCTTGCCTGGGCTAATCCCTTGTGGGAGAATAATAAACCTGTGATTTCAAATTACCCTGAATTTGTGGCCTCCTTTCGAAGGGTATTTGATGTTCTGGCTTGCTCCTCCTCTGCTGCTAAACGACTCATGTCCATTCAGCAAGGTACAAGATCTGTTGCTCAGTATGCTATTGAGTTCCGTACGCTTGCCGCAGAGGTAGGTTGGAACAATGAAGCCTTTGTTGCCGCCTTCTTTCATGGGCTCTCTGATGCGATTAAAGACGAAGTTGCTGCCAGAGATTTACCAGAGGATCTTGAGGCATTGGTGTCTTTTTTTATCCTAATTGACATCAGACTCAGAGAGAGGCCCTCTTTCAAGGAGCGCTTGTGGAAGCCTCCTGTTCCGTTGTCTCCTACGTGTTCGTTCCCACCCATGCCTCCCTCTCCTCCCATGCCTCCTGGTCCCGAGTCACCAGGTACTGCTGAGCCAATGCAGTTGGGATTCACGCATCTCTCCGCGGCGGAGAGGGACTTTAGGAGGAGGGAGGGGCTCTGCCTCCATTGTGGGTTACAGGGACACCTTTTGAAGTCTTATCCTACACGGCCGGAAAACGCTCACACCTAAGGTCCTGTCGGGGGCAGACCTTGGGTGGTTTATCCTTGTCCCCGGAACCGCTTAAGGAGAAACCTTTGGTCACGGTTGTCCTTTCCTGGATGGACTCCTCCATAGTCACTCAGGCTCTTGTTGACTTCGGTACTGCTGGCTATTTCATTGACAGTGCTTTTGTATCAAAGCACTCCATTCCTGTTTTGCCTCGGTCCGTTCCGCTTGCTATTGAGGCCATTGATGGCAGGCCCCTTCAGCCCGCACTCGTTACTCACGAAACTGCTCTGTTGTCCATGGCTGTTGGGGCTCTCCATTTTGAAACCCTCCAGTTCCAGGTGATAAACTCTCCGCATTTTCCAGTTGTTCTGGGTTATCCCTGGCTCCAAAAGCACAATCCCAGTCTCGACTGGCGCAGGTCCGAAATTTTGTTGTGGTCCCTGCAATGTATTTCCACTTGTCTTCGGAAACCAGTTTAAGTCTTGTGCACTTCTTCGGTATCTCAATTGCCAGAGGAGTACTGAGAGTTCCGAGACGTGTTTGACAAGGTGCGTGCCCGTACGCTGCCTCCTCACCGGTCTTATGATTGTGCCATAGACCTGCAACCTGGAGCCATTCCTCCTCGGGGCCGGGTGTACCCTCTGTCTGTTGCAGTGAATTGTGCTATGGAGGAGTATGTTGCTGATGCTCTGTCGTGGGGGATCATCCGCAAATCCTGCTCTCCTGCAGGGGCTGGCTTCTTCTTTGTGAAGAAAAAGGGTGGCGAGTTAAGACCATGTATTGATTATAGGGGTCTTAATCGTCTTAAAATTAAGAATGCTTACCCTATTCCGTTCATTACGGAACTCTTTGACCGCCTCAAGGGAGCTACGGTCTTTACTAAACTTGATTTGAGAGGAGCGTACAATCTAGTTAGGATTAAGGAGGGTCACGAATGGAAAACAGCATTTAACACCAGGAGCGGGCATTATGAGTATCTTGTAATGCCCTTTGGCCTATGTAATGCTCCTGCTGTTTTTCAGGAATTTATTAATGATGTCCTACGAGATATATTGCAACAGTGTGTTGTGGTGTACTTAGACGACATCCTCATACACTCACCCACACTTGAGGTTCATCGTTCTGATGTTACACAGGTTCTTCAGAGACTACGTGAGAACGGCCTGTTTTGTAAACTTGAGAAATGTGAGTTCCATCAGACTCAAGTAACCTTCCTAGGTTATATTATCTCCATTGCAGGGTTCTCCATGGATCCTGACAAGTTATCTGCAGTTCTGCAGTGGCCTCGCCCAGTTGGTCTTCAGTCTATTCAACGTTTTTTGGGGTTCACCAATTACTATAGAAAGTTTATTAAAAAATGTTTCTTCCTTGGTCAAACCTATCACAGACATGACCCGTAAAGAGAATGATCCACTCCATTGGTCACCTACTGCCATTGAGGCCTTTGATAGTCTTAAGACTGCCTTTGCTGCCGCTCCAGTTCTGGCTCATCTTAACCCTGTCGTGCCTTTCATTCTTGAGGTCAATGCATCTGAGACTGGAGTAGGTGCCCTCTTGTTTCATCGTCCTACGCCTGACGGTTCCTTGCATCCGCGTGGTTTCTTCTCTAAGAAATTGTCTCCAGCGGAGTGCAATTATGAAATTGGCGACAGGGAATTACTGGCCATAATTTTGGCACTCAAGGAATGGAGACATCTTCTTGAGGGTGCTAGCGTGCCAGTGCTCATTCTTACTGACCACAAGAATTTAACTTATCTATCTGAAGCAAAACGTTTGTCGCCCCAACAGGCCAGATGGGCGCTATTTTTGTCTCGATTTCATTATGTGGTCTCCTACCTGTCTGGTAGTAAGAATGTTAGGGCTGATGCCCTCTCTCGACAATTTTCGCCTCTGTCCAAGGAGGAGTCTGTACCTACTCCTGTTATACCTCCTGACCATATTTTGGCTACCCTACGTACTAATTTGACTTCTCCCTTGGGGGAGGAGATCCTGGCTGCACAAACCAATGCACCACCTGAGAAACCTAGTGGTAAGTGTTTTGTTCCTGAGAATCTTTGAACTAAACTTTTGCACACTTACCACTATCCTAAAGCTGCAGGTCACCAAGGCAAGAACCAAATGATTTGGTCTGTCACTCGACAATTCTGGTGGCCAGGTCTTCATTCTGATGTTGCTGCGTATGTTGCCTCCTGCTCAGTTTGTGCACAGAATAAGACTCCTCAACGTCTTCCTGTGGGTCTTCTTCAACCTATTGCTAATGGTGAGCGTCCTTGGACACATCTTTCCATGGACTTCATTGTCGAGCTCCCTGTTTCCAATGGCAATACTGTTATCCTTATGGTGGTTGACCGTTTTTCTAAAATGTCGAATTTCATTCCCTTGATGAAGCTGCCTACTGCTCAGGAGCTTGCTTCAATTTTTGCCCGGGAGGTCTTCCATTTACATGGGTTACCCAAGGAGATAGTGTTGGACTGGGGTAGCCAGTTTTTCGCCAGATTTTGGCATTCCTTTTGTGCTCAAATGGGGATCCAGCTTTCCTTCTCCTCAGCATATCACCCTCAATCCAATAGGGCTGCGGAACGGTCTAATCAAGCTCTGGAACATTTCCTCCGTTGCTATGTCTCAGATCACCACAATAATTGGTCTGAACTGTTACCTTGAGCAGAGTTTGCTCGTAATAGTGCTATTAATGCTTCCTCCAAGTTATCCCCGTTAATGGCGAATTATGGGTTTCAACCATCCTTGTTGCCCAATTCATTCATGTCTCAGGGTATCTCCGGCAACTCTGTTCCACGTGGGTGCAGATTCAGGATTGCCTTCATCGTTCTATGCAGCGCCAAAAGTTCCAGGCTGATCGTAGGCGTCTGCCCGCTCCTTCCTACCAGGTTGGTGAGAGAGTTTGCTGAGGTGAGAGAGTTTGGCTGTCCTCCCGCAACTTGAACCTTTGTGTGCCTTCCAATAAATTGGCTCCCCGTTATGTTGGGGGGCTCTTGACCTTCCTCCTGCTATGCGCATTTCCAATGTTTTTCATGTCTCCCTCTTGAAACCATTGGTTTGTAATCAGTTTACCACTGTGTTGCCTCGTACCCGTCCTATCTTTGTTGACAACCATGAGGAGTATGAGGTCAGCAGCATTATTGACTCTCGTATGTCCAGGGGCCATGTACAGTATTTGGTTCACTGGAGGGGCTACGGTCCGGAGGAGTGTTCTTGGGTTCCCTCCTCTGATGTTCATGCTCCTGCCCTCCTCCGTGCCTTCCATGCCCGTTTCCCCAATAAGCCTTTTGTCCTCCCGCGGGGGAGGGGTCGTTGAGGGGAGGGTACTGTCAGGGTTTTTCCCTGTTGTGTTTGCCATGTGCTGCTGGCAGCCATTTTACTCACCTCTCTTCCTGACTTGGTGCATTGTGGGGGATGCTGCTCACTTCCTGCACTTCCTTTTATGGCCAGACTGTTGTGCATCATCCATGTGAGACAGGATGCAGTCTCAGAATTGTGATGTCATCATTTTTTATTTAAAGGGCCTCTGTTCAGTATGCTTTGCCTTTGTGTTGTCTGAGCCCTGTTTGTGAGAGTTCCTCTGTATTACCTGGCTGCCTGACATCCTTCCTGGTTCCTGATCCCTGGATTGTTCCTGACTCTGCTGTTCTCCTTGTTCCTGATTCTGGCTCGTCTGACTATTCGCTTTGGCTCCTGACTCTGCTCGTCTGACTACCAGCTCTGGTTTTGATTCCTGGCTTGTTATTTGACTTGTGGACATTTTATATTTTTTTGCTATTAATAAAGTTGTGATTATTTTTGCACTTCTCGTCTCAGTCTGATTCATGGCAACCTGACAGAGAGAAATATCAAAAGAGAGGGGGAGAGAGGGGAGATAGAGAGAGCAAAAGAGAGGGAGAGAGACAGCAAAAGTGTGAGAGAGAGAGCAAAAGAGAGGGGAGAGAGAGCAAAAGAGAGAGGAGAGAGAGAGAGCAAACGAGGGGAGATAGAGAGAGCAAAAGAGAGGGTGAGAGACAGCAAAATAGAGGGGGGAGAGAGCAAAAGAAAGAGAGGAGAGAGAGAGTAAAAGAGGGGGGATAGAGAAAAAAAAGAGTGGGAGAGAGACAGCAAAAGAGAAGGGGGAGAGAGAGCAAAAGAGAGGGGGAGAGAGATATAGCGCAAAATAGAGAGGGGAGAGAGAGAGCAAAAGAGAGAGGAGAGAGAGCAAAAGAGAGGGGAGATAGAAAGAGAGCAAAAGAGAGGGAGAGAGACAGCAAAAGAGAGGGGAGAGAGAGAGAGCAAAAGAGAGGGGGGGAGAGAGCAAAAGAGAGCTGAAAGTGCGCAAAAGAGCGGAGAGAGAGAGCATGCAAAAGAGAGGGGGAGAAGAGAGGGAGAGAGAGAGAGCAAAAGAGAGGGGGAGGAAGAGAGAGAGAAAAATAGGGGGAGAGCGCAAAAGAGAGGGGAGAGAGAGCAAAAGAGAGGGGAGAGAGAGCAAAAGAGAGGGAGAGTGAGAGCAAACGAGAGGGGAGATAGAGCAAAAGAGAGGGAGAGAAAGGGGAGAGAGAGCAAAAGAGGTGGGAAGTGAGCAAAAGAGGTGGGAAGTGCGCAAAAGAGGGGAGAGAGAGAGCAAAAGAGAGGGGATAGAGAGAGCGCAAAAGAGAGGGGGAGAGAGAGAGCATAAGAGAGGGAGGAGAGAGAGAGCAAGAGAGAGGGGGAGAGAAAGAGCAAAAGAGAGGGGGAGAGAGACAGCAAAAGGGAGGGGGAAAGAGAGCAAAAGAAAGGGAAGAGAGAGAGCAAAAGAGGGGGGATAAAGAGAGCAAAAGAGAGGGGGAGAGAAAGAGCAAAAGAGAGGGGAAGAGAGACAGCAAAAGAGAGGGGGAAAGAGAACAAAAGAAAGGGAAGAGAGAGAGAGAGCAAAAGAGAGGGGATAAAGAGAGCAAAAGAGGGGGATAGAGAGAGCAAAAAAGCCGGGGGTGAGAAAGAGAGCAAAAGAGAGGGGGAATAGAGAGAGAGCAAAAGAGAGAGGGGAGAGAGAAAGAGAGAGAGAGAGAGAGATAGAGAGAGAAAAATAGGGGGGATATAGTGTGCAAAAAAGAGGGAGAGAGACAGCAAAAGAGAGGGGGAGAGAGCAAAAGAAAGGGGGGGATAGAGCAAAAGAGGGGGGATAGAGAGAGCAAAAGAGAGGGAGAGAGACAGCAAATGAGAGGGGGAGAGAGAGAGCATAAGAGAGAGGGGAGAGAAAGAGCAAAAGAGAGGGGGAGAGAGACAGCAAAAGAGAGGGGGAAAGAGAGCAAAAGAAAGGGGAGAGAGAGAGCAAAAGAGGGGGGATAGAGAGAGCAAAAAAGATGGGGGTGAGAGAGAGAGCAAAAGAGAGGGGGAGAGAGAGAGCAAAAGAGGGGAGATTGAGAGAGCAAAAGAGGGGAGATAGAGAAAGCAAAAGAGGGTGAAAGACAGGAAAATAGAGGGGGGAGAGAGAAAAAGAAAGGGGGGAGAGAGAGCAAAAGAGAGGGGGAGATAGATATAGCTCAAAATAGAGAGGGGAGAGAGAGAACAAAAGAGAGGGGGAGAGTGAGAGCAAAAGAGAGAGGAGAGAGACCAAAATAGAGGGGAGATAGAGAGAGCTAAAGAGAGGGAGAGAGATAGCAAAAGAGAGGGGGAGAGAGAGAGCAAAAGAGGGGAGAGAGAGAGCAAAAGAGAGAGGAGAGAGAGCAAAAGAGAGGGGAGATAGAGAGAGCAAAAGAGGGGGGAAGAGAGGGGGGAGAGAGAGCGCAAAAGAGAGGGGGAGGAAGAGAGAGAAAAAATAGGGGGAGAGCGCAAAAGAGAGGGGAGAGAGAGCAAAAGAGAAGGGAGATAGAGAGAGGAAAAGAGAGGGAGAGAGAGAGCAAAAGAGAGGGGAGAGAGAGCAAAAGAGAGGGGAGAGAGAGAATAAGAGAGGGAGAGAAAGGGGAGAGAGAGAGAGCAAAAGAGAGGGAAGAGAGAGCAAAAGAGAGGGGGAAGTGTGCAAAAGAGGGGAGAGAGAGAGCGTGCAAAAGAGAGGGGGGAAAGAGAGGAGTTAGAGAGAGAGCAAAAGAGAGGGGAGAGAGAGCACAAAAGAGAGGGGGAGAGAGAGAGCAAAATAGAGGGGAGAGAGAGAAAAAGAGAGGGAGAGAAAGGGGAGAGAGAGAGAGCAAAAGAGAGGGAAAAGAGAGCAAAAGAGAGGGGGAAGTGTGCAAAAGAGGGGAGAGAGAGAACGTGCAAAAGAGTGGGGGGAAAGAGAGGAGTTAGAGAGAGAGCAAAAGAGAGGAGTTAGAGAGAGAGCAAAAGAGAGGGGAGAGAGAGCGCAAAAGAGAGGGGGAAAGAGAGAGCATAAGAGAGGGAGGAAAGAGAGAGCAAGAGAGAGGGGGAGAGAAAGAGCAAAAGAGAGGGGGAGAGAGACAGCAAAAGAGAGGGGGAAAGAGAGCAAAATAAAGGGAAGAGAGAGAGCAAAAGAGGGGGGATAAAGAGAGCAAAAGAGAGGGGAGAGAAAGAGCAAAATAAAGGGGGAGAGAGACAGCAAACGAGAGGGGGAAAGAGAGCAAAAGAAAGGGAAGAGAGAGAGCAAAAGAGGGGGGGATAAAGAGAGCAAACGAGGGGGGATAGAGAGAGCAAAAAAGAGGGGGGTGAGAAAGAGAGCAAAAGAGAGGGGGAATATAGAGAGAGAGCAAAAGAGAGAGGGGAGAGAGAAAGAGAGAGAGCAAAAGAGGGGGGTAGAGTGTGCAAAAGAGAGGGAGAGAGACATCAAAAGAGAGAGGGGGAGAGAGCAAAAGAGGGGGGATAGAGAGAGTAAGAGAGAGGGAGAGAGGGAGCAAAAGAGAGGGGGAGAGAAAGAGAGCACAAAAGAGAGGGGGGGAGAGCGCAAAAGAGAGGGGGAGAGAGAGCGCAAAAGAGGAAGGAAAAGAGAGGTGGAGAATGAGAGCAAAAGAGAGGGGGGAGAAAGAGAGCAAAATAGAGAGGGGAGAGAGAGAACAGAAGAGGGAGAGAGCAGGAGAGAGGGGGAGAGAGAGAGTGGGCCTGTTATGGAACATTCTTTGGGCTGGAGGTACATGGGCTTAAGGATACCCAGAGACTGCATGGAAATGTGGAAATTTATATGCTGTACACCCCATGTACTTTCATAACTCTGTCTTATGTCCATGTCACCCTGTATCCATAAATACAGGATGGGTACAGGGTGCGAGTGTCCCTTGTGGGAGCAATTGTGACTCTATAAACCAAGTGGGCATAAAGGACTTAATAGTTAATAAGAGCTGTTTCTAATCTGATTGTGTCTCAGGAGTCTGTCTGGGTATACTCATTGTGTTCCTGTGTGATTATGTTAAATATACTGCCCAACATCAGATTGTCTGAGTAAACTTTCTTCCCCAGTTATTTAACTTGATATGTTAATCTGTTTTACCTGTGAATAGACAATTGTTAGAGGTTTGATGTATTGTTCATATGTTTGCTTTACTGTTTAACCAATTCACTATGTAATCTGAAGCTCTGTAAATCTGGAATGCCAGGGTGTATAAATATGTGTACTGCCTTCAAATAAAGGATTAATTTTTCTGTTCACTGCTTGACCCTCAACACGGTGCCTTGTCTCGTCTTTGGGGGGATTTACTGTGTGCTGTTAGAGACTAATTGCCAGAAGTGTAAGCTGCTTGGGTGCTTGTCCTGTTCGTCTGCTATTCGTGAGGTTCCAGTTCAGGAGCTTGATGTTCTGCAGTAGCTGTGCCTGTGTCTCTGGAAGGGGAGATATACTAAACAGCAGTTTAACCCCTTGTGTGCAAAATGGTCCGTTACAAGTGGTGGCAGAAGTGGGATCGTTCCCACAGCCGGAAGGACAGCTACAAGAGACACCATTCTGTGGATTTACAAGTTGGGGGCAACGCATGTCCCAGTACAGCGACCCTAAAAGCAACACAATGGAACCAGCAGTGTTATACGAGGAGGAGGACCTTGATCGCTGGGATGCATTAAGGAAAGGCATCTGGTACAAGGCCCTGGATAATGTACAATACCAGCGGGGTGAGAGTCTCCCCAGTGAAGAGCAGCAGTTGCAGAAGCAAGTGGCCCTGCGGATGCCCTTCCTGGGAGAGCAGTCCCTGGAGGAATGGGTGAAGGAACTAGAGCACTGGGTATGGCAGGAGCTATGGCTGGAGGATGCCTACCAGGTGCTCTGGTGGTATATGGCACAGTATATACCCTGGACAGCCGAGCATGACAAGCCAGAGGGAGAGGAGTTTGATGGTCCTGGCTTGTTATGGGAATCCTTTGCAGAGCCTGACTTCGGGAGCCCTGTGCAGACCAGACTTCAGGACATTTTCTACGAGAGGGAGGCTAGGCATGACTGGGATGACACCCGTGAGGTAGAGCAAGACCTGGCTCACCTAGCAACCCTGGAGTGGGAACTGGAGCAGGATTGCCGAGATCTCTTCCACTCCATTGGGAAGGCTCAGCAGGACAGCAAGGTGACAGACCCAGGTCCAGACCCATTCAGCTGGGAAGATATTGTGGAGATTTACTGGGAAGGACCCCAGGTGGCCGGTGGAGATGGGACCGAGGTCTCTCCACCGGTCCTGCAGGGAATTGGGAGCCCAGTCTCCATTCCCCAGTGGCAGGCTGAGTTACAGGGGGCAGAGACAGTTAGTCCTGTCCCCCAGCAGCAGAGTGAATTGCAGGGAATTGGAAGCCCAGTCTCCATTCCCCAGCAGCAGGCTGAGTTACAGGGGGCAGAGACAGTTGGTCCTGTCCCCCAGCAGCAGAGTGATATGCAGGGAATTGGGAGCCCAGTCTCCATTCCCCAGCGGCAGACTGAGTTACAGGGGGCAGAGACAGTTGGTCCTGTCCCCCAGCAGCAGAGTGAATTGCAGGGAATTGGGAGCCCAGTCTCCATTCCCCAGCGGCAGGCTGAGTTACAGGGGGCAGAGACAGTTGGTCCTGTCCCCCTAGCAGCAGAGTGAATTGCAGGGAATTGGGAGCCCAGTCTCCATTCCCCAGCGGCATGTTGAGTTACAGGGGGCAGAGACAGTTGGTCCTGTCACCCAGCAGCAGAGTGAATTGCAGGGAATTGGGAGCCCAGTTTACATTCCCCAGCGGCAGACCGAGCTACCGGGGGCAGAAACGGTCGGTCCTGCTCCCCAACAGCAGTGTGTGTTACAGGGAATAGAGAGCCTAGTCTCCTTTCCCCAGCACCAGGACTCGGTATTGGGAGCGGAGACAGTCGGTCTCCCTCCCCCGTGGCTGGAAGTATGTATGGGAGAGGAGCTTGTTACCCCCTCTCCCCAGTGGCAGCTTGACATACCCAGGGGAGGCAGTAAGCCCCACAACCGTGCAGATGGGACCGTGGTCTCTGCACTTACAGCAGAGGGGGTAGGGATGGTCTGTCCTGTCCCCCAGCAACAGGACTGTTTAGCCAAAGGGGAGACAGTCAGTCTTCCCCTCCAGCAGTGGGTATGTTCTATGAGAGAGGCAGAGGTCGGCTGGGTGAGTGATGCTCTGTTTGGGACAATTTGTTTGGGGTACTGTGTGGATACGGGTTTTGGGGGAATGGGTCTATGGACTAACTTCGAAGTCAACCCATCTGTGGTCTCCTCCTGTGTTAGTCTCCTTCCGAAGGGGGAGATATGTGACGTGAGTCACCAAGATCTGAGGGCCTGTTATGGAACATTCTTTGGGCTGGAGGTACATGGGCTTAAGGATACCCAGAGACTGCTGGACACCCCATGTACTTTCATAACTCTGTCTTATGTCCATGTCACCCTGTATCCATAAATACAGGATGGGTACAGGGTGTGAGTGTCCCTTGTGGGAGCAATTGTGACTCTATAAACCAAATGGGCATAAAGGACTTAATAGTTAATAAGAGCTGTTATTATATTCTGTAATAAGATGTATTTTATTTACATTTCTAATCTAAAATGTCTGTCTACTCATTGTGTTCCTGTGTGATTATGTTAACTAGACTGCCCAACATCAGATTGTCTGAGTAAACTTTCTTCCCCAGTTAATTAACTAGATATGTTAATCTGTTTTACCTGTGAATAGACAATTGTTAGAGGTTTGATGTGTGTTCACTATGTAATCTGAAGCTCTGTAAATCATTTTTCTGTTCACTGCTTAACCCCCAACACGGTGCCTTGTCACGTCTTTGGGGGGATTTACTGTGTGCTGTTAGAGACTGATTGCCAGAAGTGTAAGCCGCTTGGGTGCTTGTCCTGTTTGTCTGCTAGCAGCTATTTGTGAGGTTCCAGTTCGGGAGCTTGGTGTTCTGCAGTAGCTGTGCCTGTGTCTCTGGAAGGGGAGATATACTAAACAGCGATTTAACCCCTTGTGTGCAAAACGGTCCGTTACAGAGAGCAAAAGAGAGGGGGAGAGAGAGAGAGCAAAAAGAGAGGGGGGAGAGAGAGAGCAGAAGAGGAGGGATAGAGAGAGCAAAGGAGGGGGGATAGGGAGAGCAAAGGGAGGGAGAGAGACAGCAAAAGAGAGTGAGAGGGAGAGCAAAAGAAAGGGGAGAGAGAGTGCAAAAGAGGGGAGATAGAGAGAGCAAAAGAGAGAGAGACAGCAAAAGAGAGGGGGGAGAAAGGGGAGAGAGAGAGCAAAAGAGAGGGGAGAGAGAGCAAAAGAGAGGGGTGATAGCACAAAAGAGAGAGTAGAGAGAGCATTAAGAGAGGGGGGAAAGGGGGGGAAGAGAGGGTCTGAGAGAGAGAGCAAAAGAGAGGGGGTGAGAAACAGAAAAAAGAGAGGGGGAAAGAGAGAAAAAGAAAGGGGAGATAGAGAGCAAAAGAGGGGGGATAGAGAGAGCAAAAGATGGGGGATAGAGAGAGCAAAAGAGAGGGGGGAGAGAGAGCAAAAGAGAGAGGGAGAGGGAGAGGGAGAGAGTAACAGAGAGGGGGGAGAGAGAGAGCAAAAGAGGAGGGATAGAGAGAGCAAAAGAGGGGGGATAGAGAGAGCAAAAGAGAGGAAGAGAGACAGCAAAATAGAGGGGGAGAGAGCAAAAGAAAGGGGGGAGAGAGAGCAAAAGATAGGGAGAGAAACAGCAAAAGAGAGGGGGAGAAAGAGAAAAAGAGAGGGGGATAGAGTGTGCAAAAGAGAGGGAGAGAGACAGCAAATGAAAGGGGGAGAGAGCAAAAGAAACGGAGGAGAGAGAGAGAGAGCAAAAGAGGGGGGATAGAGAGAGCAAGAGAGAGGGAGAGAGACAGCAAAAGAGAGGGGGAAGAGGGAGCAAAAGAGAGGGGGAGAGAAAGAGAGCGCAAAAGAGAGGGGGAGAGAGAGCGCAAAAGAGGAAGGAAAAGAGAGGTGGAGAATGAGAGCAAAAGAGAGGGGGAAGAGAGCAAAAGAGAGGGGGGGAGAGAGCAAAATTGAGAGGTGAGAGAGAGAACAGAAGAGGGGGGAGAGAGCAAAATAGAGAGGGAGAGAGAGAGCAGATGTGGGAGAGAGCAGAAGAGAGGGGGAGAGAGAGAGAAAAAGAGAGGGGGAGAGAGAGCAGAAGAGGAGGGATAGAGAGAGCAAAAGAGGGGGGATAGGGAGAGCAAAAGAGAGGGAGAGAGACAGCAAAAGAGAGGGGGAGGGAGAGCAAAAGAAAGGGGAGAGAGAGAGCAAAAGAGAGAGAGACAGCAAAAGAGAGGGGGAGAAAGGGGAGAGAGAGAGCAAAAGACAGGGGAGAGAGAGCAAAAGAGAGGGGTGATAGCACAAAAGAGAGGGTAGAGAGAGTGCAAGAGAGAGGGGGGAAAGGGGGGAAAGAGAGGGGGGAGTGAGAGAGCAAAAGAGAGGGGAGAGAGAGCAAAATAGAGGGGTGAGAGACAGCAAAAGATAGGGGGAAAGAGAGCAAAAGAAAGGGGAGAGAGAGAGCAAAAGAGGGGGGATAGAGAGAGCAAAAGAGGGGGGATAGAGTGAGCAAAAAGAGAGGGGGGAGAGAGAGAGAGCAAAAGAGAGAGGGAGAGAGAGAGCAAAAGAGAGGGGGAGAGAGAGAGCAAAAGAGGAGGGATAGAGAGAGCAAAAGAGGGGGGGGGAGAGAGCAAAAGAGAGGGGGATAGAGTGCAAAAGAGAGGGGGAGAGAGAGCAAAAGCGAGGGGGAGAGCGCAAAAAAGGGGGGGAGAGAGAGCGCAAAAGAGAGGGGGAGGGAGAACAAAAGAGATGGGAGAGAGAGAGCAAAAGAGAGGGAAGAGAGAGCAAAAAAGAGGGGAGATAGAGAGAGAGATGGGAGAAAGAGCAAAAGAGAGGGTAGAGAGAGCAAAAGAAAGGGAGAGAGACAGCAAAATAAAGGGGGAGAAAGGGGAGAGAGAGAGCAAAAGAGAGGGGAGAGCGCAAAAGAGAGGGGGGCGATCGCAATGAGGGGAGAGACAGAGAGAGCGTGCAAAAGAGAGGGGGGAGAGAGCAAAATAGAGGGGGAGAGATAGAGCAATAGAGTGGGGGGGAGCACAAAAGAGAGGGGAGAGAGAGCGCAAAAGAGGGGGGGAAGAGGGGGGAGATATAGAGAAAAAGAGAGGAGAGAGAGAAAAAGAGAGGGGAGAGAGAAAAATAGAGGGGAGAGAGCAAAAGAGAGGGGGAGAGAGAGTATAAAAGAGGGGGGAGAGAGAGCAAACGAGAGGGGAGAAAAAAAGAGCAAAAGAAAGAGGGAGAGAGACAGCAAAAGAGAGGGGGGAAAGAGAGCAAAAGAAAGGGGAGAAAGAGAGCAAAAGAGGGGGGATAGAGAGAGCAAAAGAGGGGTGAGAGAGAGAGCAAAAGAGAGGGGGGAGAGAGAGAGAGCAAAAGAGAGAGGGGAGAGAGAGAGCAAAAGCAAGGGAGAGAGACAGCAAAAGAGAGGGGGAGAGAGCAAAAGAAAAAGGGGAGAGAGCAAACAAGGGGGCATAGAGAGAGCAAAAGAGATGGAGAGAGAAAGCAAAAGAAGGGGGAGAGAGCGCAAAAGAGAGGGGGGGAGCACAAAAGAGAAGGGGAGAGAGAGCGCAAAAGAGAGGGAGGAAAAGAGAGGGGGAGAAAGAGAGCAAAAGAGAGGAGGGAGAGAGCAAAAGAGAGGGGGAGAAACAGAGAGCAAAATAGAGAGGGGAGAGAGAGAGCAGAAGAGAGGGGGAGAGAGAGAGCAAACTAGAGAGAGGGGGAGAGAGAGAGCAGAAGAGAGGGGGAGAGAGCGAGAGCAAAAGAGAGGGGAGAGAGCAAAAGAGAGGGGGGTAGAGAGAGAGCAAGGGGTGGAACCGCTGTAATGAAAAAAATGGCCCGTGTACAGGTATCTGTAGCACTACATGACAGGTAATAGTGCTGTTATCTAGTGCTCTTGTACACTGGCTTAGTATATATATATATATATATATATATATATATATATATATATATATATATATATATATATATATATATGGTTAATATGTATGTTTTGACTGAGCTTCGCTTACTGGGTAGCTTATTCTTGGTTCAGCTGGGCTTGTGTTGTTGCATACAGATGCTATTCTATTCCTTAATGATGTTAGCTTGATATGCTGGTTTTCTGATGGTGTGGTCACTTTATGTCTGCCTGGTCTCGCTTGGCATGAACATAATTTGGGTATATAACATTTCTAATCTTCAGTATGAATTGTACTGCCTCTTAGAGATTTACACTGAGAATGTTTTTCAGCATTCAGAAGAGCAATTTGCCCCCAGATTGCTTCACTAAGCTTTGACATGATCATAAAAGGTATTTCAATTTCCTTCAAAAGCCCTAACAAGAGCACTAGCAGAAGCAAAAAAGGACCATAATAAAATAATTAATATCTGGTGTTAATTGCTGATAGACAAATACATGTGTTTTACCCTTTAAATGAAATAAAAAGTGTCACAACTGTTTTGAGAAATTCTATGCCAAAAATATATTTATATAAATGGCACACTCACAGTATGATTTAACAAAGAAATACAAAAATGATTTGTCTAATTTTTACATAAAGTGCCCTTAAATCATAAGTATGAGTTATAAGTTTAGTATTTAAAATAGATTTATAATTTGGTTTGAATTTTTTTCAGTAATATTTTGGGAAACACACCCAATTTTCAATAAATTACTAGTTTTTTTTTTGTTTCATTGATCTATTATAATTGTTTTTTCTTAAATAATTAGTTATTTAATTTCTTACTATCTTCTTATGTTATGAAGGATATCAAATAATTATTTTGGTTACATTGCTGCAATATAGCACTTGTTTCTTTACATTTAGACTTAATTCCATAAAATGCCATTACCTCAACTTGATGATGTGTTTTTGTTTTTTTTTAAATTGTAGATAAAAGACGTTTAGTAATATTACATTTTTAATTCATAAAATTGATTTAATCCTTTTATTGTTGTTTTTTTACAATTACAATTTACAAATTAAACCAAAATCTGTCCCAGCCCCATATGATTCTATTGTGAAATCTAGAATTTAACTAAGTTGATCACAATGTGGTAAATGCTCTATATTTCAGTATTTTTTGCCATTCTATCAGTAGTTCCTTTAGAATATTTATTGGCCAGATTACAAGTTGAGTACAAAATTTCAAGTGTTAAAGAACGTTAACACTGCTGGTGCACAATCCATACTTATTTGCATTTTTTGCACTACTATTACAGGTGAATGGCTAATATGTATCCTAATATGTATCCTGTGAATGTTAGTATGGTGCACACCACAGTTATTATTCTTATTGTATAATGCATATGCATGAAGCCTCTTACACAATTGTTCCATCCAAGGGGCCTATTTATCAAGCTCTGTATGGAGCTTGATGCCCTGTGTTTCTGGCGAGCCCCCAGAAACACAAGTTATGAAGCAGCGGTCTAAAGACCGCTGTTCCATAACCTGTCCACCTGCTCTGAGGCAGTGGACAGACATCGCCAGAAATCAACCGGATCCAATACGATCGGCCGATTGGCCGTGAATCTGCAGGGGGCGGTATTGCACCAGCAGTTCACCAGAACTGCATGATAAATGCCGACATCAATATCGGATCATGTCCGCTCGCAAGTTCTTAAATAGGCCCCCAAGTAGTGGAGCTTTTTTTTTTTTGCTATTCTATACACTTTTAATGTTAGTTTCACATATGCACATAACCATATACAATATTAACCATTTCCCTTCCACCTCCTTTGTCATATACATTATCTCTATACTGTTTCCTCAACACAATTGTTTTTTTTTTTTTCCTTTTAATCTTTGTTCCCTATTCATTCTTGTTTAAATATTTTATTTTTATGCATGTTTAGGAAAAACGGAAGGGGACTGCAATCTCAGACTGGAATGGGTACAAATCCCATGAAATTGCAACATGCACAGCCCTGGATGGTCAATAGCACTCTCAGGTAGATGTACCATCCACAGAGTCCCAGGCAGTTAAACCCAGACAAGTCTGGGTGCAAGGCCCATAGGGAAAATTACAAAACAAATTAATACAACACACAGAGGACATCTAACACTCACTTGCAAATACTCAGCTTAGATTAAAAGCAAAACTGGAAGAGTTAGTTACCGCATCTGGCCAAATGGGACAAGCCCAGGTACCACGTCAATGTCTCTCCCAAAACCTGGGTCCCTAATTATTTGTTTTGTAAATTTTCCCTATGGCCCTTACACCCAGACTTCCCCTTGCATTTTTTTGTATATGTCTAGGGTGATTACATAAGTCTGTCAAAATGTACCCTCAAAATTATATATATTTTAAAGTAGACAACCCAAGGTATTGTTCTAGGCCCATTTTGGTATATTTGATGCTACTATTTGGACGCCAAATATGATCATATATATATATATATATATATATATATATATATATATATAAATGTAAAAAAACTTTAGGTTTCTCACTGAAATTATTTTCTACAAATACTGCTGTCATAAGACAAATTGTTGTAAAAGCTTCTCTGTGATCCCATTTGTTTAGAAATAGCAGACATTACATACATGACTTTGCCATTGGTTTTTGGTAATTAAAATACCATTTATTGCAGCTGTGCAACATTTCTCTAAAATTTCCAGCAGTGAAGGGGTTAATTATTTAGCTGTCCACCTGATAACTCCCACCCTCTGATCCCTACCTGATCCCTCCTAAACAGCTTTGTTCTCCCCCCCCCCCCACCACCACTGATCACCAGCATCTTAGGTACTAGCAGCCAGTCTGATAGTATGTAGTTTAGGGCTTTTTTTTTTATTTTGTTTAATATTTAAGTAGTTGAATATTACCTTCCACACCTCCCACCAGCACCAACAGATGATAATTACAGACAGGGACAAAGACAATATCAGAGTTGTCCCTTACCATATGAAGGCAGATGCCCACAGCCCGAGAAAAAACAAGTCTTGGTTGTCACTTGGCAAACATAAATGCAAAGCGTGAAACACAGATCAGATGTAACTCTACATTATACAGTATGCTGGGACGTGCACTGCATGATGTAGATCTACATCCCATTTGGGTAAATGGGTTAAAACTACAAAATGTCTACCATATTATCTAGGAAAGTTTTATTAAATCAATGTAATGCTCTGATATTATATTTTTAAATCTGAAAAAAAATGTATTAAAAAATAAACCGACCACTCAGTTAACCCCCTTCTGTCAGGGCTCATTGACTACATATGGACAAAGTTCAATGATGGGATCGGGTTGGGGGTGTGTGGCTATGCGTCCCCCAGCCCTCAATCACATTTAGGAAGCGGCTATGGTTTCAGGACAGCCAAACGGGTAGGACATTCCATGCCGTCCTATCGGCTTTAAAGCCCAGTACAGTTAGGACGGCATAGAATATCCTAATGACTGGAAGGGGTTCAACTCAAGAGAGCAGCTTGCTACTTTTTCCAACAACATAAACCATAAGTTGAGAAATAAAGTAAACTGTTTTGATGAGCGCCAATGGTATGCAAAAAAAGTATGTTTTAAGCAACATCAGCCATAGTTATAATATTACTTTTCTGCTTATACATTGTGCATATTTAAATTCTTTGAAGCTAGCCATTTAAAAATAAAATATGATCATGGCAACTTGTACATTTTTATAATGAGGGGCAGCTTTACCACTTTATTTAACAGAAATAATCTGACCACAGACATACTAGCAGCTGTAGAAAGAGACACTAATTCCCTTAAAACACTACTATTAATAAGCCAACTCATATTTCTAACAAATAAGAATCTGATAATTTTGTATGGAAATTATTAAAGTTCAGTGTGAATCATAAGTATTTTTTTAAATATAGAAATATGAACAGCTGTTCAAGTGCTGATAAGAATAAATGTAAAATTACTGCCAAAATTGTGTAGTATCCAACGTCAAAAATAGTTCATAAAGAGTTTTTGCTGAGAATATTCTATAACAGACAGGTTCTTGAGTTGCAACTGTGTATTGAAATCTTGATATGTCAAAGTTATTTTAACATTTCTTTTCTTTATGATTCTTGTGGAAATATATTTAATTTTGTAACAGGTCTATCATGGTTGTGCAAAGAGTGGAATGATAAAAGTGAATTAGATTGACAGAATGCCTGATTGCCTAAAACTCTTCTCTCATGTGAAACTCAATAAAAAAAGATCTGTCAGTGGTATCGCAATGTTACCTCAAATTTTTTTTTTTTTTTTAAAGTGTATGCAAAAATTTTGACCTGTGCTTTTTTTTTGGTCAGGTGACTAAAAGGTGCTCACATTGAGTGAAGTCAAGCCTGAAAATATTGTGAAGGTAGTAAAGCACACGGGTATGAATAATTTAGTATGTTGCTCGCTATAAGTTTTATTTCTATATGTTTTTGTGTGATGAAGCAAACAAGACATCAGAGACCAAAGGAGAAAGTCACTGTAAAAGTGAAGGGGCTCTTAGTGCTCCCGCATGCCCACTTGAAGTTTTCCCAAAGTTAACACTCAGCAGCGTATGGTCACCAGCCTGAGCATAGAGTACATAGTGCAGCAGCATGCTCCATAATTCAGGCAGTATAACAACAGAAACAAAACATCCCGGTATATAACACAGATGCTATCCACTTACGGATCCACGGTACTTAGGGTAAGACCTCCTGATTGATGCCTCATGCAGAGGGTTAATTGCCAGGTTCCCAGTCTGGGTCTCTTATTTATCGGAAGCATTCTGTGTAAGAAGGACACAATCACTGCACCTCTCCCTTTGCTGTGTTTCTGACCGCTTAGCACACAGGTTGGATTCCCCCTCCCCAAAATACACAAATTAACAATATTACATACCCAAGTACACAATACAATACAATAGACCACTAAAAAAATTGCATAGGAAATAATACTATGGCAGCATTTTGTTTATTCTATGTTATAACCAGGGGATACACTACATATTGGCCTAAGTCATAAAAAACTAGCAAACTCTAATTTTTCATTTAGGCCTGCTGGTGTCAGAGTGTTCAAAACGTACATCCATTTAGATTCCTCTTGAAGCAGAAGTCTATCAACATTTCCTCCCCTCCTCCTGGGTTTAACATGTTCTATGCCAACCACTGTTAATTCCTCATAGTTGGAACAATGCTTCTCAGCAAAATGTCTTCCTATCGGACTGTCAATATTTGCATTTTTTATGTTCAGAACAATAGGTAAACCACCCCTGTGGTATTGCAGCTGATCCATTGCTTAGCCTTTGAGTGCTAAACTGGATTACATTTTTTTCAGTCCCCCCCCCAGATCCCCAAGACTTATACCGTTGGAAAGGCTAGGTGATTACCTTTCCAACTGTGGTCTTGGGGGTCTGTAGTTGCTTAGATGCCTGAGATACAGACTTCTAAGCAGCATGCCCTCTTTCCCTATATTTTGTATTGTAAATTTTAAATAAAGTTGAGCGGTGACGTCATCACGTTATTGAGTGTGACATCACCGCACGTAACAGCAAGCCCCGGCTATGCCTGTCACTTTACAGGCCCAATCGCCGGGGTGGGAGTCAGTGGGAGCCCCTAGATTGCTATAAAGGTGGGTGAGTGCTAGCAACAGCTCTGAGCCGTCGCTAGCACTCAAGGGGTTAAAGGGACATTAAACCCAAAAATGTTATTTCATGATTCAGATAGAGAATACAATATATAAAAAGTTTCCAATTTACTTCTATTATCAAATTTATTTCATTCTCATGATATTCTTTGTTGAAGAGATACCTTGGTAGGTAGCGTGCACATGCCTGAGTAACTACATGACAGGAAATAGTGCTCCCATCTAGTGCTCCTGCTAATGTATAACATTGGTGCAAAACTGCTGCCATATAGTGCTGCAGACACGTGCACACTCTTGAGCTTACATTTCTGCGTTTCAACAAAGGATAACAAGAGAACAAAGAAAATATGATAATAGAAGTAAATTAGAAAGATGTTTAAAATGTTATGTTCTATCTGAATCATGAAATAAAAAAATTGGGGTTTTATTTCCCTTTAATCTTAAAAACATGGTTCTCATCTGTGTGGAACCTCTTTGTTTGCATGAAACTACTGCAATACACACATCTCCCACAAGGGTGGCTACCAACTTTAGGCTGACTAGCTGTTAGCCAATTTTGTTTTGGAGTGCACCTTTCGTACTCGCTATGAACTAAAGAGTCCCTAAGGCTTAAAGCTCTTCTGACTGTGATTTTGGGATATTCTGAAACAATTCCATCCATGGAATTGTCTGCTTGCAATATATGCCATTTTTTCTGTAGAATTGCCCTGATCTTACCCCAGTGGTTATTGTATTTTGTTATAATTCTCACTGGGTTCTGGTCCATGCTCACTTAATCTGTCTATTAGAGTATCCTCTAGCCTTAAACCTTAATGCCATCTCCTCCATCTATCTCTCAAAAGATGCCTCCGTGGAACAGTTCCTCTTCAATCTGAGAAACTGACCTGTGGGAAACCCATCTTTTAATGCCTGCGGGTGATGGCTCTCAGCATGCAGCAGACTATTCATCGCTGTTGCTTTTCTAAAGACTTCTGTTACAAGGCCCTTATTATGTTTCCTAATAAGAATATCTAGGAAAGAAGTTTCCACCTCACTTCATAAAGTGAGAAAAATATTAAAGGAGTTTTGATTTAAGAGTTTAACAAACATCTCAACTTGGTGAACACTACCCTCCCACAGGATGAAGACATCATCCACATACCTTAGCCAGAGCACCACATGTGCCTCCACCCAATCACTCAGCTAAAAGAACACCTCGCACTGTTAACAACAGCCCAGGTGTAAGCATGCATAGGTGGGGACACACATGACGCCCATGGCTGTTCCCTTGCCTGCCTGTACAATCTCCCATCAAAAATATTTTTTAATTTTTTTATTTTTCAACACAAATTCTAGTCGCTTTACTACAAAGTCAGTGTGATCTTTAAAGTCAGGCCCTCTAGTATCCAAAAAGTATTTAGCAGCATCAAGTCCAGCGTGGTGAGGAATTGAAGAATTAAGGGACTCGACATGAAGGGTCACAAGGAGCGCATTTTCCTGCACATTCACATTGTATAGCTTCTGCATGACCTCATTAGTATCCCTGACATAGGAGGGCATTGATAGTAAGAATGCATGTAAGAATAAAATCTATATATTTACTCACATTCTCTGTTGGGCCTCCTATGCCAGAAATAATAGACCTACCTGGAGGTTTTTCCAGGTTCTTGTGAAGTTTTGGTATACAATAGACTGTGGGAAGGAAAGGGTGTTTCTGATACATAAACTGATGTTCTTTGCGGGTAATAAAGCCTTATCTTAAGCCATCATTGTGGATGAACAGGGGTTCATTACAGGAATTTTCGTAATCTGTTCTGTTAATAAGACTATACTGTTGGGGATCTGTGAGCTGTCTCATTGCTTCCTCAAAGTAGGCACTCTTTTTCATCAGGACAACATTACCACCTTTATCAGATAATTTGATGACAATACCATCTTTGTTCTTTAATTCATTCAAGGCTACCCTCTCTTGTGTACTCAGATTGTCAACTATTACTCCTGTGTTCCCAATATTTTGTATATCTTTCTCCACACATTTAACAAAACTCTGTACACTAGAAACAAGAAGACAGTGCTGGCATATAGTCTGATTTATTAGAAAAATTAGATGTCACTGGGAATCGATCATCCCACCCTCCCAAGGCTTCATCTTATTCTGACAAAAGAGAGACCAAATTTGCTAAGGTTTTCTTATCAGCATTACTTGTAAGAGGAGACTCTTTGATCTTTCTCTTGTCTCTCCATAACTTTTTATGGACAATTTTTCTTGCAAACAAATTAATGTCCTTACTTAATTCAAATTTGTCTAGTCCTGATGCAGGACAAAATGAAAGACCTTTTGACAATACTTTAATTGTCATCAAATTATCTGATAAAGGTGGCAATGTTGTCCTACTTTGAGGAAGCAATGAGAAAGCTCTCAGATCCCCAACAGTATAGTCTTATTTACAGAACTGATTACGAAAAATCCTATAATTAACTCCTGTTCATCCTCAATGATGACTTAAGAGAAGGCATTATTACCCGCAAAGAACATCAGTTTGTGTATGAGAAACACCCTTTCCTTCCCACATTCTATTGTATACCAAAAATGCACAAGAACCTGGAAAAACCTCCGGGTAGGCCCATTATCTCGCATAGGGGGCCCAACTGAGAATGTGAGTAAATAAATAGATTTTTTCTTACATCCATTCTTACTATCAATGCCCTCCTACGTCAGGGATACTAATGAGATCTTGCAGAAGCTATACAATGTGAATGTGCAGGAAAATACACTCCTTGTGACCCTTAATGGTAAGTCCCTTTATTCTTCAATTCCTCACTACGCTGAACTTGATGCCACTAAATACTTTCTGGATGCTAGAGAGACTGACATTAAAGATCACACTAACTTTGTAGTAAAGCTACTAGAATTTGTGTTGAAAAATAAAATAAAATTATTTGATAGGAGATTGTACAGGCAGGAGAGGGGAACAGCCATGGGCGCCACATGTGTCCCCACCTATGCATGCTTACACCTGGGCTATTGGGAGTTGTGCAAGGTGTTTTCTAAGCTGAGTGATTAGGTGGAGGCACACGTGGTGCTCTGGCTAAGGTATGTGGATGATGTCTTCATCCTGTGGGAGGGTAGTGTTGACCAGTTTGAGATGTTTGCTAAACTCTTAAATAAAAACTCCCTTAATATTTTTCTCACTTATGAAGTAAGTGATGTGAAAACTTCTTTCCTAGACCTTCTTATTAGGAAACATAATACGGGCCTCGTAACAGAAGTCTTTAGAAAAGCAACAGCAACGAATAGTCTGCTGCATGCTGAGAGCTATCACCCGCAGGCATTAAAAGATGGGATTCCCACAGGTCAGTTTCTCAAATTAAAGAGGAACTGCTCCAAGGAGGCTTCTTTTGAGATACAGGCAGATGTGATGGCATTACGGTTTAAGGCTAGAGGATGCTTTAATAGGCAGATTAATTCCTCTGTCTAATTAATTGTTGTTCCATAAAAGGCAGAAAGCAGAAGATAACCCAGTGAGAATTATAACAAAATACAATAACCACTGGGGTAATATCAGGGCAATTCTACAGAAAAATTGGCATTTATTGAAAGCAAATAAAGGTAAAGAAAGAAAGCATAATATGGCAAACTTATGGAGGATAGTTATAAACAATATGTACTGTGTAAAGGAGTGTGGTATTAAAACTTAACATTTAATAAAGTAAAATTAAAATTAAAATGATGGACCATGCCATCCAATAATTAAAAATATATTAAGAATATCTCAGTAGAACAGTCACTGTCTCCTCTAACGACAGATACAAGATTAACTTGTATTGCGCAAATAATGTTTTAATAAGATTCGTTGTAGAAAGACCTGTGTTTGTCAGAGCTAATACCGGAACAACAGTATAGTCAATGGAAATATATTGATCAATTATGCCAGGAGAGCCCTCAGGATCTACTCAGTGCTTCTCAAGAGAAGATTGCTCCAGAAAAACAAACTATTAGGTCTGTCTACAAAATCGCCAAATACGGCCAACAATTTAACTAAATAAGGTAGAGGAGGCAGTGCGAAAGCTTAGTCACTGTCTCCTCTAACGACAGATACAAGATTAACTTGTATTCAGCAAATAATGTTTCAATAAGATTCGTTGTAGAAAGACCTGTGTTTTTCAGGGCTAATACCAGAACAGCATTATAGTCAAGGGAAATATATCGATCAATTATGCCAGGAGAGCCCTCAGGATTTACTCAGTGCTTCCCAAGAAAAGATTGCCCCAGAAAAACAAACTATAGATCTGTCTACAAAATTGCCAAATAAGGCCAAAAATTTAACTAAATAAGGTAGAAGAGGCAGTGCGAACGCAGGACGCACGTTTCGCAACTGATTTATCAAAGACGCCCAACGCTCCAATGCCCAGTATATTTAAAGTACTGTGAGCCAGGGGGGCATGTCCATGTAGCGATCCTGAATGGTCGCACTCTCCATGAGCTCCGGTAGATTGGCCACTAATCTGCCGATTACTGTCTATATCTTACAGCTAAAGCTACAATCTTAAAATATCAACATTGTTTTGCTCCACTGTGAGCACATTGCATCCTTTTGGCTGTATTCATTACACCAGAGCCCAGGATTGGATCAAGTAGGCCTGAAGTGGCAGGCAGCATTTCCGCCCTCGGCACGCCAAGGTAACTGGCCACTACTGGACAAGGCATTTCTATAGAGAACAGCTCTATATTCAAGATCTAGCATTGACCTGCACCCAAGATATTGCCCACGGGCCCGGCAATAATGCATTCAAATGCAAATATAGACGTTGAGAATGTGTGGGAGCGGCATGATGCGCACTTTCAGAGACTCGAGGCCCTCATACAGAGGATAATAGATAAAGCACAATCGGAGCACATTCTACAGTGTCTGTACCACAAACTGACTCCTACAATGTCTCCTACGGAGTTTCCAGAAGCCATTTAATCGACAGACAGCCCACTGGATGAGAAATGTGGTAATTTGCAACAAGGACGCAGCACTGCTATACAAGTTGCGAAAAAAGTCAAGCAAATAGTGTGCCATCCATCTCACACACCAGGCAACATCATTGCATCTAAAGGCCAAAGTGAGTTTATTTATTCTTCTATGGCACAGTCGTATGTGGGACGATTTAGCACAAGGGAACTCTCACTAAATACATCATCAGCACCAACTGTTCTAACCAAGCAAGTACCATCTAATACAGGGCACAAGTACACCTGCAACTCACTATCCCAGCAATCACACCCATCTTCGGATGATTTAAAGATGACTATCTATGATCCCATTACAGAGACAATGTATCAGAAACTTACTGTTAGTACACAGCCGGACATTTCGATATTTCAATATTATAACATAAGTGAAACAACCACATCCATAGATGAGACATTGGAGGTTGGATACCCGGTGGGTGACCAGTTGCAATAAAAGTCCCGGTGCATGGAAGCAATTTCTACTTTACCAAGTGGCCCACTGCATAGTGTAGGGCCTCCGGAGGTGCAGCGTGGTTGATGCATGGCATATCCCAAGATTTCCTTTGCGCCGAGCACAGCAATAAAATCCTATGTACCACGAAACATACCGGAAGAAACCCTTTGGACGGGAGGATATTTACCAGGAGATGTGGCCTTGCGGGAGTTTGAGCGGGGCTCCTGGGAGACTGCAGTTACTAACTTGACATTCCCAATTCCCGGGTTCACTACTGGTTTTCAACTTTATAAACCTTTGTTAAGATAGCTTTTTGTTTAATAAATTCACCCCTAACTACCACTTTGTGCGCTTCCCAAATCATGGCTGGGGATGAGTGTAGGGTAGTATTGTGTTTAAAATAATCCTGCAGGGATAGTTGAATCTTTTTAACTAGGGGTGGTTGTAAAAGAAGGGATTCATCCAATCTCCAGGTGAAATTTGCAGATGGTTTTTCTGGCCACTCCAGGGTCAGGGAAACCATGGCATGATCCGACCATGGAGTTGGTTCAATATTCAAATCCAGGGCTAAAATGAGCCCAGGTTGGTCAATACAAATGTGGTCAAGTCTAGAATAAGTATGTCTGGGGTTGGAGAAAAAAGTATACATTCTTGATATTACATATATTTTATAAATATTAGTACTATGCCACATTATACTTTAATGTTTTTATCATTTTGTATTGAATAAATATGTTCAATGATTTTCACATTGAAAATTACATTTGAATGAGGGTTAATCTGTAATAATAAACCTCATCTTCATGATAAACAACTTATTTCCTTTGACTTATTTTTCTATATTATTTTCTTTCAGGTAACCATGCCATTCAAGTGTGCAATCTCAGGGGATTGTATGTAATGATAATGTATCTTTATTTTAAGGATTATATTATATCTGGATTTGTCTCTTTGAAATGAGCATCTGACATATTTCTTAAAGGCATAGTCTATTCAAAATTAAACTCATGAATCAGAGCATGCAGTCGTTATATACTTAAATATGTACTCCTATAATCTATTTAATTTCATTATCATCTGTAATTTTGTAAAACAGGAATGTTATCTTAGGAATCTACCCATTTTGATTCTGCACATGGGGAGCACTTGATGATTGTTGTCTAAATGTAGGCAACAATCAGCAAGTGCAACACAGGTGCTGAACATTAAATGGAACGGCTCCTAAACTTAAATACAGGATTAAAATAAGAAACATAACAAAATTAAATTGATTGTAGGTACATATGTAAGTTGATTGGAATTGAATGAGTTATCTGATTCCTGAATGTTTAATTGTAAATACACTATCACTTTAATTTAAAGTGACATAACACAAATATTTAATTGCATTATTGTGCAAGAACATATATATTTTCAAAAAAATCAAATATAATTATATGGTTTATATAGGTCAAAGATGTATATACAATTATCATACATATATACATGTATTATTATTAGATATAATTATATTTCTATATGTATTGAGAATATATATATTTATAGCATACCTGGGCAAAGGTTGCATTTTGAATAGGTGAATTATGCTTGCATATATTGTTCTATGTACATACATATTGATATTTTTATGAAAACATGGGTGCAAATATTCCTATACATAGGAAAAAATAAATGTAGCATATATAATGTTATTTGTACATTGAAACACTCATAAATGTTTTTGTGATTTGCAATTTCAATGAGAAACAGGACTCAAAAAGCTCCATTTTCCTCCTCTACACCTAGTAGGATTGAGCTTGCATTCTATTGGCTGATTGGAACAGCCAATAAATTGCGAGATTAATCCTATTGGCTGATTGCATCAGCCAATAGGATTTTTCCTACCTTAATTCCGATTGGCTGATAGGATTCTATCAGCCAATCGGAATTGAAGGGATGCCATCTTGGATAACGTCACTTAAAGGAACCTTCATTCTTCAGTTGCTGTCGGATGGAAGAGGATGCTCCGCGTCGGATGTCTTCAAGATGGACCAGCTCCGCTCCGGATGGAAGAAGATAGAAGATGCCGCCTGGATGAAGCCTTCTGCGCATCTGGAGGTCCTCTTCTGGCCGGATCGGATGAAGACTTCTGCCCCTCTGGAGGTCCACTTGTGCCCGGCTGGGTGAAGACGGCTCACGGTAGGGTGATCTTCAAGGGGGTTGTGTTAGGTTTTTTTAAGGGGGAATCGGGTGGGTTTTAGAGTAGGGTTGGGTATGTGGGTGGTGGGTTTTAATGTTGAGGGGGTATTGTATTTTTTTTTACAGGTAAAAGAGCTTATTACTTTGGGGCAATGCCCCGCAAAAGGCCATTTTAAGGGCTATTTGTAATTTAGTATAGGGTAGGGAATTTTATTGTTTTGGGGGCTTTTAATTTTATTAGGGGGATTAGATTAGGTGTAATTAGTTTAAAAAATTGTAATTCTTTTTTTATTTTCTGTAATTTAGTGTTTGTTTGTTTTTGTACTTTAGTTTATTTAATTTAATTGTAGTTAATTGTAGGTAATTTATGTAATTAATTTAATGATAGTTTAGTGTTAGGTGTAATTGTAATTTAGGTTAGGATTTATTTTACAGGTAAATTTGTACTTATTTTAACTAGGAAGTTATTAAATAGTTAATAACTATTTAATAACTATTCTACCTAGTTAAAATAAATACAAAGTTGCCTGTAAAATAAATATAATTTCTAAGCTAACTACAATGTAACTATTATATTGTAGCTAGCTTAGGGTTTATTTTATCGGTAAGTATTTAGTTTTAAGTAGGAATAATTTATTTAATTGTAGTAAATTTATTTAGATGTTTTTACATTATATTTAAGTTAGGGGGGTGTTAAGGTTAGGGTTAGACTTAGGTTTAGGGGTTAATAAATTTATTATAGTGGCGGCGATGTTGGCGGCGGCAGATTAGGGGTTAATACATTTAATATAGTTGCGGCGACGTTGGGAGGGGCAGATTAGGTGTTAATAATTATAATGTAGGGTTCAGCGATGTTGGGGGCAGTAGATTAGTGGTTCATAAGTATAATGTAGGTGGCGGCGGTGTCCGGAGCGGCAGATTAGGGGTTAATAATATAATGTAGGTGGCGACTATGTCAGGGGCTGCAGACTAGGGGTTAATAAGTGTAATATTAGGGGTGTTTAGACTCGGGTTCATGTTAGGGTGTTAGGTGCAGACATCAAATTCATTTCCCCATAGGAAACAATGGGGCTGCGTAAGGAGCTGAACGCTGCTTTTTTGCAGGTGTTAGGGGTTTTTCAGCCAGCTCAGCCCCATTGTTTCCTATAAGGAAATCGTGCACGAGCATGTTTTGCCAGCTTACCACTACCGTAAGCAGTGCTGGTATTACAGTGAGATGTGGAGCTAAATTTTGCTCAATGCTCACTTTTCTGAGGCTAACGCCAGCTTGAAGAAAACTTGTAATACCAGTGTTGGCTTAAGTGAGCGGTAAGAAAAAAAGGCTTGTTAGCACCGTACAGCCTTACTGACAAAAACTAGGAATCTAGCAGTCTGCCTTTAAATAATTCATCAGATTTTTATGTGTGTAATTTTTTTTTATTAATTACTGTTTGAAGGTTTTCTGCTACCAATGGAATGTGTCATAGAACACACAGGTCAGCAGTCTGGTTACTTCCTCCTCTGTTCTTCCTGTGTCTTTATTCCAGTCTCTGTCCTTTTTTTCTCATTTAGATACAATTTAAAAATGTCTTTATAATTTTCAAAATATATGAAATGTGAAATTGGCTCTTTTACAACAGTGTTCTTCAATGAGTTTTTCTATTTTCATAATCCAGTGTAATAACATCACACAGTAACCTACTGTGCTGAAATGTATGACGTGATATAAAAGAAGAGGTAATGTTTGTTTGATTAGCCAAAGTGCAAACTGAAAGAAATCAGATCAGATGCATTTATCAGAAGAAACTACATAGATAGAACTTCCAATCAGGCACAGAATTTTAGGGCCAGAGAAAATATTACAACATATTACATTCTCTAATCCGTTGGAACACATCATTTTCACAGTGGCAAGTCACCAGCCCTCACAACATGATCCAGCTCTGTGAATACTGGAACGGTTGAGTGCGCAGTCATTCCCTTAGATCAGAGCTTTCCAAACTTTTCATGTTGGTGACACACTTTGTAGACCTACATCATTTCGCGACACAGTAATGAAGTTGTACTAGCAAAAAGGAGGTTAAACTAACTTGTTTTAAGGAATACGGACACATACATAAATTATATAATAACAAAATGCATTTACAAGTAACAGTATATATGTGCAAGAATTCAAAAAAGTTTAATAACACCAATTGCTTCTTACTATTTTAATGGGATGTATGAGGTTGATGGGATGAACACAATTTCTGAATATTTGGTGTAATATTAGATAAAGACACTCACATTTCATCATCAAGCATTTTTAAGCTTCCTATCCATATATCAAGAGCAGGAGCAGCAATGCACTACTGGGAGCTAGTTGCAAAAAAAAACCCCACTGACTTCTAACTTCAGCTCAGCGTTTAAAGCTGCCACCCTCAGAGTTCTGTGAGTCTGACTGACTACTGCCCGCGCTGCAAACACACTGCTGTCCCACTCACTGACTACACATGCAGTCACAAGCCAATTAAGGAGACTACACGTACAGTCAAATCCGCCAATGGTAATAGTTTCAGTTCCCACTGAGCTGCGCCAATAGGTAAAGATGATCTGTGACCCACTAGGTATCAATCACGTGTCAACCATGTGATATGCGTAGCAGGCAGGTGGAAAGTCAGAAACCAAAAAACAATTTAAAAAAAAATGTAATTAAAAAAATTTGTGCTGAAGCAGGGACACACCTACACACTGCTGCCGACACACTAGTGTGTCCCGACACACAGTTTGGAAAGCACTGCCTTAGATGGACAGGAGGTATCTGTGTACTGGCAGGGGATGTGCGCATCAATTTACCCATGCTCTATCCAGGCAAACCACCAAACATACAAAATATTAGATCCTGAAGCAAGTTATGTGCAGTAAAAAATGCTGTCTGAATACTCCTATATAAGCAATGTTGGGGCTATGAGATATTTTAAGAAATTTCACAAAGGCAAATTTTACCTTGAGAGCTGTGTATATTTGGAACCTACATTTCTCTTTGTGAACAAGAGCCACATTAAAGTATAGTGCTCAATAAATTGATCAGTTTAAAAATTGTCATTTGAGTGTAGAAAGTGAAAACTTTAAAGGGACACTAAATTGCAAATTAAACATACATTATTCAGATAAAATATGTTCTCATCAGAAAAGAGGACTTTGGACCACTGAGCAACAGAACAGATCTGTTTTTCTTTAGCCCAGGTAAGACACTTCTGACGTTGTTTGTTGTTCAGGAGTTGCTTGACAAGAGGAATACGACATTTGAAGCCCATGTCCAGGATCCGTCTGTGTGTGATGGCTCTTGATGCACTGACTCCAGCCTCAATCCACTCCTTGTGAAAGTCCCCATCACTTTTGAATGGCCTTTTCCTGACAATCCTCTCCAGGCTGCGGTCATCCCTGCTACTTGTGCACCTTTTTCTTCCACACTTTTCCCTTCCACATAACTTTCTATTAATGTGCTTTGATACAGCACTTTGGGAACATCCACCTTCTTTTGCAATTACCCTTTGAGGCATTCCCTCCTTATGGAGGGTGTCACTGATGGTTTTCTGCACAACTGTCAGGTCAGCAGTCTTTCCCATGATTGTGATTCCTACTGAACCAGACTGAGAGACAATTTAAAGGTTCAGGAACCCTTTTCAGGTGTTATGGCTTAATTAGCTGATTAGAGTGGGACACTTTGAGCCTAGAATATTGCACCTTTTCACAATATTCAAATTTTCTGAGATAGTAGATTTGGGGTTTTCATGAGCTGTAAGCCATAATCATCACAATTATGACAAATCACGGCTTGATATCTTGCTTTGCATGTAATGAGTCTATCTCATATATTAGTTTCACCTTTTAGGTTGCATTAGTGAAATAAATGAACTTTTGCATGCGATTCTAATTTTTCGAGTTTCACCTGTACATAGACCCTATAGAAGCGGGCTCTTGTGAGCGCAATGCTTCCGTGCAATGCGAATGCGAAGTTGTGTTCGCATTGCAGCAATGCTTCCGTGCAATGCGAACGCGAAGTTGTGTTCACATTGCACCTCACTTGTAATACCAGCGCACATTAGCGTGCGCTAGTATTACACAGTTGAGCGCGAATATCGCTTTAGCATAAGCGATATTTAGTGCTCAACTTGTTACCTAGCCTTTAATCAGTTTAGTAATACTGGAGATATTAAGTGTAAATGTTGAAATATTGAAATTTTTTATGCCCATATGTGCATATGCAAGGTAGCAATTTTCTATATCATTTCACTGTTAGGGTGCTCATAAGAAAGGAAACAATTATTTGGTTACTACAATTGCATTCTGACCTAGAGCAGTTAACCAACCTAAAAAATGCACTTAAAGGGACACTGAACCCATATTTTTTCTTTCGTGATTCAGATAGAGCATGCAATTTTAAGCAACTTTCTAATTTACTCCTATTATCACATTTTCATAATCATCTTGGTATGTTTATTTCGAAAGCAAGAAGGTAAGTTTAGATGCCGGCCCATTTTTGGTGAACAACCTGGGTTGTCCTTGCTGATTGGACAAAGCACCAATAAACATGTGCTGTCTGTGGTCTGAACCAAAAAATTGCTGTCTCCTTAGCTTAGATGCCTTCTTTTTCAAATAAAGATAGCAAGAGAACAAAGAAAATTTGATAATAGGAGTAAATTAGAGAGTTGCTTAAAATTGCATGCTCTATCTGAATCATGAAAGAAAAATTTGGGTTCAGTTTCCATTTAATGATATCATCCTCATGTGTTTTATATCAGGCATTTATAAAATGTGGCTCTTTTTTAATCTTAAAGGGACAGTCTAGTCCAAAAAAAACTCATGATTCAGATAGGGCATGTAATTTTAAACAATTTTCCAATTTACTTTTATCACCAAATTTTCTTTGTTCTCTTGGTATTCTTAGTTGAAAGCTTAACTTAGGAGGTTCATATGCTAATTTCTTAGACCTTGAAGGCCGCCTCTTAAGAATGCATTTTAACAGGTTTCTCACCACTAGAGGGTGTTAGTTCATGTTTTTCATATAGATAACACTGTGCTCGTGCACGTGAAGTTACCTGGGAGCCATCACTGATTGGCTAAACTGCAAGCCTGTCAAAAGAACAAATAAAGGGGCAGTCTGCAGAGGCTTAGATACAAGATAATCACAGAGGTAAAAAATATATAAATATAACTGTGTTGGTTATGTAAAACTAGGGAATGGGTAAACAAGGGATTATCTATCTTTTAAAACAATAACAATTCTGGTGTAGACTGTCCCTTTAAGGCCTTTAATTTTGTAACATTGCCTTAGAAAATCTATTAATCTTCACACATTTCTCCATGGGCTTATGCTGCATATGGTATGGCAAATAGCCATTGATTAATCATTAAAACATGTAAAGATAATCAATACTGATTTAATCAGAGCACATGTGGCTTAAGATATGACAAGTGACATATGATAACAGTAACAAGCTGTCTTTCTTCATGCTATGTAGTCATATGATATCATATTTGAATGGAAATACACATTGGCACCTTTTTGATGATGCCATAATTAATAGCGATACAAGGCCAGTGTTGTAATCTGATGCTAGCAACATGAAATTTAGAACCCTGACATTTCCCGGGGATTGGTATATATGTGCAGGTCCTCTTTGGTTTCTGCCACTAGATGACCAGAGTAAAGGAAGTAAGATAAACATAATTCAAGATGGTGGAGACTGGGGTGTCCCCCTGGGCAAAGAATATTTATTTTTCTATATAAAAAATGACAGGTTTAAAATTATTTTAAAACATTTATTGTATATGTAGATCTGTTACAACTCAGCTAGTAATTCTAATGCACATGAAAAAAAACAACACATTTTAATATCCCTTTACACAAAGGCTAATGTTTTAAGTTGTTCCTTGGAGAGATTACGTCAGAAACTCTGACTGTCTGTTGTTCATTGAGACAACAACTGGTGAAGCCAGGGGGAAGGCTGAGGCTCGTGTTTAGGTATATAACCAGGGTTGGACCCTCAGCCTTGTTTTCCTGGACAGTTATAAGTTGCAGGATGTCCAGGGAGAATCATGTTTTGTGCCTCTGAACAGCAATTTTCATTTTTATACTAGCACACCCTGTACCATGTGTAACTATCCAGGAAAACATGGCCAACGTGGCAACCCTTTATATAAAACTTGTATTTCAAAGGCCATTTTAAGTTATCCTCATGTGCTACATATCTGTGTACAGATTTCAGCTGCCACCAACAGAACTAATCTTAGCTTAGTGCTATTGAAATCTACGCTACTTTAGCCCATGATTAAGGCCTACTTAGAAACCTAAGTGGAGGACTGAACGCAGATTTCAGCTTGCACTAATGAGTGTAATTAATTAAGCATTGTATGTTGTTAAATGCAAATACACTTTTGGTGACATATTTTAATAAGGTCTAGCTAACTAGTTGATGAAACAGCTTTACTGTATAGGAATTTATAGCTTCTCGTAGAGTATTCCATAGTGCAGAGGCAGTTTTAGACCATACAGAGGGCATCCCATCCTTTACTACTTATCAATACGTTTTATTAGAATTCCGCTTCTCTTTCCCTTCCCTCTTCCTTTGATCCACATAGAGAACTGCACTTGTAAAACTACATTGCTTATTGAGAGCAATTAGTGGCTTTGAAGTAAGGGGGGTGCATAGTAATGAATGACAGGGGATGCATAGCAACTCTAGCCCTCCTAGAAGAGTCAGTACCATGGTAACAGTATCCACAGATATTCTTGTGATGTTTCTTTTGGTGGAACTTGGAAGTGTTGCAGTTCCTATATTTTTTTTATATATATCTTTATATTTTGCTGGTGTTCTATTATATATTAGAATTGTTTTGTACTGCTTCATTTACTGCAGCTATAATTAAGTTGGCTAGCTGCCTTGCTGATATAAGATGTCTTATACGATTTCACATTTTGAATAGTATATATATATATATATATATATATATATATATATATATGATAAATAAACATGAAAAAGAGTGCTAAATTCCCTATATTTTTGAGGTGAAAATGTTGCCAATTATTTTTATGTATCTTTTGGCTAGATTACGAGTTGTGCGTTAAGGTAAATAAAACAGCATTAACAGCTCCTAACGCGGCTTTTTTATGCCCACTGCTATTACGAGTCTTGCAGGTTTAGGGACACCGCACACTTCTTTCGCCTTACCGCAAAACGACTAACGTAAACTTTGTAAACATTTTTTCTATGGGACTTCCATAGCGCCGGTATTACGAGTCTGTCCTGGGAGGCAAAAAAGTGAGCAGTAAACCCTCTACCTCCAAGATCCGTAACGCATTCTAAAGTCAGTAGTTATGAGTTTTACTCTACAACGCCGTAGCATAAATGTTATAACTAAAGTGCTAAAAAGTACACTAACACCCATAAACTACCTATTAACTCCTAAACCGAGGCCCTCCCGCATCGCAAACACTAAAATAAAATTTGTAACCCCTAATCTGCCGTTCCGGACATTGCCGCCACTAGAATAAACATATTAACCTCTAAATTGCCGGACTCCCGCCTCACAAACACTAGTTAAATATTATTAACCCCTAATCTGTCATCCCCAACGTCGCCGCCACTATATTAAATGTATTAACCCCTAAATCTAAGTCTAACCCAAACCCTAACACCCCCTACCTTAAATTTTATTTAAATAAATCTAAAGAAAATTACTATAATTACCTAAATGTTTCCTATTTAAAACTAAATACTTACCTATAACATAAGTAACTAATAGTTACATTGTATCTAGCTTAGGGTTTATTTTTATTTTACAGGCAAGTTTGTATTTATTTTAACTAGGTAGAATAGTTATTAAATAGTTATTAACTATTTAATAACTACCTAGCTAAAATAAATACAAATTGACCTGTAAAATAAAACCTAACCTAAGTTACAATAACACCTAACACTACACTATAATTAAATAAATTCCCTACATTAAATACAATTACATAAATTAAATTAAATTAGCTAAATTACAAAAAAAACAAACACTAAATTACAGAAAATAAAAAACAAATTACAGTTCTTTAAACTAATTACACCTAATCTAATAGCCCTATCAAAATAAATAAAGCCCCCCCCAATAAAAAAACCCTAGCCTAAACTAAACTATCAATAGCCCTTAAAAGGGCCTTTTGCAGGGCATTGCCCCAAAGTAATCAGCTCTTTTACCTGCAAAAAAAAATACAAACAATGCCCCCAACAGTAAAACCCACCACCCACACAACCAACCCCCCCAAATAAAATACTAACTAAAAATACCTAAGCTCCCCATTGCCCTGAAAAGGGCATTTGGATGGGTATTGACCTTAAAAGGGCATTTAGCTCTTTTGCAGGCCCAAAGCCCTAACCTAAAAAATAAACCTACCCAATACACCCTAATTAAGGTAGGAAAAATCCGATTGGCTGATTGGATCAGCCAATAGAATGCGACGTCAATTCTATTGGCTGATCCAATCAGTCAATCGGATTGAAGTTCAATCCAATTGGCTGATTAAATCAACCAATCGGATTTTTCCTACCTTAATTCCGATTGGCTGATAGAATCCTATCAGCCAATTGGAATTCGAGGGATGCCATCTTGGATGACGTCATTTAAAGGACCAGCCATTCATCGGGTAGTCGTCAGCCGAGATGGATGTTCCGCGCCGCAGGTCTTCAAGATGGAGCCGCTCATCGCCGGAAGGATGAAGATAGAAGATGCCGCTTGAATGAAGACTTCTGCTGGATGGAGGACCTCTTCTGCCCCGATCGGATGAAGACTTCTGCCCGGCTGGAGGACTACTTGTGCCTGGATCGGATGAAGAGTTTGGCCCGGCTGGGTGAAGACGGCTCAAGGTAGGGTGATCTTCAATGGGGTAGTGTTAGGTTTATTTAAGGGGGGTCGGTGGGTTTTAGAGTAGGGGTGTGTGGGTGGTGGGTTGTAATGTTGGGGGGTATTGTATTTCTTTTTTTACAGGTAAAAGAGCTGATTACTTTGGGACAATCCCCCTGCAAAAAGCCCTTTTAAGGGCTGATAAAAGAGCTGGTTACACCTGGGGCAATGCCCCGCAAAAAGCCCTTTTAAGGGCTATTTGTAATTTAGTTTAGGGTTGGGAAATTTTATTATTTTGGGGGGCTTTTTTCTTTTATTAGGGGGCTTAGATTAGGTGCAATTAGATTAAACTTTTTGTAATATTTTTTTATTTTTTGTAATTTAGTGTTTGTTTTTTTTGTAATATAGTTTAGTTTATTTAATTGTATGTTATATTAGATAATTGTAGTTAATTTATTTAATTAATTTATTGATAGTGTAGTGTTAGGTGTATTTGTAACTTAGGTTAGGATTTATTTTACAGGTAATTTTGTAATTATTTTAACTAGGTAGCTATTAAATAGTTATTAACTATTTAATAGCTATTGTACCTAGTTAAAATAAATACAAAGTTACCTGTAAAATAAATATAAATCCTAAAATAGCTACAATGTAATTATTAATTATATTGTAGCTATCTTAGGGTTTATTTTATAGGTAAGTATTTAGTTTTAAATAGGAATGATTTAGTTAATAATATTAATATTATTTAGATTTATTTAAATAATAATTAAGTTAGAGGGTGTTAGGGTTAGACTTAGGTTTAGGGGTTAATATATTTAATGTAGGTGGCGGAGGTGTAGGGGGGTCATATTAGGGGTTGATATATTTAATGTAGGTGTCGGCGGTGTAGGGGGATCAGATTAGGGGTTAATATATTTAATGTAGATGGCGGCGGTGTAGGGGGATCAGATTAGGGGTTAATATATTTAATGTAGGTGGCGGCGGTGTAGGGGGATCAGATTAGGGTTTAATATATTTAATGTAGGTGGTGGCGGTGTAGGGGGATCAGATTAGGGGTTAATATATTTAATGTATGTGGCGGCAGGGTCCGGGAGCGGCAGTTTAGGGGTTAATACATTTATTATTAGGAGTGAGAGGGTGGGATTGCAGATATAGGGGTATACTTGTCGGGATGATGTTTGGGAGGCGTGTTAGACAGTTATGGGAGATTTCATATTTTAGTAAGTTTTTGTAGGTGCAGGCAGTTTCTAAAGTGCCATAAGTCACTGGCGACTCCAGAAATTTGTACTTACGCTTATTTCTGGACATCGCTAGTTTGTCCGACTTACAGCACTTTAGCAACTGCCGGCAGGGTTTATGTAATACCCTGATGTGCGAGGTGAAACTACAGGCAGCGTGGGTTCCCTCGCTTGCGCCGAAAACTACGCCGTATATCGGATCACGCCCTTAATGTTTTATTTTTTCTTTGGGTGATGTTTATAGCACTCACCTAATCAGCGTGGTTGCAGAACAACTCACTTCTTTCAATGGGCTTGAGTGACACAGTAGAGAGACACGTGTGCTCTGTAGCCCAATTGCTGTGCAATGCCGGACAGGCCTCTGCATAGAAGATCTGCGCATGCACTTAAGTTATATTTAATACATACAGAGCGGCTGGGACTGCTATGTACATCACTACACTACAGAAAAGAAAAAGGAAGAGGAGAGAGAGGAAAAACACTCAGTAATAAAATTCTTGATTTTTTAAAACAACATCCAAATATTACATTTTAATATAGCTGTTCACATTTTAAAATCATGATGGCTCCACAAGTACATTTAAAAAGTATATGACTAGATTGTCAAGGCAAAATTTAGGACACCTCACTAATGTTGAGGAAGTGGTAAAAAAAACTGTTGAAACTTTTAATGTACACAGGCATGTGAAAAGCCTACAATAAAATGCAACAGTAAAAACTATTGCTAAGATTAAAGGGACATTAACCCATTTTTTTTTCTTTCATGATTCAGATAGCTAATGCCATTTTAAACAACTTTCTAATTTACTTCTAGTATTTTCTAATTTGCTTCATTCTCTTGATATTCTGTGCTGAAAAGCATATCTAGATAGGCTCAGTAGCTTCTGATTGTTGGCTGCACATATTTGCCTCAAGTGATTGGCTCACCCATGTGCATTGCTATTTATTTAACAAAGGATATCTAAAGAATGAAGCAAATTCGATAATAGAAGTAAAATGGAATGTTGTTTAAAATTGTATTCTCTGTCTGAATCATGAAATAATTTTTTGGGGTTTAATGTCCCTTTAAACTGTTGCTATCCTTACGTTCTATTAAGAATAAGAGTAGCTGCACACATTCTCTCTTACACACAAACATTCTCTCACAAACACAGACATACTCTCACACTCACTCACTCAGCGTCCGATTCTCTAAAGGTCTCTGGACATACTAACACACACAAATACATTGTCTCTCACACACACACTCACACACTCACTCTCATGCCCTCTCTCTCACTCACACTCTCATTCACTCTCATCTCACTGGTAAATTCTTTCCTTTTTGTCTTGGGAAAGGGATGTCTTTCAGCTCTATATAGTCTTTTTATGTAATTTTGCCAAACAACACATTTAACCCCCCTCCTCCGTACATCAAGGAATCTCTGATGTTATTAATTTACGTTTTGATGCTCAGTCTATGTGTCTCAGATTGCTGCAGTGACAATATGTCATCTCTCCTGACACAGGTCTGCTAAATGAAAGGAGTCATGGAAGTCCATATTCATGGATGGCCCTGAAGGGCCAGTTGTCAGACTGATCAGCATGGAGTCTCCTGGCATCATCTTTGGCTTTGTTGGGCATCCTGACACCCCTCCCCTCTATGGGCCAGATTATGAGTGGGGTGCTGAATGTTTCCCGCTAGAGATATCGGGTTAATTGCAGCTGTTTGCATGCATTGGAAGGAACGCTTGTATTAGAAGTTCAAAGTAAATGCGAACGCATGAGCGCAATTATGATTACGATAGAATGATTAACGCAACCTCAGACCTTTGGTTAACATAACTGTTACGCAAAACAGAAAAGTGTCACAAAATACATTTAAAAGTACAGTTATGCTCATAATAACACCATCTAATGCTAATTATTTTTAAAAAAATTGCATAAAAAGGGTTCAAACATATGAGGTGAGTCTCACTGGTGTTAGGGAAAAAGGCAGACAAAGGGCATTTACATACAGACATACATATACATATATATGTATACATTTGTATTTATATGTTTATATTTACAGACATATATACACATAAAAACACATAAATACACACACACACTTTTTATATATGTGCGTGTGTGCATTGGAGCCCTTTGCAGTCAAGTAGATGAACATGTAAAAGCATTTATGCAATATTCATATTTAATAAAGTGTTACACTGTGTATTTATTGTAAATCTTCACATAGGGGGAAATGTTCTATGTATTTTTAAATAGATATTACTATATATTTGTATATTTATATACCTATATATAATTTGATATATATATATATATATATATATATATAAATATATGATAAATAGAGAGCACTCTCACTTTCAAAATTCTTTAGTGCCAGGGTGGCAGCAGGTAGAGGGAAGGGGGAGTGTGTCCCCGAAACGTCACGCTTGATAATAAAAATTTGATGAAAAGACCAGTGAGTGCCTTCCTTTACCATATATATATATATATATATATATATATATATATATATATATATATATATATATATATATATATATATATATATAGGTATAGATATATATTTTACAAAAAAACATCATATATATATATATATATATATATATATATATATATATATATGTATTTATGAATACATATAACATATTCTGCTATGTGAAGAATATTGTAATGTGAAATATTCATATTTCCATGTAGGATTAGTGCACTTGAGAAAATGCTTTGAGTTTGCGCGCGAGAAGGGTGGTATTTTTCTTTCCTCCTTTTCGCTCTCCATTGAATTCAGTGGGGGGATACGTTAACGCAGTCACAATATTTGAATTTCGGCTTTTTGCCTGCCTTGCCCATTAAAAAATTAGGGACAGACTGCCCACATTTATGACTGTCCCTAAATAATAGGGACGTCTAGTCACATTACTGATATAAACTTGACATACAATTACAAAATGTTTCATCTAAAATGAATGCACTATGGATGATTTGATCTGGGGGATCAAATATATGTGTTATGTGTTATAGATTTTTAGTTAAAGGGACACTGAACCCAATTTTTTTTTTCTTTCGTGATTCAGATAGAGCATGCAATTTTAAGCAACATTCTAATTTACTCCTATTATCAAATTTTCTTTATTCTCTTGGTATCTTTATTTGAAATGCAAGAATTTAAGTTTAGATGCCGGCCCATTTTTGGTGAACAACCTAGGTTGTCCTTACTGATTGGTGGATAAATTGATCCACCAATCAAAAACTGCTGTCCAGAGTTCTGAACAAAGAAAAAAGCTTAGATGCCTTCTTTTTCAAATAAAGATAGCAAGAGAACGAAGAAACATTGATAATAGGAGTAAATTAGAAAGTTGCTTAAAATTGCATGCTCTATCTGAATCACGAAAGAAAAAAATTGGGTTCAGTGTCCCTTTAAGGATATATATATATATATATATATATATATATATATATATATATATATATATATATATATATATATGTGTATGTGTGTGTATTTTTAGGTAAGGCTATATATGTGTATTTTTTTAGCTAATGCTATACATGTGTATTTTTTAGGTAAGGCTATATATGTGTATTTTTTAGGTAAGGTTATATATGTGTATTTTTTTAGGTAAGGCTATATACTGTATGTGCATTTTTTTAGGTAAGGCTATATATGTGTATTTTTTAGGTAAGGTTATATAAGTGTATTTATATAAGTTTATTTTTTAGGTAGAATGATATATCTGCTAGATATTTATTAATAAATCTGAAATCTGCTCTATAATTTTAATACCGTTCATTTTTAAAGTTTAAATCCTACCAGAAAATGTGTTTTTCAAATGTAAATCAAACAAGCGCAACATTTTCTTGGTTTACTTTGATGTCACATAAGCTATTTTTAGAGCTATATAATAATGGGGAAAATGTTGTTTTTAAAATGTAGGCTGTATTGATAAAAAATAAGACATTGCAAGCCCTTCAAATTCCATGTTAAGGTTTGACCAGTTGGATTACAATATGGGTTAGGAAGTGGCTTGAAGGTAAACATTTAACATGTTTTCAAGAGCTGAAGTTATCCTAAAAGTGCTGAAAATTATGCGTATTCTTTAATTGTGGTTCATAAGTTATATGTTCCTACGAATCCCATCTGATTAGCAGAAATAAATCTAGTTTGACGTCCTTTTAAACTTGCAACTAATATTTGGCCATTGTTTCCATGACTTTAATGGTTGGTAATAGTAAAAATAAGCTACAAAACTAAATAAACCAATAAAGAATTCAGATCCTTAAAAACAGAATTTATGCTTACCTGATAAATTACTTTCTCCAACGGTGTGTCCGGTCCACGGCGTCATCCTTACTTGTGGGAATATCTCTTCCCCAACAGGAAATGGCAAAGAGTCCCAGCAAAGCTGTCCATATAGTCCCTCCTAGGCTTCGCCCACCCCAGTCATTCGACCGACGGACAGGAGGAAAAAAACAGGAGAAACTATAGGGTGCCGTGGTGACTGTAGTTAGAGAAAATAATTAATCAAACCTGATTAAAAAACCAGGGCGGGCCGTGGACCAGACACAACGTTGGAGAAAGTAATTTATCAGGTAAGCATAAATTCTGTTTTCTCCAACATTGGTGTGTCCGGTCCACGGCGTCATCCTTACTTGTGGGAACCAATACCAAAGCTTTAGGACATGGATGAAGGGAGGGAGCAAATCAGGTTACCTAAACAGAAGGCACCACGGCTTGCAAAACCTTTCTCCCAAAAATAGCCTCTGAAGAAGCAAAAGTATCAAATTTGTAAAATTTGGCAAAAGTGTGCAGTGAAGACCAAGTCGCTGCCTTACATATCTGATCAACAGAAGCCTCGTTCTTGAAGGCCCATGTGGAAGCCACAGCCCTAGTGGAGTGAGCTGTGATTCTTTCTGGAGGCTGCCGTCCGGCAGTCTCGTAAGCCAATCGGATGATGCTTTTAAGCCAAAAGGAAAGAGAGGTAGAAGTCGCTTTTTGACCTCTCCTTTTACCCGAATAGACGACAAACAGAGAAGAAGTTTGTCTGAACTCTTTTGTAGCTTCTAAATAGAATTTTAGAGCACGGACTACGTCTAAATTGTGTAAAAAACGTTCCTTCTTTGAAACTGGATTCGGACACAAAGAAGGAACAACTATCTCCTGGTTAATATTTTTGTTAGAAACAACCTTTGGAAGAAAACCAGGCTTAGTACGCAAAACAACCTTATCTGCATGGAACACCAGATAGGGCGGAGAACACTGCAGATCAGATAACTCAGAAACTCTTCTAGCAGAAGAAATAGCAACCAAAAACAAAACTTTCCATGATAACAACTTAATATCTATGGAATGTAGAGGTTCAAACGGAACCCCTTGAAGAACTGAAAGAACTAGATTTAAACTCCAGGGAGGAGTCAAAGGTCTGTAAACAGGCTTGATCCTAACCAGAGCCTGAACAAATGCTTGAACATCTGGCACAGTTGCCAGTCGTTTGTGTAATAAGACAGATAAAGCAGAAATCTGTCCCTTTAGAGAACTCGCTGATAATCCTTTATCCAAACCCTCTTGCAGAAAGGAAAGGATCTTAGGGATTTTGATCTTATTCCATAAGAATCCCTTGGATTCACACCAGCAGATATATCTTTTCCATATTTTATGGTAAATTTTTCTAGTTACCGGTTTTCTGGCTTGAACTAGAGTATCTATCACAGAATTTGAAAACCCACGCTTTGATAGAATCAAGCGTTCAATTTCCAAGCTGTCAGCTGGAGGGAGACCAGATTTGGATGTTCGAATGGACCCTGTACAAGAAGATCCTGTCTCAAAGGTAGCTTCCATGGTGGAACTGATGACATATTCACCAGGTCTGCATACCAAGTCCTGCGTGGCCACGCAGGAGCTATCAAGATCACAGAGGCCCTCTCCTGCTTGATCCTGGCTACCAGCCTGGGAATGAGAGGAAACGGTGGAAACACATAGGCTAGGTTGAAGGTCCAAGGCGCTACTAGTGCATCCACTAGAGTCGCCTTGGGATCCCTGGATCTGGACCCGTAGCAAGGAACCTTGAAGTTCTGACGAGACGCCATCAGATCCATATCTGGAATGCCCCATAATTGAGTCAACTGGGCAAAGATCTCCGGGTGGAGTTCCCACTCCCCCGGATGGAATGTCTGATGACTCAGATAATCCGCCTCCCAGTTTTCCACACCTGGGATGTGGATCGCAGATAGGTGGCAGGAGTGATCCTCTGCACATTTTATTATTTTGGTCACTTCTTTCATCGCCAGGGAACTCCTTGTTCCCCCCTGATGATTGATATAAGCAACAGTCGTCATGTTGTCTGATTGGAATCTTATGAATCTGGCCTTTGCTAGTTGAGGCCAAGCCCTGAGAGCATTGAATATCGCTCTCAGTTCCAGAATGTTTATCGGGAGAAGAGACTCTTCCCGAGACCATAGTCCCTGAGCTTTCAGGGATTCCCAGACCGCGCCCCAGCCCACTAGACTGGCGTCGGTCGTGACGATGACCCACTCTGGTCTGCGGAAGCTCATTCCCTGGGACAGGTGGTCCAGGGTTAGCCACCAACGGAGTGAGTCTCTGGTCTTCTGATCTACTTGAATCACTGGAGACAAGTCTGTATAGTCCCCATTCCACTGTTTCAGCATGCACAGTTGTAATGGTCTTAGATGAATTCGCGCAAAAGGAACTATGTCCATTGCTGCAACCATCAATCCTACTACTTCCATGCACTGAGCTACAGAAGGACGAGGAATAGAATGAAGGACTTGACAAGCGTTTAGAAGTTTTGACTTTCTGACTTCTGTCAGGAAAATCCTTATTTCTAAAGAATCTATTATTGTTCCCAAGAAGGGAACTCTTGTCGACGGAGACAGGGAACTCTTTTCTATGTTCACCTTCCATCCGTGAGATCTGAGAAAGGCCAGAACGATGTCTGTGTGAGCCTTTGCCTTTGAAAGAGACGACGCTTGTATTAGAATGTACGGTACTACTGCAATGCCCCTTGATCTTAGAACCGCTAGAAGGGATCCGAGTACCTTTGTGAAAATCCTTGGAGCAGTGGCTAACCCGAATGGGAGGGCCACAAACTGGTAATATTTGTCCAGAAAGGCGAACCTTAGGAACTGATGATGTTCTTTGTGGATAGGAATATGTAGATACGCATCCTTTAGATCCACGGTAGTCATAAATTGACCTTCCTGGATTGTGGGTAGAATCGTTCGAACGGTTTCCATTTTGAACGATGGTACTCTGAGAAATTTGTTTAGGATCTTTAAATCCAGAATTGGTCTGAAAGTTCCCTCTTTTTTGGGAACTACAAACAGATTTGAGTAAAATCCCATTCCTTGTTCCGCCGTTGGAACTGGGTGTATCACTCCCATCTTTAACAGGTCTTCTACACAATGTAAGAATGCCTGTCTCTTTATTTAGTTTGAGGATAAGTGAGACATGTGGAACCTTCCCCTTGGGGGTAGTTCCTTGAATTCCAGAAGATAACCCTGAGAAACTATTTCTAGTGTTCAGGGATCCTGAACATCTCTTGCCCAAGCTTGAGCAAAGAGAGAGAGTCTGCCCCCTACTAGATCCGGTCCCGGATCGGGGGCTACTCCTTCATGCTGTTTTGTTAGCAGCAGCAGGCTTCTTGGCCTGCTTACCCTTGTTCCAGCCTTGCGTCGGTTTCCAGGCTGGTTTGGTTTGAGAGGCATTACCCTCTTGTTTAGAGGATGCAGAGTCAGAGGCCGGTCCATTCTTGAAATTGCGAAAGGAACGAAAATTAGACTTATTCTTGGCTTTGAAATGCCTATCTTGTGGGAGGGCATGGCCCTTTCCCCCAGTGATGTCTGAAATAATCTCTTTCAATTCTGGCCCAAAGAGAGTCTAACCCTTGAAGGGGATATTAAGCAATTTTGTCTTGGAAGATACATCCGCTGACCAAGACTTTAGCCAAAGCGCTCTGCGCGCCACAATTGCAAACCCTGAATTTTTCGCTGCTAATCTAGCTAGTTGCAAAGCGGCATCTAAAATAAAAGAATTAGCCAACTTGAGTGCGTGAACTCTGTCCATAACCTCCTCATACGGAGTCTCTCTACTGAGCGACTTTTCTAATTCCTCGAACCAGAACCACGCTGCTGTAGTGACAGGAACAATGCACGAAATGGGTTGCAGGAGGTAACCTTGCTGTACAAAAATCTTTTTAAGCAAACCCTCCAATTTTTTATCCATAGGATCTTTGAAAGCACAATTATCCTCGATAGGAATAGTAGTGCGCTTGTTTAAAGTAGAAACTGCCCCCTCGACCTTATGGACTGTCTGCCATAAGTCCTTTCTGGGGTCGACCATAGGAAATAATTTCTTAAATATAGGAGGGGGGACAAAAGGTATGCCGGGCTTCTCCCACTCCTTATTCACTATATCCGCCACCCGCTTGGGTATAGGAAAAGCGTCAGGGTGCACCGGAACCTCTAGGAACTTGTCCATCTTGCATAATTTTTCTGGAATGACCAGGTTGTCACAATCATCCAGAGTAGATAACACCTCCTTAAGCAGTGCGCGGAGATGCTCTAATTTAAATTTAAATGTCACAACATCAGGTTCTGCCTGTTGAGAAATTTTACCTGAATCTGAAATTTCCCCATCCGACAAAACCTCCCTCATGACCCCTTCAGATTGGTGTGAGGGTATGACAGAGCAATTATCATCAGCGCCCTCCTGCTCTACAGTGTTTAAAACAGAGCAATCACGCTTTCTCTGATATGCAGGCATTTTGGATAAAATATTTGCTATGGAGTTATCCATTACTGCCGTTAATTGTTGCATAGTAATAAGCATTGGCGCGCTAGAAGTACTAGGGGCCTCCTGCGTGGGCAAAACTGGTGTAGACACAGAAGGAGATGATGTAGAACTATGTCTACTCCCTTCATCTGATGAATCATCTTGGGCAACTACTATCTGTGGCAATACTGTCCTTACTTTGTTTGGACGCTATGGCACAATTATCACACAATTTTGAAGGGGGACACACATTGATCTTCAAACATATAGAACATAGCTTATCTGAAGGTGCAGACATGTTAAACAGGCTTAAACTTGTCAAAAAAGTACAAAAAACGTTTTAAAACAAAACTGTTACTGTCTCTTTAAATTTTAAACAGTGCACACTTTATTACTGAATATGTGAAAAAGTATGAAGGAATTGTTCAAAATTTACCAAATTTTCACCACAGTGTCTTAAAGCATTCAAAGTATTGCACACCAATTTTCAGAGCTTTAACCCTTAAAATAAAGAAACCGGAGCCGGTTACAGTTTTAACCCCTCTACAGTCCCAGCTACAGCCTTTGCTGCGACTTTACCAAACCCAGGGGGGAATACGATACCAGATGAAGCCTTCTAGGAACTTTTCCAACTACTTTCAGATCCTCACACATGCATCTGCATGTCTTGCTCTCAAAAGTAACTGCGCAGTAATGGCGCGAAAATGAGGCTCAGCCTACAACTGGGAAGGCCCTTCCTGACTGGAAAGGTGTCTAACACAGTGCCTGACGTTAAAAAACGTTCCCCAAGCTTATAAGTGTGAATTACAAGCATAAACATGTATAAAATGCCCAAATAAAGCAATCGATTTTGCCCATAAAAGTGTCTACCAGTTTTATAGCCCATATTAAGCCCTTTATTCTGTTTGAGACTAAGAAAATGGCTTACCGGTCCCCATGAGGGGAAATGACAGCCTTCCAGCATTACACAGTCTTGTTAGAAATATGGCTTGTCATACCTTAAGTAGAAAAGTCTGCTAACTGTTTCCCCCAACTGAAGTTACTTCATCTCAACAGTCCTATGTGGAAACAGCAAACGATTTTAGTTACTGTCTGCTAAAATCATCTTCCTCTCACAAACAGAACTCTTCATCTTTTTCTGTTTCAGAGTAAATAGTACATACCAGTACTATTTTAAAATAACAAACTCTTGATAGTAGAATTAAAAAACTACAACTAAACACCACATACTCTTAACCATCTCCGTGGAGATGTTGCCTGTGCAACGGCAAAGAGAATGACTGGGGTGGGCGGAACCTAGGAGGGACTATATGGACAGCTTTGCTTGGACTCTTTGCCATTTCCTGTTGGGGAAGAGATATTCCCACAAGTAAGGATGACGCCGTGGACCGGACACACCAATATTGGAGGAATGGAATTTAGAATGGGACTGTGATGTACACATTTTGTTTAAACATATGATTCTATCATTATTTTATTGACATTTATAGGGTCTTAAAAATGAACATCTAAAATTTTGTTAATAATAGACTTTATTAAGCATGGAAATCAATGATCCTCACCCTTGTACTGTCTACGCTTTGACATTACTTTAATGAATAGCTCACCACAGCTGCACTGGTCCATGAACAATAATGGCCTTCGAAACAGAACAATGGAGAACCTTTTGTCATTTATTTCTTATCAATGATTTCAAGACACCACTTTGTGTCACAGGAAGTAAAACTGAAAGATACATAATTTCACAGCCTTGCAAATGCATTCAAAAAGATTAAATATTAACTTGGTGTGTATGTGTGTGGGCTATTCCCCTTGTAAAGCAGCAGCATTGCAACAATGTTTGGCAGCTACAAATTTTACTTCATTTATATCAAAACATTGCACACAATAAAATAACATATTTAAAGGGATATAAAAAAGCAAAAAGCAAATGCTCTATATTAGGGTATTTTATAATTACACTTCTGCTTGCATATAAATGTGTTTATCAGCTGTAAAGGGATTAAACATATAGGGGTCGATCACAATCCTTTTGATCCTGTTCATCTACATTTTTTGGATTCCAATCCATGTTTTTCAAGTTCTCAGTTATTGCAATCCAAGTAATTAACTAACATACTAGAAAAGTTCAGATTAGATCTAAGCAGATAGCGCTAAAATTGTCTATATGTTGCATGGGCAGAAATGGCTTCACAGATCACAATCTTCCTGACCACGAGTTTTGCATTTTATTTCAGCAACAAATGGACACACCAAATTCAACACACAAAAGGTGTTGGTAACAGTGACAGATGCCATTTTAGATGTGTATATCAATATATGGTCTAGGTTCATTAGACCTATATTCAGTAATATTGTTTAGTCACTCAGTAGTGGGTCAGAACATACATTTACATATGTGTATGTATATAATAGACAGATAAATATGTGATATCTCCTTCAGTTAACGAGATCTGCAAGAAAAGGGAAATCACATGTGCAACATCAAGAAGTGGCGTTTAGCAATCATGCTCTTACTATCTTTGTATTTCATACTGACATTTTCAGTATTGTTAAGTAGAGCATTCTTATCTTTAGGAACAGTGTTTCTCTCTGCAGTTTTGTTGTTGCGATTGGGATGTTATCTATTTGTCATTCAGTTACTTAATATTGCATGCCCTATCTGAATCAAAAGTTTATTTTTTACTTTTCAATACAGTTCAGCAATATTTTACATGAAAACTATAAAACAAAGGTAGTGAATGGGTGCCACTGTATTGCTTGGATTCACTAACTGCAATACTTAAAAATTATTTTTTCTTATGAATCCATTTTGTATATCAACAATAAAGTATCACTGAGTTTAAAGAACAAAATAACTAACATTTAAAAAGACATTTAAGAAACATTAAACAGGTACCATAGGCTTTAAGAGATTTGTTTTTCCAAAGATTCTAACCAACTGGTGCATGCACACTCAAAAAGGCCATTGCACTTAGTAGACTGTAATGATGTGTAGATAGTATAAAGTTTTAAAAATTGAATGGTAAAATAAATGAACATTAAAGTGATGGTTAACTCTCCCATTTTTAAAATCAAATTCAGAATGTTAGTGATATTTTAGATGGAGTTTAATTCATCAGTTGTAACAAAGATGCAATTAACTTATTTTTTAATATAGATATGAAATTCAAATTCCCTGTGCTCCTTTGCCCGCTTCAAAAGTCAATTTTTATGTGAGCTAATGGTTCAAATTGTTGTCCAATCAGGGCTCTCCCCATATGGCACTTTTGTTGTAGCTAAAGCACTGATTGGAGAACAATTCAAACCATTAGCTCAGAGAAAAATTTACTTTTGAAGTGGGCGGTGGGGCGCGGGTTATTTGACTTTCATATCTATATTAAAAAGTAAGTTATAGCGCATCATTGTTACAGCTGAGGAATTAAACTCCATCTAAAATATCACTAACATTCTGGATCTAATTTTAAAAAGGGGAGAGTTTACCATCACACTGACAGTCTTTTGTAAAAGGTATTTGCAATAAAAATGTATTAGATGCATTCATATTAAAGAGACATTTAATTCTATTTTTTTCTCCCTTTTAATTGTCACCAAATTTCTATTTTACCTGCCAGACTATATGAACTTGCTTACAGATAGCTCTTTTACCTTTATTTCTTCATTTGATAATAAATGTGTTTGTTATAGAAAACTCCACCTATACTAAAAATGTCAGTATTGCTGAAGAAAACAGTGTAAATATAAGACAGCAGCAGAAATCAACCTCCTTGTGGAAGATGGAGAAAGAGACCCACCCATTGGAAGCAGTTTTCCCAAAGGAGCTTCAAATACAATGAAGTTTTATTAGCTGCATGTCTGTGTAGGTTTGTCAATATATTTCCAAGTAAAATTGATGGGGAAAGTGTGTTTCTTCAAACTATGTGAAACTAAGACTGCTCAATAGGGAGTATTTATCATTGTAAATTAACCATAAATAAATGGACATTTTAAAAAATAAAATTGTAATGCATATGGAAATAGCATTATTGAAACAATTTTTTGCATAAAAAGGATACGTTGAAGCTCTTTATTTTAAATTTGAACTCTTATTTCTCACTGGCAGGTAAAGAAAACTCCAACAGCTATATTGGTTGAGTAACACATTTTACCATTGTTTAGATGTATTTGGTGAGCGCACATAAACATTTCAGAATAACTTTTTAAATCATTTATACTAAACACTGAATATATCCCTGTATAGTATGGAGATTGGTATATAGACTGAAGGTTTTCCAACAGTTGAGCGAAAGACATAAAATATGAAGTCTCTCATTGTTTTTATTTAAACCACAAAGAAATCATAATAAAGGATCTTTATGACAAAGAAAATCAGTTTGATTATTGTTAACCTGTGTACACAGTACTATCATTATCTATCAAGCTACATATTATTTGGACAATAGGGACATAAAAAAAAACAATCTTCTTCTTGAAATTATTTACATGCAGCAGGATACGTAAAAACAATAGGAGACATAGTAATCTATACATTTGGTAACTTGAGTGGCTGCCATTGATTTTTATATAACTACTAGATAAGGGGCCTCTGGCCTCATTGTATCAGTGTTGTGGACACAGGGGCATAATTACAGGGGTATCAGATGTCTCATTTGAGACCTCTAGGGGGCCCTCCAATACGCAGTGGCATCACTGCACCTGTGTCATGTCTTCTCCTCGGCATGCTATCCTGTAAACAAGACTCACAGTTTAAGGAAAGTATATGTATTCACCTTACAATATGATGATTGGGTTTTCAAGATGAATGCAATAGTGTTGCTGTACAGAAAAACCTGCCTCCATATTTGTACAGGAAGGCTGTGCATATCCTTTGGCACAGACTAACCAGGAAGGAAGAATGACTCCTTCCTGAGCTGATTACAAACAGCCAGAAAGAGTGATTTTGAAATAGGTTCCCCAATACATTCTTTGCCCTGGGGTCTGGCATGGTCTAGTTACACCCCTATGTGGACGATACCACTATCTTCAACAGAAAAACTGAAAAGCCTGCATACTTCACCCTTCTAGGAAGTACAAAATATTAATAGAAGATGACACTCACTAGTATTACTTTGTTAACCCTTTCACTGCTGATTTATTTTCAAACTCTTGTGCTAGTGTTTTTTTTTAAATGTTTGGACCTCATTAGATTTACACATAAAATTTTAACTTTTTTTTCAGCAGACCTCATTTTTTTTTCAGCAAACCTAACATTTTTAGAAAATAACGTTAGTTTGAAAAAATATCATAATATGAAAAAACACCACCATACGAAATGCAAAAAAACCCTTACTTTTGTTGTGCAGTTTTCTATGGTGTGCATATAAAATAGCACAGAAGTCATTATTTCCTAAATATTTCAAACACATTTTATTGCCCCATATTCATTTCACCTTCCCAAAATAGCACTGTTTATGATGTTATACTTATATGGTTTTAATCAAAATGAAGAATTTTTGTCACTATTTGCCATCTAGCAATTCATGCAGAAAAGGAGTAGGTACACAATATCTAGCCGTACAAATATTGGGCTAGATTACAAATGGAGAGCAAATTTATTGCACTCTTCAAAAAGGGCAAATTTACGGGTGCACGATAAATAACCATTCATTACAAGTGGTTGGTTATTGCTACCGCAAAGGTCAGGCCTTTGGTCAATTTTTTGAACTTCCACCAATTGCCCCCAAAATAACACGTGAAAAAGCTTTTTTTTTTTAAATAAAGCATTTTTTAAAAAAAAAAAACAACAACTGAACTAAGCCTTTACATTGAGGTCTATGGGGACTATGTGTTCCCAGTAAATGTATATGTATATGTTCATATAAATATATATTTATGTGTTAATATGTGTTAATATACACATATTAACACATAAATATATATTTATATAAGTATATACATATATATATATATTTGCTGCCCACAGCATGAGAATGAGGCTCCCATTGGAACCTATGGGAGCGCGCTCTCATGACCGATATTTTGCGCTCAACTTGTAATCTAGCCCTTTATGAGGGACATGACAGGACTCTAGTCTGCATTCCCCATCTGTAGTGTGTGTGTGTGTGGGGGGGGGTCCTCAGGATCCAGATCAGAAGGTGGACCCCCTTGGATGACAAACCTGTGTGCTTCATTTGCACTACAGTAGAGATGTGAATGACGAGAATGCTTTATCATGTACATCTAAGTGGTTAATAGATATTTTAATGCAAAAACAAAATAACAAGCTCTGCCTCAGCAGTGTATGCAAATTTGGATGACTGACCCTAGATAACTACGGTATCATAAGCTATCATTTTATAATTATCTGCATGTGAACAGTTGGATGTTGATGCTTTCACAATCAACCATTTTTATTGTTTATCACAGCACATTTTCATTATTAGTTTGGTGAAAAAACTCCTATACTACACAAGTGCCAGTCTTTAAAGGCTGATTACAATATTAAATATTTAACAACATATTTATGGGACTATTTTTCACATATCAAATTTAACAGCTAAAAGAACTTGATAAACCCCAGAAAACACTTTTCTACTTATTACGAGAAGCCCGAAAAGTTTTTGAATTTACCTTTGGTTGTGGCAAAACTCAGTGACATTACCCCACCTTATTGTATGACATAAGGAAGTAACATTATCAGATACAATGCTACCGGCTCATTCAATCAAAGTGAAAACATTAATATTAAGCACGTTAAAATGAATAACAAATATATATGCCCACTATACTGATAATATCCCTGTTCAAATCTTTTACAGAGACATACACACATATCTTTGTGGGTTTGGCGCACAACAGGTTAATTGCACATTACACACTATTAAAAGGAATCGGTCAGCATATAAGCTGTTATATAATTGCTAACCCCCTGAAATCACCATTTTGTTTGCACTAAATCTTGACCATTTGGTTTTTAGACTAGGAAATTGTGAGTTTAATGATTTTTAGTTGTTTTCCAGAGGTAGAATTCTGAGATTAAGGGGTAAAATATTTTAATATTAAAATATAAAGCAAAAACAATAAAAGTTGCTGTTATTATTATTATTGTTTTTTTTTATTGTTTTTGCTTTATATTTTAATATTAAAATCTTTTAGCAGTATCTGCCTTGTACTACTCATCTTTTCTCTCTGCAATCTGAGGCCTAGATTTAGAAATGGGCGGTAGCCGTCAAAACCAGCGTTAGAGGCTCCTAACGCTGGTTTTTACCGCCCTCTGGTATTTGGAGCCAGTCATTAAAGGGTCTAACGCTCACTTTCCAGCCGCGACTTTTCCATACCGCAGATCCCCTTACGTCAATTGCGTATCCTATCTTTTCAATGGGATCTTTCTAACACCGGTATTTAAAGTTGTGGCTGAAGTGAGCGTTAGAAATCTAACGACAAAACTCCAGCCGCAGAAAAAAGTCAGTAGTTAAGAGCTTTCTGGGCTAACGCCGGTTTATAAAGCTCTTAACTGCTGTGCTCTAAAGTACACTAACACCCATAAAATACCTATGTACCCCTAAACCGAGGTCCCCCCACATCGCCGCCACTATATTTACATTTTTTAACCCCTAATCTGCCGCTCCGTATACCGCCGCCAACTACGTTATTCCTATGTACCCCTAATCTGCTGCCCCTAACACCGCCGACCCCTATATTATATTTATTAACCCCTAATCTGCCCCCCACAACGTTGCCGCCAGCTACCTACAATTATTAACCCCTAATCTGCCGACCGGAGCTCACCGCTAGTATAATAAATGTATTAACCTCTAATCCGCCTCACTCCCGCCTCAATAACCCTAAAATAAATAGTATTAACCCCTAATCTGCCCTCCCTAACATCGCCGACAGCTAACTTCAAGTATTAACCCCTAATCTGCCGATCGGAGCTCACCGCTACTCTAATAAATTGTTTAACCCCTTAAGCTAATTCTAACCCTAACACTAACACCCCCCTAAGTTAAATATAATTTTTATCTAACAAAATAAATTAAGTCTTATTAAATAAATTATTCCTATTTAAATCTAAATACTTACCTGTAAAATAAATCCTAATATAGCTACAATATAAATTATAATTATATCTTAGCTATTTTAGGATTAATATTTATTTTACAGGCAACTTTGTAATTATTTTAACCAGGTACAATAGCTATTAAATAGTTAAGAACTATTTAATAGCTACCTAGTTAAAATAATTACAAAATTACCTGTAAAATAAATCCTAACCTAAGTTACAATTAAACCTAACACTACACTATCAATAAATAAATTAAATAAACTACCTACAATTATCTACAATTAAACCTAACACTACACTATCAATAAATAAATTAAATACAATTCCTACAAATAAATACAATTAAATAAACTAACTAAAGTACAAAAAATAAAAAAGAACTAAGTTACAAAAAAATAAAAAAATATTTACAAACATTAGAAAAAAATTACAACAATTTTAAACTAATTACACCTACTCTAAGCCCCCTAATAAAATAACAAAGACCCCCAAAATAAAAAAATGCCCTACCCTATTCTAAATTAGAAAAGTTCAAAGCTCTTTTACCTTACCAGCCCTGAAAAGGGCCATTTGCGGGGCATGCCCCAAAGAATTCAGCTCTTTTGCCTGTAAAAAAAAACATACAATACCCCCCAACATTACAACCCACCACCCACATACCCCTAATCTAACCCAAATCCCCCTTAAATAAACCTATCACTAAGCCCCTGAAGATCTTCCTACCTTGTCTTCACCATGCCAGGTATCACCGATCGTTCCAGGCTCCGAAATCTTCATCCAAGCCCAAGCGGGGGCTAGACATCCATCATCCGACGGCTGAAGAAGTCCAGAAGAGGGTCCAAAGTCTTCATCCTATCCGGGGCGTCATCCAAGATGGCGTCCCTCGAATTCCGATTGGCTGATCAGAATTTTCCTACCTTACTTCTGATTGGCTGATAGAATCCTATCAGCCAATTGGAATTCAAGGGACGCCATCTTGGATGACGTCCCTTAAAGGAACCGTCATTCATCGGGAAGTCGTCGGAAGAAGAAGATGGGTCTGCGGTGGAGGTCTTCAAGATGGAGCCAGTCCTCATCGGATGAAGATAGAAGATGCCGCTTGGAAGAAGATAGTTGCCGGTCCGGATCTACTCTTCTTCCCAGATAGGATGAAGACTTTGGACCCTCTTCTGGACTTCTTCAGCCGTCGGATGATGGATGTCTAGCCCCCGCTTGGGCTTGGATGAAGATTTCGGAGCCTGGAACGATCGGTGATACCTGGCATGGTGAAGACAAGGTAGGAAGATCTTCAGGGGCTTAGTGTTAGGATTATTTAAGGGGGGTTTGGGTTAGATTAGGGGTATGTGGGTGGTGGGTTGTAATGTTGGGGGGGTATTGTATGTTTTTTTTTACAGGCAAAAGAGCTGAATTCTTTGGGGCATGCCCCGCAAATGGCCCTTTTCAGGGCTGGTAAGATAAAAGAGCTTTGAACTTTTGTAATTTAGAATAGGGTAGGGCATTTTTTTATTTTGGGGGTCTTTGTTATTTTATTAGGGGGCTTAGAGTAGGTGTAATTAGTTTAAAATTGTTGAAAATTTTTTCTAATGTTTGTAAATATTTTTTTTATTTTTTGTAACTTAGTTCTTTTTTATTTTTTGTACTTTAGTTAGTTTATTTAATTGTATTTATTTGTAGGAATTGTATTTAATTTATTTATTGATAGTGTAGTGTTAGGTTTAATTATAGATAATTGTAGGTAGTTTATTTAATTTATTTATTGATTTAGTGTAGTGTTAGGTTTAATTGTAACTTAGGTTAGGATTTATTTTACAGGTAATTTTGTAATTATTTTAACTAGGTAGCTATTAAATAGTTCTTAACTATTTAATAGCTATTGTACCTGGTTAAAATAATTACAAAGTTGCCTGTAAAATAAATATTAATCCTAAAATAGCTAAGATATAATTATAATTTATATTGTAGCTATATTAGGATTTATTTTACAGGTAAGTATTTAGATTTAAATAGGAATAATTTATTTAATAAGAGTTAATTTATTTAGTTAGATAAAAATTATATTTAACTTAGGGGGGTGTTAGGGTTAGGGTTAGACTTAGCTTTAGGGGTTAAAATATTTATTAGAGTAGCGGTGAGCTCCGATCGGCAGATTAGGGGTTAATACTTGACGTTAGGTGTCGGCGATGTTAGGGAGGGCAGATTAGGGGTTAATACTATTTATTATAGGGTTATTGAGGCGGGAGTGAGGCGGATTAGGGGTTAATAACTTTATTATAGTAGCGGTGCGGTCCGCTCGGCAGATTAGGGGTTAATAAGTGTAGGCAGGTGGAGACAACGTTGAGGGGGGCAGATTAGGAGTTAATAAATATAATATAGGGGTCGGCGGTGTTAGGGGCAGCAGATTAGGGGTACATAGGGATAATGTAGGTAGCGGAGGTTTACGGAGTGGCAGATTAGGGGTTAAAAAAATATGCAGGTGTCAGCGATAGCGGGGGCGGCAGATTAGGGGTTAATAAGTGTAAAGTTAGGGGTGTTTAGACTCGGAGTACATGTTAGAGTGTTCGGTGCAGACGTAGGAAGTATTTCCCCATAGAAAACAATGGGGCTGCATTAGGAGCTGAACGCTGCTTTTTTGCAGGTGTTAGGTTTTTTTTCAGTTCAAATGGCCCCATTGTTTTCTATGGGGGAATCGTGCACGAGCACGTTTTTGAAGCTGGCCGCGTCCGTAAGCACCGCTGGTATCTAGAGTTGCAGTGGCGCTAAATTATGCTCTACGCTCCCTTTTTGGAGCCTAACGCACTGAAAACCCAGCCATTCTGTGAACTCTAAATACCAGCTGTATTTAAAAGGTGCGGGGGAAAAAAAGCACGCGTAGCTAACGCACCCCTTTGGCCGCCAAACTCTAAATCTAGCCGTGAGACTTTTGGAATACAACTTTCCTTCCCTTGGGAGACCATATGAGATTAGTCAGCTGGTGACTACAAACATCCAGCCTGCTAGATTTGCACTTCCAAATGTGAGTACTTTACTTGTTTTTCACATACTGTTTTGGTAACACCATTGATCTGCACCACTGGGCGGGTTATTTCTGTGTTTTTAACAAGAGACCAACCTCCTATTGAGGGTTCTGTAAAACAGTCAGCTGGAGCATAGCTACAGCATAGTTGCCAACAGTCCCTGATTTCCAGGGACAGTCCCTGGATTTTGTTGTATGTCCCTGGATTATTTTTGTCCCTGGAAATGTCCCTAAAAATTTCCTTTGCACAACATTTGTTGTTTGCATATACTGTATATATATATATATATATATATATATATATATATATACATATATATATATATATATATATATACACACACATACACATATACAGATAGATAGATGATAAATAGATATAGTGTATTATTTCAATATAATTAATTCCTAATGGAATATTGTTATTATTATTGAATGGGTTCACATATTATTTGTCTTTCTAATTTTGATGCTGTGTTGTAAAAATAACCATATGCCCAGAATGTGTTCCAGAGACTGGGTAGGTGTAAGAGCTTGGTGCTGTAATCTGTATAATAAACTATGGATAAGTCTAAATTATACTATTACTGTGTGTGTTTTGATTGCAGAACTTAGTGGGCGGAGCAGTTGAACAGTAGGTCGTCAATACTCCAGTAATCCGCTTGCTTGCTCTGCTGCAAAGTGTCCCTGGAATTTTTTTTGAAATGCTGGCAACTATGATACAGTGCTTTTCATTTGTGAGTACCTTTTCACTATAACTTAAGAACCTTTACCACCTGTTACCATTTCTCTGCACTATGAGGCACTCTTCTTTGTTTCATTCATATATAGTACATCTGTGTATGATGTGTAATGTATATGCATTATACTGTACAAATGTTACTTATACATTATTTTTTTATTTTTGCATGTTGTTTTGCTTTAAAAACAAGATTAACATTATGTGATGTTACTATCCTGTATAAAAAATGGCCACAGGTTTTCTCAGTCATGATAGTACATTTTGAAATATTTTTCACACTGTAAAATGTGTTTTGTAAAAAAGTGTAATTTCTAACATTAAAACTAACGAGCCGCTTCTTTCTCACTGTATTGATTGTGTTTAGGAAAACTGTATCACACTGTACAGATCGCGTCTATGAAAACTGTATCACCTACCATATTTATGCAATATCATGTAGCAATCAGGATTTAGCGGCACAGCACAATACAGTTTTCATAAATGTGATTGCTACAGTGTGAAAAAAGCGGCTCATTAATTTCCCTGCCCACCACCAAGGAAGCTATTGATATTTAGTGCCAATCTTCTAACGGTTCAGGGAGCCCCTAAGGAAAGCTTTATTTTTATGTTTTTCCTCATGCCCATAACCCTAGTCTAAGGTGGTCCTAATATTCAGTTTTCATTTAATGTAATTTAAAATCTTGTTTAATAAGTTATTGTCCATTTGTCTTATAAACTAAAAACACATCTTTATTGTAAATCCGAATCTGAAATACACGACTAATATATAAGCAATTAGTTTTGCACTTGCAATGGAGACTTTAATTCCTAATGTGCTTAAAATCAATATATAGACATACACAATCATTTGTAATCTCCTTTTTAGATCCAAAATCAACTCCCAGTTGGTTATACTTTTAGAGCCTTTAATACCTGCATGTTTATGTCGTCAAATGAAGTATACATTTAAATTTACATTGTAGTGAAAAATGATGTGCTCTAATTCATCATTTTAGCTCTACTGTGATTGGCACATTGCTGATGCTGGTTGGCTCATTGGTCATTTCTGCTCAGGACCAGCAGTTCTCTATGGCTTTTGAGCTGGAGTTTAACCACTTTGCAGGGTTAAACACATTGACTTGCAGCGTCAGTAATACTAAAGTTACACACTATAACAAATTAGAACATGTAAAGTTTGCACTTTAATGTTCATAATGAAACTTTCATGATTCAGATACAGCATGTAATTAAATAAACAAAAACAAAACAGTTTTCCAATTTATATCTATTATCAACTTGTGCAGTCTTCCTATATGCAGAGGGTCTGAGGCACCTACTCCTAGAGAGCATGTGCAAGAGTGCAAAGTGTATACTTATAGAAGTCAGTGATTAAGGAAGGACATTTTGAATTTGAATTTGAAATTTCCCAGAAAAAAATCTATTGCTTATTTGAAATCCAGACTAAGGCCCCGATGATTGAAAGTGCTGCGAGGTAACAATATATTCAAAAGGGATCCAACGTGATGTCGAGAATGCCTGCAAAATAATAAAAAATGCTGGGATTACTGTTTAAAGGCAGCATTGCAGAGAGGCGTTTTGCAATACATCGCAATGGATGTCGATGCTGACAAAATATTCCAAGCAGCATTGACGATGTAAAGTAAAGGATCCCTTTTAAATATATTGCACCAAGCCTAATAAATATATCTATGTGCCCCTAAACTGACATAACCCACCACTGCAAACTAACCCTATACTACTTAACTCCTAAACTGCCAATTGCCCACCGCAATAAACTTCACAAGCTATAAACCCCTATACCGCCATAACCCCCATCGCAAACACCCTCTTACCTATTAACCCTAAACTGCCACAACCTACAATGCAAACTAGCCTTACACTACTTAACTACCCACCAATACCCCTAGCCTTACACCCCTTTGTTAAAGAAAATAGCAAACACCAAAATTACACAGAATAAAAAACACATTACCAAAAAAAAAAAAAAAAAAGCACTACCAATCATAAAAACAGCCAGATATGCCTATCCTAAAACTAAAGTCACTTTAAAAAAGAAACAACCCAAAAATAAAAACCCCTATACTAACACTAAGGGGGGTAGTTATCAAGCCGTCTACTTTTCTGGCTTCGCCGGCCCAATACGTCCGCCTAAGCTCGCCTACCTTCGCCGCCGCAGACCTGAAAAAATACGCCTAAGTTATCAAATAAAGCTGTCAAAAAGCCGCGGGGCGATGAACAGCGGACTGTGACAGTTATCACTCATCTGATCTCGCTGCCCTTCGGCTTTTTCCCAGCTTTATTGCTAGCCTGTCACTAAGCACTCACACTAAACTGCACTGTTCTACCCCCTATACCGGCGCCCCCGGAGCCCCCCGCAACTAAATAAAGTTACTAACCCCTAAACCGCCTCTCCTAGACCCTGCCGCAAGTCTTATAAATGTATTAACCCCTAAACCGCCGCTCCTGGACACCGCTGCCACCTACATTATACCTAGAAAACCCTATCCTGCCCCCCCTATACCGTCGCCCTCTATTATAAAATTATTAACCCCTATCCTGCTGATCCCGCACCTCTCCGCAACTAAATAAATAGTTTAACCCCTAAACCGCCGCTCCATGAACCCGCCGCAACCTATATTAAACCTATTAACCCCTATCCTGCCCCCCCTACACCGTCGCCACCTATAATAAATTTATTAACCCCTAATCTGCCCCCCCTACACCGTCGCCACCTATAATAAATTTATTAACCCCTATCCTGCCCCCCACTACGCCGCCGCCACTGTAATAAAATGATTAACCCCTAAACCTAAGTCTAACCCTAACCCTAACGCCCCCCTAACTTAAATATTAATTAAATAAATCTAAATAAATTAACTCTTATTAACTAAATGAATCCTATTTAAAACTAAATACTTACCTATAAAATAAACCCTAATATAGCTACAATATAAATAATAATTATATTGTAGCTATCTTAGGATTTATTTTTATTTTACAGGTACCTTTCAATTTATTTTAACCATGTACAATAACTATTAAATAGTTATTAACTATTTAATAGCTTACCTAGCTAAAATAAAGAGAAATGTACCTGTGAAATAAATCCTAACCTAAGTTACAATTACACCTAACACTACACTATACTTTAATAAATTATTCCTATTTAAAAATAAATACTTACCTGTAAAATAAACCCTAAGATAGCTACAATGTAATTAATAATTATATTATAGCTATCTTAGGATTTATATTTATTTTACAGGTAACTTTGTATTTATTTTAGCTAGTTAGAATAGTTATTAAATAGTTATTAACTATTTAATAACTACCTAGCTAAAAGAAATACAAAATTACCTGTAAAATAAATCCTAACTTAAGTTACAATTAAACCTAATACTACACTATCATTAAATTAACTAAATAAACTACGTACAAATAACTACAATTAAATACAATTACATAAACTAACTAAAGTACAAAAAATAAAAAAGCTATGTTACAAAAAATAAAAAATTAAGTTACAAACATGTTAAAAATATTACAACAATTTTAAGCTACTTACACCTAATCTAAGCCCCCTAATAAAATAACAAACCCCCCCAAAATAAAAAAAATCCCTACCCTATTCTAAATTAAATAAATTTCAAAGCTCTTTTACCTTACCAGCCCTTAAAAGGGCCATTTGTGGGGGCATGCCCCAAAAAGTTCAGCTTTTTTGCCTGTAAAAGAAAAATACAACACCCCCCCCAACATTAAAAACCACCACCCACATACCCCTAATCTAACCCAAACCCCCCTTACAAAAACCTAACACTAATCCCCTGAAGATCATCCTACCTTGAGTCGTCTTCACTCAGCCGAGCCACCGATGGAACTGAAGAGGACATCCGGAGCAGAAGAAGTTAATCCTCCAAGCGGCGCTGAAGAAATCTTCCATCCGATGAAGTCATCATCCAGGCGGCGCTGAAGAAGTCTTCGATCCAGCCGATGTCATCTTCAAAGAGGCGCTGAAGAGGTCTTCTATCCGGGCGAAGTCATCTTCCAAGCCGGGTCTTGAATCTTCCTTCCGCCGACGCGGAACCACCTTCTTCACCGACGGACTACGACGAATGACGGCTCCTTTAAGGGACGTCATCCAAGATGGCGTCCCCTCAATTCTGATTAGCTGATAGGATTCTATCAGCCAATCGGAATTAAGGTAGGAAAATCTGATTGGCTGATGGAATCAGCCAATCAGATTCAAGTTCAATCCGATTGGCTGATCCAATCAGCCAATCAGATTGAGCTCGCATTCTATTGGCTGATCAGATTTTTCCTACCTTAATTCCGATTGGCTGATAGAATCCTATCAGCCAATCGGAATTGAGGGGACGCCATCTTGGATGACGTCCCTTAAAGGAGCCGTCATTCGTCGTAGTCCGTCGGTGAAGAAGGTGGTTCCGCGTCGGCGGAAGGAAGATTCAAGACCCGGCTTGGAAGATGACTTCGCCCGGATAGAAGACCTCTTCAGCGCCTCTTTGAAGATGACATCGGCCGGATCGAAGACTTCTTCAGCGCCGCCTGGATGATGACTTCATCGGATGGAAGATTTCTTCAGCGCCGCTTGGAGGATTAACTTCTTCCGCTCCGGATGTCCTCTTCAGTTCCATCGGTGGCTCGGCTGAGTGAAGACGACTCAAGGTAGGATGATCTTCAGGAGATTAGTGTTAGGTTTTTGTAAGGGGGGTTTGGGTTAGATTAGGGGTATGTGGGTGGTGGGTTTTAATGTTGGGGGGGGGTTGTATTTTTCTTTTACAGGCAAAAGAGCTGAACTTTTTGGGGCATGCCCCCACAAATGGCCCTTTTAAGGGCTGGTAAGGTAAAAGAGCTTTGAAATTTATTTAATTTAGAATAGGGTAGGGATTTTTTTTATTTTGGGGGGGTTTGTTATTTTATTAGGGGGCTTAGATTAGGTGTAAGTAGCTTAAAATTGTTGTAATATTTTTAACATGTTTGTAACTTAATTTTTTATTTTTTGTAACTTAGCTTTTTTTATTTTTTGTACTTTAGTTAGTTTATGTAATTGTATTTAATTGTAGTTATTTGTAGGTAGTTTATTTAGTTAATTTAATGATAGTGTAGTATTAGGTTTAATTGTAACTCAGGTTAGGATTTATTTTACAGGTAATTTTGTATTTCTTTTAGCTAGGTAGTTATTAAATAGTTAATAACTATTTAATAACTATTCTAACTAGCTAAAATAAATACAAAGTTACCTGTAAAATAAATATAAATCCTAAGATAGCTATAATATAATTATTAATTATATTGTAGCTATCTTAGGGTTTATTTTACAGGTAAGTATTTATTTTTAAATAGGAATAATTTATTAAAGTATAGTGTAGTGTTAGGTGTAATTGTAACTTAGGTTAGGATTTATTTCACAGGTACATTTCTCTTTATTTTAGCTAGGTAAGCTATTAAATAGTTAATAACTATTTAATAGTTATTGTACATGGTTAAAATAAATTGAAAGTTACCTGTAAAATAAATATAAATCCTAAGATAGCTAGAATATAATTATTATTTATATTGTAGCTATATTAGGGTTTATTTTAAAGGTAAGTATTTAGTTTTAAATAGGATTCATTTAGTTAATAAGAGTTAATTTATTTAGATTTATTTAATTAATATTTAAGTTAGGGGGGCGTTAGGGTTAGGGTTAGACTTAGGTTTAGGGGTTAATAATTTTATTACAGTGGCGGCGGCGTAGTGGGGGGCAGGATAGGGGTTAATAAATTTATTATAGGTGGCGACGGTGTAGGGGGGGCAGATTAGGGGTTAATAAATTTATTATAGGTGGCGACGGTGTAGGGGGGGCAGGATAGGGGTTAATACATTTAATATAGGTTGCGGCGGGTTCAGGGAGCGGCGGTTTAGGGGTTAATACATTTATTATAGTTGCGGTGGGCTCTGGGAGCGGCGGTTTAGGGGTTAATATGTATAGAGTAGCTTGCGGTGGGCTCCGGGAGCGGCGGTTTAGGGGGTAAACACTTTATTTAGTTGCGGCGGTGTAGGGGGGATCAGATTAGTGGTGTTTAGACTCGGGGTACATGTTAGGGTGTTAGGTGCAGACAGCTCCCATAGAAATCAATGGAATGTCTGTCAGCAGCGAACTTGTACTTTCGCTATGGTCAGACTCCCATTGATTCCTATGGGATCCGCCGCCTCCAGGGGTGGCGGATTGAAAACCAGGTACGCTGGGCCGTAAAAGTGCCGAGCGTACCTGCTAGTTTTTTGATAACTAGCAAAAGTAGTGAGAATGTGCCGCACTTGTGTGCGGAACATCTGGAGTGACGTAAGAATCGATCTGTGTCGGACTGAGTCCGGCGGATCGATGCTTACGTCACAAAATTCTACTTTTGCCAGTCTCGAGCCTTTGATAACTAAGGCGAATCAGCCTCGCCACAAATACGCTGCGGAATTCCAGCGTATTTGAGGTTGACGGCTTGATAACTAGGCCCCTAAAAGTTACTTTAGCAATAGCCCTTAGAAGGTGACTTAGCTCATTTTCTAAAAAAACCTACCACATTCTACAATAAAAGTAACCTCCCACCCCCCAACAAAAGCCTATAATTAAAAAAAAAAGACTTTAAAAACTGCCTTAAAAGGGGGATTTAGTAGGGCAGTACCCTAAAGTTATTTCAACTCTTTTGTCCATTAAAAAAAACAACCTTTAAAAAAAATCTATGGAAGTGTCCTAAAGTGAACATAGATATTTTGCCCAATAATAAAGCCCTATACTAAAAAAAACCTAAATTACATTAAACCCTATCCTAAAAATTATGCCCTGAGAAGGGCATTTTGTTGGGCATTGCCCTTTTCAGGGCAATTTTTAGAGTAGGTTTTTTTAGGTAGGCTTTTTTTTGGGGGGGGTGTGGGAGTTACTTTTATTGTAGAATGGGGTTGTATTTTTTTAGAAAAAGAGCTAAGCCCTTTTAAAGGCTATTGCTATGGAAACTTTTAGTGTTAGCATAGGGTTTTTTATTTTGGGGTGTTTTTTTTTTTTTTAAAAAAAAAGGGATTTTAGTTTTAGGATAGGTATAACTGGGTTTTTTGGTAGGGTTTTTTTTTTTTTGCTAACATGTTTTTTGTTTAGTGTAATTTTAGTGTTTGTTATTTTTTTGTTATTTAGTGGGAGTTTTCTTAAAAGTCTGGGGGGTAGTTTATTAGTGTAGTGGTAGTTTACGTTGGGGGGTTATGGCGGATTAGGGTTCAATAGGTTAGGGAGCTTATTGGATGGTGTGTTATGGCGGTTCATGGGTTAATAGGTTAGGGGCAGTTAGATCTTTAGGTTATGGCATCTTATGGGGTTAATAGTTTAGGTTGCACTGGGGGTGAAGGAGTATAAGGGGTAATTGATTTAGTTTAGCATTGCGTTCATATACAATTTTAAAATGATATGTATTGTATATAATTGAAAATGTATTTATTTTTGCTTGTTCATTCTATTATTTTAAACATAAATATATATTTTAAATCATATACAATACTTTAAATAATATGCATAATACATGACAATGCATATAATTTTAACATTGTGTATAAATGTAGCGACAAAGCTCATATAGTTATAATAGGGAAGTTTTTTTTGTACACTTTATTAGTGAGGTAGATTGCAGACATTATGTAGATGTGGCCGATCTGTAAGAGTTAGCTGGGAGTTCCAAGGGGATTATAGGTAAGACATGACTTAGGTGTAGGCAGTCTGTGGGAGTTAGCCAGGCGTTCCAGGGGAATAACCTGCACTTTGATTGTTATACATGATTGGGGTATTGCAATATATTCCAGTCTCTGAAGTACAGGTTACGAGTAGGGGGTCAGCCATGTTTGTCTTGCCACCTTTTTAGTAGCAAGACTTTCCAGTGTAAGGCAAGTAGTGTAGGTTTAGGGAACGTAAGGTCACACATGCATTATTTAAAGTGTTCCTACACATAAACCGTGTTTGGTTTTAGTGAGCGCACTGTCTGTTCTGTGTATGAACACTTCAAATACACCCCCACCTGCTGAAAGTGCCAACAAGTGACGATGTCTGCAATGTTTTGATGATGTAGTGCTCTCCATTATATTCTATGGGAGACAAATCACCACTCGCCGACACTTTGCAGGTCTGCCCCCTTTTTCAGAAAATATCGCCAGACCAGCGGACTACGAGGCAGAGAAAGACAGTCTCTCTTTGGTCTGTCGATGCTTTGAATATCAGGGCCTAAGTGCTAGTTTATGGTCTGGTTGTTATGCACTTGTTGTTTATGTAGTTAATGGTCTTTTAAGGCATTGCTTAAATGACCCTTTAAGTGTATATAAATGTATGTCTGTTTATGAAAATAAAATCATAATTGTGCACAACAATAGCTAAAAAGTATGTGTTTTATTTTTATATTTATTATGCAATGATTCCTGAGTCTGCATGGCTAGTTCAGTAGATATGGATGAAAAAAATTGCATATAAAGCATAAAAGTTCACTTTGGCTATAAAAAAAAGTATTCAATATTTAATTGGTTTAGGTTTGTATAGTTTCTAAATTTCTATATATTTATTTTTAACTCATTAGAATTTCCCTTTATCGAAGAAACATCATTACACCTGTGAAAACCATAATGCTATAAACTACTTCTATTTATATATTGGCAGCATTTTTAAAATTTGTTTCACAAGGACTCATATTTGTTTTCCCTGGGAACAGACAGTGCAGATAACATTATAAGGGGTGTAATTTGTAATAGTTTACAGATGGATGGTAAATCTGCATAAGGACCATTTATCTAACCATTACTGAAATAGAAAAGTTATTATCTTTATAGTACCAAGGTAACAAAAACTGGATATACAATATTTTAAAATCCTTAATATATACAGTTCCAATTGTGTAATATTACAAGACCATCAGAGGGCCAATTTGCCAGTTATGAGTATTCTCATTATGAAATTGTGGGGAAAGAAGGACAGGAAATAGATTTCTTAGAATCAGAGCTGAATGGGTTCTCCAGGCTGAATATATATTTTAACAATAATTGGATCCTTACTCTAACGTCACTTTAATTATGTATCTGATACTATCCCTTGTTTCATCATCTACCAACCCAATCCTCACAAACTAAAGAAGTGTGTCCAATGCACATAAGAGATTAATATGATATTGGCCTTTAGAAGGATTATATTAAGGGTTGTGATACATTTTAGAGTAGCAAAATGTTGACTTGTGTAATGGTTAAGAAATCACTTATTTAGGTCTCTCTTTTTTTACTTTTAGAAGTAAAATGATAATGGAATATACAGTATGGAATCAATTGTTATTACTTACTGGCTTCTTGGCATCACGTTAGTTTCAAAAGTATTACTTCAATTCTGTAGTTTAAAACACTGTTTATTAAAGGGATAGTAAAGTTCAAATTAAACTTTTATGATTCATGTGTTTCATATAGATATCATTGTGCTCACGCATGTGAAGTTATTTAAGAGACAGCACTAATTGCCTCAAATGCAAGTCTGTCAAAAGATCTAAGGTAAAGAGACAGTCAGCAGAAGCTTAGATACAAGGTAATTACAAAGGAAAAAAAATATATTTCTATAACAGTGTTGGTTATGCAAAACTGGGTAGTGGTAAATAAAGGGATTATCTATCTTTTTAAACAATAACATGTTTGGTGTTTACTATCCCTTTAATAAACTTTCTTAAGGAAACTAAGCATTTCATTATTTTTTGTGCTACATGCAGCCTTACTTAAATTACTATTTGTAGTAATCCATATTTATTTGATTATATGTAAGATGCTCTCATCTTGAAATTTTTTAAAAATCAATACATTAAAGATCAATTTTGATGTATAAATTGCTACTGCTGAAGTACAATCGGCTAGATTACGAGTTTTGCGCTATACCGGATGCATAAATAACGCAATAAAATGAGCGGTACCGCACTTTCCATAGCGCTGCGATTACGAGTTACTGAAAAACCTCCTTGTGCTGTGCGTTATGGTGCGTTAAGCTCCATACCGCACAAAAGCCAAGGGCTGAGTTTACTTGCTCGTGCACGCTTTCCCCCATAGACATCAATGGGGAGAGAGTGTTAGAAAAAAACTAACACCTGCGATCGCAGAGTGGCAAATCGCCATAACACAACTCCATTGATGTTTTTGGGGGAAAGAAAGTTACGTTTAAACCTAACACCCTAACATAAACCCCTAATCTAAACACCCCTAATCCACTGCCCCCGACATCGCCGACATTAAATAAAGTTATTAACCCCCTAATCCGCCGCTCCCTGATATCTCCAACAAATTAAACCCATTAACCCCTAAACCGCCAGCCTCCCACATCGCAATTAATAAATAAACCTATTAACACCTAAACCACCAGACCCCACATAGTAACTAATAAACTTAACCTATTAACCCCTAACCCGCTTGACTCCCACATTGCAAAACACTAAACTAAACTATTAACCTCTAAACCTAACACCCCCTAACTTTAACTTTAAAGTTACAATGTAACTATCTTAAAGTAAATAAAAACGTACCTGTGAAATAAAAAAAAACGAACATTAAACTATAAATTAACCTAACATTACTATTTTAATAAAATAAAAAAAACTACCAATTAAAAAACCTAAATTACAAATTTAAATAAACCTAATACTATGAAAAAAATTAAAAAACTTAACATTACATAAAAAATAAACACTAAAATTATGAAAAATAAAAAAACTCTAAAATTACAAAAAACGGAATTATCTAAACTAAAAACAATTACACCTAATCTAATAGCCCTATAAAAATAAAAAAGCCCCCCAAAATAAAGACACCCTCTAACCTAACAATAAACGACCATTTCTTTGTAGGGCATTTCCTTAATTTAAACAGCTCTTTTACATTAAAATATTACAAAGTCCCCCCAACAGTAAAACCCCCCACCCAACCAACCCCCAAAATAAAAAACCTAATCTAAATAAAACCTAAGCTATCTATTGCCCCTAAAGGGCAATTCAGTTCAATTCAAAGGGCATTCGGTTCTTTTACAGTGTCCATCCCTTGTCCATCCCTAATCTAAAAAAAAAACAATCTAAAATTATTTATTTTTTGTAAAAAAAAACTTACACTAACCCCATAAAATCTACTCTTGGTTCCTAAAGTTCCATCTGCATCCAGGCGGCGAGAAGTCTTCATCCAGACGGCCACATCTTCATCCATCGCGGGGCCATCTTCTTTCTTCATCCCGGTGTCGCAGAGCTGTAGAGGCGCGGAGCATTTTTGCCGTTGGTGCAGACAACCAACGTGGAGGATCTTCTCCATACGGTCACTCCCGTACACAAAAGCTTGAATGTAAGGTACCCATTTAAATAAGGGGTACCTTGCATTCCTATTGGTTGACATTTTCAAATCAGCCAATAGGATGAGAGCTACTTAAAACCTATTGGCTGATTTGAACAAAGAATTGAAAAAAGGCCATATGTTTACTTTTCAGCAATTTTGCATGTTAAGTAGATTATTAATATATATATATATATATATATATATATATATATATATATATATATACTGTATATATATATATACTTTATATCTACAGTGTGTTTGTATGTGCATATTGTCAGGATATCTGTGAGTGTTATTAAATTATATATATATATATATATATATATATATATATATATATATATATATATACACACCAAATAATACAATAATACATTTATTTGTGAAGCTATTTGTAACACTGACTCCCCTCGCTGCTCAATACATCTAAGAGAGAGCAAAAGGGAAACATTTGTTTCAATTAGTGAAGTTGATGAACCCTTGCAATGAGGTAGTCAGTCTACAATATTCAACTCTTTGAAGCTTAAGTGTATGCAGAGAAGAATAAGTTTTACAGGGAAAGTGACCATTCACCCTTTGATACAAATAGGTACATGCTGAGTTTTAAATAAACATCCTCCCCATACTTGGTGAAAACTTAAACCTTAATAACAAAATGTGTACTTTGAAAGCATACAGGTCTAGAAGATTTAATGTTGAACACACTATCTATATAGTTTTCAAATATTTAATATGTGCCTCAGATTGTCCAATGTATAGCTGTGGATCTGAGAAAAAATGCCTAATTGTAACATATTACATAAGTATTTGATAACTTTAATGAGTAGCTATATAGTCAATGTAAAATGTTTAATCAACCTGTTTCAAAATGGATAATATTTTCTTATATTTTTCAGGCATCTAATAAGTGCATATGTAATGTGTGCTGTAAAAATTATATCATATGTTTTTATACACTCAGCAAGAGATATACAGATATGCAATATTTATATTAATATGGGATAATAATCCAATATAAATATAGCTATATGAAATTACATCTGATTGCTAATCTCAAGGTATGTATGTGATATTAAGATGATAACTGAGATATGAATTAGATCCATGCTAAAAGTATTAAAATCCTTTTAAATACCCATATATTTAAATGTATAGGAATTACTTTGTAATGTGGTACTAGAGATATACTCATGTTTAGTATGAAAATACTCAGACTAAATGATATTGAATGGACCATGTATGGAATATATAGTTATTAAAACTAGGAGAATAAAAGTGTATAAAAATAGGCATTTGATAAATATATATATAAGAATCTGTATTTACTGTTAGCAGTATTGATGGTGAGACTGCATTTCTGGTTGTCTGCTGCCACCAATAGTTTAAAAATGGTATTGCAAACAAAAGGTATTTGACTGCTTAGGGAGGCATTTCCCAAATAGCCTATGAGATGTTCAGATCCGAGGGCCAATCAGGGACAAGCTCCGTTAGGGGCCTTTCAAAGGGACATGTTTCGGTAAGTGTGTATCCAAAACGTTCACCAATCATTAAAAAATAGATGTGAGGTCATCACTTGATAAACTCATGCAAGAGAAAGGAAAGGGGTCTTTGCTGCTGAATTTTGACTGAACTGGATAAACTTGCTGCCTTTGAACACAGTCTTTACAAAGCAAATCTGGGCCTAACTTTTCTTATCCATATTGCAATACCTCTCTTATTTATGAGGTGAACTGGGTTTATCTGACAAAGTTGAAACACTCATATGGTTTATTTGGCGATGTATATGATTGCTCTATATTTTTAATGTTTTAAATCAAAGGTATTCTAAAGCTATTATTAGATTGCAGCTTGTAATTTAAAGAGCATATTTGGTATTTTAAGTTTATATCCATAGTCCTGAGTAAATTAGAATCAGTCATATTTAATGCTAAGTAACTTATTTGTTAGACAGGGTTTTGCACTCCAGATTTATAAGTCAGTCATTATTGTGAACTCTTTCCGAACTGTACATAAATTGGTTATTGTGGTTGAATCTCTGGTAGTTATTAATTAAGCACTGTTAAGTTAGCTGTCCATATTCTGGTATTTTATTGTGGTATTTTAATGCGATTCATTGTGAGTAAGGTTAATTTTAAAGATATATTTTTTATGATCTGTTGTTTAGAATATTGTGATGGAATAAGCGTGTATAATTGATTCATAATCTAGTTTCTACATAAATATAATTCAAGGTGTTTATAAATTTATCTAATCTAAAACAAAGGAATACATATTAATTTTTAATTGTTACATTTTATTGGTTGACAACTGCTGAAATAAGTACATTAACATTTTCTTGGAGGTTATTGCTAAGATAATAATAAATAATAATTTTGTAACCCTGGTATATACCGACATAATATCTGGAGGCACAGCTGTAAGATTATTATCTTTGAAGTAGTAGTAAGATGATGGTGCGCTAGGGGAGTGTATGCCACTCTAGTGGAACCTCCTCTAAGGATTCCTGTTTATAGATAAATCAATAGATTTTTGTAGAGGGCGCTAGAAAGCTTAATAATAGTAATAATTATTATGATCTAGTATTGTATGATGTTTTATATAAGGTGTTTTATTAAAACAATTATTCTACCCTGTGTCCTTTATGTTTCATTATCAATCATAAAGTCATAAGTAATTATTCCAACAGTTTCTCAAAAATATTTAAAAATGTACAACCAAACTCATATACTAATCTATAAAGACATTTTAATAGCAATTTTCATGTGACATAACACTAATTCCTAAAAATATACGCAATTCCTAAAAATAAGCAATTCCTAAAAAGTTATATAAAAGGGACGTCTCCCTTTTAAAATCACTAAAAAGGCCTGATGATACCACCTTAAAAATAGAGCTATGTGTATACATTTTATTGGTTGGCAACTGCTGAAATAACTACACCAACATTTTTTTGGAGGTTATTGCTAAGATAATAATAAATAATAATTTTGAAACCCTGGTATATAGCGACATAATATCTGGAGGCACAGCTGTAAGATTATTATCTTTATCACATTGATATAACATATTTTGTAATAAATAGAAATTATTATCTCAAAAAAATATATATATATTTTTTATATTTTAAAATTATTTTCTTTATCCTTTGGTCAAAATTGTATTAGCGTTTTAATTTAACCAAATACTAAGCCAAAATAATCTGTTACTAGAAGTGAATCAAATAAATCTGTACTCAGTGTTGAAATATGTTCCCCAAAATTACCCCTCACTAAGGGAATTTAGAAATAGCCGAAAATGAAATTGTTACATTTAAACAAGATATCGCAGCCTTAGATAAGCATAACCAAAAATGACTATCCCAAATAGAAGATTTGCATAAACAACTCACACAGAGCCAGAAAGAGTTAAAGGAATTAAAATGACAATCTAGCCATAATGAAACCCCTCTCTTGATAGTGAAAATTATGAAAATATTAATGCAGATATTTTAAAAACCCTTAAAGAATTGATGAGAAATGAACTGCAGAACATTAGGGAAGAATTTATACCAAGGACCCCTATTGGGTCAGAAGTACACTTCCCAAATAGTCACTTCATGTTTTAAATTCAGGGAACTGCTACACTTCGGTGGGGGAGTGGAGTGATAATAGTGAGTCAGGGGGCAGAGCCAGCTATCCAGATAGCCCACATAGAACTAATGTACATACGGGGTCGCCCCATAGTAAATATAGTGCAGATAGGGGGCGCTCCAGCCCCAAGAATAAGGGCCCTAGGAAAGCCCAAGATACGTCTAATAAGGTATATGACACTTCTAAAATAATTAATTTCTTAAGTGGTGCAGTGCCTAAATTTTCCAACAAGGGAACTAATTCTATTATTGACCACTTAGAAACCTATGAGAATGCTTTATCCATAATCAATGTTACTAGTGAGCAGTCAAAAATGTAATTTCTGCCCTGGGTATTTGAGGGTAAACATCACAAGTTCTTTACTTTACTAAAAGATATGCATATTCATTCCTGGAGTGAAACAAAGTATCAGTGCAAAAAGGAGTTTGGGCAATATCGCACTAAAACAGCTACAAAAATAGCTGTGTCTACATTTTAAAATGTAGTGCCAATCAAAGCCCTATATAGTTCCTTTCTGTACTAAAAGGTGCATACAGTATGGCTGAAGACTACCCCATATTTGAAAGTTCAGAATTTGTGAATTTATTTTACGAAGCATTGCCCACACACATCAAACTTAATTTGGCTAGAGATTTTGATGAGCACTGCTCATTGGACTGGCTGATCAAAGAGAGTATAAAGTTATGCTCTATTCCCCAGTCCAGTGAACATTGGGTTAAAAGGGAACTACGGCCCAGAGATAAACCAGGTTGGTATCTCTTAGAAGCTACCAGTATACCTGCTGATTTGGAGTTAGCTGATGTGATATGGGTCCCAAATAGTAGAAAATTGACTCTCCTTATACCTAATATAATAGTGAAAAACAACCTCTCATTGTGGCAAAATTTGAGAAGTCGATCCTTAGTAGCTCCCCACCCATCCCCTGCCCATCACTTGCAGGATTTATTCTGGGATCTCACAAATATCTTAGAATCAAGAGGTGCGGACAGTTCATATAAAACAAAATATTTATTAGTTGTTTAAAAATTACATGGAAAAACGTATCACATAGACAGAGTAGGCTGACACCTAAACTGGCTTACGCGTTTCAGCAGTTGCCGTAGTCATAGCCATAGGTGTTGGGTCTACTCCCCTTTCTTTTAAAAGACAATGTATGATTCAATTGGTTACAAACTTTCCCTTAAAAACAAGCACGCCTACTTGCCTTGTTAACACTTCAGATACTTGCTAAAACCCAAAAATCTGATATTGAGCTAATCTGAGTTTAAAACATTTTGTTGAAAAAAGGACAATAGGTGATGCAAAGAATATAAATGCAATACAAAATACAATATAAATTAGCTTCACATATATCTCAAACTACGGGCATGATAATCAAACTAGATCTTGAAGACAATGTGTATGACTAATCTTGATACATTTAGAAAAGTATACAGTAAAAACAAATTCATTTCAAGGGACACCATATTCTTTATCCTATGCATAGATGAACTATCTTATTTTATAAAGATTATTGTTTAACACTAAAGATACATCATAAAGATCATATTATAATTTATATTTATAATTTAAAATTCGTAATATAAATTAATAATATAAGCATTGGACCCAAGGATTAATTTAATATAATTATATTATTAATTTATATTACGAATTTTAAATTATAAATATTAATTATAATATGATCTTTATGATGTATCTTTAGTCATACACATTGTCTTCAAGATCTAGTTTGATTATCATGCCCGTAGTTTGAGATATATGTGAAGCTAATTTATATTGTATTTTGTATTGCATTTATATTCTTTGCTTCACCTATTGTCCTTTTTTCAACAAATTGTTTTAAACTCAGATTAGCTCAATATCAGATTTTTGGGTTTTAGCAAGTATCTGAAGTGTTAACAAGGCAAGTAGGCGTGCTTGTTTTTAAGTGAAAGTTTGTAACCAATTGAATCATACATTGTCTTTTAAAAGAAAGGGGAGTAGACCCAACACCTATGACTATGACTACGGCAACTGCCGAAACGCGTAAGCCAGTTTAGGTGTCAGCCTATTCTGTCTATGTGATACGTTTTTCCATGTAATTTTTAAACAACTAATAAATATTTTGTTTTATATGAACTGTCCGCACATCTTGATTCTAAGTCTTACTAAGCCGCAAGGACAGTTCATCTATTGCACCATATAGTGAGCAGTGAGTCTTAGGGCTAAGGGCAACATACGGATCTGTTAGCTGCAGACACACCTCCAATCCCATTGGCCTACATTGGATGTTGGATCTCGGAACAGCGTGTCTACGCTAGATGACGTCGCTACCCCCTTGCTCCTCGTGGCCTGTAAAGTGGCGTGCTGTCGGAAGAAGGTGAGTGTACCAGCTGGAAGACGACGCTGAAGCAGCGCGAAGGTGTCCTTATAGCGGCTGGTCCCCCTTGAAGATACCGCACTGACACACGGGTGGAGCTGCTGGAAAAGGGGTGAGAACTTATTGCTTTATACTCAAAGCTGTCTGTTTGGACTGGGATGGTATGTTTATCTATTGATTGTATCCAATGGATTGTTTGATTGGCCATGTTTGGGGGTACTGAAATAGAAATATTTTTATCATTGTGCTAAGTGCACCGCCTGCCTGGTTCAGATGCAGCTGTTTCTTTGGGAGAACCATATTGAAGCCTGATAAGCCTTACTTTAACGTGTGGTTTTTTACCTGTTTTATGGAGTCTGGCCTATACTCACTAAATAGCTCACTATATATTAATGGATATTAAAGATATCATGACCTGTGATATTGGAAACATTTTTATAAGGTCAATTGGGTGTAGTTCCACACTCTGAACTATCTCACAAATATCCACATAGAAGATTGGAAACTAGGAGGATTAGAAACAATAGCCAACCTCTATAACCATGACTCATTAATCACTGCTGACCTGCTCTCTTTAAGAATTGATCCAGTCCCCTCCTGGCTACCATTTGAATGTTTTTGGGTCATGAGCTTCCTCAAAACCTGGGGATTTTCCAAAGGCCCCGTTAGAAAGGGCACGATATGGGAGAGGAGATGGATTAGTGGAACCAAATAATCTAAACCCCTTACAATACATTATAACCTCCTCCTTTCGGATCTTATCCCTGGATTACCCTGGTAATTTAAAGCATGGAGCAAGGAATTAGGGACTACTTTCACTGACCAAGATTGTGATAAAGCCATTACTCTAATACTGCGTTACTATGCTAGAAGTTTACATCAAACTATTACTAAAGTGGCATAGAACCCCCCTTAGATTGGCAAAAATGTACCCGACAATGACACCATTATGCTGGCGAGGTAGGGTCAGACTTGCACATTTGGTGGAGCTGCCCCAAACTTTCCCCATTATGGGAAAACATTAACGGCTAGATTTAGAGTTGGGCGGTAGCCGTCAAAACCAGCGTTAGAGGCTCCTAACGCTGGTTTTTACCGCCCTCTGGTATTTGGAGTCAGTCAGGAAAGGGTCTAACGCTCACTTTGCAGCCGCGACTTTTCCATACCGCAGATCCCCCTACGCCATTTGCGTATCCTATCTTTTCAATGGGATCTTCCTAACTCCGGTATTTAGAGTCGTGGCTGAAGTGAGCGTTAGAAATCTAACGACAAAACTCCAGCCGCAGAAAAAAGTCAGTAGTTAAGAGCTTTCTGGGCTAACGCCGGTTTATAAAGCTCTTAACTACTGTGCTCTAAAGTACACTGACACCTATAAACTACCTATGTACCCCTAAACCGAGGTCCCCCCACATCGCCGCCACTCTATTAAAATTTTTTAACCCCTAATCTGCCGACCGCACACCGCTGCCACCTAATTTATCCCTATGAACCCCTAATCTGCTGCCCCTAACACCGCCGACCCCTATATTATATTTATTAACCCCTAATATGCCGCCACCAACGTCGCCGCTACCTACCTACACTTATTAACCCCTAATCTGCCGACCGGACCGCGCTGCTATTATAATAAAGTTATTAACCCATAATCCGCCTCACTCCCGCCTCAATAACCCTGTAATAAATAGTATTAACCCCTAATCTGCCCTCCCTAACATCGCCGACACCTAACTTCAAGTATTAACCCCTAATCTGCCGATCGGAGCTCACCCCTAAAGCAAATTCTAAGCCTAACCCTAACACCCCCCTAAGTTAAATATAATTTTATTCTAACTAAATAAATTAACTCTTATTAAATAAATTATTCCTATTTAAAGCTAAATACTTACCTGTAAAATAAACCCTAATATAGCTACAATATAAATTATAATTATATTGTAGCTATTTTAGGATTAATATTTATTTTACAGGCAACTTTGTATTTATTTTAACCAGGTACAATAGCTATTAAATAGTTAATAACTATTTAATAGTTACCTAGTTAAAATAATTACAAAATTACCTGTAAAATAAATCCTAACCTAAGTTACAATTAAACCTAACACTACACTATCAATAAATAAATTAAATACAATACCTACAATTATCTACAATTAAACCTAACACTACACTATCAATAAATAATTAAATACAATACCTACAAATAAATACAATTAAATAAACTAACTAAAGTACAAAAAATAAAAAAGAACTAAGTTACAAAAAATAAAAAAATATTTACAAACATTAGAAAAATATTACAACAATTTTTAACTAATTATACCTACTCTAAGCCCCCTAATAAAATAACAAAGCCCCCCAAAATAAAAAAATGCCCTACCCTATTCTAAAATTAAAATAGAAAAGCTCTTTTACCTTACCAGCCCTGAAAAGGGCCCTTTGCGGGGCATGCCCTAAAGAATTCAGCTCTTTTGCCTGTAAAAAAAAAAACATACAATACCCCCCCCAACATTACAACCCACCACCCACATACCCCTAATCTAACCCAAACCCCCCTTAAATAAACCTAACACTAAGCCCCTGAAGATCTCCCTACCTTGTCTTCACCACACCGGGTCCCGATCTGTCCAGAAGAGCCTCCGATGTCTTAATCCAAGCCCAAGCTGGGGGCTGAAGAGTGACGTCCATCCTCGGGCTGAAGTCTGGATCCAAGCGGCGGCTGAAGAAATCCATCATCGGGCTGAAGTCTTGATCCAAGCGGGCGCTGAAGAAGTCCATCATCGGGATGAAGTCTTCTATGAAGCAGCATCTTCAATCTTCTTTCTTCCGGAGCCATCATCTTCCAGCCGACGCGGAACATCCTCTTCTACCGACGCCTACTCACCGAATGACGGTTCCTTTAAATGACGTCATCCAAGATGGCGTCCGTCGAATTCCGATTGGCTGATAGGATTCTATCAGCCAATCGGCATTAAGGTAGGAAAAATCTGATTGGCTGATGGAATCAGCCAATCAGAATCAAGTTCAATCCGATTGGCTGATCCGATCAGCCAATCAGATTGAGCTTGCATTCTATTGGCTGATTGGAACAGATCGGGACCCGGTGTGGTGAAGACAAGGTAGGGAGATCTTCAGGGGCTTAGTGTTAGGTTTATTTAAGGGGGGTTTGGGTTAGATTAGGGGTATGTGGGTGGTGGGTTGTAATGTTGGGGGGGGGGGTATTGTATGGGTTTTTTTTACAGGCAAAAGAGCTGAATTCTTTGGGGCATGCCCCGCAAAGGGCCCTTTTCAGGGCTGGTAAGGTAAAAGAGCTTTTCTATTTTAATTTTAGAATAGGGTAGGGCATTTTTTTATTTTGGGGGGCTTTGTTATTTTATTAGTGGGCTTAGAGTAGGTGCAATTAGTTTAAAATTGTTGTAATATTTTTCTAATGTTTGTAAATATTTTTTTATTTTTTGTAACTTAGTTCTTTTTTATTTTTTGTACTTTAGTTAGTTTATTTAATTGTATTTATTTGTAGGTATTGTATTTAATTAAATTATTGATAGTGTAGTGTTAGGTTTAATTGTAGATAATTGTAGGTATTTTATTTAATTAATTTATTGATAGTGTAGTGTTAGGTTTAATTGTAGATAATTATAGGTATTTTATTTAATTAATTTATTGATAGTGTAGTGTTAGGTTTAATTGTAACTTAGGTTAGGATTTATTTTACAGGTAATTTTGTAATTATTTTAACTAGGTAACTATTAAATAGTTATTAACTATTTAATAGCCATTGTACCTGGTTAAAATAAATACAAAGTTGCCTGTAAAATAAATATTAATCCTAAAATAGCTACAATATAATTATAATATATATTGTAGCTATATTAGGGTTTATTTTACAGGTAAGTATTTAGCTTTAAATAGGAATAATTTATTTAATAAGAGTTAATTTATTTGTTAGAATAAAATTATATTTAACTTAGGGGGGGTTAGGGTTAGAATTAGCTTTAGGGGTTAAAAAATTTATTAGAGTAGCGGTGAGCTCCGATCGGCAGATTAGGGGTTAATACTTGAAGTTAGGTGTCAGCGATGTTAGGGAGGGCAGATTAGGGGTTAATACTATTTATTATAGGGTTATTGAGGCGGGAGTGAGGCGGATTAGGGGTTAATAACTTTATCATATAGTGGTCGGCGGTGTTAGGGGCAGCAGATTAGGGGTTCATAGGGATAACGTAAGTGGCAGCGGTGTGCGGTCGGCAGATTAGGGGTTAATAATAAAATGCAGGGGTCAGCGATAGCGGGGGCGGCAGATTAGGGGTTAATAAATATAATATAGGGGTCGGCGGTGTTAGGGGCAGCAGATTAGGGGTACATAGCTATAATGTAGCTTGCGGTGGTGTACGGAGCGGCAGATTAGGGTTTAATAATAAAGTGCAGGGGTCAGCGATAGTGGGGGCGGCAGATTAGGGGTTAATAAGTGTAAGGTTAGGGGTGTTTAGACTCAGGGTACATGTTAGGGTGCAGACTTAGGAAGTGTTTCCCCATTGGAAACAATGTAGCTGCGTTAGGAGCTGAACGCTGCTTTTTTGCAGGTGTTAGGTTTTTTTTTCAGCTCAAACAGCCCCATTGTTTCCTATGGGGGAATCGTGCACAAGCACGTTTTTTAAGCTGGCCACGTCCGTAAGCAACACTGGTATTTAGAGTTGCAGTGGCGATAAATATGCTCTACGCTCCCTTTTTGGAGCCTAACGCAGCCATTCTGTGAACTCTAAATACCAGCAGTATTTAAAAGGTGCGGGGGGGAAAAAAGCATGCGTAGCTAACGCACCCCTTTGGCTGCAGAACTCTAAATCTAGCCGTAAGAGTTTATGCGACTCTTTAGATTTTTCATTTACACTGGCCCCTGCTAATGCTCTGTTGCATCTCATAGATGACACTATACTAGATACGTCAAAGAAATTGATGATATGTATTTTTACTGCTACTAAATTATGCATAGCTCGGGCATGGAAAAAACTGATCCTCCGCGTCTTGCTGAAATAAGTGCAATGGTTGATTATATGGCAAGATGGAAAAACACTTTTTCAACTCAAACGATCAAATGGAGAAATACTGGTCAATCTGGGATTCCTGGCTACATAGATGACTCTAAATATTTAATTGGGTCCTAAAACTATTACAACCAAAGACAATAGAGTCTGGATTCTGGCACTTCAGTGTGCTAGCTTAATTTTTTATTTATTTTTCTCTCTTCCCTGTCTCCTTTCTTCTTCTTCTTTCCTATCCTTCCTCCCCCCATACCCTGGACCTTACCCCCCTCCCAAATTCTATCCACATGTCTGGATCTTCCCATGATGGTAATTCAGGCTATGGGGGCTAGTTATCAAGCCGTCTACTTTTCTGGCTTCGCTGGCCCAATACGTCCGCCTAAGCTCGCCTACCTTCGCCGCCGCGGACCTTGAATACGTTCGCCTAAGTTATCAAATAAAGCTGTCAAAAAGCCGTGGGGCGATGAGCAGCGGACTGTGACAGTTATCACTCATCCGATCTCGCTGCCCTTCGGCTTTTTCCCAGCTTTATTGCTAGCCTGTCACTAAGCACTCACACTAAACTACACTGTTCTACCCCCTATACCGGCGCCCCCGGAGCCCCCCGCAACTAAATAAAGTTACTAACCCCTAAACCGCCGCTCCTAGACCCCGCCGCAACTCTTATAAATGTATTAACCCCTAAACCGCCGCTCCTAGACCCCGCCGCAACTCTTATAAATGTATTAACCCCTAAACCGCCGCTCCCGGACACCGCTGCCACCTACAGTATACCTAGTAACCCCTATCCTGCCCCCCCTACACCGTCGCCCTCTATTATAAAATTATTAACCTCTATCCTGCTGATCCCGCACCTCTCCGCAACTAAATAAATAGTTTAACCCCTAAACCGCCGCTCCATGAACCCGCCGCAACCTATATTAAACCTATTAACCCCTATCCTGCCCCCCCTACACCGTCGCCACCTATAATAAATTTATTAACCCCTATCCTGCCCCCCACTACGCCGCCGCCACTGTAATAAAATTATTAACCCCTAAACCTAAGTCTAACCCTAACGCCCCCCTAACTTAAATATTAATTAAATAAATCTAAATAAATTAACTCTTATTAACTAAATGAATCCTATTTAAAACTAAATACTTACCTTTAAAATAAACCCTAATATAGCTACAATATAAATAAGAATTATATTCTAGCTATCTTAGGATTTATATTTATTTGACAGGTAACTTTCAATTTATTTTAACCATGTACAATAACTATTAAATAGTTATTAACTATTTAATAGCTTACCTAGCTAAAATAAAGAGAAATGTACCTGTGAAATAAATCCTAACCTAAGTTACAATTACACCTAACACTACACTATACTTTAATAAATTATTCCTATTTAAAAATAAATACTTACCTGTAAAATAAACCCTAAGATAGCTACAATGTAATTAATAATTATATTATAGCTATCTTAGGATTTATATTTATTTTACAGGTAACTTTGTATTTATTTTAGCTAGTTAGAATAGTTATTAAATAGTTATTAACTATTTAATAACTACCTAGCTAAAAGAAATACAAAATTACCTGTAAAATAAATCCTAACCTAAGTTACAATTAAACCTAATACTACACTATCATTAAATTAACTAAATAAACTACCTACAAATAACTACAATTAAATACAATTACATAAACTAACTAAAGTACAAAAAATAAAAAAAGCTAAGTTACAAAAAATAAAAAATTAAGTTACAAACATGTTAAAAATATTACAACAATTTTAAGCTACTTACACCTAATCTAAGCCCCCTAATAAAATAACAAAACCCCCAAAATAAGAAAAATCCCTACCCTATTCTAAATTAAATAAATTTCAAAGCTCTTTTACCTTACCAGCCCTTAAAAGGGCCATTTGTGGGGGCATGCCCCAAAAAGTTCAGCTCTTTTGCCTGTAAAAGAAAAATACAATCCCCCCAACATTAAAACCCACCACCCACATATCCCTAATCTAACCCAAACCCCCCTTACAAAAACCTAACACTAATCCCCTGAAGATCATCCTACCTTGAGTCGTCTTCACTCAGCCGAGCCACCGATGGAACTGAAGAGGACATCCGGAGCGGAAGAAGTTAATCCTCCAAGCGGCGCTGAAGAAATCTTCCATCCGATGAAGTCATCATCCAGGCGGCGCTGAAGAAGTCTTTGATCCGGCCGATGTCATCTTCCAAGAGGCGCTGAAGATGTCTTCTATCCGGGTGAAGTCATCTTCCAAGCCGGGTCTTGAATCTTCCTTCCGCCGACGCGGAACCACCTTCTTCACCGACGGACTACGACGAATGACGGCTCCTTTAAGGGACGTCATCCAAGATGGCGTCCCCTCAATTCCAATTGGCTGATAGGATTCTATCAGCCAATCGGAATTAAGGTAGGAAAAATCTGATTGGCTGATGGAATCAGCCAATCAGATTGAGCTCGCATTCTATTGGCTGTTCCAATCAGCCAATAGAATGCGAGCTCAATCTGATTGGCTGATTGGATCAGCCAATCGGATTGAACTTGAATCTGATTGGCTGATTCCATCAGCCAATCAGATTTTCCTACCTTAATTCCGATTGGCTGATAGAATCCTATCAGCCAATCGGAATTGAGGGGACGCCATCTTGGATGACGTCCCTTAAAGGAGCCGTCATTCGTCGTAGTCCGTCGGTGAAGAAGGTGGTTCCGCGTCGGCGGAAGGAAGATTCAAGACCCGGCTTGGAAGATGACTTCACCCGGATAGAAGACATCTTCAGCGCCTCTTGGAAGATGACATCGGCCGGATCAAAGACTTCTTCAGCGCCGCCTGGATGATGACTTCATCGGATGGAAGATTTCTTCAGCGCCGCTTGGAGGATTAACTTCTTCCGCTCCGGATGTCCTCTTCAGTTCCATCGGTGGCTCGGCTGAGTGAAGACGACTCAAGGTAGGATGATCTTCAGGGGATTAGTGTTAGGTTTTTGTAAGGGGGGTTTGGGTTAGATTAGGGGTATGTGGGTGGTGGGTTTTAATGTTGGGGGGGTTGTATTTTTCTTTTACAGGCAAAAGAGCTGAACTTTTTGGGGCATGCCCCCACAAATGGCCCTTTTAAGGGCTGGTAAGGTAAAAGAGCTTTGAAATTTATTTAATTTAGAATAGGGTAGGGATTTTTCTTATTTTGGGGGGTTTGTTATTTTATTAGGGGGCTTAGATTAGGTGTAAGTAGCTTAAAATTGTTGTAATATTTTTAACATGTTTGTAACTTAATTTTTTATTTTTTGTAACTTAGCTTTTTTTATTTTTTGTACTTTAGTTAGTTTATGTAATTGTATTTAATTGTAGTTATTTGTAGGTAGTTTATTTAGTTAATTTAATGATAGTGTAGTATTAGGTTTAATTGTAACTTAGGTTAGGATTTATTTTACAGGTAATTTTGTATTTATTTTAGCTAGGTAGTTATTAAATAGTTAATAACTATTTAATAACTATTCTAACTAGCTAAAATAAATACAAAGTTACCTGTAAAATAAATATAAATCCTAAGATAGCTATAATATAATTATTAATTATATTGTAGCTATATTAGGGTTTATTTTAAAGGTAAGTATTTAGTTTTAAATAGGATTCATTTAGTTAATAAGAGTTAATTTATTTAGATTTATTTAATTAATTATTTAAGTTAGGGGGGCGTTAGGGTTAGGGTTAGACTTAGGTTTAGGGGTTAATAATTTTATTACAGTGGCGGCGGCGTAGTGGGGGGCAGGATAGGGGTTAATAAATTTATTATAGGTGGCGACGGTGTAGGGGGGGCAGGATAGGGGTTAATACATTTAATATAGGTTGCGGCGGGTTCAGGGAGCGGTGGTTTAGGGGTTAATACATTTATTATAGTTGCGGTGGGCTCCGGGAGCGGCGGTTTAGGGGGTAATAACTTTATTTAGTTGCGGCGGTGTAGGGGGGGTCAGATTAGCGGTGTTTAGACTCGGGGTACATGTTAGGGTGTTAGGTGTAGACAGCTCCCATAGGAATCAATGGGATGTCTGTCAGCAGCGAACTTGTACTTTCGCTATGGTCAGACTCCCATTGATTCCTATGGGATCCGCCGCCTCCAGGCTGGCGCTTTGAAAACCAGGTACGCTGGGCCGTAAAAGTGCCGAGCGTACCTGCTAGTTTTTTGATAACTAGCAAAAGTAGTGAGATTGTGCCGTACTTGTGTGCGAAACATCTGGAGTGACGTAAGAATCGATCTGTGTCGGACTGAGTCCGGCGGATCGAAGTTTACGTCACAAAATTCTACTTTTGCCAGTCTCGAGCCTTTGATAACTAAGGCGAATCAGCCTCGCCACAAATACGCTGCGGAATACGCAGCGTATTTGAGGTTGACGGCTTGATAACTAGGCCCCTTTGTCTGATGAAAACAAAAAACATTATCGGTACAAAAATGGAATGTATAATTTAACTTTAAGTTTATTATATACCTATTCCTGCAATAATATAGTGCGTAAAACTGATAAACATTAATATATTTGGACTGTATCATGACACTGCTGATTGAAACTCATATGTTTGTAAAAGGACAATCTATGCAAAAATGTATGTATAAATTGAAAATATTATGCGTAGTATTATTGTTCTAATATTTGTTTTTCTGAAAACTCAATAAAACTATTTTGAAAAACAAATAAAAAAAATAATGATAAAGTTGAAAGCAAAAAATAATACAATAAATACATAACTACAAAAAAAACCCATGGCCCAGCCCCAAAATTGTGGCAGAAACTAGGGTGTCACCTAGCCCTCTCAATTTGGAGTCTAAAAAGAAAACTTATGCAGAACTGGCCCAAGAAAACAGGCATTCCCCACAGTTTTAACTATGCCCCTCCCCCATCAAGGGCAGAGGTGCAGAGAGAATATACTCAAAATGGAGGGCATACCCAGATAAATAATTTTCCCCAAAGAGATGAACCACAAGGTAATTGGTACCCCTGTAAAAATAAATACAAAAAGTGGTGAAAACACTCTCAAGGTTACCAGACACCCCAAGTAAATAGTGCCCCCCCCCCCCCAGATATTAATGCTGAACAAGTTGAACCCCAAAGACAACCACTTCAAAATAGAAATGACAGCTATGATTCTGAGGGTTCCAGACGGTCCAGGAATCACTGCTCTGAGGCCTCAAAAGAGAGGTACTAATCATGTTCTCTCCTTGCAGAACAGAGACGGACGGTTTAGCTGTGATGACGGGCCGCCTCAGCCCGGAAGCTCTAACAAACCTCTTCCGTTGCAGTTGTCCCCTAACCTTATTCCCAAAGATGCAGTACACAGGAACCCTGTCAGCCCTATTTTAGAGGAAAAGACTGGTAAGAATGAAAATTCTTCTGCATGCATGGTTGATACAGGTAAAACATGGCAAAGCCCACAATTGTGTAAGCATGCAAATTTTATGTGTGAAATGGTAGAAACTGCAGGGAGAAATTATGTATTAGCTGAGCTCCAGGATTCGGTCTCCAGCCCTATCATGGGATTAATTGATACTGGATCTCAGGCAACTATTTCATCCTACAGGTACTACACATGGCTAAATGAGCTAACGCCCCACAAGCCTAAACTCAGGGAATTTGATGGTTTACTGATAGGTGTTGGGGGTGACTCTCTAAAAGTCTACGGTACAGCATGGCTAAAGCTAAAGCTGGGGAACAGGGTAATAAGACACCCTGTCGTTATAGTGAATCTGCCAAGTGATGGTTTAATAATTGGTAGTGATCTCCTGAAGCGATTATGCACCATAATTGATTGCATAAAAAATGTGATTTGGTCACAAGTAAAAATACCAATCAATTATGAGTGGTCCGACATATCTCGCACCAGACATAACTGTAACGTGGTGGAAGAGAAGCCAGATGCTGTGGAGATTCATTTCAGGAATAACGCTGTACCTGAAATCACTATCCTACAAACGGATAATCAGATTCCCCTAAGTGACTCTAATGGTAATACTTTTAAAATTTCACCTGGAAAGATAGCCAATATTTCCTTAGACGTTAATGTATTGATCAATTCATATCTCTCCACAAGGGGGACGCTAAGTCCCGAAAAGGGGGAGATAACTCTCACTTCCTCGCAGAAATTGAGAAAGTTAAAGATAATCTATTTATCCCTATGCAAGTGCATGACCTTGGAAAAACCAAGTATGCCAAATTGAACTTAAAGGGACAGTTTACTCAAAAATTTTCTCCCCTTTAATTTGTTCCCAATCATCCACTTTACCTGCTGGAGTGTATTAAATTGTTTACAAATAGCTCCTTTAATCTTATATTGGCATTTGAAATTGTTAATTTAGCATGTGGTATCCCCACCTAGTCTGAAAGTTTGTGGCCGCGCGTACCAGCTATAGATACCTAGGTGAATAGAACCTAAGGTGATTAAATATCTTTCCCCCCAATACCACTTGGTCCATGACCTAGATGACAAGTCTGAAAGCTATAATGTCACAGCTAAATGTTTATTAAATATATCTATTGGTAATAAATCAGCAAAGCACCTTTTTTAGTTTTAAATAATCCCCATAATCAAATATACATTGGCAATGTTCTCTTACATTGATATGCCATACAAATAGATTTGATTAACCTTTGCCTCTGGAGCAGGTTAAAGGGGGACCCTGAAGTATTTCAGGATGAAAATGAAGCCCTGAAATCAATCCAGCAAATGCCATATGCTGTGAATATGCAGGTGTCTAACAATGTTGTAATCCCTGCTGCCTCTGGAGCAGGTTAAAGGGGGACCCTGAAGTATTTCAGGATGAAAATGCAGCCCTGAAATCAATCCAGCAAATGCCATATGCTGTGAATATGCAGGTGTCTAACAATGTTGTAATCCCTGCTGGGACTGATAAATTCCTCTTATCCTTAAAGGTAAAAAGAGGTCAGAAATTAGAAACTTCTGAAACACTAATATGCCTCTCCCATATAATGCAAAATCTGGGTATAACAATGACCCATACTCCTATGGTAAATGTTGGAACTATTCCAATACATGTTATTGTGCATAACATGACCCCACAGGATATCACCTTATCCAAGGGAACTACCATAGGATATGCACTGGTATTGAGTTATTAAACTTTTGGATTCCAGAATAATGTAATATGGCTAATACCTGAAGGATACTTGACTGAAGAACAGTTAATAGAACAATCCTTTGCATCTAAGCCAGAGGTATTGTTTACAATTCATTCTATTTATCCCTTCAGTTCAGAGGAAGGCATCTGTAAAATTGAAGAAGCCTCCCTAGTATTTGATCAGCCGATCAAAGAGCAAAAATACCCCAATACCCAGAATCATGGGGGCAATGTAAATTATAATCAAGGGGATCTCACCTCTAGGTTGGAAGAAGCCTATGAGATAGGACAGCCTGAAATCTTTCAGCAAATAGTCGAAGAGCAAATCTCCTTATCTAATGGCTGTTCCAGAGGTGATGAATGCCGACAGCTATGAGAACTCCTGATGGAGTACAAGGATATTTTTGCTAGGGATTCTTATGACTGTGGGATTACAGACCTGCACATTGCAAGAATCCAAACAGATCCCAATGCACCACCTGTCTTTGTTAAACAATACAGACTACCTTTAGCCTCATATGATTCTCTTGCAAAAATCATAAGGAACTTGGAAGAAAGAGGTATTATCAGACAGGTGGACAGCTCTTATAACAATCCTATCCTAGGTGTTCTTAAGCCCAATGGACAATGGCATTTGTGTGATGACTTAAGACAGCTAAACAAACAAGTGTACATGTCTGGCTGGCCTGTGCCATCTATTGACCAGTGTCTAGAGCAGATGCAGGGATCTAAAATATTCACTGCCATTGATTGTACACAGGGATATTGGACCATAAAGGTACATGAAGAGGACCAGTATAAGCTTGCATTCTCTTTCCAAAAGGTCCAATATGCATTCCAGAGACTCCCATTTGGATACATAAATTCAGGACATGAATTTGCTGTATTCATGCATAAGGCTATGCCTGATGCACTGGAAAGGGGGACCTTATCTTATGTTGATGATGTTTTAATCAAAAGGACAGACTTTGAAAAACACATCACAGAACTTAAACACGTCCTCAGCCAACTTAAAAGGGCAGGTGTCAAATTATCCCTACAAAAAGCTCAATGGTGCCGCACTCCTGTAAACTTCTTGGGACATGAAGTTACTTCTGAAGGTTAAATCCTTAGGAGAAAAAGGTGGAAGCTATAATAAAGTCTAAGAACCCTACTAACTTAAAGGAATTAAGATCATTCCTTGATATGACAAATTATTCTTGCAAATTTATTGATAATTATGCAGAATTAACTAAACCACTGCCACTTCTAAAGAAGGATGTGAAATGGCACTGGAGTGAGGTTTAAGAGACAGCCATCAGAGAGCTGAAGAGAAAACTCACTCAAGCACCTTGCTTAGAATACCCTGAAGGGGTAAACCTTTCTACTTAGAGAAAGGTTACACAGACATAAGCATGAGTGCTGTTTTGTACCAAAAGCATGATCATTTAAGTAAAGTAATTGCTTATGCGAGTAAAACTTTATCCCCAGTAGAAATGAAATTTAGTGATTTTGAAAAAGCCCTCTTATCTACTGTATGGGCTCTACAAAATTTCCGCAGCTATATACAGGGCGAGAAAATTATTGTAGAAACAGCCCACCAGCCTTTGCTATATCTGCAAAGTGAGAGAATAAGAGATGGGAACTTGTCTAATAGCCGCAAAACAGTTTGGACTCTTTCCTTACAAAGCTGGCCTCTAGAAATTTGCTACAAGCAAAATAAAAAGAATTCAGTCGCACAGGAACTTGATGAGCTCCACGACTGTACTGCTAAGGATCATGGGGAAGATAATTTCCTGGAGGAACAATCGCTTTCCCCATATAAAATATATAATGAGGACCAGTGTCAAACATTACATTGGGTATATGTTGATGGTTGTTCTTACCATGCCACTATTGAAAATGAGCGCAGATTAGTTGCTGGCATTGGTATAACTTGGGCAAATGGATTCCCAAATACTTCTATAGGTTTCAACATTGGACCAAGATCCAGTCAAGTTGCAGAACTAACTGCTGTACTAAAAACTATTGAGATGCCTATTAAACAAGGTATTAATGAATTTGTGATCATTACTGACTCAAATTATGTGTGTGACAGTTTTGTTGAATACCTGCCAACTTGGAAAAGAAATGGCATGCAGGAAACTAACAACAAACCAGTCAAACATGGTATAATACCTTGCGTCCAGGTATTCCTCTGAGATACACTGATAATGGGTATTCCTGTATTTATATACAGGGTTTATCAGGATCACACTATGCAGAACTAAATACTTTAATATCGGTGTGTATCACAAGTGGATAACATGTTGCCACTATAGAGAGGGAATGGTAACAGGTTTACCCTTTGTGAAATTAAGTAACAGTTATTATAGGATTGAATGTAGTCAGAGGAGATACTGATATGGTATTCCTTTAACCTTAAACTCTTTGAGAGATAAAACTCTAGGTACTTGTCTCACAGATAGAAAAGATTAGTATTAAATGTCCTTTGATTGGTTTTGTCTGTACCTACTTTGATGTAGCAGGGTTGTTCTCCGTTGGAGTGAGATTCTTGTCTGTAGCGGTAATACCTTCCACCACTGTGCTGCGGAATTAGCCCACTGTTACATCACAGTGAGGAGTGGCTTCAGTTCTCTGGTCTCCGTTACACTCACAGAGGTCCGTTGTTCAAACTTGGCGGTTCAGGCAGCCGCGTCTGTGTAGAGGGTTGCGCCCACTGTTACATCACAGGGGGGAGTGGATGTGGAACTCCGGTCTCCGTGTCCGTTGCTGAGAAGTGCTTGCGGGTAAGAGTAACGATGAAGTGATCTCTGTACACAGCAGATGTTATTACACTCTTAGTGCTGAGTCCTGCTTGTTCTTATTGGTACTCAGCGGTTTCGTTCTTTAGGAGTTAGAGAAAAACAAATGCGTTGTAGTTGAATGAGGGTTAACCTCCTAAGTATTTCTTTGTGAATAGCAAACTGAGATTGCAAATGAAAAGTCTCTTAGGAAATATAAACTCTGTTTTGGAGTGGAGCACAGTTTAACTTGCTGCAACGATTCACAAGGTTGCTAACAAATTGCTAAGCACCTGTTTGCAGGTGCAGTGGAGATTTGTAGTGTGTGGAGGAGGGCTTAGCTTAAAGGAACAGTCCTGACATCACCCCCTCTTCAAGCAAGTGGTCCCAACACTTGAGGTCTAGGACGATTAGGGTAACGATGGTGGAACTGTGCTACCAGTCTAGGGGCTTTCAGATTAGCGGAAGGTTCCCATGAATTATCCTCATTCGAGAAACCCTTCCACTGTACCAAGTATTCCAGGCAACCTTTGTGGTAACGAGAACCCAAGATCTTTTTAACCTCATATTCATCCACTGGTGGCAATAGTGGAGGAGGAGGAAGAATGGGTGCAGTCACTCTCATCACCCCTGCCGGTTTTAATAAGGACACATGGAATGTGGGGTGTATTCGCAAGCTAGGTGGAAGATCCAAAGTAACAGCGTTTTGGTTGACAACCTTAAGGATTGGAAACGGACCAAGAAAGAGACTACCAAACTTTTTTGTAGGAACCTGTAAACGAAGGTTTTTGGAGGACAACCAGACGCGATCTCCAACTTTATATTCTGGGGGTGGTCTACGTCTTAGGTTGTAGTAATGTTTCTGTGACTCTTGGGATCGTTGTATATTTTGACGGAGAGTATTGAATGTATCCTTGAGGGTGTTGGTGTACTCATCTACGAGGGGTGAGGATGAGATGGTTGAGTCAGAGAATGAGAAAGTAGGGTGGAAGCCGTAATTTGCATAAAAAGGTGTCATCTTTGTGCTGGAATTCATTGAGTCGTTATAGGCGAATTCTGCCAGTGGTAAGAACCTTGCCCAATCGGTCTGGTGTTGGCCACAAAAACATTGAATGTATTGCTCGAGCCATTGGTTTACCCTCTCAGTTTGGCCATTCGTTTGTGGGTGAAAGGAGGTGCTGTAGCGATGTTTGATCTGTAGGAAATGACATAACTGCCTCCAGAACCTGGAGGTAAACTGGGTGCCGCGGTCTGAAGTTAAGATGGGTGGTACTCCATGTAGACGAACAATATGTTGTAGGAACAAGTCAGCTGTTTCGGATGAAGTTGGCAACTTAGAGTAGGGAACGAAATGGGCCATCTTGCTGAAAAGGTCGACCACAACGAGTATAGTATTGAACTTTTCTGACTTGGGGAGGTCAACGATGAAATCAAGACCTACATGCTGCCAGGGTTTTTGTTGTACTTGTATGGGCATAAGGTACCCGTAGGGTTTGTTGGTTTCGTATTTGGAACTTGCACAGATTGAACATCCACGTATGTAGTCTGCTATAGTTTCTTTCATTTGTGGCCACCAAAAGCTTCTGGGAATCTTTTCATATGTTCTTTGTACTCCCTGATGACCAGCTCCAGGTGTGTCATGGTAAGACTGTAATACACTGTGCCGTGATGAGGGAGATAGGTATCGTTTGTCACCATGGTAATATAACCCATCAGAATGTTTTTGTAAACTGTATTGCATGATCTCATTATCATCAATGGTGGTTTTGTCAAGTGGTATATGGAGTGAAGAGGTAGTTGCTATGAAATGTTCAGGAGGGATGATTTGACCTATTTGAGGAACGTTCGCTGGTGGCAGATCTTTTCTAGACAAAGCGTTAGCCTTCCCATTAAGTTTTGCAGGTCTATATGTGATAGTGAAATTAAATTGTGTGAAAAATAGACTCCATCTCGCTTGACGTGAGGAGAGGGTCTTACTTGTCTGTAAATACTCCAAGTTTTTATGGTCCGTTATTATCTGTATGGGTTCTTCAGTACCTTCTAATAGGTGTCTAAAGTGTTCCAGGGATTTCCTGATGGCCAATAGCTCTTTCTCCCCGATGGGGTAATTAGTTTCAGCTGGAGACATAACTTTTGAGAAATAAGCAATGGGATGGATAGGTGAAGTGGAGCTAGGTCGTTGGGACAGAACGGCTCCAATGTCATAGTCCGAAGAATCCACTTCTAGTATATATGGTAGAGTGGGGTCAGGATAGCGTAATAATGGAGCTGTAGTGAAAAGTGTCTTGAGATGATCGAAAGCTTTCTGAGCTTCTGTATTCCAGGAGAAATGAGGAACAGTTCCAGTTAGGCTTGTTAGAGGTCTCGCTATTTGTGAGAAATTCTTGATGAACTTTCGATAATAGTTTGCGAAACCCAAGAATCGCTGTAATTCTTTCTTGGTTTTAGGCTCTTGCCAGTTCGTAATGCTTTGTACCTTAGTCTCCTCCATTCTTATACCCTCTGGACTGATATAATATCCGAGGAATGACAGATGTATTACATGGAACAGGCATTTTTCCGGTTTGGTGTAGAGGTGATAATCTCTGAGTCTTGCTAAAACTGAGCGAACATGTGTGACATGATCCTGGAGATTGTTGGAAAATATGAGGATATCGTCAAGATATATGACCATGCAGATGTCGAGCAAATCCCTGAAGATATCGTTGACGAAATGCTGAAAAGTTGCAGGGGCGTTGCAGAGCCCAAACGGCATTACGACATATTCGTATAACCCATACCTGGTCCTGAAGGTAGTGAGCCATTCGTTGCCTTTGCGTATTCTCACTAGATTGTAGGCTCCGTGTAGATCGAGTTTGGTGTAGATTGTGGCTTGGTGAATTCTTTCAATGAGCTCAGGTATCAGGGGGAGTGGGTAGCGATTTTTTATTGTTTTTTTATTGAATTCACGATAGTCGATGATGGGTCGTAGTGACTTGTCTTTGTTGCGTACAAAAAATATGCCGGCACCAGCAGGTGATGTCGAAGGACGGATGAAGCCTTTTTTTAAGTTTTCTTCAAGGTAATTTATTAAATGATTCAACTCAGGTTTGCTGAGGGGATAGAGGTGTCCAAAGGGAATGGTTGCCCCAGGTTGTAATTCTATTGGACAATCATATTGTCTGTGAGGTGGTAATGCTTCAGCCTGTTTCTTACTGAAGACGTCTGCGAAGTCTGCATACTATGCAGGTAAACTCGGTACTTCCTCACTGATGTTGAGTACTGACTCCATGTCGGCATAGCAAGTTTTGGAACAATATGCGGAATCGAGTGTGACATGGAGAGCTTTCCAATCTATGGTGGGTTGATGTAGTTGTAGCCAAGTTAGACCTAAGACTATCGGAAAAAGAGGTGAGGGAATTACATCTAGTGTTAAGAATTCTGTGTGACCATTAGTAGTTTGTACCAATAGGGGTATCGTTTGGTGTGTGATAGGCCCAGTTTTGATTGCTGTGCCATCAATAAGACGAATGTAGACAGGTTTTTGCTTACACACAATAGGTATCTTGTTTATTTTTACAAGGTTTACATCTATATAACTGTTTGTGGCTCCCGAGTCGATAATTGCTTCAGTGTTGACTCTCTGTTGGTGCCACTGTAGAGACAAAAGTACATGACAGTAAGAGGGTTTAGGTAAGGTGGCAGTATGAACAGTACTGATTGAACACTTACGTCTTTTCATCTTAACAAGAAGTGGACAGTCCTTAACTGCATGCGATGGGTTTGCACAATACATGCAAAGCATCTGACTCCTTCTGCGGTTCCTCTCTTGGGGAGAGATGGGTCCTCTGATAACCCCCAAATCCATGGGTTCATCTGAGGTTCTCTGTGATGAGGTTTGTTGTGGGTTGGATGGAGGATGTCTTGTTGGAGTCTCTGAGTGGTATCGCTCAACCTTTCTCTCTCTTAACCTCCTATCTATCTGAATGACAAGTTTCATCAGTGCTTCAAGACTGTTTGGAATCTCTAGCCTTGCCAGCTCATCTTTTAGTTGGTCTGAGAGGCCTAAGCGAAACTGATTTCTCAGAGCGATCGCATTCCACTGAGAGTCAGTACCATACTGTTTGAACTCTGTGATGTACTCTTCGACTGGCCTGCGACCTTGTCTGAGAGCCCTCATCTTTGCCTCTGCAGTGAGTTGTATGTCACTGTCTTGGTATAGTTCATCCATTGTGGAATAGAAACTTTGTAGTGAGGAGAGGATGAGATCGTTGTTCTCATAACAAGTGTCTGCCCAGACTCGGGGTTCACCCCTTAAAAATGAAACAATAGTCAGAACTCTTATCCTGTCTGAATGATATGTCTTTGGTTTGAGTGTGAAGAGTAAATTGCAGGCATTTTTGAACTGCCGGTATGATTTCCTGTTACCTGCAAAGGTCTCTGGTAGAGAGACCTGTGGTTCAGGTGGGAGATCCTTGTGTACTAATGTGTCTTTTATAATTCCTCGCAAAGTTTGGTTCTCTAGTTGAAGCTCTCTGAGACCTTGGGATAATTGGTCCACCTTCTGTGAAAGATTGTAAACGAACTGAGGTAATTCTGCTGGATCCATCTTTTGGGCTTAGCAATATGTAATACCTTGCGTCCAGGTATTCCTCTGAGATACACTGATAATGGGTATTCCTGTATTTATATACAGGGTTTATCAGGATCACACTATGCAGAACTAAATACTTTAATATCGGTGTGTATCACAAGTGGATAATATGTTGCCACTATAGAGAGGGAATGGTAACAGGTTTACCCTTTGTGAAATTAAGTAACAGTTATTATAGGATTGAATGTAGTCAGAGGAGATACTGATATGGTATTCCTTTAACCTTAAACTCTTTGAGAGATAAAACTCTAGGTACTTGTCTCACAGATAGAAAAGATTAGTATAAAATGTCCTTTGATTGGTTTTGTCTGTACCTACTTTGATGTAGCAGGGTTGTTCTCCGTTGGAGTGAGATTCTTGTCTGTAGCGGTAATACCTTCTGCTACTGTGCTGCGGAATTAGCCCACTGTTACATCACAGTGAGGAGTGGCTTCAGTTCTCCGATCTCCGTTACACTCACAGAGGTCCGTTGTTCAAACTTGGCGGTTCAGGCAGCCGCGTCTGTGTAGAGGGTTGCGTCCACTGTTACGTCACAGGGGGGAGTGGATGTGGAACTCCGGTCTCCGTGTCCGTTGCTGAGAAGTGCTTGCGGGTAAGAGTAACGATGAAGTGATCTCTGTACACAGCAGATGTTATTACACTCTTAGTGCTGAGTCCTGCTTGTTCTTATTGGTACTCAGCGGTTTCGTTCTTTAGGAGTTAGAGAAAAACAAATGCGTTGTAGTTGAATGAGGGTTAACCTCCTAAGTATTTCTTTGTGAATAACAAACTGAGATTGCAAATGAAAAGTCTCTTAGGAAATATAAACTCTGGTTTGGAGTGGAGCACAGTTTAACTTGCTGCAACGATTCACAAGGTTGCTAACAAATTGCTAAGCACCTGTTTGCAGGTGCAGTGGAGATTTGTAGTGTGTGGAGGAGGGCTTAGCTTAAAGGAACAGTCCTGACACATGGCAAGTTGTTTTGCGAAATTGATAAGTTAGTGGTATCCAATGGGTTAACCATACACTGGAAAAAGACCAAGGGTCATTCCAGAATTCTAGGTCCTGATAAGGAAGGCAATGATCTTGCAGATTAATTAGCCAAACAAGGAGCCATAACTGGAGAAATCCTTAATATCGACCACTTAATGGGTGCAATTCAGGTAGAAGCCATTACCAAAAACCAGGCTAAACAACAAAGTGAGCCTAACCTGATACAATGGAGTCAGGATTCTCCTAGTGAGGACCTGATCAGTAGTCAAAAGGAAGACCCCATTATAGGTATCTTCTATAAACACATAGAAGATTCTGAAAGCAACCCTATCTCTAAAGAGGACGATATTGGTAGGGCAGATCTTAGAATCTTAATGAAGTCCAGATCACAATTCAAGTTACAGGATGGTTTGTTAATTAGAACCTCCAAAACTGGTATCCACCAATGGGTGGTACCTACCAAGTTCAGAGGTCTCATGCTTCAACCTGCCCATAATGCTCCCACATCTGGCCATTGTGGGGCCAAATTAGCATTATAAATATTGCATGACTATGCATTTTGGCCGCATATGTTGAAGGACGTGCAAACCTACTGTAAAGGTTGTTTAATCTGTCCACAGTTACAACTCACAGTGCCAATGCATAGAGCGCCATTGCAGAAAAGGGGAATGGTAATGCCATGGTTAGATATCCAAATTGATTTTATTGGTCCAGTAGCTAGGTCATCAAGCGGTAACAGGTATATGTTAACAGCAACATGCCTATTCACTAAATGGGTAGAGTGCATCAGTGCACCTAACAATAGTGCTGAAACATGCGCAGCATTGCTCATTAACCATGTGTTTTCCAGATTTGGTTTACCCCAAAGAATCGAATCCAATCGGGAAACACACTTCACCAGCGAAGTGATGACCAAAATGTGGAAAATACTAGGGGTTAAAAGGAAGCTCCATGTTGCATATTGAACTGCCTCTAGTGGTGGTGAAGAGCGTTACAACCAGTCCATTGTGAAAATCCTCAAAAAGTTAGTGAGTGAAACAGGTAAAGACTGGAATGTAAAATTGCCTCTAATCTTAATGTCATTAAGAACAACTTCAAGTAGTGCTACTAAGATGTCACCTTTTGAATTGATGACGGGTAGAAGAATGGTTCTACCTCAACACCTATTGTACCGTACATCAGACTAGAACTTGATAAATGCTGCCAATACACATCAATATGTGGAGAACTTAAGAAAGCACCTGCAATATGCCTTTGCTCAAAGAAACATAGAAAAGTCCGCAACTGCCGCTAAAACCTATTATGATCTATTTAACTAATCTAAAACAAAGGAATAAATATTAATTTTTAATTGTTACTTATACATTTTATTGGTTGGCAACTGCTGAAATAAGTACACCAACATTTTCTTGGAGGTTATTGCTAAGATAACAATAAATAATAATTTTGTAACCCTGGTATATACTGACAATATACAGTTGGTATTTAAAAGTATCACCCCCCTTGAAAATAATCACATTTTGTTGCTTTGCAGCCTGACATAAAAACAGACACAGTTTTTGTGTTTCCTGTTGTAATAACTCAGTGCAACTTTTAACATCCAAGTGAAAGATTTAACACCAACATGTCAGGCAAAAATAAACACAATTCAAAAACAGAATCACTGAGTTGGAAATGGGATCACCCCTCCTAAAACTCAATCAGGTGTAGCTAATCACCTTCTCAACAGCACACACAAAGCCATTTGACCTTCAACTGTGATCAGCTGTGGGCATATTGATTAGCTTAGCATGAAAAGAGCTTTCCTGGAGCATATCAGTCCCTGGTGGTGGAAATTAAGCAAACAATCAATTATGGGTGGCAAGGCACTGTCAAAAGATCTCCGGGATTATGTTGTGGACAGGCACATCAGGAGATGGATACAAGAAAATATTAAAGACTTTATCAATGCCTAGAAGCACCGTGAAGTCTATTATTAAGAAGTGGAAGGTATTTGGTACAACACAGACCCTCTCTAGATCAGGACATTGCTCCAAACTGGATGAAAGAGCCAGGAGGAAACTGATCAGAGAGGCTACCAGGAGGCCCACAGCAACTCTGAAGCAGTTTGTGACAAAGAGTGGTCATTGTGTGCATGTGACAAAAATATTACAAATTCTCCACAAATGTGGCTTGTATGGGAGGGTTGCAAGAAAAAAGCCACTCCTCAAGAAAGGCCACCTGCAGTCACGACTGAGCTTTGCCATAACACACCTAGGAGATTCTGAGGCCACATCAAAAAAGGTGTTATGGTCAGATGAGACTAAAATTGAATTATTTGGCCTCAACAACAAACAATATGTCTGGAGGAAATCCAATACAGCTCACCATCCAAATAATGCCATACCTACAGTAAAGCATGAAGCTGGTAATAACCTGCTATGGGGGTTTTTCTCTGCAGCAGGCACTGGAGCACTTGTCAGGATAGAAGGAATAATGGATGGAGCAAAATACTGTCAAATTCAATCTGCTGCCCTCTGCCAGGAAGTTGTCAATGGAGAGAATGTTTACCTTGCAACATGACAATGACCCAAAGCACACAGCAAAAATGACCACACAGTGGTTGAAGGAGAGAAACGTGAATGTCCTTGCATGGTCTTGTCAGAGACCAGACTTAAACCCCATTAAATATCTGTGGCATGTCTTGAAGACTGAAGTCCACAAACGGTCACCATCAAATGTAACGGAACTGGAGCAGTTATGCAAAGAAGAGTGGGCAAATATTGCACAGTCTAGATGTACAAAGTTAGTAGAGACATATCCCGACAGACTAAAAGCTGTAATTAAAGCAAAAGATGGTTCAACAAAATACGGACACAAGGGAGTGATCCTTTTTCCAACTCAGCGATTCTGTTTTTGAATTGTGTCTTGATGTATAAAATATATACTTATACCTATAAAGATACATGATTATATATAGGTAAAGATATATACAGATATATATAGGAATATATATTTATAAATACTTAGAACATATTCCCCTTAGTGAAGAAGATTGGAATGTGAAATATGTACTGTACAAATATGGTTAAACACTGGCATGGAGAGTCCACAAATCCATATGGTGTTTCCTGGCATGGAGAGTCCACAAATCCATTCAATTACTAGTGGGAATTCAACTCCTTGCCACCAGGTGGAGGCAAAGAACACCCCAGCAAAGCTTCAAGTATCCTCCCACTTCCCACAATCCCAAGACATTCAGCTGAGGAATCTTGGAAAGAGAATACACATAGGGTATAGAGGTGCCTGAGGTTTAGAAAATGACAAAAAGACGTCTTAAAATAAAGGCGGGCCATGGACTCTCCATGCCAGGAAAGAAAAGAATTTATCAGGTGAGCAGAAATTATATTTTCTTTCCAATGGCATGGAGAGTCCACAAATCCATTCAATTACTAGTGGGAACCAATACCAAAGCTAGAGTCCACAGAATGGAAGGGAGGGATACACAAGACAGGCGAGCCTAAACAGAAGGCACCACCACTTGAAGAACTTTTCTCCCAAAGGAAGCCTCAGCTGAGGCAAAAACATCACATTTGGAAAATTTGGAAACAGTATGCAATGATGACCAAGTGGCCACCTTGCAAATCTGTTCCATAGAAGCATCATTTTTAAAGGCCAAAGAGGAAGCGACAGCCCTAGTAGAGTGAGACATAATTTTCTCTAGATGCTGCTGTCCAGCTGTCTCATAAGCCAATCGAACAACACTTCTTATCCAGAAGAGAGTAGAAAAAGTGGCCTTCTGACCCCTCCGTTTACCAGAAAAGACAACAAAAAGAGCAGAAGATTGACGAAAATCCTTCGTAGCCTGCAAATAGTATTTCAAAGCAAGCACAACATCCAGATTGTGCAACAAGAGTGAGAGTGGGCAAATATTGCACAGACTATATGTACAAAGTTAGTAGAGACATATTCCAAAAGACTAAAAGCTGTAATTAAAGCAAAAGGTGGTTCAACAAAATACTGACACAAGGGAGTGATCCTTTTTCCAACTCAGTGATTCTGTTTTTGAATTGTCTTTATTTTTGCCTGACATGTTGGTGTTATATCATTCACTTGGATGTTATAAGTTGCACTGAGTAATTACAACTGGATAAACAAAAAATGTGTCCGTCTTATAAATGTGATTATTTTCAAGGGGGGTGATTCTTACAGTGGGTATTGACAGTGGAATATATATATATATATATATATATATATATATATATATATATATATATATATATATATATATATATACTGTATATATATGTGTGTGTGTGTGTGTGTGTGTCTTGATGTTTTTTTTTTGGGTAAAATATATACCTATACCTATAAAGATAGATGATTATATAATGAGACGTAATTTTCTCTAGATATTCATAAAAGAAGAAAAAAGACCAATGGCACTACTTATGCAAGTTAGTTAACCCTGTATTACCCGCTAATATATCTGGACACTGTCCCTATATTATGCTTATTTACGGGAAAGGAGAGGTGCTATGTAGTAATATGGTAAGCAGTAACTAAACAAGAGAGGCAATGGGGCCAACACTTGAAGAAAGACTACATATATAGCACTCAAGGGGTTAATGTATTGTAAATTAACCAATATTTATTTGACAGATATTATAAGACAACAAATAGGCAGCAGAGAGGGGGAATTGAACTCAGAAAGTGGACAGTCACTGCTCTGTGATTAAAACATAACTTTTATTCGAAAAAATCAACACAAACTAAAATAAGAAAATGAAAGATTTAAAAACACTCTCAGGAGCCTAAAGATGGTCGTATGTTCCTGGTTATTGTGGGTTAAATGTGAAGCTGCTGCAATGTATGCGTGGGGTACAAGATAGTGGAATTACATCTGAATGCAGTTATCTAAGCATACGCTCAAATAGTATGCCTGGAAACTAGATAATATCCAATAGGTATAGCTAATAATGCTATATCTTGGGTTTGAGTAATGTCTGTCAATTATATTTGACTGCTGGAAGGGGATGCAAATAGTCAAAGGTTCAATGAAATTGCTAAACTAAGTATAGCAGTTGGTTCAGTGTTTGTTATAAAGTTACTATGTTGCACATAGGCTGATTACTAGACATGAGCATGGCGAAAAAATTTGGTTAGTTTCGGATCGATTCAGAATTTTTCGAAGTTCGGTTCGGATCGATTCGAATTCAGAAAATTTTTAATCGATTCGTTTCAGATTAGTTTCGGATTCATTCGGATTAGAAGAAATTCGGCTGGATTCGGAAATTCAGAATTTCGTTAAGTATTAGGTGGGATTAGACTAGTATTATGTACTGTATATTAGGAGTAACCCATAGCAGAGTGATATAACCTAATATACTGTACAATACTAGTGTAATCCATGGCCATCCGAATTTACCGAATAAATCCAAAGTAATTCGGATTTATTCGCGAAATTTGGCAGTATTTTAATTCGGAAATTCGTTTCGATCCGAATCGCCGAATTTTCCGAATTTTCCGAATTTCCGAATCGAAACGAACCGAATTGCACATATCTAAATCACAGCTTGTATAAGAGTCTAAGTAAGAGTATATTCAGAACTATCATAGCCAAATGTCTGTCATATGGGTTAATAGTTGCTGACTTCGAATATTGGACATATATGCTGTTAATATGCTAAGTAACCCCTTATACTTAGTGAGGAAATTATATAACTGATTCGTACAAAAGTTGCAAAAAATGTCCCCTAATTTGTTTGGAAAGCCACTAGTCCAAGTGCTGTAAATTTTTTGGATAATAGGGCAAATTGTACCCAAAATTAATATTTATCATATGATTGCACCATCCCTAATGTAGTCAGACGTTAGTTAGATATGTGCCAAAAGTATGTTCAGTATGTATATTCCTGAATTAAATTAGACTTACATTACTCTATAGAATAATTCCTAAATTCTAAAATGGGTCAAAAAGTTCCCTCCTTCTTGGGAACCACAAAAAGATTTGAATAAAATCCCTGACCCTGTTCTGCAAGAGGAATTGGGATAATTACTCCCTGAGAAGACAGATTCCTTACGCAGTTTAAGTAGGTTTACAGATAATCTTGATAATAGAAATCTGTCGATAGGATTTAAATCCTATCCTGTATCCCTGGGAGACCACATCCACTGCCCAAGGATCTGGAACATCACAAATCCAAGCCTGATAAAAGAAGGAAATCCTGCCCCCTACCTGATCTAAAACTGGATCAGGGCAGCCCCTTCATGCTGACTTAGCGACAGCAGATGGTTTTCTGGATTGCTTACCCTTATTCTAGGGCTGGCTAGCTCTCCAAAAAGTCTTGGCTTGCTCAGATTTAGAAGACGAGGAAGATTTCTGTCCCTCTATGCAAAAATGTTGGAAGGTAAGCAAAGGCCACCTCGCCGTCTTCCAACTGCTAAAAACCACCATTACTCTTACTAAAGAGAATTATATGATGGACACAGCATAACCCCAATCCTTGCTTGCAGGGAAAGGTACCCATTAAAGGATTAACAACTTGATTTCTTCAGACACTTTCTTCGCACATCACCTACAATATACACAGGCAAAGAATCACTGGGGATTGTGGGAAGTGGGAGGATACTTGAAGCTTTGCTGGGGTGTTCTTTGCCTCCACCTGGTGGCCAGCACACATCTATTCATACATACATATATATATATATATATATATATATATATATATATATATATATATATATATATATATATATATATTAGGGATGGGCGAAAGTGTTTATATTCAAATTCGAATGTTAGAATGAATGTTATTGTAGAAATTCGATTTACATAATAGAATGTTGATAAGAACGAATATTCTTAAAAATTCTATTATCGAATATTATTTACAGTTTTCGAATGTCACTTTCGAATTCAAATTTCACATTCGAATTAGATTGTCACATTCCAATTAGAATATTACATTTATAAAACACAGTATTAGACTAGAAATACTATTTCGAATTTGAATGTCACATTCAAATTCGAATATTACATTTATAAAACACAGTATTAGACTAGAAATATTATTTTTAATTTGAATGCTACATTCAAATTCAAATGTAGCATTCAAATTTGAATATTACATTTATTAAACACAGTTGTAGACTAGAAATACTATTTCAAATTTGAATGTCACATTTGAATTCGAATATTGCATTTAAAAAACACAATATTAGACGAGAAATACTATTTCAAATTCGAATGGGACAATCAAATTCGAATGTAGCATTCAAATTCGAATATTACATTTATTAAACACAGTTGTAGACTAGAAAAACTATTTAGAATTCAAATTAGAATGTCACATTCGAATTTAAATATTACATTTCAAAGTTGATTGAATACATAGCTAAACATTCTATAATTCGAACGAATATTTTCAAATTTTATTGAAAAATTCAAAAACGAAAATTCGAAAATAGAATGTATCTAAACATTCGAAATTCAATTCGAACAAACGTTTAAAAATTTGTTTTAAATTTTGAATTTTTAGAAACATTTGCCCATTCCTAATATATACTATATATATATATATATATATATATATATATACATACACACATATATATTTAGACATGTACAGTGGATATAAAAAGTCTACACACCCCTGTTAAAATGTCAGGTTTCTGTGATGTAAAAAAATGAGACAAAGATAAATCAGAACTTTTTCCACCTTTAATGTGACCTATAAACTGTACGACTCAATTGAAAAACAAACTGAAATCTTTTAGGTAAAGGGAAATAAAAATAAAAAACTAAAATAATATGGTTGCATAAGTGTGAACACCCTTTTATAACTGGGGATGTAGCTGTGTTCGGAATTAAGCAATCACATTCAAAATCATGTTAAATAGGAGTCAGTACACACCTGTCATCATTTAAAGTGCCTCTGATTAACCCCAAATAAAGTTCAGCTGTTCTAGTAGGTCTTACCTGACATTTTGTTAGTCGCATCCTACAGCAAAAGCCATGGTCCGCAGAGAGCTTCTAAAGCATCAGAGGGATCTCATTGTTAAAAGATATCAGTCAGGAGAAGGGTACAAAAGAATTTCCAAGGCATTAGATATACCATGGAACACAGTGAAGACAGTCATCATCAAGTGAAGAAAATATGGTGCAACAGTGACATTACCAAGAACTGGATGTCCCTCCAAAATTGATGAAAAGACAAGAAGAAAACTGGTCTGGGAGGCTGCCAAGAGGCCTACAGCAACATTAAAGGAGCTGCAGGAATATCTGGCAAGTACTGGCTGTGTGGTACATGTGACAACAATCGCCTGTATTCTTCATATGTCTGGGCTATGGGGTATAGTGGCCAGACGGAAGCCTTTTCTTCCAAAAAGTAACATCCATGCCTGGCTAAATTTTGCAAAAACACATCTGAAGTTTCCCAAAAGCATGTTGCAAAAGGTGTTCTGGTCTGATGAAACCAAAGTTGAACGTTTTGGCCATAATTCCAAAAGATATGTTTGGCGCAAAAACAACACTTCATATCACCAAAAGAACACCATACTCACAGTGAAGCATGGTGGTGTCAGCATCATGCTTTGGGGCTGCTTTTCTTCAGCTGGAACTGGGGCCGTAGTCAAGGTAGAGGGAATAATGAACAGTTCCAAATACCAGACAATATTGGCACAAAACCTTCAGGCTTCTGCTAGAAAGCTGAACATGAAGAGGAACTTCATTTTTCAGCATGACAATGATCCAAAGCATACATCCAAATCAACAAAGGAATGGCTTCACCAGAAGAAGATTAAAGTTTCGGGATGGCCCAGCCAGAGCCCAGACCTGAATCCAATTCATAATCTGTGGGGTGATCTGAAGAGGGCTGTGCACAGGAGATGCCCTCGTATTCTGACAGATTTAGAGTGTTTTTGCAAAGAAGAGTAAGCTAATCTTGCCAAGTCAAGATGTGCCATGCTGAAAAACTCATACCCAAAAAGTCTGAGTGATGTAATAAAATCAAAAGGTGCTTCAAAAAAGTATTAGTTTAAGGGTGTTCACACTTATGCAACCATATTATTTTATTTTTTTATTTTTATTTCCCTTTACCTAAAATATTTCAGTTTGTTTTTCAATTGAGTTGTACAGTTTATAGGTCACATTAAAGGTGGAAAAAGTTCTGAAATGATTTATCTTTGTCTCATTTTTTTACATCACAGAAACCTGACATTTTAACAGGGGTGTGTAGACTTTTTATATCCTGTATAGGTATGTATCTCTATGTTAAAGCCCTATGCAGACTTTTTGTCTTACACCTGAGGAGGCCTCAGGTGTTAGAAAAAGAAATCTGTTAAAAAAAATTTGAGGCATAGCTTTGAGCCCTTATAACTTTTTATTGAAATAAAAAAATGATTAGATGGTGTTATTATGGGTGTAATTGTACTTTTAAATGTAGTTTTGAAATCTTCTAATTCATATTGCAGCATATTAGATAATCTTAACAGTGTAATAACTTGGTTGCTATATATCATATGGAGCATCATGCACTGCCCTCACATGTTCCATATATTTTAATGGTTTCTAGGCTATACATGTTTCTGTTGTTCTGTCTGCTATGATGTTGTTTATATAATTCTTAGACTAAGATTTATCTGGATATTTGAATGTATATACTCTCAAAGAGATCTACACTTGCCTAGAAAGTTTACAGATAGCAAGCATACCTCATGTTTACTCATTCAAGACCTGTCTTGATGGTGTAGCTAATTTTTCTATAACTTATACGCCTGCCTTCTATAGTGATATACTAGTGGGTCAACGACCTTGGTCTTTGAGGATAATCTCCTAATTCATGTTGCAGTATACTATTTAGCCCTATTAGTGTAATAACTGGGCTGCTATATATCATATGGGGCATTATATACAACCTTTAATTAAACCCTAAAACACTGATATATGCAGGAACTTATGGGCATATTATACGCTATAGACACATCTTATGTTATTCCACTTCGTACCCTGAGTAAATTATATCCCTATCTATGGACTGAATATGTAACAGGTGGTCCTTTTGAAGTCTGCCCCTTGTTTATAGAATATATATTTGGTTTACTCCTCCCACTTCATTAGTTTTGTATTTTATAAAACTCCGCCCCTCATCTCCACCCCTACTCCACTTCGAGCGGCTCTTGCCCGCTGAACCCCCTTTCCCCCCCTTCTAACTTGGTTCACAAGTAGCCAAACAAAATCTGACCCCCTATTGCTTCAACCGTTCTCTCTTTTCCAGATTAAATACCTGTATGAACAGCAATTTGGGGACCATACCTATTATATATATATATTTAAAAACTGAGGTTCCATTACCCTTTATTATTATACAGGTTACACATATTTTACAATCGTACGTTTGTTTTCTAGACTTTGGTTGTAAATTTCATTGTTTATAAAACTTGTAATGTGGATACCTGGCACTACTCTATATTATACAGCTATGATTTTGATGTTCTTCCAGAGAGGCACAGATTCTGCGCCCAGAACGGATATGCCTCTATTTCTTCGCTATGTTTTTGGGTATTTAATTTGTGTTGTATGACTATACTCTTATTGTCACTGGATGAATATTTCCTGTAACCTTTTTTCTCTTTACAACCTCAATAAAAATATTTAAAAAAAAAATAATAAAAAAAAAAAAAATGTAGTTTTGATGTATTTAGTGCACCTTTGTAATTGAACGTAACAGTTAACCCGAGCTGTGATGTCATGCTATTCCGACGCGCATTAAATTCAATTGCGCTCAAGCAATTGCATTTACTTTTAACTTGTAATATGTGCAAACAGCTGTGATAAACCCTATGGGGACTAGTTATCAACCGTCTAACTCAAATACGCTGGAATTCCGCAGCGTATTTGTGGCGAGGCTGATTCCCCTTAGTTATCAAGCCCTAGAGACTGGCAAAAGTAGAATCTGGTGACGTAAGCATCGATCCACCGGACTCAGTCCGACACAGATCGATTCTTACGTCACTCCAGATGTTCCAAACGCAAGTTCGGCACAATCTGACTACTTTTGGGAGTTATCAAAATCCCAACAGGTACGCTGGGCACTTTTACGGCCCAGCGTACCTGGTTTTCAAACCGCCGCCCTGGAGGTGGCGGATCCCATAGGAATCAATGGGAGTCAGACCATAGCGAAAGTTCAAGTTCGCTGCTGCCTGACATCCCATTCATTCCTATGGGAAGTGTGTACACCTAACACCCTAACATGTACCCCGAGTCTAAGCACCCCTAATCTGCCCCCCTACACCGCCACCACCTATATTAAACATTTTAACCCCTAAACCGCCGCTCCCGGACCCCTCCGCAACTCTAAAAAATCTGTTAACCCCTAAACCGCCGCCCCCGGCCCCCGTCGCCACCTACATAATACCTATTAAACCCTATCCTGCCCCCCTATACCGCCGCCACCCCTAATAAATGTATTAACCCCTATCCTGCCACTCCCAGACCCCGCCGCAACAAAATAGTTTAACCCCTAAACCGCCTCTCCCGGACCCCGCCGCCACCTTTATTAAACTTATTAACCCCTAATCTGCCCCCCCTACACCGTCGCCACCTATAATATTTTTATTAACCCCTATCCTGCCCCCCCTATACCGCCGCAACCTATAATAAATTTATTAACCCCTAAAGCTAAGTCTAACCTTAACCCTAACACCCCCCTAAATTTAATCTAATTTAAATCTAGCGAAATAAATTAACTCTTATTAACTAAATTATTCCTATTTAAAGCTAAATACTTACCTGTAAAATAAACCCTAATATAGCTACAATATAAATAATAATTATATTGTAGCTATTTTAGGATTTATTTTTATTTTACAGGCAACTTTCAATTTATTTTAACTAGGTAGAATAGCTATTAAATAGTTAATAACTATTTAATAGCTACCTAGCTAAAATAAAGAGAAATTTACCTGTAAAATAAAAACTAACCTAAGTTACACCTAACACTACACTATCATTAAATAAATGAATCCTATTTAAAACTGAATACTTACCTGTAAAATAAACCCTAAGATAGCTACAATGTAATTAATAATTACATTGTAGCTATTTTAGGATTTATATTTATTTTACAGGTAACTTTGTATTTATTTTAACTAGGTACAATAGTTATTAAATATTTATTAACTATTTAATAACTACCTAGCTAAAAGAAATACAAAATTACCTGTAAAATAAATCCTAACCTAAGTTACAATTAAACCTAACACTACACTATCATTAAATAAATTAAATAAATTAAATGCAAATACCTACAAATAAATACACTAACTAAAGTACAAAAAATAAAAAAAGAACTAAGTTACAAAAAATAAAAAAATAATTTACAAACATTATAAAAATATTACAACAATTTTAAGATAATTACACCTACTCTAAGCCCCCTAATAAAATAACAAAGCCCCCCAAAATAAAATAATTCCCTACCCTATTCTACATTAAAAAGATACCAGCTCTATTACCTTACCAGCCCTTAAAAGGGCCTTTTGTGGGGCATGCCCCAAAGAAAACAGCTCTTTTGCCTGTAAAATAAAAATACAACCCCCCCAACATTAAAACCCACCATCCACATACCCCTACTCTAACCCAAACCCCCCTTAAATAAACCTAACACTACCCCCCTGAAGATCATCCTACCTTGAGTCGTCTTCACTCAGCCGAGCCAAATTCTTCATCCAATCCGGGTGATGCCTTAATCCAAGTGGGGGCTGAAGAGGTCCATCATCCGGCTGAAGTCTTCATCCAAGCGGGGGCTGAAGAGGTCCATCATCCGGCTGAAGTCTCCATCCAAGCGGGGGCTGAAGAGGTCCATCATCCGGCTGAAGTCTTCATCCAAGCAGGGGCTGAAGAGGTCCATCATCTGGCTGAAGTTTTCTATCAAGCGGCATCTTCAATCTTCTTTCTTCCGGCTCCATCTTCATCCCGCCGACGCGGAACATCCTTCCTCCACGACAAACTCCCGACGAATGACGGTTCCTTTAAGGGACGTCATCCAAGATGGGGTCCCTCGAAATCCGATTGGCTGATTCTATCAGCCAATCGGAATTAAGGTAGGAATAATCTGATCAGATTCAAGTTCAATCCGATTGGCTGATCGGATCAGCCAATCAGATTAAGCTCGCATTCTATTGGCTGTTCCGATCAGGGGGCAGGATAGGGGTTACTAGGTATAATGTAGGTGGCGGCGATGTCCGGGAGCGGCGGTTTAGGGGTTAATACATTTATTATAGTGGCGGCGGTGTCCGGGAGCGGCGGTTTAGGGGTTAATAACTGTATTTAGTTGCGGGGGGCTCCGGGGGCGCCGGTATAGGGGGTAGAACAGTGTAGTTAGTGTGGGTGCTTAGTGACAGGCTAGCAATAAAGCTGGGAAAAAGCCGAAGAGCAGCGAGATCGGATGAGTGATAACTCTCACAGTCCTCAGCTCATCGGCCCGCACTTGGTGCGCGGCTTTTTGACAGCTTTATTGATAATTTAGGCGAAATTTTGCAGGTCCGCGGCGGCGATGGAAGGCGAGCTTAGGCGGGCGTATTGAACCGGCGAAGGCAGGTAAAGTAGACGGCTTGATAACTAGGCCCCTATATCACTTGCACGCAACAGTTAGCATGCCACTCGTAATCTGGCCCTTGGCACACCTTAAAGGGACAGTCTACACCAGAATTTTTATTGTTTTAAAAGATAGACAATCCCTTTATTACCCATTTCCCAGTTTTGCATAACCAACACAGTTATAATAATATACTTTTAACCTCTGTGATTATCTTGTATCTAAGCCTCTGCAAACTGCCCCTTTTTTCAGTTCTTTTGACAGACTTGCAGTCTAGCAAATCAGTGCCTGCTCCCAGATTACTTCACGTGCACGAGCACAGTGTTATCTATATGAAATATGTGAACTAGCACTATCTAGTGGTGAAAAACTGTTAAAATGCAATCTGAAAGAGGTGGGCTTCAAGGTCTAAGAAATTAGCATATGAACCTCCTAGGTTAAGCTTTCAACTAAGAATACCAAGAGAACAAAGCAAAATTGGTGATAAAAGTAAATTGGAAAATTATTTAAAATTACATGCTCTATCTGAATCATGAAAGTTTATTTTGGCCTAGACTGTCCCTTTAATGAACAATATAATAAAACACTGTGTTCACAATGTTTTACATAGTGGGCATGGTGTATACCAGCGTAGGAATATTTAAAAGATTTTTTAGCAGTGACACCAGCAGGGTGTACAGTCAGTGAAATCTCATTAAATCACAGTAGAGCAATGCATGATCTCAGCACTGCTAATGTTGATTGGCTGGTTTTTTTTTCAAGTTGCAGCTGGGCAGTAGCTTAAGCATATAGTAACTGCTCACAAAGCACTTACTATTGTTAGCTGTAGACATTTTGAGGTAAAATATCTTCCTTTTTTACGTAGAGATGTTCATGTGACTGTGAAACAGAATAGGTAAAGTCAGTGCTTTATAAGCATGAAAACATGAATACCTGATTTAATCTAACATTTAATTATCGCATTAACAGTTTCTGCTTGTGGCATCAATAAAGCAATTTTACAATCTCTGTGTTGTTATTTGAAAGAAACTAATTAGTTTATGGTATGTGCAGAGGAAAAAATATATTTATGTTTAGCTACTCACAGTCTGTCTTGATCTTCTCTTTTGCATCTCATTTTTTGCTACAATAACAAGGGAAGATGTAGGGCAAGTTATCTGTCATTTCCTTTGTGGGCTTATCATGTTGATAATTTTCACAGTATGTCTGCTAGATTTGTTAAATCAATTAAATGTGATTTTAATCCGTCCATTCATCTTTTTTTCCCATGCAATCCCCTTTTTATATGTCTTGTCTACCCACAGTAATATCAGTGGCAAAATAGTTTACGATATTCTTGAAAATAGTATATTTAGAGAAGGCTGTTTATTTTAATGGTTTGTTATCGCTGATAATTTTCTTTCTTTCTTTTTTATCTGTCTTTGTTATTGTGTGTATTAGTAAAATTTGTTTTTTTCTCTTTAGTATCCTACTGTAGTTTTCATCAGTTATATTATTCTGATTTAACTCTTAACTAAACCCTTAAAGGGGTACTAACCCAAATTTTTTTCATTCATGATTCAGATCATGAAGCCGGCGCATTTTAGGTTCAACACCCTGGATAGCGCTTGCTTATAAGCAAGCGAAACCAAGGTTCTAAACCAAAAGTTGCCCGTCTCCTAAGCTTTACATTCTTGCTTTTTAAGTAAAGATATCAAGAGAACGAAGAAAAATTGTTAATAGGAGTAAATTAAAAAGTTTCATAAAATTGCATGCTCTATCCGAATCACTAAAGAAAAAAAAAATTTGGTTTAGTATACCTTTAAATCTATTCCCATTGATGATTTTATCAGATTTGTAGGTGCTCTTTTCTGACCGAGAACAAGCACTAGGAGCCCTTTAAGCATATATATATATATATATATATAATTTTTTTTAACAATTTTTATTAAATTTTAATTTAAAGCAAAAGCAAGTCAAATTACAAGGCTATCTTGACATATCAAAATAATGAACCTAATCAGGAAATTAAGATAGGGCTAATATAAACTTGATGCATTACGTATTCACCACAAAACAAACATCAAGTAAATGAAGGTACAAGCAACAACCCATAATAAAAGTAACAAACAGTGGACCATTGACAGATGTACCTCATAGTAAGGGTAATATTCTCTCCATAATCTAACACTAAACTACCAATAGCCCTTAAAATGGCTTTTTGTAGGGCATTGCCCTAAGTTAAACAGCTCTTTTACCAAAAAAATGTACAAAGTCCCCCCTAACAGTTAAACCCCACCCAACCAACCCCCCCAAAAAAACCTAAGTCTAAAAAACCTAAGCTACCCATTGCCCCTAAAGGGGCATTTGTATGGGCATTACCCTTAAAAGGGCAATCAGCTCTTTTGCTGCCCATTAAAATAAAAAAGTCCTAATCTAAAAAAAAACTACTAACACTAAACTACCAATGGCCCTTAAACGGGTCTTTTGTAGGACATTGCCCTAAAGCGATTAGCTCATTTAACCTAAATATAGTACTAATTACCCCCTAAAGGTTGACACCTGCACCCACACAACCCCCCAAAATAGGTACTCACAGTTCCTGAAGTCTGGCAGTGAAGGTCATCTTCCAGGTGGCTCCAACGTCATCCACCGCAGGGACATCTTCTATCTTCATGCGGAGTGAAGGCAGCATGGAGCGGAGGTGACTGAGGACTCGGACCGGTGATAGCGAAGAGCAGGGCCGGCGTGGAGGTTCCTCTTCATGCGGTTGCCGCTGCACACTGAAGATTGAATGCAAGGTTATCCTATTTATATTGAGGTACCTTGCATTCCTATTGGCTGAAATTTTTAAATCAGTTAATAGGATGAGAGCTACTGAAATCCTATTGGCTGATTTGAACAACCAATAGGATTTCAGTAGCTCTCATCCTATTGGCTGAATTCAACATTTTAGCCAAAAGGAATGCAAGGTATCTAAATGGGGTACCTTGCATTCAATATTCAGTATGCGGCGGCAACCGCATGAAGAGGATCCTCCACGCAATTCCTGCTCCACGACCGCCGATCCTGCTCCGCAATCATCGGTCCAGTTCTGTGGTGAACTCCACTCCGCACCGCCTTCGCTCCGGATAAACATAGAAGATGTCACCACGCTGGATAAAGATGTCGTTGTCTGGGAGAAGACCTTCACTGCTGGACTTCAGGAACTGTGATTACCTTTTTCGGGGTTAGACTAGATTTTTTTATTTTTTAATGGACAGCAAAAGAGCTGGTTGCCCTTTTACGGGCAATGCCCATACAAATGACTCTTTAGGGGCAATGGATAGATAAGATTTTTTAGACTTATGTTTTTTTTATTTGGGGGGGTTGTGTGGGTGGGGGGGTTTACTTTTAGGGGGTACTTTGTAATTTTTTTAAGGTAAAATAGCTGTTTAATTTAGGGCAATGCCCTACAGTAATTTTAAATAGACTGCCCTCTGGACAGGCTTATCGCCTAGTTTGTATAATAAAGCATTTTGCATTTTAAGACCCAATGAGTGCCTTTCATGATTAAGATTATATATATCTATATATAAAGGGTGAGACATTTTCAGAGAGTGTATTAAAATATGGCAGCAATTGATGACAAGGAGTGGGAATTTGATCTCAATGAAACTTTTTCGTTGGTGACTGAACCATCCACACCAGCAATTGGTGATGGATCAATCTATCATGACTACAAAGTACATAAAAATAATTTAATAAAACAACTAAGACTCAAATGGGAAATCTCGAGCTTACAAAGGTATTTGGACAACAAAATGATCCCAAGAGGATTAAGATTAAGAAAGAGACCGGGTAACAATTTAGACAATCCTCTCACTGAAAACTTTAAGACAAAATGGGAAAAACATCTCTCTGATTGCTCTTTTGGTTTAATGATTTTAATATTAAATGAAAATCAACTAAAGCTTGATGTAGTTATTGAACAGATTGAGCAATCAGAACTATCATTTAACAAATGGAATGAGAAGGATGAGTTTAAAAGATTAAAAGATGAATTGACTATGGAGACTAGGAAACTGCAGGAAGAAACTAAATCTAGAAAAAGAAGGAAATTTTTACGTGACTTATTAGATTATAAAGAAGATAAGGTCTATGAATATGCAGGGAGAAATTCTTCTGGTTCATCAGAATCAGATAGATCTGAGAAATATAATTTTGGCAATAGAGGCAGATGTTTCCGCAGGAGGGGAAATTTTTTAGGGCACAGGAGACAACTCAGGCAACCAAAAGAAGGAGAGGGGGTAGAAAGCACAAAAAAGGACGATGGAAAGAAAGGGGGGTATTTACTACGGAGCTCACAAACAGTGGAGAAATAGTTCCAGATGATAATAACACAATGGAAGTGGTTAACCTCTCTAAAAAAACTTTAAATGAAGATCATTTTAAATTGTTAAAGAGAGGTTTAACTTTCTGCCCAACCAATAAAGCAGATAAATTTGTAATTACTAAAGATCTCCATCTGTTTGCGAGACGATAAGTATTAAAAAGAATCTATGCAAATAGAGGTGATATGACTAAACTTGATATGCATGACCAGCAATCACTATTAGATTTAGAGAAACTTTTGACAGAATCTGAAGGGGGTGAAGTAAGTGAATCTTTGAATATTGGCTTTAGCAATTTGAAACCTAAGTCATCATATATGTCTTCTCTCTCAATGGTATCCAATGTTGCAAACTTTGTAAAACTAGTGGAAATTGACATTAAAAATATGGTGGACACCACAGGAAATCATGATAATTTGGATACCACTGAGAGAACTGCTTTGTTTGACTTAATGAATGACAACACAATCACAATTAAGCCATCAGATAAGGGTGGGAACGTGGTACTACTGGATCATCAAGACTATGTTAAGGAATATAAAAGACAGTTACAGGTACTGACTCAATATGAGAAACTACAAAGGGATCCTACTAATATGTATAAAGAGATTTTGGATTGCCTTCTGAGATTAGCCCATAGAGAGGGCTGTATCAATAATAATGAACTTAAATTTATGATGACTGACTTTCCAGTGGTACCGACATTCTACACCATACTTAAACTTCATAAGAATGTCATCCCACCCCCCGGGAGGCCGATAGTGTCTGGCCAACAAGGCCTTTGTGAAAACATAGGAAAATATATTGACTGGTGTCTTAGACCCTTTCTATCTAGCCTTCCTTCATATGTTCAGGACACCAGAGATGTACTTAAAAAACTTGATAATCTGGTCATCTCCCCTAATGCCCTCTTAGTATCAATAGATGTAGAATCCTTGTATTCTTCCATCCCCCACCAACTTGGTCTTAAAGTTATAAGATATTTTTTAACACAACGTGGTAGTAAGTATGAAAATCATACTAATTTTGTTATTGTGTTACTCAAATTTTTTTGGAACACAATTATTTCATATTTGATGAAGTGTATTACAGACAAATTTTGGGAACAGCAATGGGGGCATGTTGTGCCCCCACATATGCTTGTTTATACCTTGGAAAGTGGGAGATGGAGAATATTTTGGATTCTCCTATAGAATTGGCAAATAAAATTGATCTGTGGATCAGATATATTGACGACGCCCTGTTACTATGGAATGGAACAGTTGATGAACTACATGAATTTATAGTCAATCTGAACCAGAATGAATGGAACCTAAAATTTACATATTCATATTGTGATAGCGAATTGACCTTTCTAGATTTGAGAATTACCAAAATGAATGATCAATTAGTTACTGAATCATATAGGAAGCCCACAGCAGCTAATAATTTATTACAGGCAGATAGCCATCATCTACCATCTCAAATTAATTCTATCCCTATTGGCCAATTTTTAAGGCATCTGAGAAATTGTTCAACTACAGCTAAATTTAGAGAGCATGCCCATGACCAAAAAGTGAGATTTCAAAAACGTGGCTACCCTACTAATAGTATTAATAAGGGCTTTCAGCGAGCCTATAAGACACCAAGAGAACAGTTACTGTATTGCAATACCAAACAAAAAGAAAACATTGTAAGATTCATTTTGATTTACAATGATAAATGGTTAGATATTAGATCTATTGTAAGTAAACATTGGAAAGTATTAACTATTGACAGTGAGGTAAGGAAAATTGTAGGAACCAATCCGTCACTAACAGCCTGTAGGGCACCTTCTTTAAAGGATAAACTAGTACCTAGTCACTTCGTTAATCCTGAAACAAGTATGAAACAAAATTGGCTGAGTAAAAGAAAACACAGCAATGGCTCATTCACATGTGGTAAATGCATTGTATGCAAATTTATGATGAAAGGAAATAAAGTCTCTAACACTGAGGGTAAAACTTTCAGAATTAAGGGACATATTACATGTAAAAGTGAGGGGGTTGTCTATCTTGTGTCTTGTTCTTGTCCGAAATTTTATATCGGAAAAACGTACAGAGAGTTACATGAAAGAATCAAGGAACACCGTAGGGACATTCTGAAAGAAAGGGTCAAAACAAGTGGAGTAGCTAGACATTTTGCAGAGTGCCATAATAGTAGTGATGCAACTTTTAGATGGATGGGCTTAGAGTTGATTAATCTAAAATCTAGAGGTGGCGATATTGATAATCGTCTGTTGAAAGCTTAATGTAAATGGATTTTTAATTTAAATTCCCTACAGCCAATGGGACTTAACGAAGAGATTAACTATGCACCATTCCTCAATGATTAAGGATGAACTACTGGGAAATTAATGATTACTTTATAGTTATATTTTTTACTTCTTTATTTATTTTTTATTAATTTTTCTAAGTTAATTCTGTTCCTTTTCTTAAATTTATGTTTTGGCCAATTATGTTTAGCAGTCTCTACTGCAGCAAAAATACATTCAAAATAAGTGAGAGGTTAGATATGAGGTCTTAGGTAATATTATTATTAGGGTCAAATTTTTGTTGATTCAGTCACCAATGATTCCCACTTCTTGTTATGCAAAGCTTTGAATTGAGTGTTATTGCTGAGTACAGAGACCACTGACAGTTTGTGTTTACCAATTTCACCGTAGGCCAATACAATAACTTTACTTTGAATAAAAGGCAGTACTATGTCCTCAGGTAATCATGACGCTTGAGAAAGCCTGAACACTAAAAGGTGAAACGTACGTTGCGTGAAGCAATTGCTACACCCACTTGGAATTCAATGCGGGCGGTAGCATCTTGATGTTTGGAGCGTTGTTACTTTGTTGCAAATTCTGATGGGAAATACAAATTAATGGATACAAACCGATGAATAAAGAAGTCCCACCCGGCTACTCTGTATATACCAACACCAAGACGCTTGGTGAACGCTGCGGAAAGCCGACGACGTAAGTGATCAGTGTGCAGTACCCAACTAGAAGGTTGACGGTAGGAAGAGCTGACTGCAGCACAAGGATCTAACACGTGTAATTGGGCAAGTAAACGTAGATTAACAACTGGAGGAAGTCAATCACAAGTCTGGTAAGACAAATTGTGACTTTGTCAACCCCGTAATTGACCTAATCTATTTTGCTTGGGACTGGGACTATCTGGAAATGATTTATAAGATGGCGGTAATTATACTGCTACATTTGGGACATTGAATTAATATATCTCCATTGGCTGCTCATTTGGAGCTGTATTCAAGTTATTGTTATACCCTTAAAATGCCAATTTGATTGTAATTTTTAAGAAGTTTCTTATGCATGTTTAATATGTGAAAATAGGCCTTGGGGTGCCCCATTATTTGCACTAAGTCTTTGATCCTATGTATTTATAAAAAGCCAACTGTCAGTTGTCTCTGGCTTTTCTATATATAAAAATATTTTTGGATTTTGAACACTGTTTGGGTTTGTCTCTCCTTTTCTATGACACAGTATGTGGAGTAATTTAGCTGGAAATAAGTTTTGTGCTGGCTATAATCTACTTTTGATTCTTTAGTGATAATAATTAATAACTTTAGATTACCGTGCACTAATTGGGTCCCTACAGTATTTTTTAAAAGGGGCCTGATCAATACTTTATAGCGAATAGATTATTACCTTGAGCTGGCAAGTAATTTAAATATATATATTATATATGTATCTATAGACACAGTATATAATAATATAATAACTAATGTTACAACTTACATTGCCAAAGTGTATATATAATAAATTCAATATCTAAGTTGACATAAAAAAGCTTCCTGTAAAGCTTCAACATCAAGACCAACAAATTTAACTTAAAGGGACATAATACTCATATACTAAATCACTTGAAAGTGATGCAGCATAACTGTAAAAAGCTGACAGGAAAATATCACCTGAACATCTCAATGTAAAAAAAGGAAGATATTTTACCTCACAATTTCCTAAGCAAAGTAAGTGCTGTGTAAAAAGTTATACTTTAGCTGCTGTCCAGCTGCAGGCAAAAAAATAATAAAAAAAATGAAGAAATGAACTGCAGCCAATCAGCATCAACAGTGCTGAGGTCATGAACTCTTTTACTATGATCTCATGAGATGTGACTTAACTCTCATGAGATTTCAAAGTAAACTTCATTAAACTGAATGAATTATATGAGTGTTCATGAGGCTCGCTCCCTTGCAGGTCCCGGGACAGACATACTGATTTGCTGCTTAAAGTCCTTTACAATGGGGTGTAACTACTTAGGACATTTTGAGGTAAAATATCTTCCTTTTTTATATAGATATGTTCAGGTGATATTTTCTAGTCAGCTTTTTACAGCTATGCTGCATCACTTTCAAGTATTTACACATTTGGGTATCATGGCCCTTTAACTTTTTTCATGTGAAAAATCTTTTAACTTGTTTAAATGGACCGGGACGTCTAAATTAAACCTTTATAGTGAAGACAGAACATGGAAATTAAAAAAATAATATCCCAATTTATATTTCTTATCAAATTTGCTTTGCTCCCTAGTTTGAAGAGTAAACCCGGGAAGTTTTAAGAACATGGACATATCTTGACCTTTAAAGTCATCTATCCCCGGCCTAACCTTCTAACATTTAACAAATAACTTACTTGCTATAAATAAGAGTTACACACAACTTTGGTATAAAAATTGGCCGCAGCCATTTTATTAATAACATAAGTTAAATATTAGATAATAAAACATTTCCAAACATTTAAACAGAACATACCTGATGTTCATAAATAACATTCCACATCAAAACATACTGTCAATTCCCCACAGCGGTGCTAGTTCCCAAACCCACAAAAACAAGATGGCCGTTATTCAAAAACTGGACTCAACTATATCCCCGTTGAGTCCGTCCAAGCACACCTCCACTTTAATAGGGAACCCCTTGTCCCTATAAAACCAGTTGCCCACTCACCCCATGGAGAGGCAACTACTTAAAATCCTTGAAATCACTTGGCCATATTGCTTAACATATTTGTCTGGGAACTAGCACCCCGCCTTGCTGCGACGAACACGAAACAAGGAAGGGACACCACAGATTCAGGGAGGGAGGGAGGGAGCACTTTCCACAGAAGTTTCATTATTAATCTGATGACAGATTCTCACACTCTTTCCTTAAAAGCGTAATAGCGCGTGCTAAGCCAGCCCCATTACAGGCTCCCAACCAATCACACACTAGGCCTATTCCTCCAATGGTCAAGGCCCCTTCCCGTTACTTCGAACTCCCAGGGGCTCCCTGACCTTTAAAGTCGTCAATACCCGGCCTAACCTTCCAACATTTAACAAATAACTTACTTGCTATAAATAAGAGTTACACACAACTTTGGTATAAAAATTGTCCGCAGCCATTTTATTAATAACATAAGTTAAATATTAGATAATAAAACATTTCCAAACATTTAAACAGAACATACCTGATGTTCATAAATAACATTCCACATCAAAACATACTGTCAATTCCCCACAGCGGTGCTAGTTCCCAAACCCACAAAAACAAGATGGCCGTTATTCAAAAACTGGACTCAACTATATCCCCGTTGAGTCCGTCCAAGCACACCTCCACTTTAATAGGGAACCCCTTGTCCCTATAAAACCAGTTGCCTGCTCACCCCATGGAGAGGCAACTACTTAAAATCCTCAAAATCACTTGGCCATATTGCTTAACATATTTGTCTGGGAACTAGCACTCCCGCCACCGACTGGACTGACCGAACAGCCCAGTCCCGCCAAACCCAAAATTTTGCCCAATGCTTCTTTTATATCAAAAAGAAATAGCTGCAGCCCAAATTGATTAAAGTGTACACCATCTTTTAGATAGAATTCCTCAGCCCCTTCCATTTCAAAATCTGGGTGAAAAACAACACCCCCCCCAACCTTCTTACGAAAGAGCTAACTATTTTATTAACTTTTTTATGGCTCTTTTCCAACTTATCATAATCCCACGCTGATCTCCAAACCAGTCGAGGAGTAATCTGTGACCAGACTATTTTTATTCCAGGATAAAGATCTTTTATATTGCCCAAATCCCTTTTTATTCTTCTTACTAATTCCTTCTGAGGAATCATACCCAAATCATTCCCCCCCAAATGCAACACCAAAACGTCCGGGTGATGAAAAACCTTGCTGTAATCGACAAACACTGGAAACAGAAGTTCCTAGCACATACCCCTAATCCCAAACCATTTGACCTCCCATTGACCAACTGGACACCCGAGCTGCAGGCCGCCCATTTTCTTACTGGCCTCAGCATTGGCCCAATATATAAATGAATGCCCCATCACCCATATGATCCTCACACCTGAAATACAAGAAATAAAAGAAAAACATTCAGGTTGATGTCTGCTCAATCATTCCCACACATTCACCCTATTCTAAAATTTTTTATTTTTTATTTTTTTTTAATACCCTAAAATCAGGTCTAACATAAGATTTATAACGACTTGAACCCCATCTACCAATCTTTTTGACTATATCTTCCTTGAGACCTAGCATAGAAGCTTCAGTAGCAGCTCCTATACGGAATGAGTGGGACCCAAACTCTAATGGATTAAAACCCAATAAAACAATTGATCCATTCAAAATGGCTCTAAATTGATACTGTGACAAAAAAGAACCATCTGAGTGAACCAATAACGGGCCATCCTGCAAAGGCCGTATAAACCCATAATGCATCATTACCTGACAAGGACATATCGCTGAACCACTAGGGAACAGCACTATATTCTTGCCTTTTCCGTAAATGTCTCTTTTACTACTCCTCAGTAAAATTTCAAGAAACTTTCCTGCTAGGGCTTACCAATTCAGATAGCCTAAAAGCCCCAAAAAAGGCCAATACAAAGGCCGTTCTAAACAATGTTACTTCAAAAGCTGATGAACATATATCAGCCAATACTACCCAAATTTTTTCCAGCAACGTAAATGTAATAGGCCTTCTCTTGTCTCTACTCTTCGCCTTCTTCTTCAAACCTTTAAGAACCTGACGCACCCAAAAAACCTTTGTAATGTCAGACAGACCTAATAAACGTAATCTAAAAGCTAAGGCAGCCAATCTTTTCTCCATATTAGATGCTGACAAACCCAAGGCTCCCCAATGCCACATCCATTCCAATAAGCAACCTGTGACATCATCATACCCCTCCTTGATTTCAGCCTGACCTAACCACATTTCCCATTCCCTCCAGACTGATACATAAGATGCCCAAGTACCTGGAGCCAAAGATTTTTTAATGAACTCAGCCAATCCTCCACCCCAAGCTTCCATAGTTGGTCCGGGAACTTCGCTCTGACTACATCCGCCTGAGGAGCCAGCTCCCGAAAACGACACCACTGTGAACAAGATAAAGCATCTGCTATCAAATTAAGCTTACCAGGGATATGTTTTGCCCTGACAAAAACATTCATGCTTAAACATTTCAAGACCAGAACTCTCAATAAATGCAAAACTGGCACTGATGACGCAGATAATGAGTTGATAGCAGAAACAACACCCATATTGTCCGTGTGGAACAATATGGATTTATTAACCAAATCATACTCCCACACAAACAAAGCTACCAGAATCGGAAATAATTCAAGGAAGACTAGATTCCGAGTTAAACCCAACCCCACCCATTCTTGGGGCCACACCTCCGCACACCAATGACCCTGAAAATAAGCCCCGAAACCAACGCCACCAGCTGCATCTGTTATCAAATCCAAATCAACATTAGAGATCCTAGCTTCCATAAAGATTGCAGCTCCATTAAAAATTTTAAGGAACTCCAACCAAACTTTCAAATCATCTTTGTGGCCTTTTTTAACCCTTACAAAATGATAAGGCTTATTAACACCAGACGTAGCCAATGACATTCTTCTAGAAAAAACTCTACCAATGGGAATGATTCTGCAAGCAAAATTCAATTTTCCCAACAGAGATTGCATTTCTCGCAGAGTCACCTTACGGACCCCCAGAAAATGCTGAACCATTTTTGACAAATCCATAATCTTTTCCAAAGACAACCTACATTCCATTTTTTCAGAATCAATTGTAATACCCAAAAAATTAAGGGCAGTAACTGGACCCTTGGACTTTTCCATTGCAATAGGAACCCCAAATTCAGATGCCATTAAATAAAAACAATCCCTTAACTTCAAACAAACGTTCGATTCAGGAGGACCAACAAAAAGAAAGTCATCCAAATAATAAACGATAGAAGAGAATCCTGACTTAAATTTAACAACCCATTTTAAAAAAAGAACTAAAACACTCAAACAATGAACAAGAAATAGAACAACCCATCGGGAGGCAAAGGTCAATGTAGAAAAAGCCATCAAAACAGCAACCCAAGAGATAATGGGAAGAAGGATGAACCGGAAGTAACCGAAAGGCTGCCTCAATATCCACTTTAGCCAGTAAAGCAAATTGATTAGCCTCCCTAACCAAATTAACCGCCATGTCAAATGATGTATAAGACACAGACGATAATTCCTCCGGAATGTCATCATTCACTGACCCACCCTTTGGAAAAGATAAGTGGTGAATAAGTCGAAATTTACCAGGTTCCTTCTTAGGGACCACTCCCAAGGGAGCTATACGCAAATGGGGGATAGGAGAAACTTTAAAAGGACCTGCCATTCGGCCCAGCGAAACCTCCTTCTCATGCTTACTCCTAACCACATCTGGCCATTCCCTGGCAGACTTAAGGTTACCTCTGTAGTGAACAACACCCCCTGAAGATGGAATTTTAAAACCAAACTCAAAACCGTGAAGCAATAACACAGCTTTTTCACCAAAGCCCTTCTGTTTAGCGTAGAGTACGAGCCACAGCTCCATCCCGTTTAACCTCACTGGAGTTAATACCTTTTTTCAGACAGCTCCTGGGTTCCTCCAAATTTGTTCTTTTTGAAACACTTAGTGGACGAGTGGGAACCCCCACACACTGAGCACTCATGTCTGAATTTACAAACTGTTCCCCATTTGCAAATCTTTTCATTGAAAGCAAAACAGAAACCTTTTTTGACTGTTGCCGACGACTCACTTTGAAGTGACCCGCCGGCACCCCCACGAAAAGGCTGCGAAGACCTTAACGGGGTCATCACTTTTAGCCAAAGGCCCATATCACGGTCATCCCACTTCATCTCAGGCTTAACCGACAAACGTTGTCTAAATTGTTCATCATAAACCCACCAAGCCATACCCCCATATGTTCTCTGAGCAGCGGCTACTTCATCCAAATAACAAAAAAGTGCCGCGCCTTGGTCAGGGAACTTACCAGCAAATACACTGGGGTAAATAACAAAAGCTTGAAACCAGTTAGTAAATGTTTTAGGTAACTTTCTCTTTCGTTTTTTCCTCTCCTCCTCTTCCTTCTTCGACGCATCCTTCTTTGAGTCTTCAGGTATCTCAAAAGACTGGTCAAGAGGGAGGAGAGAAAATAATTCAATAAACTCTCTCTTACATATCTTCTCCCTTAACTCGACCGTCAAGTGCATACCCAAAGGCCCAATAGAACACAAGCAAGACCTGGCCAGAGCCGTGTCAGCAATTTTAAGCTCAGGACCCCCAGACCCTTTATTATCAACATTAGCCAATTTTGACTGGGACAAACCAACCGCTTGAGATTGGATTGCCGACCCTATATCTTTTGTTCCCTCACCAGAACTCCCTAATGACCCATTTTGAGGTGCAGATCCAGGAGGAACCCACAAATTGGCGACTCCCCCTGAAACTTTAGCACCTTCTAACTTGGCTAACAAGTCCCTTAAACCCGCTACAACAGTTATTGATAAAGGATCAACATTCACACCAACTTTTTCAACCCCCACATTCAAATCCACAGCCCCAGATCCCTCATTACCTGTCCTAAGATCCTGAGCCGCCGCAGACTGATCCCCTTGAGATGCAGCCATGACCTTCTCCCTATTCTGGAACCCAGGAGTCCTAGGTTCTGTATTAGCCATCAATTTTGACTTCTTTCAGCCTGCAAAACAGAAATATGTGACAAACCCCCTGAAGGTGCCCAAACACCAATGCCCCTACTAGCCATAGACATACCATATCTACTATCCACTAAAACATCCCTACCCCTCTCAGCCTGCAAAACAGAAACATGTGACAAACCCCCTGAAGGTGCCCAAACACCAATGCCCCTACTAGCCGTAGACATACCCAATCTACTATCCACTAAAACACCCCTACCCCTCTTAGCAGATATAACCTCAAACCCTTCCCCCCTTAAGTCCCCATAACTCTTGCGTTGTCTACCTCTACCTTGTATTCTCCCATTCCCAGACCTGTTTAGACGTTGAACAGAATTAACCGAGCTATTAAATGTATTGTTATGACTCCGTCCCACCATCCCCTGATGACCAAAATTAAAATTGTTGGCTGTACTCACCCGGCTTCTTCTCCCCTTGCATTAGAACGTCCCGCCCCCGGAACGCCGTCTTCCATATCAAGCCTGATATTCTCCGTCCAGGATTCCTGAAGGCCATAAGCTTCCCCACTCAGGCCGTCATTTCCCACCACCAAGAAACCCGGAGAATTCACAGGCCGTGACCCAATCTCATTCCCTTCTAAAAGAAAAACATTATTAGAAACAGGTAAATTTTCAACCGCATCAACATTCCTACCCCTCAAATTTCTTAACTCACCCCTTAAAACTAAATCACTCGATGCCCTGACTGCCAGTCTAAACTAGTGAAGGGGGTTAACCACACTGGGAAAAGGATAACGCCGTTATCAACCTCTGTATCATGCTGACTCTCACTGACTTCAACCCCTTCCACTCTCTCATCTACCACCCGATAAGCCTGTTCCTCAAAAGTGCTACTAGGCCTTAAAACCTGGGCCGTTTTCGAAACTTTATGTACCTGCGCCTCAACCGCCTGTGACAAAACGGTCGGGCCTGACACCTTCAATTCCCTATCAACCTCACCCCTCTTTCTCTCTAAAACACATAGGCCAAGATTTAGAGTTTGGCGGTAGCCGTGAAAACCAGCGTTAGAGGCTCCTAACGTTGGTTTTAGGCTACCGCCGGTATTTGGAGTCATTCAAAAAAGGGTCTAACGCTCACTTTTCAGCTGTGACTTTTCCATACCGCAGATCCCCTTATGTCAATTGCGTATCCTATCTTTTCAATGGGATCTTTCTAACTCCGGTATTTAGAGTCATGTCTGAAGTGAGCGTTAGAAATCTAACGACAAAACTCCAGCCGCAGAAAAAAGTCAGTAGTTAAGAGCTTTCTGGGCTAACGCCGGTTCATAAAGCTCTTAACTACTGTACTCTAAAGTACACTAACACCCATAAACTACCTATGTACCCCTAAACCGAGGTCCCCCCACATCGCCGCCACTCGATTAATTTTTTTTAACCCCTAATCTGCCGACCGCCACCTACGTTATACTTATGTACCCCTAATCTGCTGCCCCTAACACCGCCGACCCCTGTATTATATTTATTAACCCCTAACCTACCCCCCACAACGTCGCCGCCAGCTACCTACAATAATTAACCCCTAATCTGCTGACCGCAAAGCGCCGCCACTTACATTATAGCTATGTACCCCTAATCTGCTGCTCCTAACACCGCCGACCCCTATATTATATTTATTAACCCCTAATCTGCCCCCCTCAACGTCACCTCCACCTGCCTACACTTATTAACCCCTAATCTGCCGAGCGGACCGCACCGCTACTATAATAAAGTTATTAACCCCTAATCCGCCTCACTAACCCTATAATAAATAGTATTAACCCCTAATCTGCCCTCCCTAACATCGCCGACACCTAACTTCAATTATTAACCCCTAATCTGCTGACTGGAGCTCACCGCTATTCTAATAAATGTATTAACTCCTAAAGCTAAATTTAACCCTAACACTAACACCCCCCTAAGTTAAATATAATTTTAATCTAACGAAATTAATTAATTCTTCTTAAATAAATTATTCCTATTTAAAGCTAAATACTTACCTGTAAAATAAATCCTAATATAGCTACAATATAAATTATATTTATATTATAGCTATTTTAGGATTAATATTTATTTTACAGGTAACTTTGTATTTATTTTAACCAGGTACAATAGCTATTAAATAGTTAAGAACTATTTAATAGCTAAAATAGTTAAAATAATTACAAATTTACCTGTACCTAAGTTACAATTAAACCTAACACTACACTATCAATAAATTAATTAAATAAAATACCTATAATTATCTACAATTAAAACTAACACTACACTATCAATAAATAAATTAAATACAATTCCTACAAATAAATACAATGAAATAAAATAACTAAAGTACAAAAAATAAAAAAGAACTAAGTTACAAAAAATAAAAAAATATTTACAAACATTAGAAAAATATTACAACAATTTTAAACTAATTACACCTACTCTAAGCCCCCTAATAAAATAACAAAGACCCCCAAAATAAAAAAATGCCCTACCCTATTCTAAATTACTAAAGTTCAAAGCTTTTTTATCTTACCAGCCCTGAACAGGGCCCTTTGCGGGGCATGCCCCAAGAAATTCAGCTCTTTTGCCTGTAAAAAAAAACATACAATACCCCCCCCCCAACATTACAACCCACCACCCACATACCCCTAATCTAACCCAAACCCCTCTTAAATAAACCTAACACTAAGCCCCTGAAGATCTCCCGACCTTGAGTCGTCTTCACCCAGCCGAGCCAAAGTCTTCATCCAAGCGGGGCAGATGAGGTCTTCCATCCGATTGAAGTCTTCATCCAAGCGGCATCTTCTATCGTCATCCAACCGGAGCGGAGTGGCAGCATCCTGAAGACCTCCGACGCGGAACATCCATCCTGGCCGACGACTGAAAGACGAATGACGGTTCCTTTAAATGACGTCATCCAAGATGGCGTCCCTCGAATTCCGATTGGCTGATAGGATTCTATCAGCCAATCGGAATTTAGGTAGGAAAATTCTGATTGGCTGATGGAATCAGCCAATCAGATTGAGCTCACATTCTATTGGCTGATCGGAACAGCCAATAGAATACGAGCTCAATCTGATTGGCTGATCGTATCAGCCAATCGGATTGAACTTGAATCTGATTGGCTGATTCCATCAGCCAATCAGAATATTCCTACCTTAATTCCGATTGGCTGATAGAATCCTATCAGCCAATCGGAATTCGAGGGACGCCATCTTGGATGACGTCATTTAAAGGAACCATCATTCGTCGTTCAGTCGTCGGCCAGGATGGATGTTCCGCGTCGGAGGTCTTCAGGATGCTGCCGCTCCGCTCCGGATGGATGACGATAGAAGATGCCGCTTGGATGAAGACTTCAATCGGATGGAAGACCTCTTCTGCCCCGCTTGGATGAAGACTTCTACCGGATGGAGGACCTCTTCTTGCTCCGCTTGGATGAAGAATTTGGCTCGGCTGGGTGAAGACGACTCAAGGTAGGGAGATCTTCAGGGGCTTAGTGTTAGGTTTATTTAAGGGGGTTTGGGTTAGATTAGGGGTATGTGGGTGGTGGGTTGTAATGTTGGGGGGGGTATTGTATGTTTTTTTTACAGGCAAAAGAGCTGAACTTCTTGGGGCATGCCCCGCAAAGGGCCCTGTTCAGGGCTGGTAAGGTAAAAAAGCTTTGAACTTTAGTAATTTAGAATAGGGTAGGGCATTTTTTTATTTTGGGGGTCTTTGTTATTTTATTAGGGGGCTTAGAGTAGGTGTAATTAGTTTAAAATTGTTGTAATATATTTCTAATGTTTGTAAATATTTTTTTATTTTTTGTAACTTAGTTCTTTTTTATTTTTTGTACTTTAGTTAGTTTATTTCATTGTATTTATTTGTAGGAATTGTATTTAATTTATTTATTGATAGTGTAGTGTTAGTTTTAATTGTAGATAATTATAGGTATTTTATTTAATTTATTTATTGATAGTGTAGTGTTAGGTTTAATTGTAACTTAGGTTAGGATTTATTTTACAGGTAAATTTGTAATTATTTTAACTATTTTAGCTATTAAATAGTTCTTAACTATTTAATAGCTATTGTACCTGGTTAAAATAAATACAAAGTTACCTGTAAAATAAATATTAATCCTAAAATAGCTATATTATCATTATAATTTATATTGTAGCTATATTAGGATTTATTTTACAGGTAAGTATTTAGCTTTAAATAGGAATAATTTATTTAATAAGAGTTAATTAATTTCGTTAGATTAAAATTATATTTAATTTAGGGGGGTGTTAGTGTTAGGGTTAGACTTAGCTTTAGGAGTTAATACATTTATTAGAATAGCGGTGAGCTCCAGTCGGCAGATTAGGGGTTAATAATTGAAGTTAGGTGTCAGCGATGTTAGGGAGGGCAGATTAGGGGTTTATTATAGGGTTAGTGAGGCGGATTAGGGGTTAATAACTTTATTATAATAGCGGTTCTGTCCGGTCGGTCGCAGATTAGGGGTTAATAAGTGTAGGCAGGTGGAGGCGACGTTGTGGGGGGCAGATTAGGGGTTAATAAATATAATATAGGGGTCGGCGGTGTTAAGGGCAGCAGATTAGGGGTACATAGGGATAATGTAAGTAGCGGCGGTTTACGGAGCGGCAGATTAGGGGTTAAAAATAATATACAGGGGTCAGCGATACCGGGGGGGCGGCAGAATAGGGGTTAATAAGTGTAAAGTTAGGGGTGTTTAGACTCGGGGTACATGTTAGAGTGTTAGGTGCAGACGTAGGAAGTGTTTCCCCATTGGAAACAATGGGGCTGCGTTAGGATCTGAACGCGGCTTTTTTGCAGGTGTTAGGGTTTTTTTCAGCTCAAACAGCCCCATTGTTTCCTATAGGGGAATCGTGCACGAGCACGTTTTTGAGGCTGGCCGCGTCCGTAAGCAACTCTGGTATCGAGAGTTGAAGTTGCGTTAAATATGCTCTACGCTCCTTTTTTGGAGCCTAACGCAGCCATTCTGTGGACTCTCAATACCAGAGTTATTTTAAAGGTGCGGCCAGAAAAAAGCCAGCGTTAGATACGCGGGTCGTTACCGACAAAACTCTAAATCTAGCCGTTACTGACCTACCACTGCTCACTTGCTCCTTACTAACGCTCAATAAACTAGGCCTCGGCGGACCGTCACCTTTAATAACTTGCCTCTTCCCCTTAACTGACTCTTTCTGGCCTAAATTGGCCGTCTTACCCTTAGGCAAAGAATCACCCTTCTTTACGGGCACTTTAACTTGCTCCGGTAGAGAACAAATGCTCCCAGACAGCATAGCAGGATCCACAATCTCAGCTCCGACCTGCCGACTCCCGGAACCAGAACCTGTCTTCTTCCTCACGGCCGCCTTTAACCCCAGACTGGGGCTGGGTCTCCTCCGTCCGCCATTACTGCCCTCCGAATCTGGATCCAAAAGAACCGGAGGCCTAGAACGCCTCACCGGTCTAGCAGCAGCATCCTCATTATCGTCCCTCAATCCGATATCAGATACGAACAAAGGACGTAACTTATCCTTGAGCCAGGTAGGGCCCATTTTAGCGGCTTCCAACTTAAGTTGGTCAAAAATAGCATCAAACTGCGCCATCACAAATAACTCCAACAACGAGCACTTTCCACAGAAGTTTGATTATTAATCTGATGACAGATTCTCCCGCTCTTTCCTTAAAAGCATAATAGCGCGTGCTAAGCCCGCCCCATTACAGGCTCCCAACCAATCACACACTAGGCCTATTCCTCCAACGGTCAAGGCCCCTTCCCGTTACTTTGAACTCCCAGGGGCTCCCTTAGTATTCTATGGCAGCAGTGTTTGCAGCAAAGTTTGTCGCAATGTTATGAGAGCTCCAGATCTTACCTAGGCATGCAATAAAGCAAAAAACTTTATATTTGACTTTATTGTCCCCTAACTAAAGCAGTTTTGTATGCATGAATTACATTTTACTTAAAGGATATTTCCAAGTCCATAGTTCTACAATGATTAAATATTTTAAGACATATGATTTTATTATTTTACTTTTCTCTTTTTTAATTCAGTAATTAATCACACAACATAAAAAGCACATGCTAAAATATATTTTTTAACAGCTGTAAAAGACCATTAAATACAGTAGATATCAACAAGTGCATAATAAAAAGATGAAGCAGTAGCAATTACTCTGAATTTTGAATGTGTAGTAGATTTTTTTCCTACAGATTCAAAACATTATTTCAAATTGGCAGCCACCTGTATCATGTGACAACCATCAGCCAATTACAGACTCTTATACACATGTTTAGTAGTAGCTGGTGCCTAAGAAAGTCTTCATATAAAAAGACTGTGAACGATTTGATAATGCAAGTAAGCTGGAAAGTCTCCTAAAAGTGCATATAGCTTTATATTTAACTATATTTAAGGCTCAGTTTCTTACTATGAGCGAAATTACAAGTGGTGTGCTAATTAACGCTCCCACACAAGCTCACAAATGTTCCCCATTTGCAAATCTTTTCATTGAAAGCAAAACAGAAACCTTTTTTGACTGTTGCCGACGACCCACTTTGAAGTGACCCACCGGCACCCCCACGAAAAGGCTGCGAAGACCTTAACGGGGTCATCACTTTTAGCCAAAGGCCCATATCACGGTCATCCCACTTCATCTCAGGCTTAATCGACAAACGTTGTCTAAATTGTACATCATAAACCCACCAAGCCATACCCCCATATGTTCTCTGAGCAGCGGCTACTTCATCCAAATAACAAAAAAGTGCCGCGCCTTGGTCAGGGAACTTACCAGCAAATACACTGGTGTAAATAACAAAAGCTTGAAACCAGTTAGTAAATGTTTTAGGTAACTTTCTGTATCGTTTTTTCCTCTCCTCCTCTTCCTTCTTAGACGCATCCTTCTTTGAGTCTTCAGGTATCTCAAAAGACTGGTCAAGAGGGAGGAGAGAAAATAATTCAATAAACTCTCTCTTACATATCTTCTCCCTTAACTCGACAGTCAAGTGCATACCCAAAGGCCCAATAGAACACAAGCAAGACCTGGCCAGAGCCGTGTCAGCAATTTTAAGCTCAGGACCCCCAGACCCTTTATTTTCAACATTAGCCACTTTTGACTGGGACAAACCAACCGCTTGAGATTGGATTGCCGACCCTATATCTTTTGTTCCCTCACCAGAACTCCCTAATGACCCATTTTGAGGTGCAGATCCAGGAGGAACCCACGAATTGGCGACTCCCCCTGAAACTTTAGCACCTTCTAACTTGGCTAACAAGTCTCTTAAACCCGCTACAACAGTTATTGATAAAGGATCAACATTCACACCAACTTTTTCAACCCCCACATTCAAATCCACAGCCCCAGATCCCTCATTACCTGTCCTAAGATCCTGAGCCGCCGCAGACTGATCCCCTTGAGATGCAGCCGTGACCTTCTCCCTATTCTGGAACCCAGGAGTCCTAGGTTCCATATTAGCCATCAATTGTTGACTTCTTTCAGCCTGCAAAACAGAAACATGTGACAAACCCCCTGAAGGTGCCCAAACACCAATGCCCCTACTAGCCGTAGACATACCCAATCTACTATCCACTAAAACACCCCTACCCCTCTTAGCAGATATAATCTCAAACCCTTCCCCCCTTAAGTCCCCATACCTCTTGCGTTGTCTACCTCTACCTTGTATTCTCCCATTCCCAGACCTGTTTGGACGTTGAACAGAATTAACCGAGCTATTAAATGTATTGTTATGACTCCGTCCCACCATCCCCTGATGACCAAAATTAAAATTGTTGGCCATACTCACCCCTGCTTCTTCTCCCCTTGCATTAGAACGTCCCGCCCCCGGAACGCCGTCTTCCATATCAAGCCTGATATTCTCCGTCCAGGATTCCTGAAGGCCATAAGCTTCCCCTCTCAGGCCGTCATTTCCCACCACCAAGAAACCTGGAGAATTCACAGGCCGTGACCCAATCTCATTCCCTTCTTAAAGAAAAACATTATTAGAAACAGGTAAATTTTCAACCGCATCAACATTCCTACCCCTCAAATTTCTTAACTCACCCCTTAAAACTAAATCACTCGATGCCCTGACTGCCGGTCTAAACTGGTGAAGGGGGTTAACCACACTGGGAGAAGGAGGAATAAAATCTTCCTCAGAAGAATCTAAATATAAGGCTAATTCCCCAACACCGTTATCAACCTCTGTATCATGCTGACTCTCACTGACTTCAACCCTTTCCACTCTCTCTTCTACCACCCGATAAGCCTGTTCCTCAAAAGTGCTACTAGGCCTTAAAACCTGGGCCGTTTTCGAAACATTATGTACCTGCGCCTCAACCGCCTGTGACAAAACGGTCGGGCCTGACACCTTCAATTCCCTATCAACCTCACCCCTCTTTCTCTCTAAAACACTTACTGACCTACCACTGCTCACTTGCTCCTTACTAACGCTCAATAAACTAGGCCTCGGCGGACCGCCACCTTTAATAACTTGCCTCTTCCCCTTAACTGACTCTTTCTGGCCTAAATTGGCCGTCTTACCCTTAGGCAAAGAATCACTCTTCTTTACGAGCACTTTAACTTCCTCTGGTAGAGAACAAATGCTCCCAGACAGCATAGCAGGATCCACAATCTCAGCTCCGACCTGCCGACTCCCGGAACCAGAACCTGTCTTCTTCCTCACGGCCGCCTTTAACCCCGGACTGGGGCTGGGTCTCCTACGTCTGCCATTACTGCCCTCCGAATCTGGATCCAAACGAACCGGAGGCCTAGAACGCCTCACCGGTCTAGCAGCAGCATCCTCATTATCGTCCCTCAATCCGATATCAGATACGAACAAAGGACGTAACTTATCCTCGAGCCAGGTAGGGCCCATTTTAGCGGCTTCCAACTTAAGTTGGTCGAAAATAGCATCAAACTGCGCCATCACAAATAACTCCAACAACGAGCACTTTCCACAGAAGTTTGATTATTAATCTGATGACAGATTCTCCCGCTCTTTCCTTAAAAGCATAATAGCGCGTGCTAAGCCCGCCCCATTACAGGCTCCCAACCAATCACACACTAGGCCTATTCCTCCAACGGTCAAGGCCCCTTCCCGTTACTTCGAACTCCCAGGGGCTCCCTTAGTATTCTATGGCAGCAGTGTTTGCAGCAAAGTTTGTCGCAATGTTATGAGAGCTCCAGATCTTACCTAGGCATGCAATAAAGCAAAAAACTTTATATTGTCCCCTAACTAAAGCAGTTTTGTATGCATGAATTACATTTTACTTAAAGGATGATTCCAAGTCCATAGTTCTACAATGATTAAATATTTTAAGACATATGATTTTAGGATTTTACTTTTCTCTTTTTTAATTCAGTAATTAATCACACAACATAAAAAGCACATGCTAAAATATATTTTTTAACAGCTGTAAAAGACCATTAAATACAGTAGATATCAACAAGTGCATAATAAAAAGATGAAGCAGTAGCAATTACTCTGAATTTTGAATGTGTAGTAGATTTTTTTCCTACAGATTCAAAACATTATTTCAATTTGGCAGCCCCCTGTATCATGTGACAACCATCAGCCAATTACAGACTCTTATACACATGTTTAGTAGTAGCTGGTGCCTCAGAAAGTCTTCATATAAAAAGACTGTGAACAATTTGATAATGCAAGTAAGCTGGAAAGTCTCCTAAAAGTGCATATAGCTTTATATTTAACTATATTTAAGGCTCAGTTTCTTACTATGAGCGAAATTACAAGTGGTGTGCTAATTAACGCTCCCACACAAGCGTTAATTGCGCTAGAAGTATGCTTTTTGCACTTATCGGGTCGCGCTCGTATTATGAGTTCAAAGTGAACCCTTGTGCGCTAAGGGGGAGCACAAAAAGCCAAACTTAGAATATTGAGTGCGTGTTTACGTATTCCGCCATAGAAGTTAATGGGGAAAAAAAAATAACTAACACCCCACTCTCATGCAAACCCGATTGCATATTCTCATGTGCACTATCTTGACATGAAATTATTAATATTTCACATTCCAATGTTCTTCACATAACAGAATATGTTCTTAAGGGTAAAAGGCCTAGCTGGTCGCTACCAGATGGTCGCTACCAGATAAGGTGTCCCTTTTAACATAACTTAGTTAACTTAACACTTCACTAAATAACTTAAAATAACACACTGACACAAGAGTGAAGGGTAAAACCATCACTGGCAATTTTATAAAATTCAACTTTTAAAACTGACAACCAATAAACCAGCTGCAAATTGGATGGCGGCAAGTGAGTTCCTCAACACTACAGGAGATCAATTGCCACGGGCATCAGCGAAGGAACACTCCACTCAAGATAGAGGCAATGAGGTTATCGGGAGTTGCAAAAACCTAAAAACAATGGCGGGGCTCCTCGGAATTACCTAAGGCGCTGTCCAGCCTATGCCGTCCGGCCATTACTCCACCCCAACCTCTCTATCTGCGATGAGACAGGCCATGACCTCCCGCATTCAGAGTGTAAAATATGTACTTCAACCCTTAGGGGGTCTTGTTGGTACCTTCCGTTAGTGCCGGTTCCCTAACAAAGGAAGTTAAAACAGTATGGGCCCTGGACTTACGAAGAATGACTCTATTAACCCTAACTTCACTATGGGGATGCTAGAAACACCCTAACGGCAGCCGTAATTACTCACGCCGCCAAACCAGAGTTAGGGAGGAAGGAAAAAGACTTGCAGCTGTCCCAAACAAAGAAGAGGCCTTTTTAACAGGTAGTAGTCACACTCCCCCAAACAGCAACATTGTTGCAGACTCAGAATACTTCTCTTCTTACTCTTCCCTCTCCCTGCAGGCCTTAACCCTTAAGTCTCTCCTAGCCTATTTGGCTCTCCGTTCTCATAAGGGAAAATGCCTAGCTGGTCGCTACCAGATAAGGTGCCCCTTTTAACATAACTTTGTTAACTTAACACTTAACTAAATAACTTAAAATAACACACTGACTCAAGAGTGGGGGGTAAAACCATCACTGGCAATTCTATTAAGATTCAACTTTTAAAACTGACAACTAATAAACCAGCTGCAAATTGGATGGCAGCAATTGAGTTCTAAAATTAGTGTCCTCAAAACGACAGGAGGTCAATGGCCAGGGGCAGCAGCAAAGGAACACTCCGCTCAGTACAGAAGCAATAACGTTATCAGGAGTTGAAAAGACCCCAAAACAAAGGCAGGGCTCCTCGGAATTACCTAAGGCATTTAAATATTTTGAAACTGAATTTTTTTTAAATTTAGAAGTATGAGATCTATGCCAGCATCTGTAAGATGTACCCAAACAGGTCTGTATACAGTAGGTGTCTGGCGCCAGCCATAATGTTGTTGTGGCGGACAACAAAACCACCACCACCAGTCACGGCTTTGCCCACCACTCTATTCACTTTATTGCAGACTCTATATGCCGCACCTGCAGTTCCTTTAAACCTCCAGTGGAGCCTAGCTATAATTTTGGACCACCCTATGGCAACCCCTGGAGCCCATGCCTGCAACCAGCTGGTGTCCGCTAGTATAATGTTCTAAAGCTGGGATGGAACCGTTATCATTTCCCCTTAAGTGCAGTATGAGGATATCTGGTTTACCCCACCGTCTCTGTGCTTCTCCTATCTGTGTTGGCAAGTCTCTCCAGCTCATCCCTCTCCTGTCTAACCATATGAGTGACACTTTTTTAGGGGAAAAACCTAGCTGGCCATTATGCATGGCTGTGGCTCTGATGGATGCCCAATGGATGAATGAGTGGCCAACGTTCCATATCCATGAGGCCCTCTGGAGAAACCTAAAAAAGAAACAACTGTTAATAATTGCAATTATGACTGGGACCCTGTGTAAGAATTAAGTTGGGGAACATATAAGCCATTAGATCGCCATCTGCCGAGGCATCATATTTGTTCTTCTGGCTTGCCTGAGGTGGCTGCACTTGTGGCTGCCCCAATTCTAAAAGAGTGCCGGACCACTCTTTTGGGGTTCAAGCCAGAGTGCTCAACCGCTACTTTCAAAACTTTCTGAAACCGATATTGTGACAAGGGTGTGCAGTCAGCATGAATTAAGAACTGTCCAGGAGTATTGGGGCAAATTCTTATGTAGTCCGACTATATAGGAATTGGGCAGGAAACACTCTCGGCAGATTCAATGTCAAGCTTCCCATGAGTGCACCCTTACCTGCTGCCCTAACCAAGTTCAGCGCCTCATCAAAAGATTGTTAATGCACTGAACTTAAAGCTGAGTCTATTGCATCATTGACAGAGTATCCTCTGGGGTAAGAGAGGTGCTGTATCATACAAAATTTGCCAGGCTCTTTCTTAGGAACCACTCCCAATGGTAAAACAACTAAATTGTCAAAATGTGGATTTTTAAATGGGCCGAGGATCCTAGCCAGGGAAAGCTCCTTGTATAATTTAACCTGTACTACTTTGAGAAACTGGTAAGCGGATTTCAGATTTCTATGAAGTCTAGACCCACTTACTGAATGGGTAACTAGTATCATAAAACCATCAGTTAGCCCAGTCAGCAAAAGATGAGCATTTTGATGGTCGGGGTAGAGAAGCAACCAAGATTAAAGGGCGTCCACTTTCAGGGTTGTGGGTGCTCTTGCCTCCAGCTGTAGTTTTAGAAGCGAATCTATCATGATTCTGCACTCTACTTTTTGCACAGTCAGACTCTGAGTGTTGGCCCCCACACTATCTGTAAACTTGACGAGAGGAATAAGATTTCCCTCTGTCAAATTGCTTGTTCTGGAACTTCCATCACTCACTACCCCTTTTTCTGGTGCGAGTAAATGGGCGACTTTGAGTATTCCTAACTGAAGGTGGAGGTGAAGGGGACCTTTCCCTACCTAGCCTATTCCAAAGGTGTGTCTCAGTACAACTAAATGTTAACACTGGGTTCCCAGACATTTAGAATTCAAAGTCATAATCACGCCAAGTGTCATCACGGTTATGTTTCTGAATCCAATGTGTTAGTATACATAAGGATATCTATGGCCTGAGAAGGGTGTTTCTCAATATAGCAGGCAGACAGAACTCAAAAGCATCTCAGCCACTCGTCAAAAGTGTCTGAGTGCTTCACTCGCTTAGGGCCTGTTCCATCCAAACTGCGTTCCTTTTGTCTGTGAACTTCCACAGACAAGTCAAAAACATTAACATACCTTGCCTCTTGAATATTTTTAACTGTTTTGGGTTTGAGGTGGGAATGCAGAGAATGGATGATGGACGGTAAGGTATCTCCTTGGACAGCTACTCTACAGCTACTTAGGGAGCTGGCAATGCTGGCAAAGGAGTGGTGGCCACAATGTGCCACAATGACGTCACCAGAAGGGGTGGGGCCTAACGGAGCCTCAACCGGAGGTCCACCGGCGGCTTTGTGGGAAAGGTATTCCACCAGGCCACCAGGGAGAAGTCCTCTAGAAGCGCCCGCAACCCCTACACCATCAGGGGAGTTTGATGAGGCCACAATGGAGGCCAGTAAGTGAAGCAGAGATGCCACAGTGCCTGTGGCGGGAGGCGGGAGGCCCTGCAAGGCAGTCACCGAGTGGGGAGGGAGCAAGGCCCCAATGTCAAGGCCCACAGGGGAACCCATAGGAGGCAGGGGCACAAGGATAAGAGGCTGGGACTGCGGGTTAGGGCTGGGATTTTGGGCCTGTATGATAAGGCTAGTCTTTTGGGTCTGCATACTCAGGCTAGAAGATTGGGCCTGTATGTTTAGGTTAGGAGGTTGGGCCTGCATGCTCAAGCTAGGAGGTTGAGCCTGTATGTTCGGGCTAGGAGGTTGGGCCTGCATATTAGGGTCTTGTGGAGCCAGAGGCCCATGACATGAAGGGGGGGGGGAAATAGTGGGCTGAATGATAGCACTGTGAACCTGTGCTGTATGCATAAGCAGCCCTGTAGACCCTAAGGTTATAAGGGGTGATTGAGTGGGCAATGGGTTAACTCTAATAGGAGGTGGAGTTGTTGGAATTTCCTGAGAAGGAAATTCAGTTATACTCATCTCCTCTCGCTCTTCTTCTAACACTGCAGGTTGGCATAGGACTGGATCCTTCCTGAGCACTTTGGAGGAACAGTGGAGCGACGAACACAGTCCATGATAGTCGATGGGTGGGTGGAAAAAGACTTGCAGCTGTCCAAAAGGAAGAAGAGGCCCCAAGCCTGTTGCAGAGCCTTTTTAACAGGTAGGAATGACACTCCCCCAAACAGCAACAGACTTAAGGCCTAAACACTTAAGTCTCTCCTAGCCTATTTGGCTCTCCCTTCTCAATTTATTCATAAATACATATTTCTATACATACTGTGTATACAGTATATGATGGAGGTTTTTGTACAATATATATCTATACAAATATATATATATATATATATATATATATATATATATACAGTATATATTTATACATGATTATACATAGGTATAGCTATATACAAACTTCAATTTAGAAATACAGTGGCATTTAAACCAAGCTCAAAAACATAATGTAATAATATATGTGTGGCAGGTAAGTGGAGTCATCTCAGTATGCAGATGATAATAAAACAAAGCATATAGGTAATGTTCCAATAGACAGCAGATGAGAACAGTGTTACTGTCAGGGTGCCAGGAATCAGACTGAGACGAGAAGTGCAAAAATAATCACACCTTTATTCATAGCAAAAAATAATAAAAAGTCCACAAGTCAAATAACAAGCCAGGAGTCAAAACCAGAGCTGGTAGTCAGACGAGCCGAGTCAGGAGCCAAAGCGAATAGTCAGATGAGCCGGAATCAGGAACAAGGAAAACAGCAGAGTCAGGAACAAGCCAGGGATCAGGAACCAGGAAGGACATCAGGCAGCCAGGTAATACACAGGAACTCTCACAAACAGGTCTGAGACAACGCAAAGGCAAAGCATACTGAACAGAGGCCCTTTAAATAATAAGTGATGACATCACAATTGTGAGACTGCATCCTGTCTCACATGGATGATGCACACCCGTCTGGCCATAAAAGGAAGTGTAGGAAATGAGCAGCATCCCCCACAATGCACCATAGTCAGGAAGAGAGGTGAGTAAAATGGCTGCCAGCAGCACATGGCAAACAACAGGGAAAAAACCCTGACAGTACCCTCCCCTCAATGACCCCTCCCCCGTGGGAGGACAAAAGGCTTATTGGGGAAACAGGCATGGAAGGCACGGAGGAGGGCGGGAGCATGAACATCAGAGGAGGGAACTCAAGAACGCTCCTCCGGACCGTAGCCCCTCCAGTGAACCAAATACTGTACAAGACCCCTGGACATACGAGAGTCAATAATGCTGCTGACCTCATACTCCTCATGGTTGTCAACAAATATAGGACAGGGATGAGGCAACACAGTGGTAAACCGATTACAAACCAATGGTTTCAAGAGGGAGACATGAAAAACATTGGAGATGTGCATAGCAGGAGGAAGGTCAACAGCGTAGGCCACAGGATTAACCCATCGGAGTATTCGGAAAGGACCAACATAACGGGGAGCCAATTTATTGGAAGGCACATAAAGGTTCAAGTTGCGGGAGGACAGCCAAACTCTCTCACCAACCTGGTAGGAAGGTGCCGGCAGACGCCTACGATCAGCCTGGAACTTTTGGCGCTGCATAGAATGATGAAGGCAATCCTGAATCTGCACCCACGTGGAACAGAGTTGCCGGAGATGCTCCTCCAAAGCCGGAATACCCTGAGACATGAATGAATCGGTCAACAAGGATGGTTGAAACCCATAATTTGTCATGAACAGGGATAACTTGGAGGAAGCATTAATAGCACTATTATGAGCAAACTCTGCCCAAGGTAACAGTTCAGACCAATTATTGTGGTGATCTGTGACATAGCAATGGAGGAACTGTTCCAGAGCTTGATTAGACCGTTCCGCAGCCCCATTGGATTGAGGGTGATATGCCAAGGAGAAGGAAAGCTGGATCCCCATTTGAACACAAAAGAAACGCCAAAATCTGGAGACAAACTGGCTACCCTGGTCCGACACTATCTCCTTGGGTAACCCATGTAAATGGAAGACCTCCCGGGTAAAAATTGAAGCAAGCTCCTGAGCGGTAGGCAGCTTCATCAAGGGAATGCAATGTGACATTTTAGAAAAATGGTCAACCACCATAAGGATAACAGTACAGGGAGTGCAGAATTATTAGGCAAATGAGTATTTTGACCACATCATCCTCTTTATGCATGTTGTCTTACTCCAAGCTGTATAGGCTCGAAAGCCTACTACCAATTAAGCATATTAGGTGATGTGCATCTCTGTAATGAGAAGGGGTGTGGTCTAATGACATCAACACCCTATATCAGGTGTGCATAATTATTAGGCAACTTCCTTTCCTTTGGCAAAATGGGTCAAAAGAAGGACTTGACAGGCTCAGAAAAGTCAAAAATAGTGAGATATCTTGCAGAGGGATGCAGCACTCTTAAAATTGCAAAGCTTCTGAAGCGTGATCATCGAACAATCAAGCGTTTCATTCAAAATAGTCAACAGGGTCGCAAGAAGCGTGTGGACAAACCAAGGCGCAAAATAACTGCCCATGAACTGAGAAAAGTCAAGCGTGCAGCTGCCAAGATGCCACTTGCCACCAGTTTTGCCATATTTCAGAGCTGCAACATCACTGGAGTGCCCAAAAGCACAAGGTGTGCAATACTCAGAGACATGGCCAAGGTAAGAAAGGCTGAAAGACGACCACCACTGAACAAGACACACAAGCTGAAACGTCAAGACTGGGCCAAGAAATATCTCAAGACTGATTTTTCTAAGGTTTTATGAACTGATGAAATGAGAGTGAGTCTTGATGGGCCAGATGGATGGGCCCGTGGCTGGATTGGTAAAGGGCAGAGAGCTCCAGTCCGACTCAGACGCCAGCAAGGTGGAGGTGGAGTACTGGTTTGGGCTGGTATCATCAAAGATGAGCTTGTGGGGCCTTTTCGGGTTGAGGATGGAGTCAAGCTCAACTCCCAGTCCTACTGCCAGTTTCTGGAAGACACCTTCTTCAAGCAGTGGTACAGGAAGAAGTCTGCATCCTTCAAGAAAAACATGATTTTCATGCAGGACAATGCTCCATCACACGCGTCCAAGTACTCCACAGCGTGGCTGGCAAGAAAGGGTATAAAAGAAGAAAATCTAATGACATGGCCTCCTTGTTCACCTGATCTGAACCCCATTGAGAACCTGTGGTCCATCATCAAATGTGAGATTTACAAGGAGGGAAAACAGTACACCTCTCTGAACAGTGTCTGAGAGGCTGTGGTTGCTGCTGCACGCAATGTTGATGGTGAACAGATCAAAACACTGACATAATCCATGGATGGCAGGCTTTTGAGTGTCCTTGCAAAGAAAGGTGGCTATATTGGTCACTGATTTGTTTTTGTTTTGTTTTTGAATGTCAGAAATGTATATTTGTGAATGTTGAGATGTTATATTGGTTTCATTGGTAAAAATAAATAATTGAAATGGGTATATATTTGTTTTTTGTTAAGTTGCCTAATAATTATGCACAGTAATAGTCACCTGCACACACAGATATCCCCCTAAAATAGCTATAACTAAAAACAAACTAAAAACTACTTCCAAAACTATTCAGCTTTGATATTAATGAGTTTTTTGGGTTCATTGAGAACATGGTTGTTGTTCAATAATAAAATTAATCCTCAAAAATGCAACTTGCCTAATAATTCTGCACTCCCTGTATTGCCATTGGAAACAGGGAGCTCGACAATGAAGTCCATGGAAAGATGTGTCTAAGGACACTCACCATTAGCAATAGGTTGAAGAAGACCCACAGGAAGACGATGAGGAGTCTTATTCTGTGCACAAACTGAGCAGGAGGCAACATACGCAGCAATATCAGAACGAAGACCTGGCCACCAGAATTGTCGAGTGACAGACCAAATCATTTGGTTCTTGCCTGGGTGACCTGTGGCTTTAGGATAGTGGTAAGTGTGCAAAAGTTTAGTTCGAAGATTCTCAGGAACAAAACACTTACCACTAGGTTTCTCAGGAGGTGCATTGGTTTGTGCAGCCAGGATCTCCTCCCCCATCTGGCCTGTTGGGGCGACAAACGTTTTGCTTCAGATAGATAAGTTAAATTCTTGTGGTCAGTAAGAATGAGCATTGGCAGGCTAGTACCCTCGAGAAGATGCCTCCATTCCTTGAGTGCCAAAATTATGGCCAGTAATTCCCTGTCACCAATTTCATAATTGCACTCCACTGGAGACAATTTCTTAGAGAAGAAACCACACGGATGCAAGGAACCATCAGGCGTAGGACGTTGAGACAAGAGGGCTCCTACTCCAGTCTCAGACGCATCGACCTCAAGAAAGAAAGGCAGGACAGGGTCAGTATGAGCCAGAACTGGAGCGGCAGCAAAGGCAGTCTTAAGACTATCAAAGGCCTTAATGGCAGTAGGTGACCAATGGAGTGGATCATTCTCTTTACGGGTCATGTCTGTGATAGGTTTGACCAAGGAAGAAAAGTTTTTAATAAACTTTCTATAGTAATTGGCGAACCCCAAAAAACATTGAATAGACCGAAGACCAACTGGGCGAGGCCACTGCAGAACTGCAGATAACTTGTCAGGATCCATGGAGAACCCTGCAACAGAGATAACATAACCTAGGAAGGTTACTTGAGTCTGATGGAACTCACATTTCTCGAGTTTACAAAACAGGCCGTTCTCACGTAGTCTCTGAAGAACCCGTGTAACATCAGAACGATGAGCCTCAAGTGTGGGTGAGTGTATGAGGATGTTGTCTAAGTACACCACAACACACTGTTGCAACATATCTCGTAGGACATCGCTAATAAATTCCCGAAAAACAGCAGGAGCATTACATAGGCCAAAGGGCATTACAAGATACTCATAATGCCCGCTCCTGGTGTTAAATGCTGTTTTCCATTCGTGACCCTCCTTAATCCTAACGAGATTGTACGCTCCTCTCAAATCAAGTTTAGTAAAGACCGTAGCTCCCTTGAGACGGTCAAAGAGTTCCGTAATGAGCGGAATAGGGTAAGCATTCTTAAAGGTAAGACGATTAAGACCCCTATAATCGATACATGGTCTTAACTCGCCACCCTTTTTCTTCACAAAGAAGAAGCCAGCCCCTGCAGGAGAGCAGGATTTGCGGATGATTCCCTGTGACATCGGCAACATACTCTTCCATAGCACAATTATCTGCAACAGACAGAGGGTACACCCAGCCCCGAGGAGGAATGGCTCCGGGTTGCAGTTCTATAGCACAATCGTAAGACCGGTGAGGAGGCAACGTACCAGCACGCACCTTGTCAAACACGTCTAGGAACTCTCGGTACTCCTCTGGCAATTGAGATACCGAAGAAGTGCACAAGACTTTAACTGGTTTCCGAATAAAAGTGGAAATACATTGCGAGGACCACGACAAAATTTAGGACCTGCGCCAGTCGAGACTGGGATTGTGCTTTTGGAGCTAGGGATAACCGAGAACAACCGGAAAATGCGGAGAGTTTACCACCTGGAACTGGAGGGTTTCAAAATGGAGAGCCCCAACAGCCATGGACAACGGAGCAGTTTCGTGAGTAACGAGTGCGGGCTGAAGGGGCCTGCCATCAATGGCCTCAATAGCAAGCAGAACGGACCAAGGCAAAACAGCAATGGAGTGCTTTGATACAAAAGCACTGTCAATGAAATAGCTTGCAGCACCGGAGTCAACAAGAGCCTGAGTGACTATGGAGGAGTCCACCCAGGAAAGGACTGTGACAAAAGGTTTCTCCTTAAGCGGTTCCGGGGATGAGGATAAACCACCCAAGGTCTGCCCCAGACAGGACCTTAGGTGTGAGCGTTTCCCGGCCGTGTAGGACAAGACTTCAAAAGGTGGCCCTGTAACCCACAATAGAGGCAGAGCCCCTCCCTCCTCCTAAAGGCCCTCTCCACCGTGGAGAGATGCGTGAATCCCAACTGCATTGGCTCAGCAGTACCTGGTGACTCGGGACCAGGAGGCATGGGAGGAGAGGGAGGCATGGGTGGGAACGAACACGTAGGAGACAACGAAACAGGAGGCTTCCGCAAGCACTCCTTAAAAGAGGGCCTCTCTCTGAGTCTGTTGTGAATTATGATAAAAAAAGACACTAATGCCTCGAGATCCTCTGGTAAATCTCTGGCAGCAACTTCGTCTCTAATCGCATCAGAGAGCCGATTATAGAAGGCGACAACATGGGCTTCATTGTTCCAACCTACCTCTGTGGCAATCGTATGGAACTCAGTAGCTTACTGAGGAACAGATCTTGTACCTTGCTGAATGGACATGAGTCATTTAGCAGCAGAGGAGGAGCGAGCTGGAACATCAAATACCCTTCAAAAGGAGGCCACAACTTAAGGGTAATTTGAAATCACAGGTTTATTAGTCTCCCACAAGTGATTAGCCCAGGCAAAAGCTGTGTCAGAGAATAACGAGATGAGAAATCCCACCTTAGCTCTGTCAGAGGGAAACACCTGAGGTAACATCTCAAAGTAAATGCCCACCTGGTTCAAAAACCCTCTGCACTGAATAGGATCGCCTCCATATCACTGAGGTAGAGGTGCAGAACCGGACATGCTCCTGGTAGGCATAGGTGCAGCAGCGGACACAGGAGCAGCCATAACTTGTGGGACACTTTGGTCCAAATGTGCAGTGTGAGTCAGCAGGGTTTGCAGGGCTAGTGCAAATTGATCCAAGCTGTGATCCTGTTCATCCATCCTGGAAATGATGGCAGGTAAAGGTGGATTATTAGCACCATCAGGATTCATGGCCTTTGCGTAATGTCAGGGTACCAGGAATCAGGCTGAGATGAGAAGTGTAAAAATAATCACACCTTTATTCATAGCAAAAAATAATAAAAAGTCCACAAGTCAAATAACAAGCCAGGAGTCAAAACCAGAGCTGGTAGACAGACGAGCTGAGTCAGGAGCCAAAGCAAATAGTCAGACGAGCCGGAACAAGGAAAACAGCAGAGTCAGGAACAAGCCAGGGATCAGGAACCAGGAAGGATGTCAGGCAGCCAGGTAATACACAGGAACTCTCACAAACAGGTCTGAGACAACGCAAAGGCAAAGCATACTGAACAGAGGCCCTTTAAATAATAAGTGATGACATCACAATTCTGAGACTGCATCCTGTCTCACATGGATGATGCACACCAGTCTGGCCATAAACGGAAGTGTAGGAAATGAGCAGCATCTCCCACAATGCACCATAGTCAGGAAGAGAGGTGAGTAAAATGGCTGCCAGCAGCACATGGCAAACAACAGGGAAAAAACCCTGACAGTTACACACAGCCAGTTCTGAGCTCCTACCTTGCGGCAAGTATACGGGTTAAAGATGATCGCCTTACTTGGTGTACTAAACAGGCTTGTTTCTTCAGAGTCCGGATAACCACCAGTGCCTCAGGTATCACTCGTTTCCACCTCGAGGCTCCTTCCCTTTTGTGCCCAATATGGTAGGTTTCTGTAGCTGTACTCTTACTCTGTGGTCGGTCGGAACCATTACAACCAATCTGCTCCTCCTTCCCAATCCGCAACTATGAATTCCACAAAAACACCTGCTCACCTGACCGCTATTAGATCACAAAGGAAACTGCTGCTGCTGCTGCTGCTCAATCACATTTGAGAGACGCCAAGTGTGAAAGGAGATATTCCATATCAGGTTACCGATAAAACTGGCAGCACCCCCAAGCATAATATATAAAAATGAAGCTTTATTTACCAATGTTTAAAAGTCAGTTTGGTTGGCCTGACATGTTTCGGAACAAACGCCTTAATCATAGACATAACCTCAAGTTAAAATACAGTTCTATTTAGATGAAAGCCTTTACATACATTGGTTAATTACTTTGGTCACATGATAAGTTTCCAAAATCTTTCTTAAGGAGATACATACTATCCAAATAAGCTTAGTTTTGATAACAATCAACTATCTAGATGTAACTTTAAAAGCAAATGCGGACAATAGAGTCTACCATTTTTCGCATTTTTTGCAAGCCCATATCTGGCACTATAATATTACATGGGAAGTCTAACCATCAAAAAAATGTACAATATTTGTGACTAACTAAGGTTATCCAACCCTGCACCAGTCACTTATTTGGCACAGAAATGGTTATCAGACCCCTTCTACTCTCACTAATATGTCACAATCTAGCCACACCAGACAAGCTTGTGATTTAGTTCAGTGGGTGCAAGGGTTAACAACACTCTCCAGTCTGTACTAAACGTAAAAGAAATGCCCAAAACTCCCCTTTAATGCCACCCACACTAAACTAACTACAATATCTAAGCTGCCACCACTTATATTTGTTACAAATACAATTACACACAGCAAACAGGTAAAAAAAAAATGAAGAAAATAACAAACCTAATACTTTCCTAGCTTATAAGTCTGCCCCCAGGGAGATGGGCAAGAGAAAATGGTCACTCATGCTGTGGAAGACTCCCTTGTAGAATGAACAATCTTATAGTTAAAAAATAAGATTCTTATACCTATTTTCCAGAGATCAAGTTGCTTGACCACACCCTCCTGGGCGGGCTAAGAAACCCTCCTGTCTTTATGACCTTCAAAAAAACTAAGTTTTTGCCTGAAATTAAAGAACTCATTATAATTTCTGCTAGGTAAATCTATTTTCAGATATACTGACCGGCAATCTCTTCCTTACATTGTGAGCAATAGTTTGATACCAGATATGACAGGGCTGTCATACTTCCCTTAAGTTAACAGTTTTAAACACATATATACATTATGCCCATGTCCCTTTATTGACCTTATCAGTTTCAGTATCAGAGGTTGAAAATCTGTGTGAGTATGGGGATGAGGGTAGAAGAGAGGGAGGGGAGTAGCTGTGAGGGGATGGGGTCGAGGGGACAGGTAGTGAGGTGGGAGGACAGTATTAGGGCAGAAACTTCATCCTCGTTAACAGGGGCATAATAGCTGCATTTTTGGGGGTTTTGGATGATTGTGAGCTTTTGAGGGGGTGGTAGATTGGTAGTATGTTGAGAGCTGATTTCACTTCTGATGGAGTCAATTTTGTTTTTGAAGTGGCAAAATCTTGAGCTGAGAGAGAGGTTGTATTAGGTGGTGGGGGTGGGCGGAGGAGAGTATTGAACGTGGAGAACAGACGTTTTGGGTTAGAGGAAAGAGTAGAAATGAGATTAGAGAAGTATTGTTTCTTATAGAGATTAAGGGCAGAGTAGTAGGAGTTCAGGATGAACTTGTAGTGAAGAAAGTCAGCTGAACTCAGAGATTTCCTCCAGTGTTGCTTGCTCAGCAGTATGGGAACATCTGCTTAGGTACCGTGTCAGAGGAGTATGCCAGGGCTGAGGATGAGAGCGTGGTTTCAGAGCTATGGTTGGAGGGGCCAGATTGTCAATGACCGATGTAAGGGTGGAGTTATAATAACAGATAGATTGGTCAGGGTAGGAAAAGGAGGTGATGGATGAGAGGAGAGGTTTGAGAGAGCTAGCGAGCAGTTGCAGATCTAGTAACTTAGTGGTTCTGTGAAGTTTAGTGTGAGGGGTAGAGGGAGGGGGAGTTGTAGGTAGGGAAGTGATGTTGCAAGTTAGGAGATGGTGGTCAGAGAGAGGAAAAGGGGAGTTTGTTAAATTTGAGATAGTGCATCGATAGGTGAAAATCAGGTCAAGGGAATGACCATCTTTGTGAGTGGGAGAGTCAGTCCATTGTGACAGGCCGGAAGAGGAAGTGAGTTGAAGAAGTTGTTTTGCAGCGGAGGCAGTGGGATTGTCAAGAGGGATGTTCAAGTCACCAAGAATGAGGGCAGGGGTGTCTGAGGAAAGGAAATAAGGAAGCCAGGCAGCAAAGTGATTTAAGAATTGAGTTGGGGAGACAGAGGGGCGGTATATGACTGCAACACGTATAGAGAGGGGAGAGAATAACCGAATCATGTGTGCTTCAAATGAAGAAAATTTGAGTGAAGAGAAGGGCTGTATTTGTTGAATGGTGCAACAAGAGGAAAGTAAAATACCAACACCACCTCCTTGTCTATTGCCAGACCTAGGAGTGTGGCTGAAATGGAGACCCCCATGTGACAGTGCAACAGTGGATGCTGTGTCTGAAGCAGAGAGCCAGGTTTCTGTAAGAGCCAGAAGGTTAAGAGAGTGGGAGATAAAGAGATCATGGATAGAAGTGAGCTTGCTGCAAACAGAGCAAGAGTTCCAGAGTGCACAAGTGAAGGGGGAGGTGGTTTTAGATGTAAGAGGAATGTGGTTAAGGTTGCCATAGTTTTGTTTATGAAGTCTTTTGAAAGGCACACAGGGATGTGAAAGGCTAGGAGGTTATGAGGGACCAGGATTAGGGGAGATGTTGCCAGCAGCTAGTATGAGCAGGAGGGAGAGTGACATGAGATGAGAAGCCGATTTGAAGTAGTGAGACTGTTTTTGGGCTGAAGTGCAGGGGGGAGAGAGAGGGTTTAGGAATAGGTAAAGTTCATGAGTACAAAAGTAAGGTGAGTTTAAGAATGATGGGCTAATGAACAGTGCAGGTGGAGAGGGAGAAGGAGTAATTGAGTAATGTAGTTTGTTATAGAGACAAGAGGTAGCAAAAAGGAGTATGAAGATATTGAGCATTATTATGAAAGTGGGAACTAAGTAAACACATAAGACACAGTGTTACAGCAGCACTTGCAAAAGGATACAATGAGATACATAAAACACAGTATTACAAGAGTACTTGCCTTGTGTCTTGCCCCTTGCCCAATCCTTGTTCAATTCTTGTATAATTCTAAAATGATTGCCTCACTTATAAAATGTTCACTTAATTCTTGTATAATTCTAAAATTATTGCCTCACTTATAAAATGTTCACTTAATTCTTGTATAATTCTAAAATTATTGCCTCACTTATAAAATGTTCACTTTGAAAATGTGAACATATGCTATTGTTAAAATGTACACTGCCCAGGCAATGCACCCACCCCTGTGCAATGCACCTCCCAGACTAGTGTGGAATATATACAGGCAGTGCAGTCAGCTGTGTCCACTAAATTTAGTTGATTGCTAATCAAAGACAATTGGAAAGGCCAATTGGAATGTTAGATTTTGGTCTGGTCAGGGTGAGATGAGTTAAGTAAACAGACAATAAAATTTGGAGGAGGTTAAAACTACAGCTATACATTTTAGAATAATAGCAAGTATTGATAAGGATTGAACATCACATGGCAATTAGCTAAACATTAGAAGTAAGACATTGGGAAAAACATTACAATGAATGCAGGACTTAATTTTAACAACCTAAATTCATGTGCTCAATATACATATACACATACCAGAAAGAGAGACTTGGAGTACAAATGGCACAAAAGCAGGGGAAGTCGCAGGATTTGATTCAGGGGCTCAATTCACATACCAGAAAGAGACTTGGAGTACAAATGACACAAAAGCAGGGGAAGTAGCAGGATTTGATGCAGGGGCTCAATTCACATACCTGAGAGCAGAAGAGAGAGTAGGTTAACTCAGCATTCCAAAGAAGATGTCAATAGGCAGTTTGTTAGTTAGTAAACAGCAGTGTGGTGAGTATTGAGTGTAATTCTTGTAAAATTCTAAAATTATTGCCTCACTTATAAAATGTTCACTTTGAAAATGTAAACATATGCTATGGTTAAAATGTACACTGCCCAGGCAATGCACCCAGCAAAGATGTGGAACTTCTATAATATGGGACTGATCCACTTATCGCTGTAGAAAAGACATGAATGAGACCTGTTACTAGGATACAAATTGATGAACAAAAATGCAACATAAGATAAGCTTAGTTGAGAGAGATGAGCAGATGTAAAGATCAAAAGCTTAAGCCTGAATTCTTTTTTTCTTTCAATGAAACAATTTTTGACTTTTAACCCTTAGGCTAGCATAGGTCAGTTACATAAAAAAGAAGAAAGGACTAGTATTTTAATGTTACACAAATAAACTCTAGTATTATTATATACAACTCATCAGGCCACAATTTCTAAGCAGTAATGCAAAAAGTATACAGATTGATTGGAAACTGAATATCTAACATCACTTTCGCTTACAAAAATATCATACAGCTTTTATTTGAATTATCAAACAGAAGGCTTCTTGAAATGTATTAATAGTATTAATTTTGAAAAAACATAATAGATTTCTCTCTTAACTCCTTTGCCACTAAGCCTTTTTTCACACCCTTTTTCTAAACAGATTTTGCTGCTTATAGTTTAATACTGTTGAAAGTCATATTTCAGTTAGTAACCCACACAAATGATATATTGTTTTTAACAAAGGGCCAGTAGATTCAGAATATACCATTACATTTATATTTAATGGCATTTGGTAAGCTGCAACATAAATGTGAAAAAATGTATATTCTTGTTAAAATTCTATTAAATAATATTAAAAATAGCCAGGTTACCTACCTTATTACTTTCATCACCTTACTAAATTATCCTCAAGGGCAGCCAAATGTGAAATTGGGGCCCATTTGGGCTTTTTGGGGTTATTATGGCCTAGATTTAGAGTTCGGCGGTAGCCGTCAAAACCAGCGTTAGAGGCTCCTAACGCTGGTTTTGGGCGCCCGCTGGTATTTGGAGTCAGTGATTAAAGGGTCTAACGCTCACTTTTCAGCCGCGACTTTTCCATACCGCAGATCCCCCTACGCCATTTGCGTAGCCTATCTTTTCAATGGGATCTTTCTAACGCTGGTATTTAGAGTCGTTTCTGCAGTGAGCGTTAGAGCTCTAACGACAAGATTCCAGCCGCCTGAAAATAGCAGGAGTTAAGAGCTTTCTGGCTAACGCCGGTTTATAAAGCTCTTAACTACTGTACCCTAAAGTACACTAACACCCATAAACTACCTATGTACCCCTAAACCGAGGTCCCCCCACACCGCCGCCACTCGATTAAAATTTTTAACCCCTAATCTGCCGACCGCCACCTACGTTATACTTATGTACCCCTAATCTGCTGCCCCTAACACCGCCGACCCCTGTATTATATCTATTAACCCCTAACTTGCCCCCCACAACGTCGCCGCAAGCTACTTAAAATAATTAACCCCTAATCTTCCGACCGCAAATCGCCGCCACCTACGTTATCCCTATGTACCCCTAATCTGCTACCCCTAACATCGCCGACCCCTATGTTATATTTATTAACCCCTAATCTGCCCCCCACAACGTCGCCGACACCTACCTACACTTATTAACCCCTAATCTGCCGAGCGGACCTGAGCGCTACTATAATAAAGTTATTAAGCCCTAATCCGCCTCACTAACCCTATCATAAATAGTATTAACCCCTAATCTGCCCTCCCTAACATCGCCGACACCTACCTTCAATTATTAACCCCTAATCTGCCGACCGGAGCTCACCGCTATTCTAATAAATGTATTAACCCCTAAAGCTAAGTCTAACCCTAACACTAACACCCCCCTAAGTTAAATATAATTTTTATCTAACGAAATAAATTAACTCTTATTAAATAAATAATTCCTATTTAAAGCTAAATACTTACCTGTAAAATAAATCCTAATATAGCTACAATATAAATTATAATTATATTATACCTATTTTAGGATTAATATTTATTTTACAGGCAACTTTGTAATTATTTTAACCAGGTACAATAGCTATTAAATAGTTAAGAACTATTTAATAGTTACCTAGTTAAAATAATTACAAATTTACCTGTAAAATAAATCCTAACCTAAGATATAATTAAACCTAACACTACCCTATCAATAAAATAATTAAATAAACTACCTACAATTACCTACAATTAACCTAACACTACACTATCAATAAATTAATTAAACACAATTGCTACAAATAAATAACATTAAATAAACTATCTAAAGTACAAAAAATAAAAAAGAACTAAGTTACAGAAAATAATAAAATATTTACAAACATAAGAAAAATATTACAACAATTTTAAACTAATTACACCTACTCTAAGCCCCCTAATAAAATAACAAAGCCCCCCAAAATAAAAAATTCCCTACCCTATTCTAAAATACAAATATTACAAGCTCTTTTACCTTACCAGCCCTGAACAGGGCCCTTTGCGGGGCATGCCCCAAGAATTTCAGCTCTTTTGCCTGTAAAAAAAAACATACAATACCCCCCCCCAACATTACAACCCACCACCCACATACCCCTAATCTAACCCAAACCCCCCTTAAATTAACCTAACACTACCCCCCTGATGATCTTCCTACCTTGTCTTCACCATGCCAGGTTCACCGATCCGTCCTGGCTCCAAGATCTTCATCCAACCCAAGTGGGGGCTAGACATCCACTGAAGAAGTCCAGAAGAGGGTCCAAAGTCTTCCTCCTATCCGGCAAGAAGAGGACATCCGGACCGGCAAACATCTTCTCCAAGCGGCATCTTCTATCTTCTTCCATCCGATGACGACCGGCTCCATCTTGAAGACCTCCAGCGCGGATCCATCCTCTTCTTCCGACGACTAGACGACGAATGACGGTTCCTTTAAGGGACGTCATCCAAGATGGCGTCCCTCGAATTCCGATTGGCTGATAGGATTCTATCAGCCAATCGGAATTAAGGTAGGAATTTTCTGATTGGCTGATGGAATCAGCCAATCAGAATATAGTTCAATCCGATTGGCTGATCCAATCAGCCAATCAGATTGAGCTCGCATTCTATTGGCTGATCGGAACAGCCAATAGAATGCGAGCTCAATCTGATTGGCTGATTGGATCAGCCAATCGGATTGAACTATATTCTGATTGGCTGATTCCATCAGCCAATCAGAAAATTCCTACCTTAATTCCGATTGGCTGATAGAATCCTATCAGCCAATCGGAATTCGAGGGACGCCATCTTGGATGACGTCCCTTAAAGGAACCGTCATTCGTCGTCTAGTCGTCGGAAGAAGAGGATGGATCCGCGCTGGAGGTCTTCAAGATGGAGCCGGTCGTCATCGGATGGAAGAAGATAGAAGATGCCGCTTGGAGAAGATGTTTGCCGGTCCGGATGTCCTCTTCTTGCCGGATAGGAGGAAGACTTTGGACCCTCTTCTGGACTTCTTCAGTGGATGTCTAGCCCCCACTTGGGTTGGATGAAGATCTTGGAGCCAGGACGGATCGGTGAACCTGGCATGGTGAAGACAAGGTAGGAAGATCATCAGGGGGGTAGTGTTAGGTTAATTTAAGGGGGGTTTGGGTTAGATTAGGGGTATGTGGGTGGTGGGTTGTAATGTTGGGGGGGGGGTATTGTATGTTTTTTTTTACAGGCAAAAGAGCTGAAATTCTTGGGGCATGCCCCGCAAAGGGCCCTGTTCAGGGCTGGTAAGGTAAAAGAGCTTGTAATATTTGTATTTTAGAATAGGGTAGGGAATTTTTTATTTTGGGGGGCTTTGTTATTTTATTAGGGGGCTTAGAGTAGGTGTAATTAGTTTAAAATTGTTGTAATATTTTTCTTATGTTTGTAAATATTTTATTATTTTCTGTAACTTAGTTCTTTTTTATTTTTTGTACTTTAGATAGTTTATTTAATGTTATTTATTTGTAGCAATTGTGTTTAATTAATTTATTGATAGTGTAGTGTTAGGTTAATTGTAGGTAATTGTAGGTAGTTTATTTAATTATTTTATTGATAGGGTAGTGTTAGGTTTAATTATATCTTAGGTTAGGATTTATTTTACAGGTAAATTTGTAATTATTTTAACTAGGTAACTATTAAATAGTTCTTAACTATTTAATAGCTATTGTACCTGGTTAAAATAATTACAAAGTTGCCTGTAAAATAAATATTAATCCTAAAATAGGTATAATATAATTATAATTTATATTGTAGCTATATTAGGATTTATTTTACAGGTAAGTATTTAGCTTTAAATAGGAATTATTTATTTAATAAGAGTTAATTTATTTCGTTAGATAAAAATTATATTTAACTTAGGGGGGTGTTAGTGTTAGGGTTAGACTTAGCTTTAGGGGTTAATACATTTATTAGAATAGCGGTGAGCTCCGGTCGGCAGATTAGGGGTTAATAATTGAAGGTAGGTGTCGGCGATGTTAGGGAGGGCAGATTAGGGGTTAATACTATTTATGATAGGGTTAGTGAGGCGGATTAGGGCTTAATAACTTTATTATAGTAGCGCTCAGGTCCGCTCGGCAGATTAGGGGTTAATAAGTGTAGGCAGGTGTCGGCGACGTTGTGGGGGGCAGATTAGGGGTTAATAAATATAACATAGGGGTCGGCGATGTTAGGGGTAGCAGATTAGGGGTACATAGGGATAACGTAGGTGGCGGCGGTTTACGGAGCGGCAGATTAGGGGTTAAAAGTGTAATGCAGGGGACAGCGATAGCGGGGGCGGCAGATTAGGGGTTAATAAGTGTAAGGTTAGGGGTGTTTAGACTCGGGGTACATGTTAGGGTGTTAGGTGCAGACTTAGGAGGTGTTTCCCCATAGGAAACAATGGGGCTGCGTTAGGAGCTGAACGCTGCTTTTTTGCAGGTGTTAGGTTTTTTTTCAGCTCAAACAGCCCCATTGTTTCCTATGGGAGAATCGTGCACGAGCACGTTTTTGATGCCGGCCGCGTCCGTAAGCAACTCTGGTATCGAGAGTTGCATTTGCGGTAAAAATGCTCTACGCTCCTTTTTTGGAGCCTAACGCAGCATTTGTTTGAACTCTCGATACCAGAGTTAAATTTATGGTGCGGCCAGAAAAAAACCCGCGGAGCGTTAACAGCCCTTTTACCGCCGAACTCTAAATCTAGGCCTATATAAATTAGATGGACCACTTCGTACCAGTACAAAAATAGAAGCACTTTTTTTTTGCAGGGTGATCACTGTTAGCACAATGATCACCTGACTATACAGACAAAATTAATATTTTTTTAATAGAGGGACTTGTCTACCATAAAATAAACATTATTAGGATTCTCTAGACATATAGATTTTTTATTTTTTTATTGAACTTATAAAGTCCCATTCCTCATCAAAACTCTTTTATGTTGTGCTTTTACTTTTTAGGGGCTTGTGGCTTACCAAGATAACCACCACTCTCTTTTAAATGGGTCTTGGAGGTCTGCGTTAGTAATAGAGTTGAGATTGAGGGGTATGAACAAATCCCTCAACCAGCTCCCTTTACTGCCTACCACTTTCTGCACCGCCCCCTCTAAGATGTCACCATGCACATTTGTGTTGAGATCACTAGCACTCCCATGCAACTTTGGAAGTGCCGTCCACTACACCCCCAACGATCATGGCCCCAGTGAGGGGGATTGCTGACAACAGCATTGGATCAACGATCCCCTGAATGACAAAAATGTGCTGTCATGCGCTCACAGGCAGAGATTTCCACAATGACATGTTCATGTCATATGCATGGAAAGTTTAAATAAACAAACATTTTTTCATGTCTAACCAGTATAGGCTTGTTCCTATTCATCATCGGAGTAGGACTTTTCTCTTTCAGTCTGTATAGTCACTTGGGAACACGTGTATTTCCTGTGGGTTTAAATTTTCCTTTAACAGCTTCTGTTTATCCTTTTCCAAGCAAAATAAATAAATATATATATATGTTACGGGTAAAGTAAGATATCTAGGTAATCCTAGGATTACCCGGGTAAAATGGACATTACCCAAGCAGCTGTGGGTAAAGCCAGATGTACTGTAATTCCCCCATCTACAAATTTTTTTTTCCTCCGTCTGGGGGTTGAAGGGGGTGCCCAATCAATCCTCTGGCATCCACCCTTGAACCCCCCAGATGGAGGCAAAAAAGAAGGTGGAATTAAAGTGCATAGATATATAGTATATATATATATATATATGTTTGATGGAGTGACTCGATGAAGCGCATGCACTCTGAGGGAATTTATGATCTTACATCGTGCTTGGGTAATGTCCGTTTTACCTGGGTAATCCTAGGATTATCCAATATCTGACTTTACCAATAATATATATATATATATATATATATATATATACATACTAGGACACAGAAAATATCAGTGCTTGTAATATGGTTATCAGTTACTACACAATTATTTCAGTGTGACCAATTAGACTTACACCTGTATATTAATAACAGATAGATAATATAAGTGACCAAATTATTGGACAAATAATATTTATATGCAAACACTGTCCTCTTCTCTATAAAAATGGTAAAATGTACCACAAAAGAGTCACTCTTTATATCGATAAGGTGGAAACAATTTCTCTTGCAGCCTTCCTCCAGAAGCAATATACCAAGTATCCTCAGGGAGGTCTTAGTAGAATCTGAAATGGGTAGAAGAAGGGAGGGGCGCACAGAAAGACCAGATCCTAGTGCAGTATATTATGGCAATTTTTTCTGACACACGCTTATGTACAGGTGGGCACTCACTTGATTTAACCTCAATCCTTATGAGGTAAGATAATGGCGTGGGGGCTATGTATAGCCTGAGGTAGATGTTGGAGTAGTTGTCCTTTATTCAGCTTGCTTCCCCTTTAAGACCGGTGTTTGAAGGCAGGTGTATCTCACTCTTCTTCTGTTCAAAGAACCTTGTCAATCTCTCATGGATCCCCTTTCTATATGATATCCAATTGTTCAGGGGTATGGGAGGGAAGGGGGGGGCCGTACTACTAATATGGCAGACCCAATGTAGATAAAAATATATGCTTTATTGTGGATAACAAAGTGTCAATCAAACCATAGTGACACTGGTTTTAAACACTTAAAACTGGTATGTACATTCCCAGTATAGGTAAAAAAAAAAGGGTATATAAATATATAAACAAACGTTTTGAAATAATACTGAATATAATGCTAGTATAACACTTCTCCAATAAGCATTAAGCTGACAGGCTGGTTCGCAGAAGCTTAACCGCAAACCTCCTAAGTGCTTACTGTGCTGATGGAGTGTGTTCGTGTCAGGGGCGGAGCCTGACATGTTTCGCAATGCTATTGGTCGCTTCTTCAGGCGATAAGCCTGCCAAGAGGGCAGTCTATGTTTAAAAAAAACAAACCCCTCAAGCTAATTTTACTAAAAATAAAAAATGTAAAATTTCAGAAAAAAACAAAGCTATCCAAAATAAAAAATTTAAACCTAAACTAATACCCATATAAAAATAAAAAATCCCCCTAAAAATAAAACACCCCCTAATCTAATACTAAACTACCAATAGCCCTTTAAGGGCATTTGTAGGGCATTGCCCTAAGTTAAATAGCTCTTTTACTTACAAAAATTACCAATTACCCCTAACTGTAAAAACCCCCACCCACCCAACCCCCCCAAAATATAAAAAACCTAACACTAAAAAATCCTAAACTACCCATTGCCTCTAAAGGGACATTTGTATGGGCATAGCCCTAAAATGACATTCAGCTATTTTACTGCCCTTAAAAGGGCATTCAGCTCTTTTACAGCACATTAAATTACTAATCTTAAAAAAATATGAAAAAAACCCTAAGACTAAGACCCAAATAGGAACTCACCTTTCCTGAAGTCCGTCGGAGAAGGTCTTCTTCCAGGCTGCTCCGTCTTCTTCTATCTTCATCCTGTGCGAAGGCGGCGCAGAGCGGTCTTCCCTTATGCACAGATCTGGAGTGGCGGTCCTCGGCGGCAGTCATCAGCGGCGGTGATCCTCAGTGGCATGGAGGCTCCACTTCATCCGATCTCCAGCATACACTGAAAATTGAATGCAAGGTACCGCATTCAATTTGAGGTAACTTGCATTCCTATTGGCTGAAATTTTGAACTCAGCCAATAGGATTAGAGCTACTGAAATCCTATTGGCTGTTCAAATCAACCAATAAGATTTCAGTAGCTTTCATGCTATTGGATGATTTCAACATTTCAGCCAATAGGAATGCAAGGTACCCCAAAAAATATTGGGTACCTTGCATTCAATCTTCAGTGTGTGACGGACGATCGCATGAAGAGGAGCCTACACCGCTAAAGACCGCCGCTGAGGACCACCACTGAGAACCTCCACTGAGGACCGCCGCTGAGGATCTGTGCATCAGGGAAGTCAGCTCCATACCTCCACTCTGCGCCGCCTTCACGCCGGATGAAGATAGAAGATGATGGAGCCGCCTGGAAGAAGACCTTCTCCGCCGGACTTTAGGAATGGTGAGTACCTATTTGGGGCTTAGTTTTAGGATTTTTTTTTATTTTTTTATTTTTTTAAGACAAGGGATTTAATGGGCAGTAAAAGAGCTGATTGTCTTTTTTAATTTTAATCAATAAGAAGTTAGAAACATCAAAATATATGTATGTAATGATAATAACTTTAAGGCCTTAAAGTTATTATTTCTACATACATATATTTTGATGTTTCTAACTTCTTATTGTAATATGTTGTAAATTAAATGAGTAAAGCATTTGCTTACATGTAATCATGTGATAAGCAATATAATAATTGCATGAAATTGTTGATCAATTTATAAATAACCAATAACATATTTAGCAAATTGAGGCATCAGTTCTCTGTTAGTATTAATTTGTTGCTAATTATTGTCGAAAATATAGAAAATTATTTGTGACCTCTGCAATAGAATATGTGAACAAGGAATGAAAAAAGGAGCACAAGCAGCGGTTTCAATGCACATAACATTTATTTACAAATGCCAAACATAGCGCCATGGCGCTCAAAGTGAAGAAAAGAAAAACAACACGTTTGTCAAACAGAACAAAATCGTGAGAGGGGATAACACACCCCGGGGTAAATACTGACAAAAATCAATAGGACTAGCTTAAAGAAACAGGTATACGCGTTTCAGCTTACAGCCTTACTCATTACCTGACTAAAACACAATGAGGTGAACTTAAAAACAGTAGCTAGTCATCCTATTGGTAGATGGGAACACTCCCATTAGTTAATCCTCCAATGGAACGATTGGATTGTGTAGCTATGATCAACTAGGACAGCAAGGAAATATGCACTGTTTACGGCTCACAGTGAAACGTATGGAACAAGAATAGAAATGTAAATAAATAAACAAATAAACATAAACTTGAATATAAATATAAACAGTTCTAATGCATTATATGTAGCATAAATCTAATAAATATAGACAATTTAGATTAGCAAACATGACATAATAATTGTTGATATACTCAATTTCGACCAGAGAGAGTATAAAGGAACCCCGGACCCAGCCGAAAACATTTGAGTTGCTGGGAAACTGCTCCATCGTTGCTGAAACAAAAATACAAATATACAGGTGGTTTAAGCACAGAATAGATGTCGTTTGCAACCAGATTATACAACTTATATAAATATTGAGCTATAGTGACCAGACCCTAGGCATACTATACATACATTATAATTATGCCAATAGTGCTATTAGCCTGAAAAAATATATGTATAGTACGGTCAATATTGTCTATAGATAAAAAAGTGCTCTAATTATATGCATTCCTTAACAGACAGGTCAGCAGGTAGCCTTATTATAACAGGGAACCTTATTAGCCATAGTGGAGTGAATCTAGAGGGTGAGCTAAAGTACCAGGGACCCGAAAAGCCATACTAAAGTACCTGGTGCTGTTCCCTTCCCCTCTCACGATTTTGTTCTGTTTGACAAACGTGTTGTTTTTCTTTTCTTCACTTTGAGCGCCATGGCGCTATGTTTGGCATTTGTAAATAAATGTTATGTGCATTGAAACCGCTGCTTGTGCTCCTTTTTTCATTCCTTGTTCGCATTTGACCGGCCCATAGTGTAGCACAGCAGCAAGGTATTGCACCAATTCAACCTGACCGCATTATCACGCCCTTCACCTGGGATACAAACGGAAGGAGGAGCTACCCACCGCAGCCGTCAGAGTTCACTCAGGTTTACCGCAGGAGCTGGATACCGATTGAATTACATGTCCAATACATAATAAGGAGGACTGATATTCTACCACAATGGACTGTCGCTCAGGATCCAGCAGCACACAGGTATGAGTTGTGGACTCTTGGCATATATATATTCATTATATTCACTAGACATCTAGTGTGTTTGCATTTTTATATTTGTGCATCCAGCGGAGGTATATGAACCTCACCGGTCTAAGTTTGAGGTAGGGAATACTCACTGGACCTGGTCATTCAATCCTGTGAATTTCCAAACATTACACACATTGTGATTTTGGGAGCTAGCTGACTAACACACTGCTCTCAAGTGGATTGACACACTTCACCGTGGTTACTCTCTATCTAAGTGACTTTTCCCTTGTTTTTCTGCTCTATTACGTGTATACGTGGGGTCTTGGCCAGACTCCTGGGAGGGTAACCGAAATCCTAGGTGGCATCTACACCAATTGAAGCTATTGGCACACAAACATTGTTATCAGCTTTTAAACACATATATTTTTTGTGTGAGCGTGCTTGCGGTCAGGTATGAGTGAAGGGGGTAGTACTGAAGTAGCTTCACTGTTCTCACTGAGGAATGCACAGGAAAGGAACACTGCTCCTGTGGATTATAACAAAGTGTTTTCCACTGACAAATCTCATTATAGCCTGGTTGCCCTATTTGAAGAATTAGAATTTCTACTCCTAAAAGAAAACAAACTCATTTGGGATATAAAGACTTTGACTAAGTATCAGGAATTGGGCATTATACCCAGGGGACTAAGGCTAAACAAATTTCCTACTTTTGTCACAGATGATAAGATATTCATTGATCTGTGGAATGGCCACCTGAGTACCTGCTCACAGAAACTTATGCAGCTGATCTGCGAATACAAACAAAAGTCCCTAGAGGAGATAACATTAAAAATTAAAGAGGTTCAGAGGGAACTGAACAATAGGAGCAAGGAACCAAGCTATCTAAAGTTTGACAGCACACTCCAGCAAATAATAGCAGAAGCGAAAACACTGCTATTAGAAATAAAACACAGTAAATACCTTAGGGACCAGCTAGACTACGACTTGAATCGTGTCTATGTATGGAATAAAAAGGATAGACAAACTCTAAGGAAGGAACAAAATAGAAATACATTTTACCCAAATAAATCAAGGGGGAACAATAGACACAGGCGAAGCAGAAGGAGAGTGAACTTTTTTGAAAGTGAAGGGGAATCGTGTGATGAGGGGTCTGGATCGGGTGGTGAAGAAATACCACCTAAGACACCAGTGACCAGACCAAAGGACAATTCAATACCTCTACCACCCTCTATACTAAAAACACAAGCTCCACAGCCACGCTCACACTATAGGGAAGAAATAAGATGTGTAGAGACGAGTACTACAGAGGCTACAGAAGTGGAGAGAGCACAATTGGAACAGGTTTTTCACGTCCCCCAAAGAACACCAGACGGGGGGGGAGGCGCCAGCAAGGATCAAAGCCACCAATACAAGGATCAAAGGAGGTACCCCCAGAGAAAGGGCAGAGGCCGAGGCAACTACAGAATGTACTGAATCTCTCAGATGTGGTGCTGACCAAACATGAACTGGAGGTACTGAGCCTGGGACTGTCCTTTACGCCAACTGCAGATTTTAACCTGTTCAGGACACTACTTGATGTCAATAAGCTAATTCGGAAATTAACACTAAGGAAGTTCTACCATTCCCAAGAGGGAGAAAGTGATGAGAGCCACGCATCTATGACCAGAAATAGGTCAGGGGGCTTGGTAGGCCAAGGGCCCGACATTCAATTCAGTTTTCAGGAAATCTGTGACATTAGGTCTCTAGAGATACTAGGGGATGAGGCCAGTGAGGCTGGGAGTGTACAGGTTCCAACCTTTAAGTGTAAGTCCTCGTTCTATCCGATCCAGAACAGAGGCCAAGTCTTGGAGAAATTCCAACAGAGGGTAGAATTGGACCTCACTAAGTTATATTACAAGTCAGAGAGGGGCAAACACAACAACATATCAGCACTACAGAGGAAGGCCCTAGACAGTCTAGCCAGCAATGAAAATATAGTGGTGAGGGCCGCAGATAAGGGCGGTACCATAGTGGTACTGAATGCCAGTAGCTTCAAGGAGGAAGCTTACAGGCAATTAAGGAATACTGATGACTACAGTGCTCTACCGGGTGATCCGACAGGGAGGTTCCAGCGGCGATTGGCCTCCCTTGTAGATGATGGTGTGGAGTTGGGCTTTATTGATGCCAAGACACGGGACTATCTCTTAGTGTCTAATCCCACCATCCCCACATTTAATCACCTACCCAAGGTCCATAAATCCACTGAAAATATACAGGGGAGGCCAATCGTGAGTGGCATTGGATCCCTGCTGGAGCACCTGTCAGAGTGGCTGGACCATGTCTTGCAGCCAATGGTGAGTGCTCTATGGAGCTTTCTCTCAGATACAAAGCATGTACTCAATCTCCTTTCAAGAGTAGTCTGGAGCAAACACTATGTCTGGCTGACAGCTGATGTCAAATCGCTATACACCTCCATTCCACACGTAAAGGGGTTACAAGCCATCCGGTTTTTCTTAGAAAAACAATACGGACTAAATTCAAACTTTGTGAACTTTGTGGTGGAAGTTACCAACTTCCTTCTTAACCATAACTACTTTGAATTTGGGGGGGATTTCTTTCTCCAGAGGCGTGGGACGGCCATGGGGGCGAAATTTGCCCCCTCTTACGCCAACCTGTTCATGGGTTGGTGGGAGCTATCCCACGTCTATGGAGATGGGAATCCTCACAAAGACAAAGTGGTTTGGTACGGTCGCTATATCGACGACCTCCTCTTTATATGGGGAGGCAGTGAATCTGAATTACAGACATTCATAAAAAGTCTTGATGATGACTCTATGGGGATACACTTTACTAATGAGATACAAAGCGATACCATTAATTTTCTAGATGTGACCCTCAGAGGTAGACAGGACCAGTTCATTAGCTCAGAGACCTACCGCAAACCCATTTCGGGCAACTCACTGCTACACGCAGCTAGTTGCCACCCGCCAGGAGTATTTAAAGGGGTAGCGAAGGGTCAGTTCATTAGGCTGAAAAGAAACTGCAGTAATGCAGAGGTTTATGAGAAACAGGCCAATGAACTGACCCTACGCTTGAAAGAGAGAGGCTATAGGAGTTCTGTCATCACGAAAGCGAGGAATATTGTTAGAGGAATACCTAGGGAAAGACTCCTTATGCCTAAATCCTGCACTCAGGAAGGGAAAGACAACAAAATTGTCTTCCTAACTGAGTACTCAAGACAATATAGGGAAATTTGCCAAATAGTGAGGCATAATTTCCATATGCTATCTGCAGATGACAAACTCCAAGGAGTGGTCAGAGATGGCATAAGGTATTCCTACAAGAAAAACAGAACAATAGGAAACATTGTGGCACCCACACGAATTAAAAAGACAGTACAAACCACTTCTTCATGGTTGAGTTGTAAGGGTACATTTCACTGCCACCATCGTACATGTGTGGCCTGTGAAAAGCTAGCCCCTGGAAACCAGTTCACCTCACTAATGACGGGTCAGAACTTCATGATAGATTCTTGCCTCAACTGTAGGTCCACATATGTAGTTTATGTTATTTCTTGCAGGGAATGTTCCCTTCAATATGTGGGCCTCACGACAAGAGAGGCCAGAACCCGTATTAAAGAGCACCTTAGTGATATAAGGGCGGGGGTACTCACTACAGCTTTGATCCAACATTTTGCTGGCACACACCAGAAAGACACCAGTTCATTCACATGGACTATTATCGAGAGGGTGGCTCCCTGCAGGGGTGGAGTTGACAGGGTCCGCAGGCTAGGGGAGAGGGAGGCCTTCTGGATCTTTAAACTCAGGACAAGAGTTCCAGAGGGCCTAAATTCAGAATATGACCTTATCAATTTTTGGTAGGGCCTATCCTCTCCTCTCCCCCACCAGGCTTACCTGGTCCATACCATGTCACCCTAGGAGAATAGGAGCCTAACAGCACCAGGTACTTTAGTATGGCTTTTCGGGTCCCTGGTACTTTAGCTCACCCTCTAGATTCACTCCACTATGGCTAATAAGGTTCCCTGTTATAATAAGGCTACCTGCTGACCTGTCTGTTAAGGAATGCATATAATTAGAGCACTTTTTTATCTATAGACAATATTGACCGTACTATACATATATTTTTTCAGGCTAATAGCACTATTGGCATAATTATAATGTATGTATAGTATGCCTAGGGTCTGGTCACTATAGCTCAATATTTATATAAGTTGTATAATCTGGTTGCAAACGACATTTATTCTGTGCTTAAACCACCTGTATATTTGTATTTTTGTTTCAGCAACGATGGAGCAGTTTCCCAGCAACTCAAATGTTTTCGGCTGGGTCCGGGGTTCCTTTATACTCTCTCTGGTCGAAATTGAGTATATCAACAATTATTATGTCATGTTTGCTAATCTAAATTGTCTATATTTATTAGATTTATGCTACATATAATGCATTAGAACTGTTTATATTTATATTCAAGTTTATGTTTATTTGTTTATTTATTTACATTTCTATTCTTGTTCCATACGTTTCACTGTGAGCCGTAAACAGTGCATATTTCCTTGCTGTCCTAGTTGATCATAGCTACACAATCCAATCGTTCCATTGGAGGATTAACTAATGGGAGTGTTCCCATCTACCAATAGGATGACTAGCTACTGTTTTTAAGTTCACCTCATTGTGTTTTAGTCAGGTAATGAGTAAGGCTGTAAGCTGAAACGCGTATACCTGTTTCTTTAAGCTAGTCCTATTGATTTTTGTCAGTATTTACCCCGGGGTGTGTTATCCCCTCTCACGATTTTGTTCTGTTTGACAAACGTGTTGTTTTTCTTTTCTTCACTTTGAGCGCCATGGCGCTATGTTTGGCATTTGTAAATAAATGTTATGTGCATTGAAACCGCTGCTTGTGCTCCTTTTTTCATTCCTTGTTCGCATTTGACCGGCCCATAGTGTAGCACAGCAGCAAGGTATTGCACCAATTCAACCTGACCGCATTATCACGCCCTTCACCTGGGATACAAACGGAAGGAGGAGCCACCCACCGCAGCCGTCAGAGTTCACTCAGGTTTACCGCAGGAGCTGGATACCGATTGAATTACATGTCCAATACATAATAAGGAGGACTGATATTCTACCACAATGGACTGTCGCTCAGGATCCAGCAGCACACAGGTATGAGTTGTGGACTCTTGGCATATATATATTCATTATATTCACTAGACATCTAGTGTGTTTGCATTTTTATATTTGTGCATCCAGCGGAGGTATATGAACCTCACCGGTCTAAGTTTGAGGTAGGGAATACTCACTGGACCTGGTCATTCAATCCTGTGAATTTCCAAACATTACACACATTGTGATTTTGGGAGCTAGCTGACTAACACACTGCTCTCAAGTGGATTGACACACTTCACCGTGGTTACTCTCTATCTAAGTGACTTTTCCCTTGTTTTTCTGCTCAATAGAATATGTGGTTTGTGTGAGGTAAAAAGTTATGAGAATAAGCTGTGCTTCTTGTAAACACAATTTATCACTATTTCGTATTTTTTTCTAATGTAATTCTTCATTTTCTTCTATTGATTAGTCACTGGCTTCTGAACAGACAATGTCATTTAAAATCATGTAATAAAATAAGAAAAAAAAATCCTTCATCTAGCCAATCACATTAAAGTCGCTGATGAGAAATATGCTCTGCAAGACTGGGTTATGCTGTTTCCTTAACAGTTTTATATGTACAGAATATCTTGTTCTCATTTTGTTTTCCTCTAAAAGGTTTTATTACTGTTGTCTTTATTTGTTTAGCTGTAAATTAATGAATAATCAAGATAAAAAGAGCTACACGATTTGAGCAGCATAATTGTTCATGTTGTATTAAAATATCTCGCTTTGGTTACAAACAGCTATTAATTGTAATTTAATAATCTATGGCTGGTCAGAAATAGGTCTGATAAAGAATTTAAACCAATCCTGGATGCAAACTTATTATTTATAACTTTAGGGGGTATATTTATCATAGTGTGAGCCAGTGACATGCAGTGAGGTCAGAGGCTGGTGAGGCACTAGATATGATACAACGGAGAAACACATGTACAGAGGGCCTCAAGTACCCCCAACAGGGCAGGTTTAAATGATAGCTGAACCAGTGCACAGGTGACATAATCAGGTGATGGGTGAGAGCAAGTTAGTAACCACTGAGTTACTGCTGATTACTTCACCTGTGCACTGATTCAGCTATAATGAAAACCTGGCCTGTTGAGGGTACTTGTGGACCATTGTTGAGAAACCCTCACTAAAGCACCAGCTCATCGGAAATGTATTGATTACCTGGAGAATAAAGCACACATACTCTGCTCACTGACACCCACACACACTCTGCTCACATACACACTCACACAATTCTGTGGCACAGTGCCAGTTACTAAGCAATTAGAATGATACACAATCTCTTCTCTACTCACTACTGTATTGTAAAAATAGAAATAATTTACCATACAAATTTTACACAAAGGACAAGTTATCAATACTGCCAACACAGCTGCTGCTGCAATATGGTGTTCAAGAAACGCACGTGCACACCCCACTTAGGTCTGCTCTTCAACAAAGGACACCAAAGTATACCAATAGAATGAAGTGCATAATAATAAAAGTAAAATAGAAAGTTTATTTATTTTTTGTGTGCAATTTCTATCTGAATGATGGAAATGTAATTATGACTTTCATGTTCCTTTCAAAAACTAATTTGATTTGCTGACATGGGGCCAGTAACAGTTGATGCTAATTCTTAAAATATAAATAACTAGAAAAGTCTATTAAAATAGCATGCTCTACCTCAATCATGAAAGTTTAAATTTAAATGTCTCCCTTTGACTATGTGTTTAACCAGTTACTTTACAGTGGCATTATTTCTAAAAACATGTAACTGCAATAATTACATATATTTTTTAAATGACTCATTATCTCCTTTTTATTAATATAAACTTGTATAAAAGCAGCACATATTAAAAACACAATGGAACAGCTTTCAATTGATTTTTGAATTACAAGTTAATAGCAGTCTTTAAATAAATGGAGACACAGAGAAAAATAAAAAGAGATACTGCATCCTCTGACTGAACAGACATAACATATATGGAGTTTGTACCTAATTAAATCAAATAACCATGAAAAAGGGAGGCTTAGCAATATTCAATGTCAAAAACTTTAATTTAAATAATGTGGACACTGCACACTTAACTTCAAACTCTGGGTTTTAAATTATGGATTTAAATTTGAATTGACCCTTTGACTTCCTATCAGTATTGGGTTATGCTCACTTACTGTCCCCCCTGTTAATGAGCTGTATCTGAACACAATTTGGGAATCACAAGAGATGTAGAATACTATTTACTCTTCTGCTTGGTGTCATCTGTTCTTAGGTTACCTCAGCTTCCAGTTGTGTCACATGACCCTGCTCACTGCATCCTCCTTCTGATTAATCTATATATCCTTCAGTTGCTAGGAGGCATCAAGAGGGGTGCCTCCTATTGGTCCCAATGTTTGCTGCTAATATATTGACAAAACACAGGTGGCGCTGCAGCACAGCTTTTCCTTTGATCCATGTACTGCAATCTAGAGAAGCGTTCTTGTATCTGCCTCTCATAGCATTACATGGGGGGAAAATTATTTTTTTTTGGACTTTTCTTTTTGTTTTAATTAAAATTTAATTAAGCTTTGGCCACATATGGCAGGGTAGGCACTGCCTCCCCTGCCTCTTATGAGTGCACGTCTCTGGTGTGAGCGGACATGATACGATGAAGCGTATAATGTCGGCTGCACATCGATAAATGCCGACAGCATACGCTGTCAGCATTTATCATTGCTCCAGCAGTTCTTGTGAACTGCTGATGCAATGCTGCCCCCTGCAGATTGGCCGCTAGCAGGGGGTGTCAATCAACCCAATCATATTTGATCTGGTTGATTTCTGTCCGCGGCCTCAGAGCAGGCGGACAAGTTATGGAGCAGCGGTCTTTAGAACAAGGGGCATCAAGCTCCATATGGAGCTTGATAAATCGACCCCTATGTGATTAGTCAAAAATGGTTTGATTCTAAAGCAACTAGTTACTTAGAATAGGTCAAAGTTAAAATTCAGTAGCACAAAAAAGTTAAACTGTAAATTTCTCTGAAAGGTACAAAAAACTAAAAAAAATATTAGATGTTCTTATACAACTGAAGAACAGGATGTTCAGAAAGTGAAAGGACACATTTTTTAATAAATGTTCTATCATTATCAACATGTTGATCATTTTTGCCAAAAATAATGGAAAGTTAAAGCTGTTTAACCCCTTTCCCACCATTAGGACATTCCATGGAGTCCTAACTGCAATGAGCTTTAGCGCAGTTAGGACGGCATGGAAGGTCCTACCCGTTTGGCTGTCCTGAAACAATAGCCACTTCCTTAATGGAATTGTGGGCTGGTGGCATGCCTAGTGCCTTAGGCACTTCCCCCTGACCCAATCCCATTACTGAAATCACACGATCGCATGACCGATCAAATTAATTTAATTTTTACTTATTTGTTTACAACGGAACTTTGTTACGATTGTAGAAAAATTAATCCCGGCAGGAAGGGGTTAAATTGAAATGGAAGCAAACACAACAGTTGTGTTCTTCCTGCTGATGCTGCTCAGCTAATTGGTACTTCCAGCTAATGCTAATTGGCTGACAGTTTCTGCAAATCCTTACTGGATGATAGGTACTTTCTACTAATGCTCATTGACTGAAAAGTACCGCAGCATTAGTTTAAATTTAAAATCGAACAGATTTTACCTCACATTTTGTTGTGGCGAAATAAAGAAACATTTTAATGTTTAATTTTTTTCCAATAAAATACCCATTAACATTTCTGTAAACCTCAGACTTTATTAATAAAAACATAATTTATGAAATCTCTGAAAGTAAAAAAATATTAAATTATAGACAATACTATGAATTGCATCAATGATCACCAATGATGTAATTGCTCTAGATTCAATAAACTTGTTTATGAAATTAATATCTCATGGAATAAAAACTTACAATTCATTAAGATCTGTACATGCCCGTCATCACAGCCAGTTAGCTAAGGAACATTAGATACAGCAAAATTATAGTCAAAATTCCATTGTACTTTCATTATCAAATTGTGCACTTTTTAAATGCACAGTTTTTGAGACACCAGTTTCTACTTGTGCATGTGCACAAGATCACAGTATATGAGTGTGGCTGATTGCCGTCACCTGATATGTGGGGGCAGGCAAATTGAAGTAAATTTTGGAATTTGTCATATTTCCTACTCAATTAAATTCAAGTATTATTACATTGTCTTTTTCCTATGCATTTGTCGATTACCACTATGAAGGATGCTGGAATAAAAAAAAAACGTTTTAAAAAGTTTATAGAACAAACAAAACCCATAAAAAATATATAAAATCAGTCAACAAATGGAAAACTGTTAAAGAGAAATAAAATAAAAAATAAAAACAATACAAGACAACCTTGTCCATTTTGAAATAACGATACACTACATCAAGACAAGATAGTTCACATGAGCAATAGTCTTTATTAAATGGACAGTAAAGTATAAATTTAACTTAAATTGACTGGATAGAAAATGACATTGTAAGCAACTTGCCAATTTACTTCTATTATCAATTTGACTTACTTCTCTTCATATCCTTCGCTAATGAGTAATTTTAGACAAGGTCAAAAGCGTGCACGTGCCAATAGCCACCTGGCTGCAGTGTTTGAAACATTGTTTTTTGCAGTTTTATACAATGTGGCAGGCACTGCTGCCATTGGGGCTTATTTATCAAGCTGTCAACCACAAATACGCTGGAATTCCGCAGCGTAATTGTGGAGAGCTTGATTCGCCTTAGTTATCAAAGCCTACAGACCGGCAAAGGTAGAATTTTGTGACGTAACATACGATCTGCCGGTCTCAGTCCGACACAGATCAATGCTTACGTCATTACAGATGTTCCAAATGCAAATTCGGCACTATCTGACTACTTTTGCAAGTTATCAAATAACTACCAGGTACGCTCGCAGCTATTCCGGCCCAGCGAACCTGGTTTTCAATCCGCCGCCCTGGAGTCGGCGGATGTCATAGGAATCAATGGGAGTCTGAAAGCAGTGAAAGCTCATGTTCCCTGCTGCCCGATATCCCATTGATTCCTATGGAAGAATAAAAGTTATGTTTACACCTAACACCCTAACATGTACCCCGAGTCTAAACACCCCTAATCTGCCACCCCCGACACCGCCACCACCTAAATAAAAGTTATTAACCCCTATCCCGCCGTTCCCGGACCCCGCTGCAACTAAATAAACTTATTAACCCCTAAACCGCCGCTCCCGGAGCCAACCGCCACCTACATTATACTTATTAACCCCTAATCTGCCAACCAATATACCGCCGCCACCTACATAAAGTCATTAACCCCTATCCTGCCGCTCCCGGAGCCCACCGCAACTGAATAAATGTATTAACCCCTAAACCGCCAGCCCCCCACATCGCCATAAACTAAATTAACCTATTAATCCCTAAACCTAACAACCCGTTAACTTTATATTAAATATTAACTCATTCCTATCTTATAATAAATTTAAACTTACCTTTAAAATTAAATTAAACTATATTAAACTAATAATTAACCTACCCTAACTGTTATAATAAAATTACATTTAACTATATTAAATTAATAATTAATCTAACCTAACTTTTAAACTAAACTTACATAAAACTATAAATTAAAATAACTATATTATATATTTAAACACCTAACCCTAATCAAATAATTTAATTCTACACTAAAAAATTACTAAATTACCAAAAACTAACAAAGTTACAAAAATAACAAACATTAAGTTACACAAAAAAATAAACACTAAGTTACAAAAAATAAAAAAGAAATTATCAAAGATTTAAACTAATTACACCTAATCTTAGGGCCCTATGGAAATAAAAAGCCCCCCAAAATAAAAAACCCTAGCCTAAAATAAACTACAAATAGCCCTTAAAAGGGCCTTTTGCTGGGCATTGCCCCAAAGAAATCAGCTCTTTTCCCTGTAAAAAAAAAATACAAACAACCCCCCCCAATAGTAAAACCAACCACCCACACAACCAACCCCCCCAAATAAAAAGCTAATCTAAAAAAATCCTAAAATCCCCATTGCCCTGAAAAGGGCATTTGGATGGGCATTGCCCTTAAAAGGGCATTTAGATCTTTTGCAGGCCCAAGTCCTAATCTAAAACTAAAACCCACCGAATAAACAGTTAAAAAAATCCTAACACTAACCCCAGAAGATTTACTTACAGTTTTGAAGATCTGACATCCATCCTCCAAGAAGCCGGGAGAAGTCCTCTTCGAAGCCGGCAGAAGTCTTCATCCAAGCTGCCAAAGTCTTCATCCAAGCTCGCAGAAGTCTTCATCCAGACGGCATCTTCTATCTTCATCCATCCAGCGTGGAGAGGCTCCATCTTCAAGACATCCAACGCGGAGCATCCTCTTCCATCCGACGACTACCGATGAATGAAGGTTCCCTTAAATGATGTCATCCAAGATGGCGTCCCTTAGATTCCGATTGACTGATAGAATTCTATCAGCCAATCGGAATTAAGGTTATCAAAATCCTATTGGCTGTTGCAATCAGCCAATAGGATTGAGCTTTCATCCTATTGGCTGATCCAATCAGCCAATAGGATTGAGCTCACATTCTATTGGCTATTCCAATCAGCCAATAGAATGTGAGCTCAATCCTATTGTCTGATTGCAACAGCCAATAGGATTTTTTCAACCTTTATTCCAATTGGCTGATATAATTCTATCAGCCAATCGGAATCTAAGGGACACCATCTTGGATGACGTCATTTAAAGGAACCTTCTGCGGGCTTGGATGAAGAATTCGGCCACTTGGATGAAGACTTCAGCCGCTTCGTTGAGGACTTCTCCTGGCTTCTTGGAGGATGGATGTCGGATCTTCAAAACTGTAAGTAAATCTTCTGGGGTTAGTGTTAGGATTTTTTAAGGGTTTATTGGTTGGGTTTTAGATTAGGACTTGGGCCTGCAAAAGAGCCGAATGCCCTTTTAAGGGCAATGCCCATCCAAATGCCCTTTTCAGGGCAACTTAGTAATTTTTTAGTGTAGAATTAAATTATTTGAGTAGGGTTAGGTGTTTAAATATATAATATAGTTATTTTAATTTATAGTTTAATGTAATTTTAGTTTAAAAGTTAGGTTAGATTAATTATTAATTTAATATAGTTTAATGTAATTTTATTATAACAGTTAGGGTAGGTTAATTATTAGTTTAATATAGTTTAATTTAATTTTAAAGGTAAGTTTAAATTTATTATAAGATAGGGATGAGTTGGGTTTAGGGGTTAATACATTTATTCAGTTGCGGTTTGCTCTGGGAGCAGCAGGATAGGGGTTAATGACTTTATGTAGGTGGCGGCGGTATAGGGGTTGGCAGATTAGGGGTTAATAAGTATAATGTAGGTGGCGGTTGGCTCCGGGAGCGGCGGTTTAGGGGTTAATAAGTTTATTTAGTTGCGGCGGGTCCGGGAACGGCGGGATAGGGGTTAATAACTTTTATTTAGGTGGCGGCGGTGTTGGGGGCAGCAGATTAGGGGTGTTTAGACTCAGGGTACATGTTAGGGTGTTAGGTGTAAACATAACTTTTATTCTCCCATAGGAATCAATGGGATATCGGGCAGCAGTGAACATGAGCTTTCACTGCTTTCAGACTCCCATTGATTCCTATGGCATCCGCCGACTCCAGGGCGGCGGATTGAAAACCAGGTACGCTGGGCCGGAATAGCTGCAAGCGTACCTGGTAGTTTTTTGATAACTTGCAAAAGTAGTCAGATAGTGCCAAATTTGCATTCGGAACATCTTTAATGACGTAAGCACGATCTGTGTCGGACTGAGACCGGCAGATCGTATGTTACGTCACAAAATTCTACTTTTGCGGGGGGCGGAGCTAACTGCCTAGTGAAGCAGACGTGTTTGTCTTTAGCTCTCTGCTTACAGGGGTTAAAAACAGTGTTTTGCCTACTATTTTACAGCCCAGTTGGACCTTTGGTAGCTTAACATCAGTTACCTAGTAGAGGACACTTTATTTTACAAAGTTTTTTCAATTTTTGAACTAACTTGGTGCAGTGAACAGGGCCGCAGCAAGCGACATACCAGCCGCACTGGGTGATCATCAGATCTAGGACACACAGCGGACCCAGAAGAGCTCCGGAGGGTCGGGGATCCACTCCGGAGCTTGGGAGTCACAGTTTGCAGCCTCAAGTCTTCCTCACCACCTAAGTTGGGATATCAGAGGATCACTTTCTGTAAGTGACGCCATAACCGAACGGCCAGTGACCCGCTATCCGCCATCTGCTGTCCTAGCTCAACCCAACAAGTAGGGTTTGCCAGAAGTGGTTCCCGCAGCATCTCACATCTACCTGCATCGGCACTAGTGGAGCTCGGATCCTGAGGGGTGTAAAAGAGTAGTGGCGTGAAAGGCCGCCATTTTTTGGGGGGGGGCCTGCACTTGCGACTAAGTTACCCGGTCACTGATTGACCTCAGAGCTGCCTTCACTCTCCACAGCCGAGAACTACAAGACGCCGGTAAGACAGTAAGATTGTTTCTAGTATCAACTTTTGCCCTTTGGCCACTTGAGACTCCTATGAGGCTTTGAGACACAGTTTAGGGCTGTACCGCTACACTCCAGATATTTAATCCACATTCACACGCAGTAATTAATACCCCTGCAACAGCATCTTCACTCCGGTGAAGCCTGAAGAACTGCAATACTGTCCTTAATATCGACCCTGTCATTATAGAAGGGCAGGGTAGCCTCTATAAAGACAAACTTTATCATTCACAACACCAGGGGTGGCATAGACAGCACAAGGTCGCTTTAACTATATCTGGGCTATATACCCAGCCCTCACCGCTTGAGGTACTAGTTTTTGGGACTATCTTTGTAAACGGCTTGGGCCCACTAACTTGCCTCAGCTAGAAACAGGAAGAAAGGGGTAGCATACCCTGTGTATTGACAGCTGAGGACCACTATTGATAAGTGTCATTAAGGCTAATAGGCTGAATTGTGGTCACCAGACCTCTTAATTGATAACCAGGAGGGCCCCTGAACCCTAGTCCCCACAGTTTCAGCAGTCACCAGTAAGCAGACTCTGGGGGTAATAATACTAAATCCGCAGGACCTCATTATTTGAAGGATACCAGTAGCTGCACAAGTAGAGACCCAGTATATTCTCCCTACAACAGTTGCAATTTCCTGTGTTTTACTGGCTGCAGTTTTATTTTTTGCTTTCTGACACAGGCGAGCCCCCTGGACAGCAGAGCTGAATCTCAATTGTTTTTCTAGTCCTCTCTTCACTGGCGAACTGTTAATAATGTAATTATGTAGTCACCTACCTAACTAGGTGATTGTGGGGAAAGACAAGGGGTTCCTCTGCTTTGTTCTGAATTCCTATATTGGGTATATAATATTGTCTTGGGCTTTCAACCACTCTTAGTTCCATTTACTTTGAGCTGCTTGTGCAGTGGACAGGGCAGTGAAAGGTACCTTATCATGCTGCAAGGTTCCAGAAGAAAGACTGTGAATCAAGTGGAATACAAAAAGTCTATGGCAGACCATTTTAAACCCAAATCTCAGGCAGACAAACAGTTAAGTTCAGAAGACTCTATCTTGCATCCATCATTAGAGAGAGATTTGCTTGATCGGTGCTCTCAAACAACATCTGATCTTTCACCTACTATGGCTTCGGAAATTGTGAGCTCAATTACTCAGAAAATTACCAACCTACAAGACTCTCTTACTAAAACCTTCAAGAGCTCGATAGCAGATCTTAGGAAAGATATTGGGGCAATAGGGGAGAGAGTTGAAGTCTTGGAACAGAAGCAAGAAGACCTGGCGGTGGAGCAAGCCAGTTTGTCAAACCACTCACAAATAGTGGTTGATATGCTGGATTCAGTGGAAGCCAAAATGGCGGACATACAAGATCGCTCTCTCCGCAATAATTTAAGATTTTGGGGGATACCTGAAGAGATCTCAGTCTCTGATTTGGAGTCCTTTTTAACTGAATTTTGTGGTCACCTTAACCCGCCGCAGCTCCCGAGCGAAAATTTATTGGATAGAGTCCACAGACTTCCCAGAGGGCGTAATGTTTCATCTGACAAACCGCGAGATGTGATTGCCCGTTTTCATTTTTTTACATATAATGAACAGATAGCTAAAGCAATGTTTTCTAACCCAGTTCTGCCTTACCGATTCCAAAATATTCAGGTGTTTCCTGATCTCTCACAGTTTACTATTCAAAAAAGAGCAACCTTCAGGGAGGCCACCAAAGTTCTTCGACAGCATGGCATTAATTATAGATGGGGGTACCCAACGAAACTCCTCATCCACAAGGACGGCCAACACCCCTGATAGAGCTCAACAATACCTCAGAGAATGGGACATTGTTCACACATCAGGGACTAGGGCCCGACATCCATCGCAAGTTGTGAAACCCTCTACAGCTCTACCAGCAATGCCCTTGTCCTCACAGTCTCCTCTTAATTCATCTGCCTCGGAATGGCGCCCTTTGCCACAGAGACTACCTAACCCAAGGCTCTCCTCCTATTTGGGGCACTTTACTCAACTCCGAATTGGGGCCTTCCACTGGACTACCTTCATCTGTAACGCCCACTCTTGACCCTGAGTGACTGAGCCGCTCAAGACGATAAGTACTCTAATTTAAGGGGGGGGAAAATGTGTTTAACTCTGATGTTTTTTTCTTGCAGGTTTATAAGCTACCTTATTGACTGTCCACCTGGAGGTGGAAATCCCCTTGGGAACTTTTGCATGCAGCTGCTGGGTTATCTAGCCCATAAGTTAGGGTTCTGCTGTACCCTCTAGATATAGTATCCCCAGAGACTTGAATCAAGAATAGTTGCAACTTGGATCGACTGGGGCTTGTCCCCTCTGGACTTGCCTATGTTTATGCTTATTTGCCTTAGCTAGATGTTATTCTTGTACCAGGCCGTCGGGGCACAATTCATGTAGGGCTACGGCCCCAGAATGCTAGGATTCTAGTTGCTACAATGCTCAGGCGGCTTGTTGTAAGGGTTTTGAGGTAATTGTATATGTTGAATGCTAACGACAATGTGACTTTGCGTATACTATTTCTGGGGAAAATAAAGGTTATACCTGGATTGTGATGATATATCCTCTGCTCTGCTCTCTCATCATGGCACCTCATGGAGTCTATGGGGGAGTTTTTCCCAGATTAGGCTATGGACGTTTTGTGCTGTTTGGGGCTGTGTGTTGAAGTAGACCAGATTAGACTTTCTAAGAGCCACTGTTATAGATACCTTCCCTAAGACAAATGTCGTTGTTTAAATATTTTTGTTTGAGGCTCTCAGCGAAGATGGTATTATCATACTGTAATGTTGGATATGTTATTGTATATTATTGCATTTTTCTTACAGGTTTTTGCATTTTAAGTTAAATATTTATGTTAAATCCGAATGACAAAGGGACTTTACGCTAACAAGTCCTAGGGAAATTTGTGATTGTATTTAGATTTAGATGATTTCTTCTCTGCTCTGCTTCATCGCCATGGCATGTCATGGTCTCTGGGGGAGTGATTTCCCCCAGCCTGGACGCAGGAAGGCTAGGTGGTTGAGTGGATCAGATCAGATTCTCCAGGAGCTACTGTTATTGTTACCCTCTATAAGATAATTGTGGTGGTGTAAATATTTGTGCTTACGGTACACAACAAAACTGTTATCGCTATACTGTATCATTGGATATGTCACTGTATAATACTGTCCTTTTCCCATGGGTCTTTGCACCTTGACGTATTATATATGCTTATGTCAGCTACATGTTTTATACTGTCAATATATAAGCTGCAGTGAGCTATAGCCTAAGAGAAGCCTGTCTGGGCCGGCTCTGGGCTCTGATGGGCTACTTTCTGAGCATCAGAGCACTTACCTTTATTGATCCCTTCCCTCCCCCCCTCTTCTTTGTCATCCCATGTTTCTGCCCATAGATATGTTCTACCCAGCTAATTCAGATTAGATTCCAAATATTATCCCCGTGACCGCCGGTTGACCTCGCTGTGTTCTTACAATTTAAGGAAACCTCACCATCCGGTTTCCACCCCCCCATGTAAATGTAGTTTAGGTTGTAAACACCCGAACACAGATTCCACTTTTTAACTCCCTTATATGTAATAGTATTAAGGTTTGGTTGGAAAGCTAATAGTGGTCCTAGATTTTTCTCCTTAATCGTTTGAGGGACCACTCCACAGACTTCACATCTCCCTCTTTATCTAAATTTCCCCTTCCCTACTCCTCTCTTCTTTTCTCTTATTTCTTCCCTATTTCAACTTTTCCCCTTTATTCTTCCTCCTTCCCATCTTCCCCTTCCTGCCTTTTACCTCCCTCCGGATCCCCCTTCCCCTTTCCTTTTTTTTTTTTAGAAGGGAGGGAAAAAAAGGAAAACAAAATGTCTCACGGGACGAACTTGGCTTTCCTCACATTAAATGTGAAGGGGCTAAATTCTCCTAATAAGCATAGCCTTCTTAGAAACTTTCTCAAATCCCAGAGTCCTGATGTGGTCTTCCTGCAGGAGACACATTGGGCGACCTCACATACCACTAATCAAGTTCTCTCACTTCCCGGATATATTCCATTCCACCTACAAAGATAAGGCGAGAGGGGTTTCGATTCTGATTAGCAAAAATGGGGCTTTTCATCTGCTACATCTTGAAAGAGATGAGGAAGGCTGTTACCTCATTTTAATCTGTATGCTCAATGACAAAGTGTTCACTCTAGTTAACGTTTATGGCCCTAATCAGGGACAAATACCCTTTTTGAAAAAATCCCTCCTCCTGGTGGAAAGGCTAAGGCAGGGAACCATGGTTTTTGGGGGAGACTTTAACCTAGTCTGGGACCCGACCCTGGATAAGAGAATCCCCTCCCACAAAAAGCTGGACTCCTTTTCCGCTTCTGTGGCTCCTAAGTTTCAACGTTTGATATCCCAGCACTCTCTCTTTGATGTTTGGCGTGCATGCCACCCTGACTCGAGGGATTTTACCTATTTCTCAGCCTTGCATAGGTCTTACTCCAGACTCGACTACTTTTTTGTCAGCTCGTGGACTCTGAATCATGTCACTGGATCGACTATACACCATTGTGTCTGGTCTGATCACGATGCTGTTTCATTCCGAATAAAGGGTACGGAGTCCTCCTATGTTAGACCCCCATCGAGATTTCCGAGGTTTTTGTGGAAAGATGTTCCTTTTATACAGAGACTCCAGGAAGATATTACTAGGTTCCTACAGGAGAACAGGGAAGACCAAACCTCCCATCAAATCAGGTTTGCGGCCTTGAAGGCCTATATAAGAGGAATATGCATTTCCAAGGTGGCGAAAATTCGTCAGCTTGCCGGCACTTCGCTAGGCAAACTGACTTGTGACTAGAGAACAGCAGAGACTAAAAATAGAAGAGATCCTTCCCAGATACTCACAGAGGAGATTCAGAGGCCAGATCAGAGATCTCAAACTCCAGAGGATCCAAAAAGCTCTTTCCACTTTTAAGCAACTTTTTTATCATAAAAGCAACAAGGCTGACTCGTTGCTGGCCAGCAAGCTGAAGAACCGCATTGCTGCAGCAAGAATACCTTACATTGTCCACAATGGTAAGAAAGTTTATGCTCCAGCCGACATTGGGAAAGCGTTTGCGCTATTCTATGATAGACTATACAATATAGCTAAAAATGAGTGCCCCAGCTCGGCCTCAGTTGAGGAGATCTCTCAATTCCTAAGCAACCTACATCTCCCTTCGCTTTCAGAAGAAGAGAATTTTGTTCTCTTAGAACCTTTTCAGGATAGAGAAATAGCATTCCTCCTTAAAAATCTTAAAAATCATAAGGCTCCGGGGCCAGATGGTTTTCCCGGCATCTTTTATAGGAGATTTTCAAAGCTATTGACTCAGGTATTATGTCCCCTTTTTAATGAGATCAAAGCAGACGGTCGAATCCTGAGAGAGAATCTCAAGGCGTCAATCGTAGCTATTCACAAGCTGAACAAAGACATGACATTGTGTAGCAGTTACCGTCCGATCTCGTTAATAAATGTTGACACTAAGCTATATTCTAAGCTTCTGGCTGACCGGCTAGTTAGCCTTTTGCCTGCTCTTATAAAAACAGACCAGGTTGGCTTTACCAAAGGCCGCCAAGGCCCAGATAATACGAGGCGTCTGATCTCTGTGTTTTCGGATGCACTTAAAATGAAGATCCCACTGGTAGCCCTGTCTCTTGATGCAGAAAAGGCCTTTGACAGGGTCCAGTGGGACTACATTTGGGAGGTCTTCAAGGTATTTAATTTCCAGATTCAAATCATTTCGGCCATTCAGGCTCTCTATTCCTCGCCTCATGCGCGAATTAGAGGGCCAGGCTTTTGTTCTCCAGAAATAGATATTTCAAACGGCACCAGGCAAGGGTGCCCCCTCTAATTTTTTCCTTAGTAATGGAGCCATTCGCCCAGGCGATCAGACAATCGGAACAGATCTCGGGTATTTCGTACCTGTCTCACGAAGAGAAAATTGCTCTCTTCGCGGACGATGTGACTATGCTGCTGACCAAGCCAGAGTCCTTGATCCCGGCTGTTTTTTGTCTAATTGATAAGTTTAGTAGCCTTAGCTATTACAAGTCCAATGTGGCAAAAACTGAGGCATATGCAATGAACCTCCCACCAGACCGTTTGTGTCTTTTGAAGGAAAATTTTGATTTCCAATGGTCTATGGAGCATTTATCTCACCTAGGGGTGATGTTAAGTGGAAATACAGACATTATGCTTAGATTGAATTTTGATAAGCTACTGGCTGACATCAGAGCTTTGACAGTAGCTTGGGATCATCGAGAAATATCATGGCTGGGGCGGGTTGCCACACTTAAGATGTCACTTCTCCCGAAGGCTTTGTATCTTTTCCGCTGTCTTCCGATTAACATTCCCTATCGAATTCTTCATCAGATACACAGACTCTTCCTACAGTATGTATGGAGGAACAAAAGTCCGAGAATAGCATACAAAATCCTTCAGTGGCCATTTTCCAGGGGAGGTATCGCATTCCCGAATATTTACCTCTATTACGAAGCGACGAGAATCACGCATATTTCAGCCTGGGGACCGGCTGTTGAGAGACCAGGCTGGCATAAACTGGAGCAACTAGCTTTGCCTGTCGGCCTAGACTTGAGGGATGCTATCTGGGTTCCTAAGCATATGAATTTATCAGCCCAAATTACCAATCCCATTGTTAGACAGTATTTAGTTATTTGGCATGATCCTAGGCATCGGCTGGGTGTCGCACCTCATCCCTCTCCCGTACAGAACCTGAAGGGTCTGCTGTGGAACTCCCCTGAGGTTCACCTGGACTTTTCAAATAGTAAAGGCATTGTGTGTGTTTCCGACCTTTATCAGGCAGGAGTTCTTGTAGCTGCTTCCCAATTAGTTGGGTCCAGTGGTGCAAATCCGCTTTGGTACAGATTTGAGAGCTATAGAGTGTTGAGTATTGTTAAGGCTAGGGGATTCCCTAAAACATCCATGCGAGGTAAGACCAAGTGGGAGGAGAGGTGGTCTCAAGACAAGGCGGCATCCAGGCCTATAACCTTTCACTATTCTACCTTTTTAAATGACTATACATTGGGTCCACCATGGCAAATCAAAGTATGGAACCAAGAGCTGAATATTTCTATTTCCGAATGTGAGATCTTCTCTGCGATCTCTCTTACAAAAAAAACACTCCACTGTGTCACAGTGTTTGAAACTTATATGAAACTTGTATTGAAATGGTACAGAGTCCCAATACGACTAGCATTAATGAACCCTACAACCACTAGGAAATGCTGGAGACAATGCGATCTGGAGGGCTCAGACCTTCATATTTGGTGGGCTTGTCCAAAAGTGGCCCTATTATGGAGGGACGTTGAACTGCTGCTTAGATCACTTAATTTAGACATTCGTTTGACTCCCCAGTTGGCTTTGCTCCATATTCTCCAGAAATGTATCTCCTTATGCTCCAAGAGATTTCTAATTTATGTTTTAGCGGCCACCAAACTATGCATAGCTCGGGCCTGGAAACAGGTGGAGCCTCCGAAACTGGACGAGGTCTGTGATTTGGTGAATTATTTTGCAACTATGGAGAGGTATTTAGCTGGAGAAACCAATACTCTGGACTCCTACTGGGAGACGTGGACAGACTGGCTAACAAACCAGTAATCTTGGAGGGTATCCCTTTATCCTTAATATTTGAACACTGCAAGCTAGGTGAGGTATGAGACCCCTCTTAGGGGGGTTCCTCCCCTTTTTTTTTTCTCCCCCTTCTTCCTGTGCCCCCCTTTTTCCCCGACACCCTCTCCTTCCCTTCCCCTCTTCTTCTCCTAGTAGTAGTTATCACCCAGTCCGCACTTGCTATGCTATCTCTTTTCTATCCTTTCCTTGAAGGAGATGTTGACGTATGCTCAACCTTAATCTGTAGTTTTTCTGTAAACCAACCTATGGGTTTTGCTTGCCCTATTTTACCCTCTATCTCTTCGACTAGTAAGGTCCCCTACCATGTGTCCCCAGGCTGGATGGTCCCGTTGCGTTTAGTCTTTGGAAAGCCTGGAGCGTGGTTCCCTGTTCCTTCCAGACTAGGGGCTTAACTCAAACTTGTTCTTAACGATTTTGGGGTTATCGTTTGTTGTTTTCTTGACTAGTTGTTTGCTATATCTTGCTATGTTTAACTGCTTTATAGTCTAACAGTACGTGAATTCTATGTTCATTACACTGGTATCTGAAGCAGGTATTTGTCAAGCATGTATTATGATGTTCTGACTTTCTCTATTACCATTGTACTGTGAATTTATCTTCAATAAAATAATTTAAAAAAAAATAAAAAAATAAAAATTCTACTTTTGCTGGTCTGTAGGCTTTGATAACTAAGGCGAATCAAGCTCTCCACAATTACGCTGCGGAATTCCAGCATATTTGCGGTTGACAGCTTGATAAATAAGCCAATAGAATGTGAGCTCAATCCTATTGGCTGATTGCAACAGCCAATAGGATTTTTTCAACCTTTATTCCGATTGGCTGATATAATTCTATCAGCCAATCGGAATCTAAGGGACAACATCTTGGATGACGTCATTTAAAGGAACCTTCATTCGTCGGTAGTCGTTGGAAGGTAGAGGATGCTCCGCGTCGGATGTCTTGAAGATGGAGCCGATCCACGCCAGATGGATGAAGATAGAAGATGCCCTCTGGATCAAGACTTCTGCGGGCTTGGATGAAGACTTCAGCCGCCTGGATGAAGACTTCAGCCGCTTCGTTAAGGACTTCTCCTGGCTTCTTGGAGGATGGATGTCGGATCTTCAAAACTGTAAGTAAATCTTCTGGGGTTAGTGTTAGGATTTTTTTAAGGGTTTATTAGGTGGGTTTTAGATTAGGACTTGGGCCTGCAAAAGAGCTAAATGCCCATCCAAATGCCCTTTTCAGGGCAATGGGGAGCTTATGTTTTTTTAGATAGCTTTTTATTTGGGGGGTTGGTTGTGTGGGTGGTGGGTTTTACTATTGGGGGGGTTGTTTGTATTTTTTTTTACAGGGAAAAGAGCTGATTTCTTTGGGGCAATGCCCCGCAAAAGGCCCTTTTAAGGGCTATTTGTAGTTTATTGTAGCTTAGGGTTTTTTTTTATTTTGGGGGCTTTTTTATTTTCATAGGGCCCTTAGATTAGGTGTAATTAGTTTAAAGCTTTGATAATTTCTTTTTTATTTTGTGTAACAGTGTTTATATATTTGTGTAACTTAGTGTTTGTTATTTTTTGTAACTTAGTTGTTAGTTTTTTGTAACTTTATAATTTTTAAGTGTAGAATTAAATTATTTGAGTAGGGTTAGGTGTTTAAATATATAATATAGTTATTTTAATTTGTAGTTTTATGTTATTTTAGAATAAAAGTTAGGTTAGATCAATTATTAATTTAATATAGTTTAATGTAATTTTATTATAACAGTTAGGGTAGGTTAATTATTAATTTAATATAGTTTAATGTAATTTTAAAGGTTAAATTTATTATAAGATAGGAATGAGTTAATATTTAATATAAAGTTAACGGGTTGTTAGGTTTAGGGATTAATAGGTTAATTTAGTTTATGGCGATGTGGGGGGCTGGCAGTTTATTCAGTTGCGGTGGGCTCCGGGAGTGACAGGATAGGGGTTAATAGCTTTATGTAGGTGGCGGCGGTGTAGGGGGCGACAGATTAAGGGTTAATAAGTATAATGTAGGTTGCGGTGGGCTCCGGGAGCGGCAGGATAGGGGTTAATAACTTTATGTAGGTGGTGGCGGTGTAGGGGGCGGCAGATTAGGGGTAAATAAGTATAATGTAGGTGGCGGTGGGCTCTGGGAGCGGAGGAATAGGGGTTAATAAGTTTATTAGAGTGGCTGTGGGCTCCGGGAGCGGCAGTTTAGGGGATAATAAGTTTATTTAGTTGCAGCGGGGTCCGGAAGCGGTGGGATAGGGGTTAAACATTTTAGTATAGTTGGCAGTGTTTAGTGATAGTATACAAATAAAGCTGGGAAAAAGCCGAATAGCAGCGAGATCGATGACTGTTAGTTAACAATAGTCCGCTGCTCATCGCCCCGTACTTGGTGCGCGGATTTTTGCCAGCTTTTTTGTTAAATAAGGAGAGCGTATTCAGGTATGCGGCAGCGATGTTAGGCGATCTTAGGCGAGCGTATTGGTGCCGTTGAATGCAAGTAAGTTGACGGCTTGATAAATAGGCCCCATTGTCTGCTAAAGACACATTCTCCTATCTAGGTTTTTTGCCTAAACAAAATTCATGGATATGATTGCTAGTATTAAATGGGTCACCTTTTAGTGGGATTATTTAAGTTTAATTGGAGCTTTTTGTAAGTATTTTTGATTTGTATAGGTTGAACTCGATGGACTTCGGTCTTCTTTGAACTTCATCTACTATGTTACTATGTTACAAAGGATAACAAGAGAACAAAGCAATTTTGATAATAAAAGTAAATTGGAAAGTTGTTTAAAATTGCAAGCTCCATCTGAATCGTGAAAGTTTAATTTTGACTTCACTGTCCCTTTAATTCTCTGCATGCTGGGTTGAGGTGTAAGTGAAAAATCCAGACTACACTGCTGCAAATAAACTGTTTTGTAGGCACATTTCTTTTGTATCACGGTTATAATCATTGTTTTTCCACTTTGCAAATGGTTTACGTTTGAAGTGTGAGATATCATGTATTGGGCACCTACATGTAAATGTCAAGAACACCAACCAATGAAACACAGGTAAAGATAGGTGAAGCAATGCTAAGTGAATTTTGAACACAATCTCACCTTTACAGCAAGGGCTCTTAGCAATCTCACAAGTGTTTATGAATCTAGGCCATTGATTAGCTTACAACTCTTTAAAAAAGAAAAATAACATTCAGACTCAAAGTTTGTTTTGTTTAATTTGTGTAAATTCAAACGGATTGGTGTTTAAGTAAATGCAAATTAATTGTTCAGATCTTTTAGAGAGAGAAAGAGAGAGATTAACAAGCCAATCAGGATCTCAATATATATACAACCAACCAGCCATGTCCAGCTCAAGAATGGAAGGAGACTTTAACTATATCCTATTGTGGGGTTTGAGATGATAAAATACTACATCTTTTTACAACTGCCCAGTTTTATTTCTTCATATTCCTTTAAGGTTTAATGAAAAAAACGTCAACCAATTTAAACCACCTGCCAACGATGTTTAGGTAACTCACCTGTATCTTAATACAATGAATAAGGCTGAGGACTGGACTTACATTTCAGGTGCCCCAAAGAAGGAAATATTTAGGTGTTCTCATACTTTTTTTGTGATGCTGCTTTGTTACAAAGATATCTATAATTCAAAACAGACTATAAAATGCCTGCTCACAGTTCAAAGTGTAAGAGAGAAATATAAAAAGGCCATTACTTGACCAACCAGGAAGTTGTCGTTCTTAGTCTAGACACAGAATGTCTAGTTTCAAACCTACTTTACCTAATGATAATGCTAGCGATAGTATTCTAATTTATGGGGCTTATTGTTTATTTCAGGACAGAATAACCTAATATTTTAGCTAGATGCACACTATAGAAGAATGGTTATTTTTTGTGATTTAAAGGGATATGAAACTTAATTTTTTTTTTTCATGATTTAGATAGAACAGGTAATTTTAAAGAACTATCCAATTTATTTCTATTATCAAATTTGCTTCATTCTCTCGGTATCCTTTTTCGACAGGGCATGATGCATTATTGAGAGTTTGCTGAACACATTGGGTGAGCCAATAAAAAGAGGCATACACATGTAGCGACAAATCAACAGCTAGATTTCAGCGGTGCATCGCTACTCCTGAGCCTACTTAGGTGTGCTTTTCATCAAAGGATACCAAGAAAATGAGGCAAATTAGACAATAGAACCAAATTAAAATGTTGTTTAAAATTGCATGTCATACGCAAATTATGAATGTTTAATTTTGACTTTATTGTCCCTTTAAAATAAACGGTCAGAACAATTCTATGAAGCAAGCTAGCTAACTGTATCTGTTATCATTTTAGTATATTTATGCTCTATAGCTTTAAACAAACCAAGCTCAGCTATTCATTGTTGTGTAGCCTTGGTGATAATAATGGTTTCATGGAGAATACTTATGTTTCAGTAGAATGTATTTTTTATAATACACAACTCTGGGTACGTTATAAGTGATTTACTATTTTTCTATAAACTAGATCCCACAAGTTTTATACCAATTATTTGCACTTTCAATACTGTTATTTGCCATCAGCAAGCATGATTTAATTACTGTTACACCTGGTGAATTCACTACACCATCTGTGATGACAAACTGCACAAGGTCAACAGTTGAAGGGTCCCCAGATGCTACTGTATTACATATGCTAAAAAAAACTATTGAAATAAAAAAGGAAGTGAAGAGCAATGAACATAATAATCTATTTAGCTATTCGCTCACAGAAACACCAAAATCACCCACAGATTTTCTCAAACAATGACGGTTTCAAGGTTTCATCTTGATTTTGAAAAAGAACAGGTTAAAACCACAGAGAGCTCAGTATGTATATCTATCTATTTATCCATCTATCTATCTATCTCTTTCTCTCTATTTTCTCTCTCTCTCTCTCTCTCTATATATATATATATATATATATATATATATATATATATATATAAATGTATCTATATACCTATATCTATCTATATACCTATATATTTCTATCTATACCTACAGTATATCTATCTATATACCTCTATCTATCTATCTATCTATCTATCTATCTATCTATCTATCTATCTATCTATCTATCTATCTCTACAGTATATATATCTATATACCTATAATCTATCTATCTATCTATCTATCTATCTATCTATCTCTCTCTCTCTCTCTCTCTCTCAGACAGGTGACAGGCTCAGAAACGTTCACAATAAAGTTTGGGATTTTGTAAATCCAGAGAGTACATCCTGTTGGGTTTATTTTTGATATTGAAGATTTCACCCTGGTCCAGTAAAGTTTTCTGTTTGTGAGAGTGCGCCTTCAAGGATATATATATAAAAATATATATAATAGTAATAATAATAATAATAATAATATAATATATATAAATGCAATAACACTTACTCTGAATTTCAAAGAAGAAGTAGATTTTTTTATGACAAATGTATTTATTTTCCCTGTTTGCCGCCCCCTGTATCATGTGACAGCCATCAGCCAACCACAGACTAGTATATGTATACCCTGTGAGCTTGTGCACATGCTCAGTAGGAGCTGGTGCTTAAGAAAGTGTGAATAGAAAAAGTCTGTGTAGAATTTGATAATGGGTGCAAATTGGAAAGTTTCGTAAAATTGCATGATTTTTCCAAATCATGAAAAATTATTTTTACTTTAGTGTCCCTTTAATAAAAAATAAAATGAAGAAACCCATAAGGGAAATATCCCTTTGTGGAAAGACAATCCTATTCAGCACAAGTACCAATCAAATACCAATACCAATAGAAAAGTGTGTGCAAGCACACACCAGTAAGACCACAATACTGCAGAATAATGTACAGCAAAACTATTCTCAGTTCATATACATCCCAAACATCGAGAAACTATATCATATATACATAAAAACTGGGTCATAATTCATCACTGTCCCTTTAATCAGAGAGCTATCTTGAATAAGTAGTGCATGTCCCTTAGTATCCTCCACTTGCATGTTCGTTTTGATGTCTTTAGTCCAAGTCCATAAGCCTTCTGAGAATAAATCCGTCAAACAAATGGATTTGTTTTTCAGACTTTTGTTAAGTTTTCAGAGGTTGTTTTCTATTCCAGAGTCGATTTTTGACATTATTATCAAGAGTGGTCTTCATTTTGGTCCATTATCAGTGTTCAGGAGAATATTTTCCCTTCCGGCTTCTATTATAGAGCTTTAGACGGGAGCAATTTCCACTTTAGCAAAACTCTCTACTATTCTTTTTGTAGATAGTACTCTAAAAACAGATTACATGTTTAATCCAGATATCAGTATTACATATCTTACAGGGAATTCTACTCTTTGGTGTAATGATCTTTCTGATATCTGCTCATATGATTCTATACTAGATTTTTTTTCAAAATCATTTGAAACATCATAGGTCAGCAAATGCTTTATCTGTTATGCTATTGTTGACATAATTAGAATTAATGGCCTTTTTGTTTTGACCTGTCAAGATTGTAGCTTATGTCATGGTCAGCTGGCATGGTTTCAAAATCTAGAAAAATCAAACTTTATTTGGGTCTCATCTAGTTTCAATAATATCTGCTGTGTCTGGAAGAAGAGGAGGTTTTCTCCCTCAAGATGTGTGTTTAAGGCATAGAACAGACTTACAAATACTTTTCATTCCTTTTGCCAATCTAGAAACCAAAAGTTCTCCTCCTATTTTCTAAATCGTAATTCTTTCTGATCCTCTTGAAAGCCCATCTCCCCGTTGATCTAGGTCAATCAGTCAAAAAGCCTTCTTCCACTATCAAGTTCACAAGAATATGCAACCCCTGATTCAGATTCTCTTCTGATAGGGGGTAAATCATGCCTTTTTCCAGAAGGCCTGGTTCCAATTCATTCTAGATCCTTGGGTCCTAAACTCAGTTTTTCAAGAATACAGATACATATGATTTCAGATCAAGGCTTCACAGGGGAATGATTTATTATGTCCCATGTTTAAGGATCCTGTAAAGGCACAAATATATTTTTAATGTGTTCAGTATCTAAATCTCTTGGGAGTGATAATTGCATGTCCTATGTCAGAACAATGCCAGAGTTTTTTTTATTTCAACCCTATTTATTGTTTCCAAAAAAGGGGTAATTTTCAGGCCTATTTTTTATTTGAAAACTTTACACAAATTTATCAGTTTTTCCTATCTTCAAAATGGAAACAATCTGGGCTACTCTATCTCTGGTTCATCAGGGACATTATCAGTCCAGGATAAACTTAAAAGATGCTTACCTTTATATTCCTATTTCCAAAGGTCCATCTTTAGTGCCTGAGCTATTATAGATGAAAAAAGTCAACGTGCACATTTTAAGTCTATTTCAAAGCCTTTTTAGTCCTTCACATGGAATTGTTAGGTCTGATGATTACAACATCAGATGTTTTCTATCTGCTAGGTTTCACAACTGGCCTTATCTCCTTTTCATGCTATCTCAATAAGCAAATGTTTACACTTAGTTTTCTCATAGGATCCTTTTCGATTTCTCATCTTAACAATCTTTATACTTGTGGATAGATCACCAGTCCATTTTTCTGGGGGCTATCTGTTGTCCGTTTCATCTTGGACAATAATCGCATCAGTGAAAAAGGCTCTCAGGGGTGCAGTTTTGGGGAATTTGGTCTCCTCTGAATGTGAGGCTACCAATAAATATCTTAAAACTCTGTGCTATCTTCAGGGCCCTTCAGAGCCAACCTCTTCTGAAAGGAGAGACTTATCTATGTTTTTCAATCAGACAATATTCACAGTAGATTATCTTTTCAATTGATCACAGGGAATCTCACATTTCCCTAACAATAAAGGAGTTTTCTCAATTATTATTTTTTTTGGACAGAGATCAATGTCTGTACAATTTGTGCAATTTATATCCAAGTTAATTTCAGGCTTAAAAGCTTGATATAAAAGATCTCTATCACAACATTTAGACATTTTTTTTCTTTCCTGAGAAGAATCAAGGTTTTTGTGGCATTCTTTCGAATCCCTAGAATTATTGCTTTTTTGGAAGAGGGTTTATACAAAAGTGTATACACTAGTTCTGTAAAGGATCAGATTTCAGTTTTTTCTGTATTGTTCCACAGAAAACTGCTCATCTTCCTGACATTAAGAGCTTCATTCCAGCTTTAATCAGGATTAGACCTGATTATTCCAATTTTCTCCTCCTTGGAACCTAAATTGGTTTTCTCTGTTTGAGTCTATGCAATTCAGACATGCAGCTTCTTTCCTAGAAGATATTGTTTCTTTTAGCAGTATCTTTTGCCAAGTGAGTTTCTACATTGTTTTTTTCTCTCTTGACAACCTCCTTATCAGGTTTGTCTCAGGATAAGGTGGTTTAAGGACAGAAACTTTTTACCAAAGTGTAATCTTCTGATTATAGTCAACTTTACTAAATCTTTCTACTTATATTTTTTTTGTTGCTTCTTTTTAAGCGGCATTGGTAGGAAAGTCCTCCAGACTTCAGTGTCTGGAAATTAGGTGCCTGCGTTTCCCAAAACTTTTGTCCCTTTCTACATTACTCGTGGACTCCACAGCTTGGGAACTGGTTCCCAGAAGTAATGGATTATTGACTCTTACCACCTTATGAAAGAAGACAAAATATATGCTTACCTGATAAATTAATTTCTTTCATGGTGGTTTGAGTCCACAAGCCCCCCACATTTTTATTAACTAGGTTTTTCTGGTGGCAGTTCTAGTTTGCACCTCATTTTCCCTACTTGTCCTTTCCTACCTAGTTTTCTACTTTATCTTGCTTGGCTATACGTCAGACTAGCATACCAGACAGGTGGGAGGAATGAAGTGCTTTCGGAAGCTTTGAGAATCTTTGCCTCCTCCATGTATTGCATGTTCAAACCTTAATACCATAAATAAAAACAGGTTAATAAACCTTTACTCCAGGAGTATATAATGAGTTTGGAAGTTCTAAAGCAGTGTTAATTTAGTTGCCAAAAATGTTTATAATCTGTGAACAATCAATTGATTCTTCCTTTAGAAATAAGAATAACCCACAAGTATGGGTTTAAGTTATGCTGTGCCTGTGCTAGCTGCATAAACTTTTTGTTGTGTTGAGTTACTTGATACTTCTTTAATTATTAACAGAGAACTGTTAAAGTTTTTATATTGGGTTATATAACCCAGGACATACTTGAAAACAAGTGAAATCTCAATGTATTGGTAAAATATTTTATAAATAAATAAATATGTCCCTCCCTACATTACTCGTGGACTCCACAGTTTGGTAACTAGTTCCCAGGAGTAATGGATCATTTACTTTCACCACCTTAGTGGCCAGGATTTGAATCCTAGGAATAATGGATCATGGACTTTCACTACCATGAAATATATGACTATGGCTTAGAATACAAGTGGTGCACTAAACTGTGCCTGGATTAATCTTCAGGACTTCCACTATCACAACCACGCTAATGCCTGCACCTCAAAGATTTCAATGGAGAGCATAGAAGAAAAAAAAATCTAAAACTTATCGCTTAGGTAGTAGAAAGGGAAGACTTCCATAGCTTATGTTTCTTTATTTACACAAATGCCTCCTTATCTTATAACACTGTCTATACATAAAGGGCAATACCTAGAGAATATTAACATTTTAGTACTTATCCCTCTCACCGGTAGGGTTAATACAGCTGCTGCCATTTGTTTACATTTTCTTTAGAGAATTCAGCAATATTCATATTCAGCATAGATGGTGGTTTCAAGAGGCAAAATCAGCTATTTAAAATAACAACATTTAGGTACCCACAGTAAAGTAAGTTTGCAATGTACTTCCATTTTGCCCACTTTTGGTATAATTTATCTCTGAAAATGGTTGATTTTCTAATTCCTAGCTGAAACTTCACAATGTAGAGATTGGCTATTGAAAAACAATTACAGCAAAGCAGATGATCATTTCTTTTGAAAATATTTAGAATTGGCTGAAATGTTATACTATAGCAAGACAAGAGAAATGTCTTGTAAGCACAAGGTGTTTTGTATCTTTTTTAACTGTAAGTCAAAACCACACTAGTTTAATATTAAGTATTTGTATAACACATTTTTATGGACTGTAATGGTTGGTGTTATTTATTTTAGTACCACTGCAAAATGTGATATCTTAAAATTACAACAGAAAAAAAGTATTGAGGCTGTTTTCTTTCTGAGGAATGTAAATGTCTCTCTAAATAACAGTGGGGAATATTTACAATAGCTTAAATCTTGCAGAAATGTCCAAAGCTAAACAGTAAGCATTTGTACGGACTATATTTTTCATTTAATATTAAGGATACCTTCCGTTATAAAAGAGATCCTTGACTTGAAATGTAATTGAATAATAATGGTCATACAGAATCTATGAAGGTCATATGCTTTCACAATACATGGTTTTCTATCAAGGATTTTATCAGAATACTATTCAAGCTTATTGAAATCCATTGAGCATGATAAAATAAGTTATATAGGCTTGATTGGAGCTTTGTTATTGCATTTATAGAAACAGAATGAGCTTAAATTGTGAACACATTAAAAATAAAAACCTTTAAGCATTCAAGATTATTCAATATAAAATTTGATATGTTCCATATTTACATGCAATTATCCTTATTGCTATTTATTGGCATTACTACATTAAAACACCTGCTATCTTCCAGGCACCACAGCATTTTAAATTACATAAATAAAAGCACTGCTTTCAGTATATAAACAAATACAAAATAAATACAATTTTAGGGCTAAAATACAAGTGGAGCACTATTTTAACATGCACCAGTAAAGGGGCAAATCTGTCGGTTTATGGGCTAACGTTAAATAACCATCCATTACAAGTGACTGGTTAATGCTCCCGCAAGCTCATGGGAGCACTTTGCGCTTTGTGCAATTAACCAGAGGTCAGAATGTGCCCCAATAGCCCCCTAAATAAAGTGGACAGTTCCTTTCTTTAAATAAAAATATTAGCATTATTTTTTAACTATTTAAAAAAAAAACTGCACAAAGCAGTTATAAAGGGTTAAAGTAAGGGGATGTGGGGAATTATAAAAAAAAAAATGAAAAAAGTGCCTTTACATTGCAGTCTATAAGTACTGTGTTTAAACTGTAAATATATATGTATATGCTTATATACATATAAATGTATGTGTTAATATCTGTGTATACACATATAAACACATAAATATATATATTCATATACATATATATTTTTAACTTGCTGCGCGACTTACCCCCTGCGTTGCGCATTGGAGCCTACAAAAATGAACTCCTGTGACTGCAAGGCTTCCAGGCAATGTGAACGCACATTTGTGTGTCCTAGTATTACTGAGTGGAGCACAAATTTCGCAATTTTGCATTCAACTAGAAATCTAGGCCGTAATCTTTTGTACTACGTGAATCACTACACACTGCTGTTCTATCTGCATTTGCTTGTATCATTCACTTTTTTTGTGGAATTTAGCGGCTAGATTTAGAGTTTTGTCGGTAACGACCCGCGTAGCTAACGCCGGCTTTTTTCTGGCCGCACCATAAAAATAACTCTGGTATTGAGAGTCCACATAAAGGCTGCGTTAGGCTCCAAAAAAGGAGCGTAGAGCATATTTAACGCAGCTTCAACTCTCGATACCAGAGTTGCTTACGGACGCGGCCAGCCTCAAAAACGTGCTTGTGCACGATTCCCCCATAGGAAACAATGGGGCTGTTTGAGCTTAAAAAAAAACTAACACCTGCAAACAAGCCGCGTTCAGCTCCTAACGCAGCCCCATTGTTTGCTATGCGGAAACACTTCCTACGTCTGCACCTAACACCCTAACATGTACTCCGAGTCTAAACACCCCTAACCTTACACTTATTAACCTCTAATCTGCCGCCCCCGCTATCGCTGACCCCTGCATATTATTTTTAACCCCTAATCTGCCGCTCCGTAAACCGCCGCTACTTACATTATCCTTATGTACCCCTAATCTGCTGCCCCTAACACCGCCGACCCCTATATTATATTTATTAACCCCTAATCTGCCCCCCACAACGTCGCCTCCACCTGCCTACACTTATTAACCCCTAATCTGCCGAGCGGACCGCACCGCTATCATAATAAAGTTATTAACCCCTAATCCGCCTCACTAACCCTATAATAAATAGTATTAACCCCTAATCTGCCCTCCCTAATATCGCCGACACCTAACTTCAATTATTAACCCCTAATCTGCCGACCGGAGCTCACCGCTATTCTAATAAATGTATTAACCCCTAAAGCTAAGTCTAACCCTAACACTAACACCCCCCTAACTTAAATATAATTTTAATCTAACGAAATTAATTAACTCTTATTAAATAAATTATTCCTATTTAAAGCTAAATACTTACCTGTAAAATAAATCCTAATATAGCTACAATATAAATTATAATTACATTGTAGCTATTTTAGGATTAATATTTATTTTACAGGTAACTTTGTATTTATTTTAACCAGGTACAATAGCTATTAAATAGTTAAGAACTATTTAATAGTTACCTAGTTAAAATAATTACAACATTACCTGTAAAATAAATCCTAACCTAAGTTACAATTAAACCTAACACTATACTATCATTAAATTAATTAAATAAAATACCTACAATTACCTACAATTAAACCTAACACTACACTATCAATAAATTAATTAAATACAATATCTACAAATAACTACAATGAAATAAACTAACTAAAGTACAAAAAATAAAAAAGAACTAAGTTACAAAAAATAAAAAAATATCTACAAACATAAGAAAAATATTACAACAATTTTAAACTAATTGCACTTACTCTAAGCCCCCTAATAAAATAACAAAGACCCCCAAAATAACAAAATGCCCTACCCTATTCTAAATTACTAAAGTTCAAAGCTCTTTTACCTTACCAGCCCTGAACAGGGCCCTTTGCGGGGCATGCCCCAAGAAGTTCAGCTCTTTTGCCTGTAAAAAAAACATACAATACCCCTCCCCCAACATTACAACCCACCACCCACATAGCCCTAATCTAACCCAAACCCCCCTTAACCCCTTAATGACCGAGGACGTGCAGGGTACGTCCTCAAAAAAAAGGCAGTTAACGCCTGAGGACGTACCCTGCACGTCCTCGGTGTGGAAAGCAGCTGGAAGCGATCCTGCTCGCTTCCAGCTGCTTTCCGGTTATTGCAGTGATGCCTCGATATGGAGGCATCCTGCAATAACCATACATGGCCATCCGATGCAGAGAGAGCCACTCTGTGGCCCTCTCTGCACCGGACATCGATGGCCGGTATCGTTGGTGGGTGGGAGCCGAATTGGGAGGCGGGTGGGCGGCCATCGGTGTTGCGCGTGACGTCACGGGGGGCGGGATCGGGATCGGGATCGTCGGGGGCGCGCACGGGCGCGCGCGCGTGCATGGGGGGTGGCGGGCGGGCGCGTGCACGGGGCGGGAGTGGGTGGGAACCGCTACACTACAGAAAAGTAGAAAAGGAAAAGTAAAAAAAAAAAAAAATAAACTTTTTTTTAAAACCATCTAAGGGATCTGGAAGGGGTGGGGGGTTGGTCTTGGGGGGGGGGGGGAAAGCTACACTACAGAAAAGGGACATATTTTATTAAAAAAAAAGCATTTTTTTTCACTAAACTGGGTACTGGCAGACAGCTGCCAGTACCCAAGATGGCGCACATTAAGTCAGAGGGGGAGGGTTAGAGAGCTGTTTAGTGGGGAATCAGTGAGGTTGGGGGCTAAGGGGGATCCCTACACAGAAGCATATGTAAATATGCTAACAAAAAATGCACAAAAAAGCCCAAATATACCTTTTATTTTAGTACTGGCAGAGTTTCTGCCAGTACTTAAGATGGCGGGGACATTTGTGGGGTAGGGGAGGGAAGAGAGATGTTTGGGAGGGATCAGGGGGTCTGATGTTTCAGGTGGGAGGCTGATCTTTACACTAAAGCTAAAATTAACCCTGCAAGCTCCCTACAAGCTACCTAATTAACCCCTTCACTGCTAGCCATAATACACGTGTGATGCGCAGCGCCATTTAGCAGCATTCTAATTACCAAAAAGCAACTCCAAAGTCATATATGTCTGCTATTTCTGAACAAAGGGGATCCCAGAGAAGCATTTACAACCATTTGTGCCATAATTGCACAAGCTGTTTGTAAATTATTTCAGTGAGAAACCTAAAATTGTGAAAAATTTAACGTTTTTTTTAATTTGATCGCATTTGGCGGTGAAATGGTGGCATGAAATATACCAAAATGGGCCTAGATCAATACTTGGGGTTGTCTACTACACTACACTAAAGCTAAAATTACCCCAAAAAGCTCCTTACATGCTCCCTAATTAACCCCTTCACTGCTGGGCATAATACACGTGTGGTGCGCAGTGGCATTTAGCGGCCTTCTAATTACCAAAAAGCAATGCCAAAGCCATATATGTCTGCTATTTCTGAACAAAGGGGATCCCAGAGAAGAATTTACAACCATTTATGCCATAATTGCACAAGCAGTATGTAAATAATTTCAGTGAGAAACTGAAAGTTTGTTAAAAAATTTGTGAAAAAGTGAACAATTTTTTGTATTTGATCGCATTTGGCGGTGAAATGGTGGCATGAAATATACCAAAATGGGCCTAGATCAATAATTTGGGATGTCTTCTAAAAAAAAATATATACATGTCAATGGATATTCAGGGATTCCTGAAAGATATTAGTGTTCTAATGTAACTAGCGTTAATTTTGAAAAAAAATGGTTTGAAAATAGCAAAGTGCTACTTGTATTTATGGCCCTATAAGTTACAAAAAAAGCAAAGAAGATGTAAACATTGGGTATTTCTAAACTCAGGACAAAATTTAGAAACAATTTAGCATGGGTGTTTTTTGGTGGTTGTAGATATGTAACAGATTTTGGGGTTCAAAGTTAGAAAAAGTGTGTTTTTTTCCATTTTTCCTCATATTTTATAATTTTTTTTATAGTAAATGATAAGATATGATGAAAATAATGGTATTTTTAGAAAGTCCATTTAATGGCGAGAAAAACGGTATATAATATGTGTGGGTACAGTAAATGAGTAAGAGGAAAATTTCAGCTAAACACAAACACCGCAGAAATGTAAAAATAGCCTTGGTCCCAAACGGACAGAAAATGGAAAAGTGCTCTGGTCACTAAGGGGTTAAATAAACCTAACACTAAGCCCCTGAAGATCTTCCTACCTTATCTTCACCATACCAGGTTCACCGATCCGTCCTGAAGAGCTCCTCCGATGTCCTGATCCAAGCCCAAGCGGGGGGCTGAAGAGGTCCATGATCCGGCTGAAGTCTTCATCCAAGCGGGAGCTGAAAAGGTCCATGATCCGGATGAAGTCTTCATCCAAGCGGGAGCTGAAGAGGTCCATGATCCGGATGAAGTCTTCTATCAACGGCATCTTCAATCTTCTTTCTTCGGGAGCCATCATCTTCCATCCGACGCGGAACATCCTCTTCTCCCGACGCCTACTAGCCGAATGAAGGTTCCTTTAAGGGACGTCATCCAAGATGGCATCCCTCGAATTCCGATTGGCTGATAGGATTCTATCAGCCAATCGGAATTAAGGTAGGAAAATTCTGATCAAGTTCAATCCTATTGGCTGATCCGATCAGCCAATCAGATTGAGCTCGCATTCTATTGGCTGTTCCGATCAGCCAATAGAATGCAAGCTCAATCTGATTGGCTGATCGGATCAGCCAATCGGATTGAACTTGATTCTGATTGGCTGATTCCATCAGCCAATCAGAATATTCCTACCTTAATTCCGATTGGCTGATAGAATCCTATCAGCCAATCGGAATTTGAGGGATGCCATCTTGGATGACGTCCCTTAAAGGAACCGTCATTCTTCAGTTGGACGTCGCCGGATGAAGATGGGTCCGCGTCGGAGGTCTTCAGGATGGAGCCGGTCCTCATCGAATGAAGATAGAAGATGCCGCTTGGAAGATGATGGTTGCCGGTCCGGATCTACTCTTCTTCCCGGATAGGATGAAGACTTTGGAGCCTCTTCTGGACCTCTTCAGCCACCAGATGATGGATCGCCAGCCCCCGGTTGGGTTGGATGAAGATTTTGGAGCCAGGATGGACCGGTGATACCTGGTGAGGTGAAGACAAGGTAGGATGATCTTCAGGGGCTTAGTGTTAGGTTTATTTAAGGGGGGTTTGGGTTAGATTAGGAGTATGTGGGTGGTGGGTTGTAATGTTGGGGGAGGGTATTGTATGTTTTTTTTTACAGGAAAAAAAGCTGAACTTCTTGGGCCATGCCCCGCAAAGGGCCCTGTTCAGGGCTGGTAAGGTAAAAGAGCTTTGAACTTTAGTAATTTAGAATAGGGTAGGGCATTTTTTATTTTGGGGGTCTTTGTTATTTTATTAGGGGGCTTAGAGTAGGTGTAATTAGTTTAAAATTGTTGTAATATTTTTCTTATGTTTGTAAATATTTTTTTATTTTTTATAATTTAGTTCTTTTTTATTTTTTGTACTTTAGTTAATTAATTTATTGATAGTGTAGTGTTAGGTTTAATTATAGGTAATTGTAGGTATTTTATTTAATTAATTTAATGATAGTATAGTGTTAGGTTTAATTGTAACTTAGGTTAGGATTTATTTTACAGGTAATTTTGTAATTATTTTAACTAGGTAACTATTAAATAGTTCTTAACTATTTAATAGATATTGTACCTGGTTAAAATAATTACAAAGTTGCCTGTAAAATAAATATTAATCCTAAAATAGCTACAATATAATTATAATTTATATTGTAGCTATATTAGGATTTATTTTACAGGTAAGTATTTAGTTTTAAATAGGAATAATTTATTTAATAAGAGTTAATTAATTTTGTTAGATTAAAATTATATTTAATTTAGGGGGGTGTTAGGGTTAGACTTAGCTTTAGGGGTTAATACATTTATTAGAATAGCGGTTAGCTCCAGTCGGCAGATTAGGGGTTAATAATTGAAGTTAGGTGTCGGCGATGTTAGGGAGGGCAGATTAGGGGTTAATAACTTTATTATAGTAGCGGTGCGGTCCGGTCGGCAGATTAGGGGTTAATAAGTGTAGGCAGGTGGAGGCGACGTTGTGGGGGGCAGATTAGGGGTTAATAAATATAATATAGGGGTCGGCGGTGTTAGGGGCAGCAGATTAGGGGTATATAGCTATAATGTAGGTTGCGGCGCTTTGCGGTCGGCAGATTAGGGGTTAATTATTGTAGGTAGTTGGCGGCGACGTTGTGGGGGGCAGATTAGGGGTTAATAAATATAATTGGCTAGGAATTGCATAGTGGGGGGCAGATTAGGGGTTAATAAATATAATTGGCTAGGAATTGCATAAGAAATTATCTGCTCTATAAACATAATGCAGTTAAAAGGAATGGTGATAAGGTACGCCTCATAACTAAATACAACGCACATTGGGGCAAACTTAGAGACATAATGAATAAATATTGGCACATGTTGACTATTGACACTGATCTGAAAGACTATGTAGGAGACTTCCCTTTGTTGACAGCACGTAGAGCTGATAGCCTTAAGGATAAGCTTGTTAGAAGTGAATACACAAGAGAACCGAAAACCAATTGGTTAAGCACAAGAGGCAAATGGCAAGGCTGTAGCCCTTGTGGGCATTGTGTGTATTGCAGGTGTATACAAAAAACATGTAAATTTGAAACTTTAACAGGTAGACAATACAATATAAAAGAGTGGATAACCTGCAACACTACAGGTGTCATTTACCTCTTGCATTGCTCATGCCCCCTATTTTACATAGGGAAAACTAAGCGTGATCTGAAAGATCGAGTCAGAGAGCATAGGGATGACATTTAGAACAAAGAGCAGGATAGCCCAGTGGCCAGACACTTTGAATTATATCATAATTCTGATTTTACTATTATGAAAGTAACTGGCATTCAGCACATAAAACAGCACCGCCGTGGTGGTGATGTTGATAATATGCTATTAAGGAATGAATCCCGATGGATTTATCGATTAAATACTCTGGCTCCGAATGGCCTTAATGAAAAAATAGATTTCTCATGCTTTCTGTAGAACTTTTCCCTAGTAGGGGACAAATGCTAAAGAGCCTTTGGTTTCTCTATACTTACATTATTTCAGTTGTGTATATAATAGTCATTAGTCTAGCCTAAAAGATAAGTAAAAGTTTTGAGATGTAAAAATTGCAATGGTAGATAAATTGTGTAGTTCTGATTTTGCCATCCCAGAATGGAAAAGAAAAACCCAAATATATGTTGCATAACATGTAATTATTTAACAAATATGATGTTTGTGCAATAAAAAGTTTTTGTTTATCTTTAAATATGAGGTTGCAATATGGTGCTAAAACTGTCATCAATTAAATATTTAAATTAGCTATTGAGCTATAAAAGGGGTGTTATCACCACAGATAAGCATCCGATGAAGCCCTAAAGTCAGCCCACTAAGGGGAGGGGCGAAACGCGTCATGCCTGATGTTTTGTGAAGCGGCAACTGTTTGAAGTGGAGTGCTAAGTCCCTGGCAGCTGGTCCAAAGCATACCGAGTTACTATGATGTGGTTCTAACAACTGACAAGTATGCAGCAGTCTTGAATGGAAGTTCCGGTTTTGTAAATACAAGGAGGCATTAAAACCGTAATGGAGCCTTAACACAAATCGCTTTGTTTGGAGAATTACCAGGATCCGGCATGAGAAATATGCAAAGCTTGGAGTGATCAAGTGGTAATTATACAAGCTAGTGTTGGAGCGAATACTGGAACTCTGTACCGCGAATGTGGTGAGACTGTTTGCTCAGTAAATCTATAACAGTTGGTTTTCCAATCAGTAACGCTGGAACTGCTTCTTTGTAACACATTTCATTTACAGAGCGTGTGATTCACACTAAGTGCTCTGTTAAAACGGACATTTGTTAATCTGTGTCTCTTTTGAATTATGTTGCAACAGTTTATCTTTCACACATTGTTTGTTTGTAAAAGCGCATAGTTTAAGATATGTTATATACTTCGAACAATCACTTGTAATAACCGCAGTTTTACGGTAGTGTGTCAGATAAAGTACTAACCAGGCCTGGGTTCAATAGTCACTCCTTTTATTGTAATTAAGGGTTTTGGGAATTTTGGTTTTGATTTTGACATGTGTAGGTTTACCTAATAAACCACTTGTTATTTATGCAATTTGAGTGCTGCCTTGTCATTCTTTTTCACAGCATCTACTTTTTAGCTGTGACTACTCTCTTATTTATTCATTTAATATTTTGTTATGACTGCTAGCACCAAAATGTTTTTTGTTTGTGATCTAGATAGAGTGCACACATTTCAATAATTAGGTGGGGGTCGGCAGATTAGGGGTTAAAAAAATTTAATCGAGTGGCGGCGATGTGGGGGGACCTCGGTTTAGGGGTACATAGGTAGTTTATGGGTGTTAGTGTACTTTAGAGTACAGTAGTTAAGAGCTTTATGAACCGGCGTTAGCCCAGAAAGCTCTTAACTACTGACTTTTTTCTGCGGCTGGAGTTTTGTTGTTTGATTTCTAACGCTCACTTCAGACACGACTCTAAATACCGGAGTTAGAAAGATCCCATTGAAAAGATAGGATACACAAATGACGTAAGGGGATCTGCGGTATGGAAAAGTCGCAGCTGAAAAGTGAGCGTTAGACCCTTTTTTGAGTGACTCCAAATACCGGAGTTAGCCTAAAACCAGCGTTAGGAGCCTCTAACGCTGGTTTTCACGGCTAACGCCAAACTCCAAATCTAGGCCTAAGTAAATTAAGAAACTTGATTGGGGTTCAGCAGATGAAACATGAATAAACATGACTAAAATAACATACGCCTAGATTTAGAGTTCTGCGTTAGCCGTCAAAACCAGCGTTAGGGGCTCCTAATCTGCCGACCGCACACCGCCGCAACCTACGTTATCCCTATGTACCCCTAATCTGCTGCCCCTAACACCGCCGACCCCTATATTATATTTATTAACCCCTAATCTGCCCCCAACGTCACCGCCACCTACCTACAATTATTAACCCCTAATCTGCCGACCGGACCTCACCGCTACTATAATAAAGTTATTAACCCATAATCCACCTCACTCCCGCCTCCATAACCCTATAATAAATAGTATTAACCCCTAATCTGCCCTCCCTAACATCACCGACACCTAACTTCAAGTATTAACCCCTAATCTGCCGACCGGACCTCACCGCTACTCTAATAAATTTATTAACCCCTAAAGCTAAGTCTAACCCTAACACTAACACCCCCTAAGTTAAATGTAATTTAAATCTAACGAAATAAATTAACTCTTATTAAATAAATTATTCCTAACACTAACACCCCCTAAGTTAAATATAATTTAAATCTAACGAAATAAATTAACTCTTATTAAATAAATTATTCCTATTTAAAACTAAATACTTACCTGTAAAATAAACCCTAATATAGCTACAATATAAATAATAATTATATTGTAGCTATTTTAGGATTAATATTTATTTTACAGGTAACTTTGTATTTATTTTAACCAGGTACAATAGCTATTAAATAGTTACTAACTATTTAATAGCTACCTAGTTAAAATAATTACAAAATTACCTGTAAAATAAATCCTAACCTAAGTTACAATTAAACCTAACACTACACTATCAATAAATTAATTAAATAAAATACCTACAATTATCTACAATTAAACCTAACACTGCACTATCAATAAATTAATTACATACAAATACCTACAAATAAATACAATTAAATAAACTAACTAAAGTACAAAAAATAAAAAAAGAACTAAGTTACAAAAAATAAAAAAATAATTTACAAACATTAGAAAAATATTACAACAATTTTAAGCTAATTACACCTACTCTAAGCCCCCTAATAAAATAACAAAGCCCCCCAAAATAAAAAAATGCCCTACCCTATTCTAAAATACAAATAGAAAAGCTCTTTTCTTGATCCAAGCAGGGGCTGAAGAGATCCATCATCCGGCTGAAGTCTTCTATCAAGCGGCATCTTCAATCTTCTTTCTTCCGGATCCATCTTCATCCTGCTGACGCGGAACATCCATCCTGGCTGACGACTTCCCGACGAATGACGGTTCCTTTAAATGACGTTATCCAAGATGGCGTCCCTCGAATTCCGATTGGCTGATAGGATTCTATCAGCCAATTGGAATTAAGGTAGGAAAATTCTGATTGGCTGATGGAATCAGCCAATCAGATTGAGCTCGCATTCTATTGGCTGTTCCGATCAGCCAATAGAATGCAAGCTCAATCTGATTGGCTGATTGGATCAGCCAATCGGATTAAACTTAAATCTGATTGGCTGATTCCATCAGCCAATCAGAATTTTCCTACCTTAATTCCGATTGGCTGATAGAATCCTATCAGCCAATCGGAATTCGAGGGACGCCATTTTGGATGACGTCATTTAAAGGAACCGTCATTCGTCGGGAAGTCGTCGGCCAGGATGGATGTTTCTCGTCGGCGGGATGAAGATGGATCCAGAAGAAAGAAGATTGAAGATGCCGCTTGATAGAAGACTTCAGCCGGATGATGGATCTCTTCAGCCCCCGCTTGGATCAAGACTTCAGCCCGATGATGGACCTCTTCAGCCCGATGATGGACCTCTTCAGCTGGATGATGGACCTCTTCAGCCCGATGATGGACCTCTTCAACCCGATGATGGACCTCTTCAGCCCCCGCTTGGGCTTGGATGAAGACTTCGGAGCCTCCTCTGGACGGATCGGTGATACCCGGCGTGGTGAAGATAAGGTAGGGAGATCTTCAGGGGCTTAGTGTTAGGTTTATTTAAGGGGAGTTTGGGTTAGATTAGGGGTATGTGGGTGGTGGGTTGTAATGTGGGGGGGGTTATTGTATGTTTTTTTTTTACAGGCAAAAGAGCAGAATTCTTTGGGGCATGCCCCGCAAAAGGCCCTTTTAAGGGCTGGTAAGGTAAAAGAGCTTTTCTATTTGTATTTTAGAATAGGGTAGGGCATTTTTTTATTTTGGGGGGCTTTGTTATTTTATTAGGGGGCTTAGAGTAGGTGTAATTAGCTTAAAATTGTTGTAATATTTTTCTAATGTTTGTAAATCATTTTTTTATTTTTTGTAACTTAGTTCTTTTTTATTTTTTGTACTTTAGTTAGTTTATTTAATTGTATTTATTTGTAGGTATTTGTATGTAATTAATTTATTGATAGTGTAGTGTTAGGTTTAATTGTAGATAATTGTAGGTATTTTATTTAATTAATTTATTGATAGTGTAGTGTTAGGTTTAATTGTAACTTAGGTTAGGATTTATTTTACAGGTAATTTTGTAATTATTTTAACTAGGTAGCTATTAAATAGGTATTAACTATTTAATAGCTATTGTACCTGGTTAAAATAAATACAAAGTTGCCTGTAAAATAAATATTAATCCTAAAATAGCTACAATATAATTATTATTTATATTGTAGCTATATTAGGGTTTATTTTACAGGTAAGTGTTTAGTTTTAAATAGGAATAATTTATTTAATAAGAGTTAATTTATTTTGTTAGATAAAAATTATATTTAATTTAGGGGGGTGTTAGGGTTAGACTTAGCTTTAGGGGTTAATAAATTTATTAGAGTAGCTGTGAGGTCCGGTCGGCAGATTAGGGGTTAATACTTGAAGTTAGGTGTCGGTGATGTTAGGGAGGGCAGATTAGGGGTTAATACTATTTATTATAGGGTTATTGAGGTGGGAGTGAGGCGGATTAGGGGTTAATAACTTTATTATAGTAGCGGTGAGGTCCGGTCGGCAGATTAGGGGTTAATAATTGAAGGTAGGTGGCGGCGACGTTGGGGGCGGCAGATTAGGGATTAATAAATATAATATAGGGGTCGGCGGTGTTAGGGGCAGCAGATTAGGGGTACATAGGGATACGGAGCGGCAGATTAGGGGTTAAAAAAATATGCAGGGGTCAGCGATAGCGGGGACGGCAGATTGGGGTTAATAAGTGTAAGGCTAGGGGTGTTTAGACTCGGGGTACATGTTAGGGTGTTAGGTGCAGACATAGGAAGTGTTTCCCCATAGGAAACAATGGGGCTGCGTTAGGAGCTGAACGCTGCTTTTTTGCAGGTGTTAGGTTTTTTTTCAGCTCAAACGGCCCCATTGTTTCCTATGGGGAAATCGTGCACAAGCACGTTTTTGAAGCTGGCCGCGTCCGTAAGCACCGCTGGTATTGAGAGTTGCAGTGGCGGTAAATTATGCTCTACGCTCCCTTTTTGGAGACAAACGCAGCCCTTCTGTGAACTCTAAATACTAGCAGTATTTAAAAGATGCGGGGGGAAAAAAGCACGCCTAGCTAATGCACCCCTTCTAACGCAGAACTCTAAATCTAGCGGATAGAATCCCTAATAATGTATCTAAGCAACATTTTTACTCAAAAACTGTGGAATTCATCAAATTTGTATCTGACTGTTAAAACACTTTTATTAATAACTTGGTGATAAGTCTGCCTAGAGGGCAGTCTATTTAAAAGAAAAAAATACAAACCCCAAAGCTAAAATTACACAAAATAAAAAATGTAAAATTACAGAAAAAAATAAACAAAGCTATCCAAAATAAAAATAATTAAACCTAAACTAATACCCTTAAACAAAATCCCCCCAGAAATAAAAAGACCCCCTTATCTAATACTAAGCTACCAATAGCCCTTGAAAGGGCTTTTGTTGGGCAAGTTAAACAGCTCTTTTACCTAAACAATTACTAATTACCCCCTAACAGTAAAACCCCCCACCCACCAAACGCCCCAAATAAAAAAAAACACTAAAAAAATACCTAAACTACCCATTGTCGCTAAAGGGGCATTTGTATAGACATTGCCCTTAAAAGGGCATTGAACTCTTTTACTGCCCTTAAAAGTGAAATCAGCTCATTTCCAGCCCAAAGAACCCTAATCTAAAAAAAAAAAAGCCACCCCAAAAAAAAAGCCTAAGACTAAGCTCCAAATAGCTACTCACCGTTCCTGAAGTCCGGCAGAGAAGGTCTTCTTCCAGATGGCTCCATCATCTTCTATCTTCATCTGGAATAAAGGCAGCACGGAGTGGAGGTGTGGAGCTGTCTTCCCCGATGTAAGGATCCTCAATGGGGGTCCTCAACGGTAGCGGGGGCAGCGGTGTGGAGGCTGCTCTTTATCCGATTTCCGTCGTACACTGAAGATTGAATGCAAGGTACCGCATTCAATTCTGGGTACCTAGCATTCCTATTGACTGAAATTTTGAAATCAGCCAATAGGATTAGAGCTACTGAAATCCTATTGGCTGTTCAAATCAGCCAATAAGATTTCAGTTGCTCTCATCCTATTGGCTGATTTCAAAATTTCAGCCAATAGGAATGCAAGGTACCCCAATAAATATGGGGTACTTTGCATATAATCTTCATTGTGCGGCGGACAATCGCATGAAGAGGAGCTCCACACCGCTTTGGACCGCCGCCGCTGAAGACCGCCACTGAGGATGGCCGATGAGAACCGCCACTGAGGAGCCTTGCATCGGGGAAGCCAGCTCCGCACCTCCACTCTGTGCCACTTTGCTCCGGATGAAGATAGAAGATGATGGAGCCGCCTGGAAGAAGTCCTTCTCTGCCAGACTTCAGGAACTGTGAGTACCTATTTGGGGGTTAGACTTAGGTTTTTTATTTTTTATTTTTAACATTAGGGATTTAATAGGCTTTTAAAAGAGCTGCATGCCCTTTTAAGGGCAATGCCCATACAAATACTCCTTTAGGGGCAATGGGTAGTTTAGGTTTTTTTATTTTGGGGGGTTTGGTGGGTAGGGGGTTTTTACTGTTAGGGGGGACTTAGTAGTTTTTAAACGTAAAAGAAAACTTAGGGCAATGCCCTACAAAAGACCCTTTTAAGGGCTGTTGGTAGTTTAGTTTAGATTAGGGGGTGTTTTTATTTTGGGGAGATTTTTTATTTTCATAGGGATTAGGTTTATTTTTTTATTTTTGATAATTTTGTTTATTTTTTTCTGTAATGTTAGACTTTTGTATTTTTTGTAATGTTAGAATAATTTTTTGTAATTTAATGTTAGGATTTTTATTTTAATTGTAATTTAGTAGTAATTGGGGTTAATTTAGGGGGTGTTATGTTAGGGGTCTTAGTAATTAAATTAGTTATTTGCGTTGTGGGGGGTTGGCGGTTAGGAGTTAATAGGTTAATTAGGTTTATTGTGATGTGGGGGTTTGTTGGTTACGGGTTAATAGTATAATTAGTTAGTTGGCATTGTAGGGTTTGGCGGTTTAGGGGTTAATATTGTAATTTATTTAGTTGGCATTGTGAGGGATTGGCGGTGTAAGGATTAGGTAGTTTCTGTTGTGGGAGTTTAGCAATTTAAGGGTTCGGGTTTTTTTTGTTAATACTTAGTACGGGCGGTTATATTTATTTTTTTCTTAATACTTTGTGCGGGCGGTTAGTTTTCTTTTTTTTTAATACTTTGTGCGGGCGTTTTTTTTTTTCTTCTTAATACTTCGTGCGGGCAGATCCTTTTTTTTAATTTCATCCGGGCGGTTGCATGTTTTTTTTTTAAGGTTTCGTTTGCCTACTGCGTCCAGGTGGATTCCGAAAATGGCAGGGTGGTGAAAGAATCCACCAGGTGGATTCTTTCACCACCCTTCCATTTTCGGAATCCACCGGGCTGCAGCTTCGCTGCATCCAAGTGGATTCTTTTGGCTGCGCGTACAGCCAACATTCCTTTGAGGATGTGTGCGCAACTGGCGACAGCGACGAACGCATTACAAATGCAATTATAGTATAGATAAACCGTTATATATTACATTTAATATATATATATATATATATATATATATATATATACTGTGTGTTTGAAATACTTAATTTCTAATACATAAGTTTTGTTAATTTTCTATTCTAGCCCTAACATATTACTTTAGGTCTCTAGATGTGCTAAATTGTTTAATGTAATGTGTTGAGCTTGCACTTATAAGAGCATTGTTAGTGCTCCCCTCGCTATCCATTGAAAGTATAGGGCGCAGTTAAATTTTTGGTTAATATTTGGTTGGTATCTTTAAAGGGACAGTCAAGTAAAAAAAACTTTCATTATTTATATAGTGCATGTAAATTTTAAACAACTTTCCAATTTACTTTTATTACCAATTTTGCTTTGTTCTCTTGATATTCTTAGTTGAAAGCTAAATCTAGGAGCTTCATAAGCTAATTTTTTAGACCTTGAAGGCCACCTCTAATCTGAAAGCATTTTGACAGTTTTTCACCACTAGAGGGTGTTAGTTCATGTGTTTCATATAGATAACATTGAGCTCAGACACGTGAAGCTCCTAGGAGCAAGCACTGATTGGCTAAAAATGCAAGTCTGTCAAAAGAACTGAAATAAGGGGACAGATTGCAGAGCCATAAATACAAGGTATAAAAAGTATATTATTATAACTGTGTTGGTTATGCAAAATTGGTGAATGGGTAATATAGGGATTATCTACCTTTTTAAACAACAACAATTCTGGTGTTTAATGTCCCTTTAAGCTAGGCTAAAATAAGTTCCACTGTGAAGAATACTAGTATCTATCACCAGTGTCAAATTGCACCCTTGATATCTAGCTCTCCCAAATTTAATGGTTTAGGACCACCCCATGTTTTAAAGCTCTCTCTCTCTGGAAGAGATTGTACAAACACAGGAGACCATGACTAGCCACGTTTATTATGTTAGTATAAACTGCATTTCTATGTAGTTTTCTGCTAAACTAATTAGGGAAATGTGTGTAGCAGGGTTAACCTTGAAAGCCTTGTGCATTTCTAGTCCTGAGAATTAGAAAATCCTGAATATTGAGAGCTAAATTAGATGAAAAATGGGAAAAATAAATAATAAAAGTATATTGCAAAATGGTTTTGCTACTCATAACTACACATTTTATGTTAAAATCTCAAAGTATTTACTGTCTTTTAAAGGGCTTTCTGATGGATTGGAATACAGCTGGTGAGAGGTATCAATATACCTGCTTCTTGCTGATCTATATAAAAAAAGAAGGGCAAGCAAGTAGTATCCACTAAACATCCAGAATCCCAATAAAATCCTTAATATTGGATATAGAAAAAGAAGTGTTTGGATTAGCCCCACTCAGGGATGGTCAGTCTAAAAGTAAATGCAACTGGTATTCAATATAAAAATTATAAAAAATTATTAGAAAAAGGGGGTTAAAAGACATATATTTGATAATATATGTAATTGAATGTATATTTGATAGTATATAAAATATTGCCAGACATCAAACTATAATAAAATTCCTTTACTAGTTATTTCATTAATAAAGAACAATAAGACATCAATCAGGTAAAAAACAAGAAACTTCATACATAAGTTATTTCATTCATAAAGAACAATAAAACATCATAAAAATAAAACCAATTGATGTTTAAAACATAGTATCAGTTAAAGAGACTCTTTGTGTATACACCACGAATTGAGAAGATGGACTTATCCAACATTATTTATATAATTCCTTCTGACTGGCCAGTATTTGGTGTTAACAACAATTAAAAGAAGAGTCAGTAAGAAAAGTGGCCGGGACTTCTGTAAATTAAAAATTAGCCAAACCTTAAAAGGCAACATCCTTTGGAGGATTCAATTTCTTTGTGTATCTGGCGATTACAGGTAAAAGCTGTGTTCTGAGCAGAGCCCTACCAGCTATATATTCTGTTTTATTTGTGGCACATCATTGAGCCCGGATTACAAGTAGTCTTCCCTCTGTGGTCTTCTGGGTTTTGCGGGTCTTGCGGGTCCTAAGAAGCAGACTAGCCTCTGACCTTAGGAAGTCTGTATTGTTCAGATACTGCTCCTGTACCTACAGCATCTCTCCAGCTTTATCTTTGGGTAATAATTATTTATTTGCTCCTTACAAATTACGCTACATGTTTCGGCTGTAACTACAGCCTTTCTGAAGTGGTTTGCTATCCTCCATAATCGTCTTCTTTTTAAACCTGAATACATTGATTGGTTGAAATGTGACGTTGCCATGTTTCTTATTGGTCCATTTTCCATGGGAATTACAAACATGTATAAATATATAAAAGGGCACTCTGTAAACATTCTATATCTGACAAAAGCCTCACTCCTCAGGCATCCAATGTTTGCCAGCTAATTATTATATCAACAGTAATTGCAGCATGCCATTATCTAGACTCCATTTAAAGTATAACATTACTGTGATTGGCTCATATTTGACTGTTCCTGTATATATTTGAGGCTATCCAGCAACAGCATGAGATACATGCTGATCTCATGTACTGGTAGCACCCAACTGACAGACATGCCATCTCAGGTACACTCTTTGCCTCTAATTGGCTAGCCTGGGAAGAATACAGATATAGCAGTGTTTTTACGGGCGAGACCTGCTCTGTGACAGGCTAGGATACAGCCACCGTGCAGGATATGGTGTTTGTCCTTAAAGGGATACTAAACCCAATTATTTTCTTTCATGATTCAGATAGAACATGCAATTTTAAGCAATTTTCTAATTTACTCCTATTATCAATTTTTCTTCGTTCTCTTGATATCTTTATTTGAAAAAGCAGGAATGTAAACTTAAGAGCGAAGAAAAATTGATAATAGGAGTAAAATAGAAAGTTGCTTAAAATTGCATGTTCTATCTGATTTATCAAAGAAAAAAATGGGTTTAGTATCCCTTTAATGACTTAAAAGAAGCCATATGACATCTGTTAAAGGGTTGTTTTTTATTTTAATGTTTCTACTTTCCATTACCATTTTTAAAATGATGTAAATAAAAATGTATGATAAAGTTAAAGAAGCTTCTTCCTATTGTATATGCTATTCAACTGTACATATTCACAAATAACAACTAACATGCCATATATGACAATGCTATATATTCTTAACTGGATTTCACCATTGAAATGCTGTTGGTGTATTTAGTTCTTGTTTAAGACTACCTCACTCTAGAAAAGGTATTTTGTTAGTTACATATGTTACTGTAGAATTATAAATGGCTAATTAAGACAGCAATGTAAGATGAATTAGAAGATTTATTTAAAAATGTATTTATATTTCAATATATATGTTTATATAGCTATGGGATCAATTTATCCCTAATAAAGAAAAACTGAAACTTTTACAAGATTACAAGTTTTGCGCTATACCGGGTGTGTAAATAACTAAAAATTTTTTGCGGTATTGCCCTTTCCATAGCGTTGCCATTACAAGTTAAGCCAAAACCTTTCTTTTGTTGTGCGGCATGGTGCAATAAGCTCCATACCGCACAAAACCCAAGGCCTGACAATTACCCAGGAAGGCCTCAGGAAGCATGTGCCCTGAGACAGATGGTCCTGTGAAACCCACCATAAGAGTAAGACTCTTGTTGGGGAATCCAAATTTATCTTCTGCGAGAGATCTGAGTTGTCCCCCTTTCATTGACTGAGCATGCATAGCTGCAGAGGTCTCAGATGGAACCAAGCAAAAGGAATAATGTCCATGGAGGCAACCATCAGTCCAATCACCTCCATGCATTGAGCAACAGATGGATGAATAGCAGACTGGAGAGACAGGCAAGAAACCTGAAGCTTGAATTTTCTGATGTCCGTCAGAAAAATCTTCATGGACAGGGAATCTATGATTGTTCCCAAGAAACAAACCCTTGTATCTGGAATAAGGGAACCCTTTCCCAGATTAACTTTCCACCCGTGGGAACGTAGAATAGACAACAACATCTAGTATGAGATTTGCTTGATAAAAAGCTGGTGCTTGAACTAGAATGTCGTCTAGATAAGGTGCCACAGCAATACCCTGAGACCTCACCACTGCCAGAAGAGCCCCCAGAACCTTTGTACAAATTCTGGGAGTTGTAGCAAGGCCAAAAGGAAGGGCAACAAACTGGAAATGTTTGTCCAGGAAGGCAAACCTTAGATACTGGAAATGATCCCTGTGAATAGGAACATGAAAATACAAGTCCTTCAGATCTATGGTCTCATGAACTGACCCTTTTGGACCAAATTCCTAAGGAATTGATTGAGACACTTTGGGGGGTATTTATCAAGCCGTCAACCACAAATACGCCGGAATTCTGCAGCGTAATTGTTGCAAGCTTGATCCAACCTAGTTTTCAAAGCCTATAGACCGGCAAAAGTTGACATTTGTGACGTAACATACGATCTGCCGGTCTCAATCCAATGCAGATTGATGCTTACATCATTACAGATGTTTCAAATACACATTAGGCTCTATTTGATACCTTTTCCCATTTATCAAATTTCTAACAGTTACGCTCACGGCTATTCCGGCCCAGCGTACCTGGTTTTCAATCCGCCACCCTGGAGGCCACGAATGCCATAGAAATCAATGGGAGTCTGAAAGCAGCGAAAGCTTATGTTCAATGCTGCCAGATATCCCATTTATTTCTATGGTTGAAAACAAGTAACGTTTACACCCAACACCCTAACATAAACCCAGAGTCTAAACACCACTAATCTGCCGCCACAACATCGCCGCAACCTAAATAAAGTTATTAACCTATCCTGCCGCTCCCGGACACCGCCGCCACTAAATAAATGTATTAACCCCTAAACCTCTGGCCTCCCACATCACTACCACTAACTAAACTGCCAGCCCCCCACATCGCCATAAACTATATTAAGCTATTAACCCCTAAACCTAACAAGCCGCTAACTTTAAATTAAAATTACAACATCCCTATCTTAAAATAAATTTAAACTTACCTGTAGAATTAAAAGAAACTATTTTTAAACTATTATTTAACCTACCCTAACTATTAAACTACAATTAAATTAAACGATTAATACAATTAACTAAATTACAATCGGAATTAAGGTAGGAAAAATCCTATTGGCTGATCCAATCAGCTAATAGGATTGAAGTTCAATCCTATTGGCTGATCCAATCATCCAATATGATTGAGCTTGCATTCTATTGGCTGTTCCAATCAGCCAATAGAATGCAACCTCAATCTTATTGGCTGATTGCATCAGCCAATAGGATTTTTCCTACCTTAATTCGGATTGGCTGATAGAATCCTATCAGCCAATCGGAATTCAAGGGACGCCATCTTGGATGACATAATTTAAAGGAACCTTCATTCTTCGCTTGGACTTCATTTGAAGAGGATGCTCCGCGTCGGCTGGATTGAAGATGGACCCGCTCCGCTCCAGATGGATGAAGATAGAAGATGCCGCCTGGATGAAGACTTCTGCCGCTTGGAGGACCTCTTCTGCCCGGATCGGATGAAGACTTCTGCCCCTCTGGAGGTCCACTTGTGCCCGGCTGGGTGAAGAAGGCTCAAGGTAGGGTGATCTTTAAGGGGGTAGTGTTCGTTTTTTTTTAAGGGGGGATTGGGTGGGTTTTAGAGTAGGGTTGGGAGTGTGGGTGGTCGGTTTTAATGTTGGGGGGGTATTGTATTTTTTTTACAGGTAAAAGAGCTGATTACTTTGGGGCAATGCCCTGCAAAAGGCCCTTTTAAGGGCTATTTGTAATTTAGTATAGGGTAGGGAATTTTATTATTTTGGGGGGCTTTTTTATTTTATTAGGGGGATTAGATTATGTGTAATTAGTTTAAAAAAATTGTAATTATTTTTTTATTTTCTGTAATTTAGTGTTTGTTGTTTTTCGTACTTTAGTTTATTTAATTTAATTGAAATTAATTGTAGTTAGTTTATGTAATTAATTTAATGATAATGTAGTGTTAGGTGTAATTGTAATTTAGGTTAGGATTTATTTTACAGGCAAATTTGTACTTATTTTAACTAGGTAGCTATTAAATAGTTAATAACTATTTAATAACTATTCTACCTAGTTAAAATAAATACAAAGTTGCCTGTAAAATAAAAATAAATCATAAGCTAGCTACAATGTAACTATTAGTTATATTGTTGCTAGCTTAGGGTTTATTTTATAGGTAAGTATTTAGTTTTAAATAGGATTAATTTATTTAATTGTAGTAATTTTATTTCGATTTTATTAAACTATATTTAAGTTAGGAGGGGTAGACTTAGGTTTAGGGGTTAATAAATGTAATATAGTAGCGGTGACGTTGGGGGCGGCAGATTAGGGGTTAATAAATGTAGATAGGTGTCGGTGATGCTAGGGACGGCAGATTAGGGGTTAATAAAATTTAACTAGTGTTTGCAAGGCGGCAGTGCGGCGGTTTAGGGGTTAATATATTTATTTAAGTGGCGGCGATGTCCGGTCGGCAGATTAGGGGTTAATAATTGTATTTTAGTGTTTCCGATGTGTGGGGGGCCTCGGTTTAGGGGTTAATAGGTAGTTTATGGGTGTTAGTGTACTTTTTAGCACTTTAGTTAAAGGGAAACTGAACCCAATTTTTTTCTTTTGTGATTCAGAGCATGCAATTTTAAGCAACTTTCTAATTTACTCCTTTTATCAAATTTTCTTCATTCTCTTGGTATGTTTATTTGAAAAGCAAGAATGTCAGTTTAGATGCAGGCCCATTTTTGGTGAACAACCTGGGTTGTCCTTGCTGATTGGACAGCACCAATAAACAAGTGCTGTCTATGGTTCTGAACCCAAAAATTGCTGGCTCCTTAGCTTAGATGCCTTCTTTTTCAAATAAAGATAGAAAAAGAACGAAGAAAACTTGATAATAGGAGTAAATTAGAAAGTTGCTTAAAATTGCATGCTCTATGTGAATCAGGAAAGAAAAAAATTTGGGTTCAGTGTCCCTTTAAGAGTTTTACTCTTAACTACTGACTTTTAAATGCGGTAGGAGTCTTGACAGGAGAGGGTCTACCGCTCACTTCTTCCAAGACTCATTATACCGGTGTTAGGAAAGTCCCAATAAAAAGATAGGATACACAATTGACGTAAGAGGATTTGTGGTAAGCTCGAGTCACGGAAGAAAAGTGAGCAGTACACCTGTACCTGCCAGACTCGTAATACCAGCAGGCATTAAAAAGCAGAGTTGGGACCTCTCAACGCTGCTTTTTAAGGCTAACGCAAGACTCATAATTTAGCCGAAAATTAGGAAAAAAAAAACCACAATATCAAAAATAAAAAAGAATTACACCTAATCTAATAGCCCTATCACAATAAAAAGCCCCCCCAAAATAAAAAAAAACCTAGCCTACAATAAACTACTAATGGCCCTTAAAAGGGCCTTTTGTGGGGCATTGCCCCCAAAAAATCAGCTATTTTACCAGTAAAAAAAAATACAAACACCCCGAAACAGTAAAACCCACCACCCAACCAACCAACCCCCCCAAATAAAAAACTAAAATAACCTAAGCTCCCCATTGCACTAAAAAGGGCATTTGTATGGGCATTGCTTAATCTAAAAATAAAAACTACCCAAAAAACCATTAAATAAACCTAACATTAACGATCCACTTACAGTTATTGAAGTCCTGCTTGAAGGATCCATCCAGCTAGCAGGAAGTCTTCATCCGGGTGGCAAGAAGTCTTCATCCGGGCGGCCTCTTCCATCTTCATCCGGGTGGCAAGAAGTCTTCATCCGGGCGGCCTCTTCCATCTTCATCCAGCCGGTAAAGTCTTCATCCAGACAGCATCTTCTATCTTCATCCATCCGGCGTGGAGCGGGTCCATCCTGAAGACATCCATCACTGAGCTCCTCTTCAATACGGCTGCTGCCATAAACTGGAACTTCAATGCAAGTGACATCATTCAAGATGACATCAATAGCATTCATATTGGCTGAAAGGTTCCAATCAGCCAATATGATTAGAGCTGCTAAAATCCTATTGGCTGTTCCAATCAGCCAATAGGATTTGAGCAGCTCTCATCCTATTGGCTGTTCCAATCAGCCAATAGGATGAGAGCTCAATCCTATTGGCTGATTGGAACAGGCAATAGGATGAGAGCTACACTAATCCTATTGGCTGATTGGAACAGCCAATAGGATTTTAGCAGCTCTAATCATATTGGTTGATTGGAGCCTTTCAGCCAATAGGAATGAAAGGGACGCCATCTTGGATGAAGTCACTTGCATTGAAGTACCAGTTTACGGCAGCGACCGTATTGAAGAGGAGCTCCACACCAGATGTCTTCAGGATGGACCCACTCCACGCCGGATGGGTGAAGATAGAAGATGCCGTCTGGATGAAGACTTCACCGGCTGGATGAAGATGGAAGAGGCCGCCCGGATGAAGACTTCTTGACGGCTGGATGGATCCTTCAAGCAGAACTTCAATAACTGTAAGTGGATCATCGGGGTTAGTGTTAGGTTTATTTAAGGGTTGTTTGGGTGGGTTTTATTTTTATAAAATGCCCTTTTAAGGGCAATGCCCATACAAATGCCCTTTTCAGGCCAATGGGAGCTTAGGTTATTTTAGATAGTTTAATAGTTAGGGTAGGTTAAATAATAGTTTAAAAATAGTTTATTTTAATTCTACAGGTAAGTTTAAATTTATTTTAAGATAGGGATGTTGTAATTTTAATTTAAAGTTAGCGGCTTGTTAGGTTTAGGGGTTAATAGCTTAATTTAGTTTATGGCGATGTGGGGGCTGGCGGTTTAGGGGTTAATAGGTTTAATTAGTATTAGTGATGTGGGAGGCCAGAGGTTTAGGGGTTAATTTATTTAGGTTGCGGCGGGGTCCGGGAGCAAGGGGATAGGGGTTAATAACTTTATTTAGGTTGCGGCGGGGTCCGGGAGTGGTGGGATAGGGGTTAATAGGTTTAATTAGGTTGCGGCGGGTCCAGGAGCAGCGGGATAGGGTTTAAACATTTTAGTATAGTGGCGGCGTTTAGTGACAGGGTATAATTAAAGTTGGTAAAAAGTCGAATAGACATGAGATCGATGGCTGCTAGTTAACAACAGTACGATGCTCATCGCCCCATACTTGGTGAGCGTCTTTTTGCCATTTTTTTTAATAAATATGGAGATCGTTTTCAGGTCTGCGGCCGCAATGTTAGGCGATGTTAGGCGAGCGTATTGGTGCCGGTAAATGCAGCATAGTTGAGGCTTTGATAAATATCCCCCTTTAAGTCCAGAATGGGATAAAAAGTGACTGGAACAATCACTCCCAGGGATGATAGATCCTCTATGCAGTTTAAGAAGGCCTCTCTCTATATCTGATTCACAGATAACCTTCACAGCTAGAACCTGCCCCTGGGAGGACAAGAATTTAATCATATTCTGTAACCGTGGGATATTATATATATGGCCCAAGGATCTGGAACATCCCGTATCCAAGCCTGCTGAAAAAAAGAAAGCCTGCCCCCCACTTGATCCACTACAGGATCGGGGCGGCCCCTTCATGTTCATTTGGAAGACTTCTTAGCTTGCTTCCCCCCATTCCAAGGCTGACGGGATCTCCAAGAAGACCTGGATTGATCCAACTTGGAAAAGGAAGAGGAAGACTTCTGTCCCTTAAATTTACGAAAGGAACGAAAATTAGAATTCTGGTGACTCTTAGGACTATTTTTTTTATCCTGAGGTAGGAAAGAACCCTTTCCACCTGAAATGTCAGAAAAAAATTCTTCCAGACCTGGTCCAAACAAGGTTTTACCCTTATAAGGCAGAGATAAAAGCTTGAATTTGAATGTAACATCTGCAGAGCAAGAGCCAGAGAGCTCTGTGAGCTAAAACAGAAAAAACAAAAATTTTAGCACCCAACCTAAGAACTTGCCTGTAGGCATCACAAATAAAGGTATTGGCTAGCTTGAGAGCCTTGATCCTGTCTTGGATCTCCTCTATAGAAGTCTCTTCTAGGATAAGATTAGATAAATCTTCGTACCAATAAGATGCTGCCCCCACAACTGTAGCAATACTAGCCGCAGGTTGCCACTGTAATCCCTGATGAATGTACATTTTCTTCAAAAAGCCTCAAGCTTAGTATCCATGGAATCCTTGAAAGTACAACTATCTTCACTAGGAATAGTAGTTCTCTATTAGTAGTTCTATAGCTTCCTCTAACTTGGGCACCGTACGCCACGGGTCACAAATAAAGTCAGCAACAGGACACATCTTTTTAAAAACAGTGGATGGGGGGAAAAGGAATCCCTGGTTTATCCCATTCCTGAGTTATAATATCTGCCATACGGCCTGGAAATGGAAATACTTCCACAGATGAGGGTACATCATATACCCATTAAACTTACTAGACCTCTTTGGATTCTCCACAACAGATTTGCATTCTTCCAAATTAGCAAGAACCTTCTTCAAAAGAACTCAAAGGTATTCTAACTTAAATCTGAAATTAATCTCCTCTGAATCTGCAGAATTTGACACTGCAGTATTAGACTCTGACAATTCCTCCTCAGAACCTACTGAATAATTATCCTCATCAGATAATTTTGACAAACTGACTAACGCAGCTTTAGCGGAGTCAGCCTTACTAACATCAATATGTTTAGATTTCCTCTTTCGTTTACCAGAAATCTTTGGAAAAGCTGATAAAGCTGCAGAAACAGCAGAAGTAATCTGTGCAGTGAATTCACCAGGTAAAAAAACACCCCCAGGAGGTTAAGAGGAACCGCAGGGCACTGCATGTGAAGCTTGGGCAGCTTGAGGGGAAAGCTAAGGCATAGCTAGAATAACACTATCCAGAGAGACAGGAGGCTCAGGAAGAGACATCTTGGCCTCCATTACATATGCAGCGTCGCCCGCAAATGCCTGCGACGCCAGATTTTACGCGATTTTGGTATTATATATACGGAGTAGCATACAAGTTACACGCGTATATTTCACCCTTCGGACGTATTTTTTTTACCCATAGACTAACATAGAACAGACGCGCAATTTGGTATCCAATATACAGCGTAAGGACTTACGCACGCAGAATTCAGAAAATCTACTCCATTCTCATCTCGCCACATATTGCAGACGCAGCAACCCTTGCACTGACAAAAAAGGAACGTAACTCCCTGAAGGCCTAACAAACGCATGCGTAATCACATACATATCAGCCGCAAATCTCAAACAGTTAAACCTCTTCTAAGCATTTATTATTCCTGCCCCTGCAAGTGTGTCAAACCAATCACAAACAGCACAACCTCTCACCTGGAAGCCTTAAAACACCCGTCAATGCACACCCTCATTAGCCACCATGTTTCCCCTGCTTTACATAGATAGACAGCATTGTGGGGCACAAGGGGTGCTGGAAGCCCTACAAGCCCCTGTTGTTCATGATATACCCGCTGATGCTCTAGTTGCTGCTGAGGTACCTGGTCATGGTGCTGTAGCCGTCCCTGATCCTGCTGCTGCTGTCCCTGTTCCTGGTGCTGCCCCTGCTGCTGTTGTTGCTGCAGCTGGTCATAGAATTACATACTGCGTATTTCCACTGCATGTAAGTGAAACTACTACATCCCACCCCCCTTCCCTTAACCACCCTAATTACTGAAAATATCTAATTTGTTTAATTCATGTTTAGATCACTATGATTTATTGACTACCATTAATAAGAAGGAAAATGGGGGACTTCCGGTGGGCAGGCTTACAGGGCAGACATGGTTTGGTGGAGCTCCGCAAGTCGGAGAATAACTAAGTGACTTTACATACTTTTACAGTGCTGCCCAGCCTCTCACACTTGATTTGCCGGGTAGGGGATTACTTGCGCCGGCCATCGACCTTAGTGAGCAGGACATAACATCAGTCCTGGCAGCCGGGAGCCTTGAGGCGCATAGCGCTCCAGCCGCAACACCGCCATCTTTGTTTCCAGCGCGGCGGGCTACAACACACACAGCAAGCTGTTGACGGAACATCAGAGCTCCGAGGGCAGGTAAAAGCCTAACTTCATGGAGCGGTTTTACTTGTGCCGCATTTGAGTAGCTGCGGCTTTGGTGTATCTGACACATAAGAAAAAAAAGAGAGCGCCTCCGGGCCTGGGGGGCTTCATGTGACATATTTGTGAGGCCTGATCTTAGAGAGTAACTGTGTGTGGAGGAGGTGGGTAGTGAACCAAACTACTGGGACATATAAAGGCTGGCATTGTTTTGGGTGCTGCTCCTGCTCATCACATACAAAGATCGCACTTGCAGGAATATTTCTGCTTTGAAACAGAAGAAGGGAGAGAAGCCCTGCTTGTTGCTGCCACGTGGCTTGACGGAAGGGAAACTTAAGAGGAGATAAGACACCATACTCTATAAAATATAGAGCCCTTCCCTAGCAATCCTCACTCCAGCTGTTATACCTCTCTGTTGTCTCATTTTTCACTTTACTTGCTGTTGGGGTGCCTGCCCTGGAGTGGGTATACACAGCGGAACAAGAAGTTTGCTTTCCCTGACCCCACACTTCTATGGATAACACACCATTTCTCTGTTGTCAAGGCTAGCCTGCTCTCACTGGGATTTATTAATTAACAGGCTGGTGTGGCCACATGACAAATATTTTCAAGGACTGTTACCTGCTACTTCTGCCGCCATGAGCCACAGAGGGAAAACTGCAGAGAAAAAGCAAAAACAGTCTGTGGAACTGCAGCATGACCAACAGGCCATGGGGGACCCCATGAGTCAGATTCCCGATCAAGCTTCTCTTTTGCAAGAACTTAAATCATTCTTCCTTCCTAAAATGGAATCTCTACAATCGGGGGTGGATACCCTGACATCTGAGGTGCGTCAATTCTGCTCCAGACTTAACACGGCAGAGTTGCGCATCTCTGATGTAGAGGATCGGCAGAATAGCCAGGGGATTACTCTTAAGCAGCTGGTTAAACAAAACAAATTACTCCAGGATTGGGTTGACGACCTGGAGAACAGAAGCAGGCGTAATAATTTACACATCATTGGCGTTCCAAAATCTGTCAAGGGGAAGGACCTCTTGTAGTTCACTGCTCTGACCTTCCCACGAATTCTGGGGATCCCCCCCGACATCCTTCGCATTGATGTTGAAAGGGCCCACCGGATTGGGCCAGAACGTACACTTGAACACCTCAACTCAAGACCTAGACAGGTTATCTTTAAATGTTTAAATTTCCAGGAGAAGATCAGGATACTCCGCACCTACAGAGCCCGCAAGGAAGTTAGCTTTGAGGGTTCTCGTTTGCTGCTTTTTCAGGACTTTTCATCAGAGGTCGCCAAGCAGAGAAAGGACTTCGCCCCTCTTTGTTCACAGCTCCACGAGCGGGGCCGTCAGGTGGCCCTGCTTTATCCAGCTAAGCTACGTCTACAAACTCCTCATGGGGTTAAATTCTTCCATACTCCCCAAGCGCTCCAGAGTTATCTTGCAACGGAGAATCACCAGCCCCCTACATGATTGGACCCTTGGATGGTCAACCCAAATGGCAATAACTGTCAACTAAGACATGTAAATGGAGGTCTTCTACCTCTCTATTCAAAATGTTTCACCTCTCCCCTGGCTTTCAAAGGGGGAGGGGGGTGTGTTCGCTGGGGGCACTCCTGCTCCCCCTCTATGTGGACTTCCAATCCCAGATGAGTATATTACGTAAAAAAGTACAAAATGTTGTTGTAAACCTTTTGTTGTTTTGTCTGTTTGCTGGTTCTCTTTGTCGTTACCTGGTGGGTTTCCTGGTGAGGCAGACGCAAACTACCCTTTGTCCCTCTTGGGCTGCCTACGGTCGGCCCTGGAGGGGCATACTCCAAACCTTTTTTGAGGTCCTGTTGCTTGGCAATAACTTAGGGGCGCCTGTCTTCCCTCTGAAACCTAAGAAACTCGGGTGGTTTTTGGTTTTTAAGGGGACCGGGGTGGAAGGGGTGGCTGGGGGTCTTGCTGATATATTGGGCCTGTTGCTGTTTTTGTTATTGGTTTTATTATTGTTATTTTCACTGCCGCTTGCTCTGACTATTGTGGTATTTGTTTTGCTAACCTATCTGTTCACAGGTATTATCCAGTGTTATGTCGTGGGCTCCGGGGGGGGCGGCCGTGTGTACTTCTTTGTCCCCCGTGGGCTGGCTTTGCCTGGTCGGGGGGGACAAAATTCAAGCTATTATCGTTATAGTGCACTGTGACATGGAGGTGCTTGCAGCCGCTCCTCCCTTGTGTCCCTTGATATTCCTGTTGGCTTGGTTACAATCTTTGATGACACTGACATACTTATATTTATTGGGGCACTGCAGATTATATCGTTGTATGCTTATCTATGTTCTACATAATAGACAACTCTTTTCCCTTAAGGGGGATCCTCTCATCAGAGTAATTATTAATGGCGTATGCTTGTTGTTTACATTGCTCATAATGTTCTCTCAAATCTCACATTTATGTAGTTTTCTTTTTAATATTGATGTTTATGCCTTTTTCTTTTTTTTTTTTCTTTTTTTTTTTTTCTCCTCCCCCCATCTCTCGCTCCCCCCAGGTCGCCCTGGGTGTATTCTGTGCTCTAGTGATTTGTGATATCATTAAAATTTGTCTCATGGAACGTGAGGGGTATTAACTCCCCCATAAAACGCAAAGCTATACTTACCCATCTGAGGCGACAGGGGGCAGACGTAGCGCTTATGCAAGAAACACACTTGACAGATGTGGAACACCTTAAGCTTGGGTCAGATTGGGTGGGTCATGTGGAATTTGTGTCTCACTCTAGCGCTAGTAGGGGCCTGGCCATTGTTTTTGGTAAACGCTTAGACACTCAGGTTAAACTGGTACAGACTGATGTAGAAGGGAGATTTATATTGGTGCAGGCACAAATCAACTCACTTGACTACACACTATGTAACATTTATGCCCCTAATCATAGATCTCAGGATTTCTGGGAGGCCTTGACAAAATTTCTGCTTCCCCATATGGGTGAGAACCTTATAGTCGGAGGTGACTTTAACATCACTCCCTCTCACATGTTGGACAGAATGTGGCTGGAGACTCCGACTAATAGGGACCCCAAGACCAATTATAAGGCTAGATTTGAAACTAAAATATTTGACATTCTTGAGTCATCCCTGGATGTATGTGATATTTGGAGGCTCTTGCATCCAGAGGGCAAAGATTTTACTTGTCTCTCTAGAGCTAAATCCACTCTGTCTAGAATTGACCTCTTTTTAATTCCTAATTCACTGACTAACAAAGTCCAGATGTGTCGCATACGGGATATAGTTATATCGGACCATGCCCCAGTCGAGTTAGTGCTGGGGACTAGGGGACCGTGCCCTAACAGAAACACCCTGAGATTTCCCTCCTATCTAGCATCCTCCACAAATTTTATTAAGTTTCTAACACAGTCCTGGACGGACTATTACTCGGATAACATAGCCCACTTAGACAACCCCCAACTGTTTTGGGAAGTGGCCAAGACTGTACTTTCTGGTGCCATCATCTCCTATACCTCTAATATCAGACATAGAATACGACAGAGACATAATGATCTTAGTAAGAAACTGGGTAAGGCATATCTGGCATTCCGTCAGTCTAAAACGCAAGACTCCTACGAGGCCTATGTGGCGGTAAAGTCGGAGTTTGAATCATTTATGGGGCAACAGGCCGCATCGGGTTTGCTGCGCATGGCTAGTAAATATTACCGTTTTGGGGCTCGGTCGGGTAGGCTTTTGGCGGTTCTCACAAAACCAAGGACTGCCAGATCTAACGTAGTGGCATTGCGATTTCAAGGTAAGAGGTTTCAGACGCCTGACGGCATAGTTAGGTGTTTTGCAGACTATTATTCCCAATTGTACCTTAGACAACAACCAGGCTCCCCTGAGCTACAGAACTCTTTTTGGCAGTCCATTAAACTCCCGCAGCTGACGAAGGAACAAATGGACCTTCTGAACACTCGTATAGTTCTGGAGTCACGCTTACCTTAAAGTCCTTAGCATTGGGTAAGGCGGCGGGTCCAGATGGTCTGCCATCTGAATTCTATCGGATTCTGCATGCGCAGATTACACCGACCTTGACCAAACTATATAACACTTACTTTTTGGAAGACGTGTTGCCTTCGCAACACTTTGCCGCTGCCCACATCACCCTTATTCCTAAGAGAGGGAAAGATCCTTCCATGCCAGAGTCATACCGCCCCATCTCTTTACTAAACACTGACTATAAAATTTTCACGAAACTACTGGCCACTAGACTGAAGACCATATTGCCATCCCTGTTACACCCTGACCAAACAGGCTTTGTGTTTAGGCGTACCTCTTTTGTCAACTTACGCAGGGTTCTACATGTGATCAATCACTACTGGACAAAAGAGACGGAGGGTGGGGTGACGGACAGACCGGAGGCCTTTCTGCTCTCCCTCGATGCAGAAAAGGCTTTCGACAGGGTGGACTGGACGCATTTAACCAACACTATGACTAAGTTTAAATTCGACGGCCCCTTTCTCAATATTATCCACAAAATTTATGACTCCCCAACTGCTAGAATACTGACTAACGGCTTGTTTTCCCCTGACTTTACTCTACAAAGAGGGACCAGACAGGGCTGCCCCCTTTCCCCCCTACTGTTCGACCTGGCATTGGAACCTTTGGCGCTCAGGCTAAAGCAAATCTTTCCTGGAATGATGATTCAGGGTGTCCCCTTGCATCTGGCATTATATGCCGACGATATGCTTTTGTTCGTGGAGTCTCCGGCTTTATACATATCCCCCATATTACAGGCTATCTCGGAATTCGGTAGCTTTTCGGGGTATAAAATTAACACAACCAAATCAGAAATACTGTGGCTGCATAGACACGCTGACTCCCCTCACACATACCCGTTCAAGGTGATGGTCAACTCTCTCACATACCTGGGCATTCATCTTCACAATAATCCTCAAAGGATTTATGACCTTAACATATCGGACAGATGCAAAACAGAACTGGACTGATCTTCCTCTGGGACTGTCTGGACGAATCAATCTGGTAAAAATGTCGATTTTGCCTAAGATAATGTACCCTCTATTGATGCTACCCTTCCTTGTGACAAAAAGGGACCTGGCTATGCTTAACAGGGCAATGATCAATATTATTTGGAGAGGGAGAAAGTCGCGTATAGCTGCCCACAAACTTAGTCAGCCCTATCTTAGTGGGGGATTGGGTCTTCCCAATCTAAAACTTTACGATTGGGCCGCTCTAGCAAGACTGGTTACAGACTGGCAGCTTAACACTGCTCATTTTATTTTATGGAGGAGGCGGGATGTGCCCCCTGCGCCTTAGCCTACTTACCCTATATTAGGCTGAAGGACGCACCGGTGCAAATTTGCAATAATTTCTTGTACAGGGACTCCTTGAGAGCGTGGAGTTTGCTTAATAAATATATGGGTATCCCCTGTCCATCTCCTAAGTTCATCCCCCTTATTGGTAATCAAGAATTCCCAGCGGGTAATGAATGTGAACCGTTTCGCCTCTGGAGCGCCGTGGGGCTTAAAACTGTGGGTGACTTCTTGGACCCCTTGATGCATTCTATTAGATCTTTTCAGGACATTAGAGACAGATTTCACATCCCACACAAACATTTCTACGCTTACCTACAGGTTAGGCATTATATCTCCGGACTCCAGAGAGATAACCCCACATTTTGGAGTACTTCACCCTTTGCTGCCACACATACTCTGTTTAGGATAGGGGACTTTGCTATTTCCAATCTTTATAAAGGATTGGTAAGACGCGGGGAGGAGGGGATGCAGACACAAATACTAGAAAGACTGAGGGCCGACATCTCTCCACAACTGGAAAATCAAGATTTGGGGAGAAGCCTGGAAATGGCTAGAGCAGCCACTCTAGCAATACCACTGAGAGAGGCGCAGGTTAGGCTACTACATAGAGACTACCTCACCCCTAATAGATTATCTAAATGGAACTCAGGTTGCCCTAACAGATGTGTTAAGTGTAGAGAACATTCTCCATCTCTCCGGCATTACCTTTTCACTTGCCCACTAATTAGACGCTTCTGGGGTCATTTTCAATATTGGGTGCAGACAAGCTTTCATCTATCTCTTATTATAGATATAGGCAAGGTATTTCTCTTTCAATGGGATGAAGCCTACAAGCATTTGCATAAACTATTAACACTGTGTGTTTTGCTTGCGAGGTGCTGCATATTAACTAGATGGATTCATAGGCAGCCCCCTTCCATTGCACAATTTAAACGGTGCTTAGTGAAACAATTGTTTGTTGAACAATATGATGCCAAGCTAGATACAGAGCGAAGACTCCCCCACTTTCTTAAAAAGTGGCGACCCTTGATTATAACACTGGCTCCACCATTGCAACAGCAGGTCCTTAGGCCCTTCAGGCAACAGGAGGTTGTGCTGGCAGCTATATTAAGAGGGGAGTGGCAATGTTTAAACAACTATATGGAACCTCGAAATGGGATTGGTACTTTTGAAGAGATACTCTTTTGAGTCGGGTGGGGACGGGGGGGTCGGGGGGTGGGATGGTGGTGAGGGAGAGAGAGATCTTTTTTTTCCCTTTTTCCCCCTTTTTTTTTTTTTTGTTAGATATTACTGTTGTAATGTGGTTAGTGTTAGGAGGATTGGGGGGAGGGTTCGGGGATTAGTTGGGGATGAAAATGTAAAATGAGAGAGCTAAACATATGTAGATAGCAAGAATGTAAATTGTTATTAGTATCCGGATTATCTTATTTGTCATGTATTGATCTACTGAATTTCTGTTATGTTCTGAACAATATCATCTTTAAGTAGATGGTATGCCTACTGTATCTGTAGATGTTACCTTCATGATAATGTCTGGAACTGTCGATTGTTGTATTCATATGTTGGCTCTCAATAAAAAGAATTTAAAAAAAAAAAGAAGGAAAATGGATGTTTATACCTCATGTTCACACCTTCTGTAAATACATTATTATTTATATATATATACCCATGTGGCAATTTATATTGGATGTGAGAAACCTTGATTTACATCTTAGAAGTGAATATTACTATATGTACCCTTCATACACAACTATGTGATGTGGTTTATAGAACATGAATCTGTCATAAACATGATAATATTACCTTTTTTTGGCCATTTCCACACAGGTCTTATTATATGTTTTAACAATATTAGTGTACTAAAACACACCTCACATGGATGTGGATGACAATTATATGGTAAATAACAGAGAACAAGATTTATGGTGAACTATAATAATATTTATTTCCTTTTAGGCTTCTTGGATGAGGGAGCTGAGGTGACTGTAGTGGATTGCCTTGTTCTCCTGGTTTGAGAAGATTCTGATGTTTCTGCTGGTGTGCTGGCCACAGATGATAGGCTGGAGGCAGTGTCCTGCTGGTGTGTAAAGTGCTCAACCAACACACCCAAGAGTTGATTTTGTTCTCACCATCTATTGTCCATCTGCATCTGCATATCAGACAGTATTTGCATAATCTGTGACTAGTTTTGAACACTTCCACTTAATGATGCTGCCATGTCCCTCTGCAGCTCTATGCTACATTTGTGTAACCTCTCTTGGCTTCTGAAGAACCTCTCTTGGCTCCTGAAGAACCTCTCTTGGCTCCTGTGGAACCTCTCTTGGCCTCTTTGTCTGCTCTCAGAGCTTGTTATGAGCCTCCTCTGGAGTGCAATGTATTACTCCCCCTGGGGAGAATACAATGCATCCACAGGCTCTTGAGCAGCAGGGCTTCTAGTTGCTTGAGGTACAGGTTCAGCTGCATCTGCTGGTTCTTGTGGGACAGGTTCAGCTGCATCTGCTGGTTCTTGTGGGACAGGTTCAGCTGCATCTGCTGGTGCTTGAGTTCTTTCAGCTATATTTTCATCTGCAGATGGTGGAGCTCTCCTAAGTGATGAGGATGGTGGAGCTCTCCCAAGTGATGAGGATGGTGGAGCTCTCCCAAGTAATGAGGATGATGGAACTCACCCCAGTGATAAGGATGGTGGAGCTCTCAGGGTTGTTTGATAGTCCCACTGATGAACAGTGTGTGAACACTCAGCCTGTCCAGTTGGCACTTCTTGTGACATAGTCTGTGGGTAAAAGCCATGACTGCCCTGAGATTGTGTTGGGGGGGGGGGGTAAGTACATGGACCTTTTGTGGCTGTCTTGGCTCCCCCTCAAAGCCAAAAGAAGAATATTCCTCTGGCCAGGAATCTTGCCAGGGGTCATATGTCAATGGTGGTGGCATCACTTCCGGGTCCTCAACTGAAGCCATTCAACATTGCTCATGTCTGGGAGCATACTGTTCATGTGGTTGCCTGAAGACTGGTGGTGGTGGTGGTGGCTGCATGCTTGTGAATGGTGGTGGTGGTGGTGGTGGCATGCCTGTTTGCATCCTCGTGACAGGAGGTTCTGTGGAGGAGTCAAATGATGAGAGGGATTAGTACAGTCATATATATGTCCATGTGGGCATACAATGTACATTGATACATACTAGGGCCTATACTGATTCTCATGTCAAACTCTATAACATGCATGTGCACATTGTGATTTGTGATATGAGGGATTTAAATATGCGCAGTATACAGGTATGTGTTTCATACAATAGTTATGTGTACATGTCAATGATAGAAAAAATTTGTTCTTTAAGTGACACTATGGTCACACAATTTACTTTAGCCTGATGTAGGCACAGAACCTGCTTTCTTGAGCTAAAAGTATTGTGATGGCTATAGTGTACATTTACTGAAAACTCTACATGTGGCTTGTGGCCTGTGTTACTCTGAGACATGTTAGTATTGCACTATTCCACCTCATATCATGAATTGCATTGTGTTAAGTAGCATTAATGTCAAATATAATTGTAGATGTTTTTGTTAGTAGGATAAATACCATGCTCCTCATTGTGTACATGAATGTGTTATATTAAAGGATGTTATATCTCAAATACATATAATACTGGTGTGTGGGATGTTACTCACCAGCATGATGTGCTGTGATTGCAGACCCTGAGTCACAAGCCCCTGGAAGTCCACGGACTGCTGTGATACTCAGGGACCTGCGTATCATCTCCTGCCAGGTGTTATATTCTATGTCCAGGGATGGACCACCGCCTGTTCCCCTCTGGTGCATAGCTTCCCGCCCCATCTTTTCTTTCACTCGCCTATTGCAGTCATTCCACCGCTTTGTAAGGCCCTCAACAGTCCTCCTCTGCGGGGCCACACTGTTGGCGGCATCCTCTACCGCCAACAATGCTGTTTTTTGCCTTTTGGCACTGCCTTTGCCCTTCTCCTGCCCAAAGAGGGCACTGTAATTGTCCATGATGGCCTGGACTAGGGCAACATTAGAGCGATATGGTCTAATTTCGCAAATAAACACATACATAACTCCTGGAGATATCTCAACCCCAATAAAAAAGACTACTCACTTTTTTTCACACGCCAATAGAACATATTCAAGACTTGATTATATATTCCTTGACCAAAAAAGTCTACAGTTTATTACTAAGGCTTATATTACTCATACCTCCTGGTCAGACCACTCAGCAATGATAATTACTTTAGATTGGCCAACTAAACCAAATATACCCCTTTTGTAGAGATTACATGATTTTCTGATATCAGATCCGGTATTTATACAGAAACACTCTACATCACTTCAAGAATTCTTTAGTATCAATAAATCACCAGATGTGAACCCATCTATGCTATGGGAAACACATGTGTTACATTAGGAGTGATTTTATAAAGTTTAATGCATACTTGAAAAAAACAAAAAAGGGAAAAATATAATTCCTTAACTTCTGATTTATCAAGATTAGACTATCTACATAAATGATATCCTATGGAGGATAAAATTTTAAAACAACTGACGGACACTAGGCAGTTACAACAAAGTCAACTAAGCTTGCCACCTTTGATAAAGACTATAGGCGAAACATGTCAGGGGAGTGGGAACTCTATTTTCTGTTTTTAATTATTCTTTGCAATAGTGGCAAATTGATGCATATTTAATTAACCGTATGTTAAAATAATTGGATACTAGTAGATATTCTATAACTCTGATGCATTTTGTGTGCCCTGATCTAAACCTAATTAATATAAATAATTAACAGTCAGCATTTGTTCCAGAAATTCTGTTTTTGGAGAATAAATTGTGGATCCTTATAAATTGAACCATTAAACAGCCCTTCCTACACCAGTATCCATAATTCCATATACGGTACTGACATTCTGTAAATTGTGCATCTCTCTGTCCACATTGTGGTTTTAACATATTTGATTTTTTACTTTTGTAACTAATAAAAGTTATGTTTTAATTCATCCCCCGTCTTCTGGGGCCTGATTTATCCTGTTTTTGTGCAATGCTGCCTGTAGGGATTTTGGGCAATTGAAAAAGAGCTGAATGCCCTTTTAAGGGCAGTAAAAGAGCTGAATGCCCTTTTAAGGGCAATGCCAATACAAATGCCCCTTTAGATGTAATGGGTAGTTTAGGATATTTTAGTGTTAGTTTTTTTTGGGGGGGGTTTGGTCGGTGGGGGGTTTTACGGTTAGGGGGAATTTAGTTTTTGAAAAGGTAAAATAGCTGTTTAACTTAGGGCAATGCCCTACAAAAGGCACATTTAAGGGCTATTGGTAGTTTATCTTAGTATAAGATTAGTGGGTGTTTTTATTTTTTTGGGGGGGGCTTTTTTATTTTCATAGAGATAAGGTTTAATTTTTTTATTTTTGATAATTTTGTTTATTATTTTATGTAATGTTAGACCTTTTTTATTTTCTGTAATTATAGCTTAATTTAAACTTACTCTTTTTTTTAAAGTAATGTTAGGTTTTTTATTTTAATTGTAATTTATGATTATTTTAATTTATGCAATGGGGTTAATTTAGGGGGTGTTAGGTTAGGGGGCTTAGTGATTAGTTATTTGTGTTGTGGGGTTTGGCGGTTTATGGGGTTTATAGATGTATTAGGTTAATTGCGATGTGGGTTAATGGCGAATTAGGGGTTCATAGTTTAAATAGATGGTTTGCATTGTGGGGGTATTGCGGATTAGTGGTTAATAGTTTAAATAGGTAGTTTGCGTTGTGGGGCATTGGAAACTGGGTATTATTTAAAGATAAGTAGCTTCCTACACTTTGTATGGGACAAGATAATGTTTTTGACAGTTGGAGTGCGGTTGCCGAAATTGGGTTATAACGGCCGTTGGAAACAGTCGATAAACAATATTGCTTCCGACAGCATATTTATCGGTTTGCGAATGCACGCAAACGGAATTACGGCTCAATGGAAGCGAGCTCTAAAAGTACACTATCACACATATAAAATAATAATAATAGCTACAACCTCTGAGCTACCATCATATATTAAAGCGTGGTCACAAGATCTTATAACACCCCCTTCAAGGAAGGAATGGAATATAATTTTTCAGCATCATGCCAAAGCTTCAATATCAGCAGCCATACTAGAAACAAACTATCAATTACTGATGAGGTGGTATCTAACTCCTAATAGGGTCAAAGCTATATTTCCCAATTCCTCAGAACAATGTTGGAGAGAATGTGGAGAGAGAGGTACTCTGTTACATATATGGTGGTCATGCCCAATAGTATGTAATTATTGGTCTTTAGTAAGAACAGAGATAAATAGGTTACTTTTGATACAAATACCCTTAGATCCCACAATAACCTTATTGCATAAACCTATACTGAAATGATCAAATGTATACAATAGGGCATTGCACATTCTCCTGAATAGTGCTAAACAGATAATACCAAGACTTTGGAAACATATAAGAGCTCCAACGATAATGGAATGGCAATAACAATTACAATATCAATGGAAAAATTACAACCAATTGATGGATCAGACGGAATTATACTATAACATAGTGAATGTATTGCAAGTAAAGATATAGGATTATATCCTTGGTATGAAATTCAAAGGAGTCTAGAGAATGTGTAAAGCTAATTAATATTATATGCTGCTGAAGATGTTATATTAGTTTAACTTTGTATTATTACCCTTAGGTGTTATTCTTTGTTAGGCTTTATATACACTTTATACCTTTAATTAACATGCACTATTGTTGTTAAGGAGAATTTACTAGATGATGGCGGCGGATCTCATGAAACCTACAGGGTTTTTTATGGACTTTAAAATCCTAAACATGAGACAAGATATTTAGTGGTGTCATGATCCAGTCTAGAATTGAACCTGGGACCTGTTTCTATGTCTGCTGCTGTTCTTTCCCAGCCTGTTGTCTTACCTCTTTGCCACCAGATGGCTTGATCACAGGCTAAGAATATTGGGTTTTTCTGTTTGCTGCAACTTTGGCTCTCTGGCTCCATCTGCTTACCAGCTAAAAACAAATCATATAATCAGCAGCCTGCTATATTTGGGAGGTTTGCTTGCAGTTCTGGGCCTTGACATTGAGTGTTATACTCTGACAGACCCTCTGGTCCTGTTTCCTGAGTGAAGATTTGTTGGATTTCCTGGTGCCTGATTTCGGCTTCATTTTGTGACTACTCTTCTGGATATTGCCTTGGCACTGTGTTTCGTTTTTGGACTGATTTCCTGGCAATTGATCTTGGCTAATTCTCTATTTCCTAAGGACTGCCTCAAGTACTTTTGCTTGCTTGTTATCTGATACTACAGGGTTACAGTCTACAGCATATGCAAGTATCCTGTCTGTTACTACAAGGATCTGCATTCATGCCTGTTACTACAGAGTTCCAGTCTACAACATATGCAAGTATCCTGCCTGTTATTACAAAGATCTGCATTCCTGACTGTTATTACAGATTTCCAGACTACAGTATATGCAAGAATCCTGCCTGTTATTACAAAGATCTGCATTCCTGCCTGGTATTATAGAGTTCCAGTCTACAGCATATGCAAGTATCCTGTCTGTTATTACAAGGATCTGCATTCCTGTCTGTTACTGCAGAGTTCCAGTCTACAGCATATGCAAGTATCCTGCCTGTTATTACAAAGATCTGCATTCCTGCCTGTTATTACAGAGTTCCAGTCTACAGCATATGCAAGTATCCTGCCTGTTATTACAAAGATCTGCTTTCCTGCCTGTTATTACAGAGTTCCAGTCTACAGCATATGCAAGTATCCTGCCTGTTATTACAAAGATCTGCTTTCCTGCCTGTTATTACAGAGTTCCAGTCTACAGCATATGCAAGTATCCTGCCTGTTATTACAAATAGCTGTATTCCTGCCTGTTACTACAGAGTTCCAGTCTACAGTCTATAGACTTTGCCTTATCTAGTTTGCATATCTCTGCATTGCTAATTATCCTATCAATAAAACCATCACCTTTATTTCCTAAAACCTTGGACCTGTTTAATTATGCCAAAAAGGAAAAACTAACACAGACAAAACACAACTTTAACCCCAGAACCTGACACCTCTGCACAACAGCTCCCAACTCCTGAACCTGCTCCCTTGCAGAGTATGACAAGTGGATACCAGAATCTAAACTTGGCTTGTTGTGTTTTGTGCTGTTTATTTATCTATCTTTCACTTTTTTATTATTATTATTTGTATGATAAAGTGTTGAATAAAGCTTGATTTAAAAATAAATAAATATAATAAACGAAATTATCCAAAATAATAAACATTACACCTAATCTAATACCCTTAAAACTAACAATAAACTACCAATAGCCATCAAAAGGGCCTTTTATAGGGCATTGCCCTAAGTTAAACAGCTCTTTTACTTAAAAATTACAAAGTCCCCCTAACAGTAACCCCCCCACCCAACCAACCCCCCAAAATAAAAAAACTTAAGTCTAAAAAAAAACCTAAGCTACCCATTTATTATAGTAGTTGCGATGTGAGGGGCCGGCGGTTTAGGGGTTAGTAGGTTTATTTAGTGTTGGCTATGTGGGAGGTTGGCGGTTTAGGGGTTAATAGTATAGTTTATGGGTGTTAGTGTAATTTGTTACATTTTAGTTATGAGTTTTGTGAAACATTTTTGTTTCACAAAATCCATAACTACTGGTCTCAGATCGCGGTATGGATCACGGTGGTATAGGCTATAACGCAAGCATTTTAGCCGCACCGCACAACCTTAATACAGCGCTATGGAAATCCAGCACTTAAATGTATTTTTTTTAATTTCGAATCGATCGTTACAGGCTAAAATGCTTGCGTTATAGCTATACCGCCACGCCTTGTAATACGGGAGACCTGCCATTCCACTTGCAATGGCCAATTTTTCAGCGGTATAGCCGTACCGCACCATACCACAAAACTTGATAAAAGTGACCACAATCTTTCCAAGTCAAACAAAGCCAAGATTCTTAACTAACACTGAATACAGAACTGCTAATATTGAATGCCGATCACTGAAAACCAATATGGATTTATGGAGTTAATGGGGTTTTGCTATTGGATAAAGTTGTGTTTATGATAAGTATTAAACACTTTTAATGCCTTTTGTTTATGTGCATGGTGAGTATACATAGGGCTAGATTACAAGTGGCGCAGTATTTTTCTTTGCGATTTTGAAACTCCGCTAGGAATTTAATTTTTGCGTTTGTCAGGTTGCATTAGTATTACAAGTTCCAAAAAAACTAGCATTAACCTGAATAGCATGAAAACCCTAACTTAAGTTTTTGCGTGCATGTATTCCTCCACTGAAATCAATGTAGAAAAAAAAGTGGGAAAAAAAACAGCTAACACCCCAGATTGCGCAAACGCCATTGCATTTTTGCATTCCCCATAGAAGTCAATGGAGAAACACCCATCGCGCAAACATAGCATATTCGCATTAGAAAATGTGAAATATTTACAGTAAATTACCTAGTTAAAATTAGACATGTGCATTTCTTATCGTTCCGAATCAAAATTTGGACGAATAGCCAAATTCGGAGATTCGAAACTATTAGAATTTCCAAATTACCCTAGCAACGAAACTAATCTGAATGCATTTGTAATGAATAAATCCGAATTAGTTTGGATTTATTCGTTACATTCGAATGGCCATGGACTAATCACAATTCAGTATAAAAATTAAATTTAGTGAGATTTAGTGAGATAGAACATTGAAATAATTCCGTTTGTGTAACTTGGAAGCATCTGAATCAATATAACACATGCCGAACTTCAGAATTTACTAATTAAATCTGAAATGAATACATCCGAATACATCCGAATTTATTCGAATCTGAATACATCTGAAATGAATAAATTTGAATTTTTCCGAATTTGACTCGATCCAAAACGAAATTCAAAAAAATCTGAATCGGTCCGAAATGAACCGAAACTAATTTTTCCGCTGTGCACAGGTCTAGTTAAAATCTTTATTAAATGTGCATATCTTTTTAAAAAATATAATAAGATTAACCCCTTAACCTAAAATGACGTATATATGTCATGCGGTATGAAGCCTATCATATGGCATAACATATACATACGTCACAGCTTCAGGAAGCTACAGCATATCTACACCAGTCTGTCTGCACATGGAAACGGTGCATGATCTAGGCTCTGGTTCCATATGAAGGCAGATGCCAGATCGTTATAGACGGAGACACTGTGTGTGTCACTGTGAGTAACAATCATCTGCTGGTGCCAGCGGGAGATGTGGGAAGGAAAGCGGAAGGCAGGTGGGCAGCCCAGTGGGAAAAGGGGGGAGGGAAGTCCAGGGAGGGGGAGGGAGTGGGAGGGGCACTATACGGCAGAAAAAAAGTAAAGGGAGAGGGAGGGATGGGAATGGAATGGGAGGCAGATTCCCATAAGTAAGGATTGCTGGGAGGGGATCGCTACATTATAGAAAACATTTAAAAAAATATAAAACGGTAATACGAGTGAAATTTAACCTGCGCGCAAATGAACGCGGAAATCTGATATAAAATAATAGCGCTAATCTGGCCCTTAGTTGACAAAATGGCACCTTTTACTTAGCTGCTGTTTTTTTTAATGTTTATGTTCTTCTTACAGAGAACCCAAAAATGTCCCTGTTGCTTCTTCCAACAGCGAAAGTATCACATGAAAGGTATTAAAACTGATTAGGCTGCCCCTGTTTTATTATCCTCTTTATCTCCCTCTGCTCAAGCTTCTATCTCCTTCGTAGACAGGTGAAACATATCCCACTGGGTACCTTGTGAAAAAAAATTCTAACATGTAAATGCACCTATAGGAGATCTGCAATATTTTAAATGCTCGAATTTTTTATTTTGATCTTTATCAAAATCTATTCACCAGGATACTGGACAAGTGAGCAGCATCCACTGCCTACATTTAAGATAGCACAAGCTTGCTCTGTTTTGCCACCTCTTTCAGAACCAGTCATGTAAGAGGGGAGCTTGTAAATCCTAGTACAAACAAAATGAAAGAAATAATAAATATCATCATACCATCAAATTAAATATCTTATTCAAATATATGGTTAAAGCATTCCTTATGTGTCTCCCTATATATATGAAATTGAATCTATAGGAAAATTATATATTTATTGTGGCTATATATTCCTTTAGATTTTATTCTATACTATTTATCTATAGTCTATACAACTATCCATGAACTGCTTGTGTTCATTTTCCTTTGTTTTAATTTCATTATTGTTTTTTTTATACATGTTTTGGGGGATAATGAATCTTTAGACGTGATAGTATTTCATAAACTGAACCTAATAAAACACTATCGGCTAGATTTAGAGTTTTGTCGGTAAGGCCCCACGTAGCTAACGCTGGCTTTTTTCTGTCCGCACCATAAAAATAACTCTGGTATTGAGAGTCCACATAAAGGCTGCGTTAGGCTCCAAAAAAGGAGCGTAGAACATATTTAACGCAGCTTCAACTCTCAATACCAGAGTTGCTTACGGACGCGGCCAGCCTCAAAAACGTGCTCATGCACGATTCCCCCATAGGAAACAATGGGGCTGTTTGAGCTGAAAAAAAACCTAACACCTGCAAAAAAGCCGCGTTCAGCTCCTAACGCAGCCCCATTGTTTGCTATGGGGAAACACTTCCTACGTCTGCACCTAACACCCTAACATGTACCCCGAGTCTAAACACCCCTAACCTTACACTTATTAACCCCTAATCTGCCGCCCCCGCTATCGCTGACCCCTGCATATTATTTTTAACCCCTAATCTGCCTGCTCCGTAAACCGGCGCTACTTACATTATCCTTATGTACCCCTAATCTGCTGCCCCTAAAACCGCCGACCCCTATATTATATTTATTAACCAATAATCTGCCCCCCACAACGTCGCCTCCACCTGCCTACACTTATTAACCCCTAATCTGCCGAGCGGACCGCACCGCTATCATAATAAAGTTATTAACCCCTAATCCGCCTCACTTACCCTATAATAAATAGTATTAACCCCTAATCTGCCCTCCCTAACATCGCCGACACCTAACTTCAATTATTAACCCCTAATCTGCCGACCGGAGCTCACCGCTATTCTAATAAATGTATTAACCCCTAAAGCTAAGTCTAACCCTAACACTAACACCCCCCTAACTTAAATATAATTTAAATCTAACGAAATTAATTAACTCTTATTAAATAAATTATTCCTATTTAAAGCTAAGTACTTACCTGTAAAATAAATCCTAATATAGCTACAATATAAATTATAATTATATTATAGCTATTTTAGGATTAATATTTATTTTACAGGTAACTTTGTATTTATTTTAACCAGGTACAATAGCTATTAAATAGTTAAGAACTAGTTAATAGCTAAAATAGTTAAAATAATTACAAAATTACCTGTAAAATAAATCCTAACCTAAGTTACAATTAAACCGAACACTATACTATCATTAAATTAAATAAAATACCTACAATTACCTACAATTAAACCTAACACTACACTATCAATACATTAATTAAATACAATACCTACAAATAACTACAATGAAATAAACTAACTAAAGTACAAAAAATTAAAAAGAACTAAGTTACAAAAAATAAAAAAATATTTACAAACATAAGAAAAATATTACAACAATTTTAAACTAATTACACCTACTCTAAGCCCCCTAATAAAATAACAAAGACCCCCAAAATAAAAAATGCCCTACCCTATTCTAAATTACTAAAGTTCAAAGCTCTTTTACCTTACCAGCCCTGAACAGGGCCCTTTGCGGGGCATGCCCCAAGAAGTTCAGCCCCCAAGAAATTAAGGTAGGAATATTCTGATTGGCTGATGGAATCAGCCAATCAGAATCAAGATCAATCCGATTGGCTGATCCAATCAGCCAATCAGATTATGCTCGCATTCTATTGGCTGATCGGAACAGCCAATAGAATGCAAGCTCAATCTGATTGGCTGATTGGATCAGCCAATCGGATTGAACTTGATTCTGATTGGCTGATTCCATCAGCCAATCAGAATTTTCCTTCCTTAATTCCGATTGGCTGATAGAATCCTATCAGCCAATCGGAATTCGAGGGACGCCATCTTGGATGACGTCCGTTAAAGGAACCGTCATTCTTCAGTTGGACGTCGCCGGATGAAGATGGGTCCGCGGTGGAGGTCTTCAGGATGGAGCCGGTCCTCATCGGATGAAGATAGAAGATGCCGCTTGGAAGATGATGGTTGCCGGTCCGGATCGACTCTTCTTCCCGGATAGGATGAAGACTTTGGAGCCTCTTCTGGACCTCTTCAGCCACCGGATGATGGATCGCCAGCCCCCGCTTGGGTTGGATAAAGATTTTGGAGCCAGGACCGATCGGTGATACCCGGTGAGGGGAAGACAAGGTAGGATGATCTTCAGGGGCTTAGTGTTAGGTTTATTTAAGGGGGGTTTGGGTTAGATTAGGGGTATGTGGGTGGTGGGTTGTAATGTTGGGGGGGTATTGTATGTTTTTTTTTACAGGCAAAAGAGCTGAACTTCTTGGGGCATGCCCCGCAAAGGGCCCTGTTCAGGGCTGGTAAGGTAAAAGAGCTTTGAACTTTAGTAATTTAGAATAGGGTAGGGCATTTTTTTATTTTGGGGGGCTTTGTTATTTTATTAGGGGGCTTAGAGTAGGTGTAATTAGTTTAAAATTGTTGTAATATATTTCTAATGTTTGTAAATATTTTTTTATTTTTTGTAACTTAGTTCTTTTTTATTTTTTGTACTTTAGTTAGTTTATTTCATTGTAGTTATTTGTAGGTATTTTATTTAATTAATTTAATGATAGTATAGTGTTAGGTTTAATTGTAACTTAGGTTAGGATTTATTTTACAGGTAATTTTGTAATTATTTTAACTATTTTAGCTATTAAATAGTTCTTAACTATTTAATAGCTATTGTACCTGGTTAAAATAAATACAAAGTTACCTGTAAAATAAATATTAATCCTAAAATAGCTATAATATAATTATAATTTATATTGTAGCTATATTAGGATTTATTTTACAGGTAAGTACTTAGCTTTAAATAGGAATAATTTATTTAATAAGAGTTAATTAATTTCGTTAGATTTAAATTATATTTAAGTTAGGGGGGTGTTAGTGTTAGGGTTAGACTTAGCTTTAGGGGTTAATACATTTATTAGAATAGCGGTGAGCTCCGGTCGGCAGATTAGGGGTTAATAATTGAAGTTAGGTGTCAGCGATGTTAGGGAGGGCAGATTAGGGGTTAATACTATTTATTATAGGGTAAGTGAGGCGGATTAGGGGTTAATAACTTTATTATAGTAGCGGTGCGGTCCGCTCGGCAGATTAGGGGTTAATAAGTGTAGGCAGGTGGAGGCGACGTTGAGGGGGGCAGATTAGGGGTTAATAAATATAATATAGGGGTCGGCGGTGTTAGGGGCAGCAGATTAGGGGTACATAAGGATAACTTAAGTAGCGGCGCTTTGCGGTCGGCAGATTAGGGGTTAATTATTGTAGGTAGCTGGCTGCGACGTTGTGGGGGGCAGGTTAGGGGTTAATAAATATAATATAGGGGTCGGCAGTGTTAGGGGCAGCAGATTAGGGGTACATAAGGATAACGTAGGTGGCGGTCGGCAGATTAGGGGTTAAAAAAATGTAATCGAGTGGCGGCGATGTGGGGGGCCTCGGTTTAGGGGTACATAGGTAGTTTATGGGTGTTAGTGTACTTTAGAGCACAGTAGTTAAGAGCTTTATGAACCGGCATTAGCCCAGAAAGCTCTTAACTACTGACTTTTTCTGCGGCTGGAGTTTTGTCGTTAGAATTCTAACGCTCACTTCAGACACGACTCTAAATACCGGAGTTAGAAAAATCCCATTGAAAAGATAGGATACGCAATTGACGTAAGGGGATCTGCGGTATGGAAAAGTCGCGGCTGAAAAGTGAGCGTTAGACCCTTTTTTGAGTGACTCCAAATATCGGAGGTAGCCTAAAACCAGCGTTAGGAGCCTCTAACGCTGGTTTTCACGGCTACCGCCAAACTCTAAATCTAGGCCTATGTATTTTTAAGAGACATTAGAATTATTTCAATTGTCTTCAGTCTCTTTTAAGTTTCTTTCCTACATCACGTTATATAGTGGGGCTGCTATAGCACTGTGGTTAGGTTCATTACCCCTGAATACATAGGTTGCTGGTTCGAACCTGGTCTATAGGATTAAATATATCCTCAAATGTATATATTAGTAGATACATTTTATATATAATGGTTTATTGCAAACTGTGTATATTACTCTTTAAAAGGAGACCTTTATGTATATATATGAAAAATGACCAGTGTATGAAATTTCTTTCTGTCTTTTCTGTCTGCACAATATGCACTTGTAACAGATAACCAAGGATTGTTATATACAGCAGTTAAAACTAATGCTTTCTGACATACCCCTAACATTGTAGTTCTTTGCTTGTTAGTATACAGCTGAATTAGTTTAATTAATTAATTAAGTAATTGATTTCACATGTATATAAAGACTTATGAATGTTTATCTGCTACAGTCTATGATTACGGCAACAGCTAGCCGAAACGCGTAAGACTGATCTATACATTCTTCTTTTAAGTCTTTTATATATCTTTTTCACTGTTTTTTAAATTTTGATTCAATAAAGCCTGTTATTTTATTTACCTCTTGGGACTACTGCCATTACATTTTTTCTCATTTCATTACCAAGGGCTGTGAGGAGCACGGTGCTATTTGTCCCAGAGGTAATTTGTAGAGCCCTATACTGTGCCTTGGAGCCGCTTGCTGTGGAGGATTGTCCAAAGAAAATATCGGAGAAGCTGACGTTATGTCCGGTGGAAGTCCCGTACCCGCACTGTAGTTGAACCGAAGGAGAAGCGAGTTTGACGGTTGCGCCTGATAGCGTGGCCGTCCCTCTATCTGGATTCAGGTTTTTTTGCCTACCTGGGAGGACACGGGAACCTCTAGCCTGCACCGACAGGAGTACCAGGAGAAGGGCCAACACTACCTCGCGTAAGTACGGGTGAAGCCCGAGACGTGACAGCTCAATTTATATCGCTCTATGATTGTTGGTGACCGCCGTGTCAAGTACATTAAGTGATTGTTGATATTCCTTGTTATCCCTACTTCTCATTGACTTTATGAGGCTCTTACATTTATGTTCTATACACACAGCGTGATACCGTCTATTTACTAAACAAAATGATTCTCACACGGGAACACACTGCAGCTTAAAGTCAACTAATAGCCTGAAAAACAGGGTAGTATCAAAATACTAATTTAATAACATAGAGCACATAAATTGATAAAAGAAATGTGATACATTCAATATACAATCTTGTAATAGCAACAGTCCAGAGGCTTTCCGTATAAAAAATTGAGACGACAAACAGAAGATTTTTGCTGTAATGAGACAAAATATCCCAATCACCAAGGAGAAGGATCCAGCAATAAAAGGTGCAATAATTTACTTACACCGGCAATAGCTGGTATGGTCCTATCGTCTGTGTCATCTCTCCAGAAGATAAACTTTTAAATGTCCAGCGTATCTGAGTTCGGATTTTTCTGCCATCTTGTAAATTCCTCTGAATGTTTCAAACTATGGCCTAGATTTGGAGTTTGGCGTTAGCCGTGAAAACCAGCGTTAGAGGCTCCTAACGCTGGTTTTAGGCTAACTCCGGTATTTGGAGTCACTCAAAATAGGGTCTAACGCTCACTTTTCAGCCGCGACTTTTCCATACCGCAGATCCCCTTACGTCATTTGCGTACCCTATCTTTTCAATGGGATCTTCCTAACTCCGGTATTTAGAGTCGTGTCTGAAGTGAGCGTTAGACATCTAACGACAAAACTCCAGCCGCAGGAAAAAAGTCAGTAGTTAAGAGCTTTCTGGGCTAACGCCGGTTCATAAAGCTCTTGACTACTGTACTCTAAAGTACACTAACACCCATAAACTACCTATGTACCCCTAAACTGAGGCCCCCCCACATCGCCGCCACTCGAATAAAAATTTTTAACCCCTAATCTGCCGACCGCCACCTACGTTATACTTATGTACCCCTAATCTGCTGCCCCTAACACCGCCGACCCCTGTATTATATTTATTAACCCCTAATCTGCCCCCCACAACGTCGCCGCCAGCTACCTACAATAATTAACCCCTAATCTGCCGACCGCAAAGCGCCGCCACCTACATTATAGCTATGTACCCCTAATCTGCTGCCCCTAACACCGCCGACCCCTATATTATATTTATTAACCCCTAATCTGCCCCCCACAACGTCGCCTCCACCTGCCTACACTTATTAACCCCTAATCTGCCGAGCGGACCGCACCGCTACTATTATCAAGTTATTAACCCCTAATCCGCCTCACTAACCCTATAATAAATAGTATTAACCCCTAATCTGCCCTCCCTAACATCGCCAACACCTAACTTCAATTATTAACCCCTAATCTGCCGACCGGAGCTCACCGCTATTCTAATAAATGTATTAACCCCTAAAGCTAAGTCTAACCCTAACACTAACACCCCCCTAAATTAAATATAATTTTAATCTAACGAAATTAATTTACTCTTATTAAATAAATTATTCCTATATATATATATATATATATATATATATATATATATATATATATATATATATATATATATATATATATATATATATATATATATATATATATATATAACGAATAATTACATTGTAGCTATTTTAGGATTAATATTTATTTTACAGGCAACTTTGTAATTATTTTAACCAGGTACAATAGCTATTTAATAGTTAAGAATTATTTAATAGCTAAAATAGTTAAAATAATTACAAATTTACCTGTAAAATAAATCCTAACCTAAGTTACAATTAAACCTAACACTACACTATCAATAAATTAATAAAATAAAATACCTATAATTATCTACAATTAAACCTACCACTACACTATCAATAAATTAATTAAATAAAATACCTACAATTATCTACAATTAAACCTAACACTACACTATCAATAAATAAATTAAATACAATACCTACAAATAACTACAATGAAATAAACTATCTAATGTACAAAAAATAAAAAAGAACTAAGTTACAAAAAATAAAAAAATATTTACAAACATAAGAAAAATATTACAACAATTTTAAACTAATTACACCTACTCTAAGCCCCCTAATAAAATAACAAAGACCCCCAAAATAACAAAATGCCCTACCCTATTCTAAATTACTACATTTCAAAGCTCTTTTACCTTACCAGCCCTGAACAGGGCCCTTTGCGGGGCATGCCCCAAGAAATTCAGCTCTTTTGCCTGTAAAAAAAAACATACAATACCCCCCCCCAACATTACAACCCACCACCCACATACCCCTAATCTAACCCAAACCCCCCTTAAATAAACCTAACACTAAGCCCCTGAAGATCTTCCTACCTTGTCTTCACCCTACCAGGTTCACCGATCCATCTTGAAGAGCTCCTCCGATGTCCTGATCCAAGCCCAAGCGGGGGACTGAAGAGGTCCATGATCCGGCTGAAGTCTTCATCCAAGTGGGAGCTGAAGAGGTCCATGATCTGGCTGAAGTCTTCATCCAAGCGGGAGCTGAAGAGGTCCATGATCCAGATGAAGTCTTCTATCAACGGCATCTTCAATCTTCTTTCTTCTGGATCCATCTTGCAGACCTCCGACGCGGAACATCCTCTTCTCCCGACGCCTACTAGCCGAATGACGGTTCCTTTAAGGGACGTCATCCAAGATGGCGTCCCTCGAATTCCGATTGGCTGATAGGATTCTATCAGCCAATCGGAATTAAGGTAGGAATATTCTGATTGGCTGATGGAATCAGCCAATCAGAATCAAGATCAATCCGATTGGCTGATCCAATCAGCCAATCAGATTGAGCTCGCATTCTATTGGCTGATCGGAACAGCCAATAGAATGCAAGCTCAATCTGATTGGCTGATCGAATCAGCCAATCGGATTGAACTTGATTCTGATTGGCTGATTCCATCAGCCAATCAGAATATTCCTACCTTAATTCCGATTGGCTGATAGAATCCTATCAGCCAATCGGAATTCGAGGGACGCCATCTTGGATGACGTCCCTTAAAGGAACCGTCATTCGGCTAGTAGGCGTCGGGAGAAGAGGATGTTCCGCGTCGGAGGTCTGCAAGATGGATCCGGAAGAAAGAAGATTGAAGATGCCGTTGATAGAAGACTTCATCCGGATCATGGACCTCTTCAGCTCCCGCTTGGATGAAGACTTCAGCCGGATCATGGACCTCTTCAGCCCCCCGCTTGGGCTTGGATCAGGACATCGGAGGAGCTCTTCAGGACGGATCGGTGAACCTAGTAGGGTAAAGACAAGGTAGGAAGATCTTCAGGGGCTTAGTGTTAGGTTTATTTAAGGGGGGTTTGGGTTAGATTAGGGGTATGTGGGTGGTGGGTTGCAATGTTGGGGGGGTATTGTATGTTTTTTTTTACAGGCAAAAGAGCTGAATTTCTTGGGGCATGCCCCGCAAAGGGCCCTGTTCAGGGCTGGTAAGGTAAAAGGGGCTTAGAGTAGGTGTAATTAGTTTAAAATTGTTGTAATATTTTTCTTATGTTTGTAAATATTTTTTTATTTTTTGTAACTTAGTTCTTTTTTATTTTTTGTACTTTAGTTAGTTTATTTCATTGTAGTTATTTGTAGGAATTATATTTAATTAATTTATTGATAGTGTAGTGTTAGGTTTAATTGTAGGTAATTGTAGGTATTTTATTTAATTAATTTAATGATAGTATAGTGTTAGGTTTAATTGTAACTTAGGTTAGGATTTATTTTACAGGTAATTTTGTAATTATTTTAACTAGGTAACTATTAAATAGTTCTTAACTATTTAATAGCTATTGTACCTGGTTAAAATAATTACAAAGTTGCCTGTAAAATAAATATTAATCCTAAACTAGCTACAATGTAATTATAATTTATATTGTAGCTATATTAGGATTTATTTTACAGGTAAGTATTTAGCTTTAAATAGGAATAATTTATTTAATAAGAGTTCATTAATTTTGTTAGATTAAAATTATATTTAATTTAGGGGGGTGTTAGTGTTAGGGTTAGACTTAGCTTTAGGGGTTAATACATTTATTTTAGTAGCGGTAAGCTCCGGTCGGCAGATTAGGGGTTAATGTTTGAAGTTAGGTGTCGGCGATGTTAGGGAGGGCAGATTAGGGGTTAATACTATTTATTATAGGGTTAGTGATGCGGATTAGGGGTTAATAACTTTATTATAGTAGCGCTCAGGTCCGCTCGGCAGATTAGGGGTTAATAAGTGTAGGCAGGTGGAGGCGACGTTGAGGGGGGCAGATTAGGGGTTAATAAATATAATATAGGGGTCAGCGGTGTTAGGGGCATCAGATTAGGGGTACATAAGGATAATGTAAGTAGCGGCGGTTTACGGAGCGGCAGATTAGGGGTTAAAAATAATATGCAGGGGTCAGCGATAGCGGGGGCGGCAGATTAGGGGTTAATAAGTGTAAGGTTAGGGGTGTTTAGACTCGGGGTACATGTTAGGGTGTTAGGTGCAGACGTAGGAAGTGTTTCCGCATAGCAAACAATGGGGCTGCGTTAGGAGCTGAACGCGGCTTTTTTGCAGGTGTTAGGTTTTTTTTCAGCTCAAACAGCCCCATTGTTTCCTATGGGGGAATCGTGCACGAGCACGTTTTTGAGGCTGGCCGCTTGCGTAAGCAACTCTGGTATCGAAAGTTGAAGCTGCGTTAAAAATGCTCTACGCTCCTTTTTTGGAGCCTAACGCAGCCTTTTTGTGGACTCTCAATACCAGAGTTATTTTTATGGTGCGGCCAGAAAAAAGCCGGCGTTAGCTACGCGGGTCGTTACCGACAAAACTCTAAATCTAGGCCTATGGAAGCCGGTACAGGACCATGTAAATCCTACCAGATAAATAAGTCCAGGTAGATTTAACTCTGGCACCTCTGAAGTGTTGGAGATGTTATATGGCAGCGGTTTTGAGCTAACAGAACACATTCAGCTAGATTACAAGTGTTGAGGTACAGCTTTTAACGCTGAAAAATGGCAATTCTAGCGTAATGGCCAGGAACACATATTACGTGTCATGTCGTTATAGCTACCGTTATAGCTACCGCAAGCATTTTAGCCTGTAACACAACATCCATTCCGCACTCCAAAAATTACGTTTTTGTGTGGGATTTTCATAGTGCGGTATTACAGGTTGTGCGGTCCAGCTAAAATGTTTGCGTTACAGCCTATACCGACACAATCCATACCGCCATCTGAGAGCAGTAGTTATGGATTTTGCAAAACAAAAATGTTTCACAAAACTCATAACTAAACTGTTACAAAGTACACTAACCCCCATAAACTACCTATTAACCCCTAAATCGCTGACCTCCCACATTGCAAACACTATATTAAACTTATTAACCCCTAATCTGCCGCTCACCCACATCGCGACTATTAAATACATTTATTAACCCCTAATCTGCCGCCCACCCACATCGACAAACACCATTTAAATATATTAACCCCTAATCCACTGCTCCCCGACATCGCAGACACTATAATAAACCTATTAACCCCTAAACCTCCGCCTCCCCACATCGCCACTGCTAAATAAACCTATTAACCCCTAAACTGCCAGCCCCCCCACATCACAAAACACTTAATTAAACTATTAACCCCTAAACCTAATACCCCCCTAACAAACTTAAAACATTAAACTATAAATTAACCTAACATTACTATTCTTTTAAAATAAAAAAAATACTACCAATAAAAAAATCTAAATGGCAAATTTAAAAACCTAACACTACAAATTATTTTTAAAAAAATCTAAAATTTTTAGATTGCCCTACAAAAGGCCCTTTTAAGGGCTATTGGTAGTTTATTGTAGGCTAGGGGGTGTTTTTATTTTGGGGGGCTTTTTTATTTTAATAGGGCTATTAGATTAGGTGTAATTGTTTTTATTTTTAATAAATTTGTTTATTATTTTTTGTAAGCTTAGTGTTTTTTATTTTTCGTAATTTAGTGTTTATTATTGTTTGTAATTTTAGATTTTTTTATTTTTTTCGCAGTGTTAGGTTTTTTTTTATTTTGTAATTTAGATTTTTTTATTGGTAGTATTTTTTTATTTTATTATAATAGTAATGTTAGGTTAATTTATAGTTTAATGTTAGGTTTATTTTTATTTCACAGGTAAGTTTTTATTTATTTTAAGAGAGTTATATTGTACTTTTAATTTTATGTTAGGGGGGTGTTAGGTTTAGGTGTTATTAGTTTAATTTAGTGTTTTGTGATGTGGAGGAGCTGCCAGTTTAGGGGTTAATAGGTTTATTTAGTAGCGGCAATGTGGGAGGCCGGAGGTTTGGGGGTTAATCAGTGTATTTAGTGCCGGCGATGTTGGGGAGTGATGGAATAGGGGTTAATATAACTTTATTATAGTGTCTGCGATTTCGGGAGCGGCGGATTAGGGGTTAATAACTTTTATTAGTGTCGGCGATGTTGGAGGCGATGGATTAGGGGTGTTTAGACTAGAGGTTAATGTTAGAGTGTTAGGTTTAAACGTAACTTTTTTCCCCCCATGGACAACAATGGGGTTGTGATACAGAGATTTTTCATTCCGAACTTCAGGTGTTAGTTTTTTTCTAACATTCTCTCCCTATTGATGTCTATGGGGGAAAGCATGCACGAACACGTCAAATCAGCCGTTGGCTTTTGTGTAGTATGGAGCTTAATGCCATCATATCGCACGCACAAGGAGGCTTTTCAGTAACTCGTAATGGCAGCGCTATGGAGAGTGAAATAACTTTTTTGGCGTTAGTTTCGCACCCTGTTTAACGTAAAACTCATAATCTAGGTTATTGTTAGTTAAATGCTTCACTTGTGCACAAACTAAAACACAGCTTTCTCTTTTAATGTTTTTGGAAATCAAATATGAACTAAGGTGTACTGTAAAGAACTGAACTAACAAGTCCACTGCTTGAGCAATAATCAACTTGAATATTAGTGCAGGCTCTTTAATAGAAATCTGTTATCTATTGGGAATTAAACACCTGAGTGATACAACATAAATAGTGAAATGAACACTATATTACTGCACTCACAATAAATCTTAGTCCATGGACTTTTAATACCATACAACAAATGCAAGCAGTATGGATTAAGCTTCAGCAATGTTTACACTCCATGCTGCTTGCATTTTTGTGTTCAATGTGTAATCTGGTCTGAAAAGATATAATGGCATTTAAAATTATCCCTTTGTAAGCATGATGTGCAGGGCTTTACAGACAAACAGCACTCCAAAAATAAACCACGTAAAAACCCTTACAGTTATGTTTAGCCTATCTAGTTTGATTGTGTCCAGTCATTGCTAGCTATAAGTGAGTTTGTGAACTGTTGTAAGCAATCACAGCATAGTCTGTATATTGGACTGGAAAATTATAGCATACTTAAAGAGACAGTCTAGTTAAAATTAAACTTGCATTATTCAGATAGGGCATGCCAGTTTAAGCAATTTACTTTTATCATTGTTTTCTCTTGGTATCTTTTGTTGAAAGCTAAACCTAGGTAGGCTCATATGCTAATTTCTAAGCCTCTTATCTCAGTGCATTTTTACAGTTTTTCCGAGCTAGACAGTGTTAGTTCATGTGTGCCATATAGATAACATTTTGGTCACTCCCATGGAGTTATTTATAAGTTAAAGGAGCAGTATATTAATATAATTGTGTTGGTTATGCAAAACTGGGGAACGGGTAATTGAGCTCCAAACTCTCAGGTAAGAAACAAGCACATGATGGTATTTTACATGAAATGCAAGCAAAAATCAGGAATCATCATTGCAGTGGTGTTATATTTTTTTTATATATTTATTCTTTTTTATCATTATTATATTGGTCTGTTGATACAATGAAACAACATAGCTGTTACAATACAATTATTTTCAAGATAGTACAAGCCATCACATTGTAACATGGTAAATCACAACCAACTGCAAAGTCTTTTCAATCTGAATGTCCATAGTGTTCCTTCTTGATAACAGTGGACTCGCAGTGGTTAAGAAAAAAGAAAAAAGTTCAAATAGTCTGTGATAAACAGTATCACAGAAATAACAAATAAACGTATAAGAGTAACTACAACTATGCCGAATCTCACAAAGCAAGAAAATCCCCAGCTCCTCCCATACCTCTCAAACCCTTCCTTTTATATATATATATATATATGTAAAATAATTAGTGTGTTGGTCTAGGGATTAGGCATGGGAAAGAAGAGAATGAAAATGAAAGTAAGAATGATGGGTGGAGGCAAGATCACCACTTGTGAGTTCCTCAGTAAGCTCACAAACAGGTAACGACTCCTCAAGTCACCACCACAGCGTCCTGTGTGTAGCTCCTTATGTCAATTTGTCGATCATGTTGAATATCCTCCCAAATAAATTTTAGGTCATGGAAAAATTCCAGTTTATTAGCTTTAAAGTAACCATATTCTTCTAACCTCAATGTATCCGTCATGTGGGTGGTCCAGCTAATCACCGTTGGGCAGGACTGTGACTTCTAAAGTTTAGCTATTAAGGATCTAGCAGAATTCAAAGTCAATTGGATTAGTCGCAGTCGCAATCTACATTTACATGCGGGTAATAGGTTAAGTAGTGCTGTCATTGGGTCAAGTTGTTATTGTTCCCTCTGTCACAATATGAGTTTTATAATATTTTGGATGTTCTCCCAAAAGGGTTTCAGCTTTGGACATTCCCACCAAATGTGTATCAACGTCCCCCTTCTCCAACATCCCCTCCAACACAAGTCTGAGGAAGCCGGAAAAAATGCTCTTCAGTCTCACTGGTGTCAAATACCATCTGGTCAATAGTTTGTAATTTGTCTCTAAGAATCTTGTGGAAGAGGAAGACTTCCTTGTATTATTAAAGATGTGCTTCCAGTCAGTGTCAGTAAGCATTTTAATTAAGTCTCTGTGCCACCGTTCAGTATAATCTGGATGACTCGGGTTCTGGGCTTTAGCTAGAAGTTTTCTAGCCCAAGATAGTGTGTGTTGTGCTGGAAGATTCCCTGAGCATACTTGTTCAAATGGGGTTAGGTTTCTTGTGAGAGACTGCTTAAATGGATGAGTGTGTATCTGGTTGTATTTTATCCATTTTGCAAAAGCTCCCCCCACTACTTCTGTTAATTCTGATCTGTTTCTGAATTAACCGTCTCTGGTCAATTTATAAAATGGTACTGTGCATCCCATCTCCCAATTAGTCAGATTATGTAGGTCAAACTTTATACCTCCTAGTAATTCGGCATTCGGGGAGATGGGGGACATGAGGGATCTCAGTGTTGAGATTCCTGGGTATTTTTTAGTAAGAGAGTACCATAGCTCAAATACATGGTGTAAAAGAGGGTATGCTTTTAGCCAGGGGGGGGGGCGGTTTTGGCCCGCTATCCAGCATAAGGTGCCTGGGGATGGGGAATGCAGAATATGTGAGTCCATTGGGATCCAAGCGTTAGAATCACTATTTCTGTGCCATTTTAATATATGAATATGGCTTGGTAATATGCTTCTAGGTTATGCAGTCCCAGGCCTCCATCTCTAACTGGTCGAAACATAGTTGATTTTTTAACTCTGTGCTTTGTGTTTACCCATACAAAGGAGTTTAAAATGTGCTGCGATTATATGAGAAAGCTCTGTGGTAAAGTGATTGGGACAGCCTGAATAGCATATAATAATCTAGGGAGAATGTTCATTTTTAAAATTTGGAGCCTACCCCACCATGAAAAGGGACGGTCTTTCCAGGCCTTTAAATCAATCGTTACTGTGTTAAGGAGACAAGTGAAGTTAAGATCTAGAATAGATTTCGTGTTTGGAGTAAGTTGTATCCCTAAATATTTTATCGCTTTTGGCTGTTGTTTGAGGGGGCAGGTTTGTAGAAGCAATTGGAATTCTGATGCTGGTAGGGAGATGTTCAGGATTTCAGATTTCTGTTCATTAGTTCTAAAACTGGAGAATTCTCCAAACTGTTTGAGTACTTGTAGGACTATCTGTGCTGAGGATTGGGGGGAGGAAAGAGTAAAAAGAATATCATCAGCATATAGTGAGAGTTTATACTCTAGTGGGCCAATTTTAATCCCTGATATTGGTGGGTTTAATCTTATTCGTTGAGCTAAGACTTCCATACTAATAATGAATAATATGGGTGAAAGCGGGCAGCCCTGCCTAGTTCTATTATATATTGTGAAAGGATCTGAGACCATGTTGTTGACTCTGATTTTTGCTGTGGGTGCTTTATAAAGACTTTGGATTCTGCAAAGCATTCCCTCTCCAAACCCCACCTCCCTCAGAGTGACGAATAAGAATTCCCAATTTAGGCGATCAAACGCTTTCTCCGCGTCTGTGGATATAACTACCATGTCCGTGTTTGTGTGTTTAGCGTGTTCTATTAATTGAAGGGTCCTAATGGTGTTATCTCTTGCCTCACCACCAGGCACAAATCCTGCCTGGTCTGAATGAATAATTTGGGGTAGAATTTTATTTAATCTATTGGCTAATATTTTAGTGTAAATTTTCAGGTCCGTATTTAGTAATGATATGGATCTGTAATTGCAAACTAGCTTAGAGGATTTACCAGGTTTAGGGATCACTGAAATTTGGGCTTCAAAGTATTCTGGTGGGAGGTGGCCTGTTCTATTAATATTTGAGTAAAGGTGAGGCGCTAATATATCTCTATATGTTTCGTAATATTTGTTCGAGAACCCATCAGGGCCTGGGCTCTTATTCAAGGGAAGGTCATTTATAGCTTTTATAATTTCCTCTAGTATGATTGGTTCATCTAATTTTTCTTTATCAGTCTCCTGGATTTTGTTCATGTCTGCGCTCTGGAGATACAAAGTCAACCAATCTGTGTAGTTTGTAGTATCACGATTAGGGAGATTATAGAGTTTCCCATAATAGTCTCTGAAGGATTTAGCTATCAGATTCGAATCTACCACCTCCCTTCCATTTTCCTCTAGTAAAGATTTGCATTTTAGCGCTCTAGCAAGTAATGTTCCTGCTTTGTTACCCCCGTGGAAATATATATTTTTAAGATAAAGGGCTTTTCCGCACGCTTCTTTATGTATGTAGTTTTGGAGGTGGAGTCTGGATGTGGTTAATGCATGCAATAAATCCTGCTACTGAGGGTGGCGTTTGTGTGCATTCTCATCATTTTGTAATTTCTGTAGTAGAGTTCTATAATTTGTTAGTAGCTTTCTGTTTCAACAGTATGCCTCTGAGGACTGCCTTGTGGGCCAGCCAAGTCACTGGGGCGCTAGTCTGGATAGTAACATATAACCTGAAATATTCCAATATAGATTCTTTAGTTGTTGTCAACACCATAGGGTCATGTAGCATAGCTTCGTCTAGTCTCCAGAGAAATTGGTGGGTTGCAATTGATGGCCAGGTCATTGAAATCGAAATTGATGAATGATCAGACCAGGCTATTGGTAAAATGGTGGCCTCTGATAGAAGGGGTAGGTTACTGTGGTTTATAAACCAGTAATCTATACGTGAATAAGACTTAGCTGGGTTAGAATAAAATGTATAATTGCGTGCATTAGGGTGAAGTGAGCGCCAAGTGTCCATAAGGGTGAGGATTTGTAGCGTGTTAATAATTAAGTTTCTAGTTTTGGGTGTTGTTGTGCTGCGACCATGGGAACAATCTAAGGATGGAAATAATGCTACATTAAGGTATCCTCCTAGTATGAGTGCACCTTTCTGTATTTTCAGTAGTTTATGACTAATTGTTTTTAGAAAATGGGCTTGGCCTACATTAGGAGCGTACATATTAGCCAAAGTGGCCGGTCTGTTGAACAGTCAACCCACTAAGATGATGTAGTATCCTTCCCTGTCTACATACCTTTCCAATAACTGAAAATGTGTGTTTCTATGGAATAAAATTCCCACCCCATTCTTTTTTTTGTGTTAGAGTGGAGGAACGACGTGGGAAATTCCCTTGAATGGAACGAAGGCTCTTTGTTAATTACAAAGTGCGTCTCTTGGACAAAAACAATGTTTGCTTTTTCTCTTTTACCCCAATTAGGCGCAATAGATCTCTTAGTTGGGGAGTTTAGTCCCTTACAATTTTGGGAAATTAATTTAATTTCTTTGGTGGTGTGCCTGTGTGTGTATTGTGTGGCATGCTTATTAACCTTACCGTATTGGAGTCGCACATCCGCAAAGGTACTATGGTCATCAGTCATGGTCCCCAAAGAAGTATTATGCGTGAGCTTTGTGTGATATTTTTTCTCACATCCGCCCAGGATAATAAGTGGAGTAAAAGTAGCAAACCTGAGGAGGTACAAAATACCTGCACCCATTCCTAAGACTTGGATCAAAAATACGTAATTGTTAATAATTCGGCATTGACAACAAAACCTATAAACAAACAATGAAACAAAATACATTTTAACATAAAAATTCCCTGTAACAAACTCCCAATAGGAGATGGGATTCATTGGGGAATTAAGTCAACCTATAAGGGTTGAAAGGCACCTAAAGAGGAGGAAAAGGAGTTTAATGGATAGAGAGGAATGTTTTTTTGTTTTTTTTCCCTTTCTACTCCCTCTATTACTAGAGGGGGGGATTTTACCTGGAAACAGACTGTGAGCTCTCATTATGCATTTGCTTGTGAGTATCAGTAGAAAAGGAAGCCAAGCAAAATATTCCCAATAAAAGGACATTGAAATGAAGCAGCCTTAATTAATGCTCTGTTGCAATCTGGATCTGTTAATAATTGAGTGTCCAAATATGTCCTGCAAATCCTCTTCAGCTGGGGTTCAAATCTGCTGTCTTTTTCCTCTGACCTGTGGAAGCATCCCTGGGCCTTTTTCTTGTTGCTTGTATCCAGCAGGAGCATTGGGGCTTTGACTGTGATGTATTTCCCTGTGTCGCTGAGGTATCAGAGGGTTCCAGGGAGAGCAAGGATGACTTAAGAATATCCAGTGTTTGGCAAAAATACTCTAGATCTTCTATGGATTGATATGTTGCTACTTTATTGTTTTTCATTACCTTCACGCTGAAGGGGAAACCCAATCTGTAATTCAGCCCTTGGTCCAATAGGTGTTGTGTGAGGAATCTTACCTCCTTGCGATTTTGTAGTGTGATAGGGCTAAGATCTGCGAAAAATTGGAGATTAACCTCGTCCATTATGAAAGTTTGTTGTTTTCTAGAGGCATTCATTATTAATTCTTTATATGTATATCTATGAAATCTCATGATGACATCTCTTGAAGGCTCATTATCTCGTGGCATAGTTCTCAGTGCTCTGTTTGCTCTGTCCATCGCCAATTCTGGCCGCTGGTGATCCTTCAGTAGCTGTTTGAATATATTCTGTAGATATGAGGGGAGGTTTTCATTAGTAACCTTTTATGGGATACCTCTAATGCGTAGATTTTGCCTCCTACCTCTGTTGTCCAGATCTTCAAGCTTCGAGTGTAAAAACTTTATCTGAGATTCCTGTGTTTCTATCTTACTGGTGAGAAGGTCCAGGTTAGATGTAGTCTCTTCTTCCTGTTCCTCTAGGTAGGCCACTCTACCTCCCAGGTCGGCAACATCTGTTTTAATCTCCGAAATACCATCTTTCAACATTTTACTGACTTTTTGAAAAAAGGAAGAGAGAGGTCTGCTTTAGTCGGCAGGTCCTTGAGATCCGCTCTGGTTATAGGGGCCTCCCCATCAGGCTGCAATATCTCCGAGTGATCCTCTTGTGGTTGCTGTGAGGCATCATCATCTTCTAAGGAGGGTGACTGCATTGTCTTAAAAAAAAAGTATTCATCTTTGAGTTAGGGGTGTTGGTTATTTTTGCACCCTTCTCAGTTTTAGAAACCCTCCTGGCTGCCATGTTATGTATAGTGTTTAAGAGGCCCCTGTTGATCTTGCACTTAATACTTTATGTAACAAGAGGGTCCTGTGTTAATGTGCTGATTTTTTGCAGTGTCTGTAATTGTAACCAACACTGTAGGCTTGATCTGAAGTTAATTGCCTTAAATTGTCACTATATAGTACTACAGTCCTTTTATACCTTCGGGCTTATTATTGATAGGTGTCCGGTCTGAGGTTATTCAGAAATCATATAAACTAGGCCTTGTTCAGGAGTTGGTGTTTGTGCTGTGTGTAATTGTAGCCAACACTGCAAGCTTCCTCTGTAGTTATCTGCCTTTAAATTGTCACTATATGGTAGTACAGTCTTTTTGGGCCTATTATTGATAGGTGTACGGTCTGAGGTTATTCAGAAATCATATAATCTAGGCCTTGATCAGAAGTTGGTACTTGTGCTGTGTATAAAAGTTGTGTCAGACCTTATGCTTGTAGGGGTTTTCTATAGTCAAATAGCAGAGGCACTCTGCCTGAGCGCTTTACCTATTATTAGTGATCCTCTATTAACCCTGCGGCTCTCTGTGTGTCTGCTTGAGATCTGCTTCCTTCCCACTATGATCGTGCTTAGTTGCAAAGGCCTGTGTTGCTTGTAAGGCCTCACACGACCTTCTAATGCAAAAATGGGGTTTCACGGTCAATATAGCAGGGGCACGATTTTAACATTTGCTCCGGTTCATCACTTTTATATTTCTGTTTCCTTCTTCCCAGGTCTGCCTGCTGATTGCCCCTGAGATATTATTTGCAGCTCTAGTGTTTGTTTTGGGCCACTGTTAACCCACTGGAAGCTCTTGTGTGTATAATGAGGTATGGGGTTTCCAGGCATAGCTGCAGGGGTGCATTTATATTAGAAGCTTAAATTTGTTTAAAACTGCATTACTCACACAGTGATGCTTTATTTGTGTTCCCAGGTTTTTCTTACATGCTCTCTATTTATTTGTGTGGGTCAGATAGCATCTGAACCCAAAGTGATCTCCTCTGGTGCCAGTTTGAACACGGAGCATTAGCAATACACGTCCATTTCACTTCATGGTCGGCTCCGCCCCCTGCAGTGGTGTTATATTTTAAGTAATTTTATCTTCAGACAGTCTAATGTATATGTTTTGAAAAATCCTCAATATTATTGGAATTTGTTTCTGTTTATGAAATTAGAAGCAGATGTAATACATTTGTTTGTTATATATTTATTTTTTTCTGCCTGTGCACAACTAGCCTGTGGAGCTGACATACTTACTGAGTCTCACGCTTTGTATATATATATATTAAATGTATTTTTTATCAGTTGTTCTGTAAATGATTTCTCAGTATAGTTAGTTATTTTTTTGCAGATTTTTATGAATGAAAAACACACAGTATTTGGCTTTCCACTGTTGTCTAGACCTCTATAAATGTTTTTTTTAAATACTTTAACACTAAAGTACTGCTTAATACAGTTTAACTATATATCAAAGAAATATCAATAGCACACTATAAAGGAGACAGATTTCATTCAGAAATTATTAAAATGATGTTATATAAAAATGGAACAATAAAGCAAATCTAACACAGGTTAATTTAATGTCTATATAGTCTAATTTAAAAGGACAGAACAGTAAAAATTAAACTTTCATGATTCTGATTGAGCATGCAATTTTTTTTTATTTATATATATTTATTTATATCCAGCAAAGTGTATAGTCAAAGTAAATTCAGCCTCATGTGCCACGCAGGGCCAGGAAAAAATAAAATAGAAAACATATTATAATACACTTCAAAATAATTGGGACCTTTGTGCAGCGCAGGGCCAGATGAAACATGTTTGTAGAACACATCAAGAACAGTTAAAAGATAACACAAACAAAAAAGAAAAAATGATTTCACTTATTCTTAGCAATTGATGATCCCCATAGTATAAACTTTGTACACTTAACTAGGGTCTTTCTAATTTATTTACATTTAAACAACAATTAATCGTTCAGTTGAACAAACAAAAAAAATATCTACAGAACAGAGGAGAGAGAAGAAAAAGAAAAAAAAAAAAAAAAAAAGGGGGGAAGGAGAAAAAGAGAAAAAGAAAAAAAAAAGAAAGGGGGCCTCTTCGCTCCCCCCCCCGCCGCGTCCGGCTGCACCCTACCAGGTGCCCAGAAGCACCAGTTCCGAATTTCTAAATGGGAATATAAGATCATGGATTTCTGTATCTGGTAATGACTTGATAAAGACTGACCATTTATTAAAAAAAACCCTAATATCTAAATCGTTATCTAAATTGGTATCCCTTTGTTCTAAGAGGCATTGTTTTTTCAGACAGTTTTTAATCTCTGAAATAGATGGTATTGCAGTCATCTTCCATTTTTTAAAAATAAGATATCTAGTTGCCAGGATAGATAAAAATATCAGTTTATCATTTGAGTTATGTTCCTTAGGACCAAAGACAACCTGTGTCAGCGTAAGACCCGGGTGGGAGATTTTGAGGGTTTTAGTGATCCAAAACTCCAATTTACACCAGAGATATCTTATTCTAGGGCAGTTCCAGATCATATGTATTAGATCTGCTGCGGGGAGCGAGCACTTCGGACATTTGTTGAAGTTCGCATTATGAATTTTGTGGCCTAATTTAGGCGTAAAATATGAGTAGTGGAGAAGTTTAATATGCATCTCACGCCAAGTAGCTGAGAGAGAGACCTGTGCCACTTTGCGAATTGAGTTTTGAATATCCTTTATGTCAATAGTTTGTGGTAATAACTGATTCCATATCAGGGTAATTTTCTCTAGCTCTGCTACTCCTTTACCTGCTTTGATTAAATGATAGCATGGAGAGATGGACCTGATACCATTTTTAAACAAAGTTACCCAACCTTCCAATTTATCCAACCTCCAGTCCCAACCTGTCTCATTCACTAATTCGAGTAAAAAGTGTCTACTTTGCAGAAATGCAAAGAATTTCTTGTTATCAACAAGGAACTCTGATTTTAAGTTGTCAAAAGATTTAGCAATATTCCTCTCTAGATCCCAGAGTTGTATGAACCTACTCAGCCCTAGGTCCTGCCATTTTTTGAATATTCCTGAGTCAATTCCTGCCGGGAAATTCGGATTTCCCTGAATTGGGAGGTATTGAGAGACTTTGCAGTTTAGGAATAGTATCTTGCCTATTCTCCACCAGGCCTTTAGAGGGTTGGAAAAGGATTTAAGTCTTTTGATTCTGCTTGGTAAATCTTTAGGTGGGCAGTGAACCAAAGCTGACAGCATATATGGACTGCACATGTTCTCTTCTAGGGGTCGATTCGTAACATAGTTACTCTGGGATACCCAATCAACCACTACTCGAGCTAAGAAAGCATAATTGTAAAATCGAATGTCCGGCAATGCAAGACCACCGCTATCTTTTGGGAGAAAAAGTTTATTTAAGGATATTCTGGGTCTTTTCTCCTGCCAGAGGAATTTACTGAGTGCACTGTTAAGACACTGAATATCTTTCTCTAGGAGAATTAATGGGATGTTCTGTAGGACATAAAGAAGTTTAGGGAGCAGGATCATTTTAAATAAAGCGATCTGCCCGGATAAGGATAACGGAAGAGATTGCCAAATTTTAAGTTTCTCCCTTATAATCATTAGAATTGGAGAGAGATTGAGATTGTACATCTCTCCCGGAGATGAAGGGATTAAGATTCCTAGATATTTAAGAGAGACTCCAGAAACAGTGAAGGGAATATCACGGGGTGTCATGTCTGAGGTCTTGTCAGTTTGTCTGTCCCTTTAAATTTGGACCCTTATAAGGCTCCTCCTAACTAAATCCTGTGCTCTGTAATTTGATCCTTATGCTGAGTATCCTGGCTTGTGCTGAAGCAATCTACATGCTCTCTGGATCTCTACCTGAGCCTACTTACAGGAACTGACCAAAATCTATTTCCTGCAACTTTTTGTTATTTCTTATGCTTGCTACAAATAACTTTTTGTCTCCTCAGCATTTACTTAAGCTTTTAGACTTACAGCTCACAGATTGTGCTTTTCAGAATTCCTCTGCCGTGCCTGTCAGCAGCTCCTCTGCTATACTCACAGCCTGCACTTCCTGTTTGGCGATACTGGACTCCAGGTAACTGCTGCTTTTCCTCTAGCAGAATCTTTCACCAGACCACAGGATTAAAGGTACTGAATATTCCTTTGGCATTACCATTTTGAAAGTGTTTTCTGGACTCATCAGGTTTTATTGCAAACTTGTATCTTATATGCTGTGAACTGAACTTATCATTGAAATCTGTGCCTATGTACATTCACTCCATGAAAAGGCTGCATTTCTCATATATGTGACTCTATTTTCTGATACTCCTACAAGTGAACTGACTTATTAGCTTAAGTATAAGTATAAATATTCTACCTATTCTTCAGTATTATATGCAAGTTTCATTTTTGTCTCACTCTTGCCTGTTAATCCTTATATACAGGCACTAATATCCTTTTCTCCTCTGTTCAGCAAGTATTGGATTCAGCTTTCACTAATTGAGCTATCCTTTCTGCAGAGTTGAGAATTCCTTTTTAACCCATACTGGGCCCTCAGTCTAGGATCAGAATAGGGGATTGTGACTTAACAGCCCCGATATTTGTGAGACTGAGTGGTAACCTAACCAATTCCCTGTATTGATTCTTACATATTACAGAGCCTAAAAGAAAAAGAAAAGGGAATTAGTATGGAGTTAGCAGAACTCACTTATAAAGTATCTGCATTAGCTCAGAACATGGATATACTAATTCAAGGCATTAGAGACATCCAGTCTGAGAATCAATATCTCAGAACAGTCATTAGAGACAACATTGACAACAGACCCTCCATGCCTGAATCCCCCCCCTGATCCTCAAGTCTGTCCCCCAGAGAGATTTTCAGGGGATAGAAATCAGTTCAGAGATTTTAAAAATTCTTGTCTCCTTTTCTTCTCATTGAAACCTAAGACTTATCCTACTGAACGTACAAATGTTCTTACTGTTATTTCATATCTGAAAGGAGAACCCAAAGCTTGGGCTACCAATTTTTTTTGAGAATAATGATCCAATTCTGGACTCTCTACAACAGTTTTTTGAGAAAATGTCTTTCCTCTATGAGGATACAAATAAACAGAATACAGCTGAAAATGCACTTAAGGCATTAAAACAGAATAGAAGACCTGCTGAGGATTATGTCTCTGACTTCATAAGGTGGGCACCTGACACCATGTGGAATGAGGCAGCATTGCTATACCAATTCCGTACTGGTCTTTCAGACATTGTTAAGGGCGAATTGGCAAGGGGTCCTCTCCCCTCTACTCTCGATGGACTTATGTCACATGCTGTCACTATAGATCGGAGGATTCGTGAACGTAAAAGTGAGAGAGTCTATATCCTTTGACGTTATAGCATCACCCCTGTTTCCTATAGTTCTAGGTCTACTCTGGTTGCAAACACACGAACCTCAAATATCTTGGAGAAATTCACAAGTTCTCTTCAATTCTACATTTTGTTCTAAATCCTGTTACCTGCCAACACATATACTTAACACATCCATTGAGACTCCTGTTATTCCTAAGACATACTCAGACTTTATGGATGTTTTTGACAAAACTGAAGCAGAAAACTTACCTCCACACAGGTCATACGACTGCCCCATAGAATTGTTACCTGGTTCTGATATCCCATACGGACATATATACCCTCTTTCTGAGCCAGAATTAGTACATTTGAAACAATATCTCGATGACAACTTACGGAAGGGCTTTATTAGGCCATCCACATCCCCAGCTGGTGCGGGTATGTTCTTCGTCCGTAATAAAGATAACACGTTAAGACCAATTATTGATTACCGAGAGCTCAACAAAAGAACCAAGAAGAACAGATACCCTCTGCCCCTTATTCCAGAAATCATAGAACGATTACAAGAGGCGCCTATTTTCACTAAACTTGATCTGAGAGGGGCGTATAATTTAATAAGAATCAAAGAGGGACACGAATGGCTGACGGCGTTTCGAACAAGGTATGGCTTGTTCGAGTATGCTGTCATGCCATTCGGTTTATGTAATGCACCAGCAACTTTTCAGTGCTTTATTAATGATTTATTTAGAGATCTACTTGACGTATGTATGATTATTTATCTTGACGACATACTGATTTACTCCAAAACTGAAGAACAACATACTATACATGTACGCACTGTTTTACTCCGACTTAGACAAAATTCACTTTATGCTAAACCTGAAAAATGTATTTTCAATACGGATACTATATCTTTTCTGGGTTATTCAATTTCTCCTTTAGGCATACAGATGGAACAAAAAAAATAGAAGCTATAACTTCTTGGCCTACTCCTACTAACAAGAAGGACATACAGTGTTTCATTGGTTTTGCTAACTTTTATAGAAGATTTATCAGAAATTTCTCTTCTATTGCTAAACCTATCACTTCTTTAAGTGGTAATTCATCAACATTCCATTGGACCCCTCAAGCAGAACAAGCTTTCCAAAAGTTGAAACACTCTTTCACTACTGCTCCAATTCTTAAGTTTCCTGATCCCCAATTGCAATTTATATTGGAGGTTGATGCATCTGACTATGGCTTGGGAGCTATTTTGTCGCAAAGAAAAACACCCAACACCCCCATGCATCCCGTTGGTTACTTTTCAAGAGTTATGACATCCCCAGAACTGAACTACTCCATTGGAGAAAAAGAACTCCTGGCCATAAAATCTGCCCTTGAATTTTGGAGGCATCTCCTGGAAGGTACAACCATTCCTTTTTTGATTTACACCAACCATAAAAACTTGGAATACCTTAAAACCAATAAAACATTATCGGCACGTCAAATCAGATGGAGCTTATTTTTCTGTCGTTTTGATTTCCTTATTACATACAGGCCTGGATGCAAAAATGGTAAGGCCGATTCTCTTTCCAGGAAAGTTTTAAGCCCTTCATATTCCAACACAACTGGTAGTGTCATTCCCCAAAGTAAATTTATTGGTTTAGCTTTGGATTTCACTACTAACCTCCAGTCCTCTCAAAAACAAGATCCCGACTTACCTCTGCCTTACCTTACCAAAAATAAGGATGGTCTGTATTATCATGATGGAAAGCTCTACATACCCTCAAATCTACATAAAGAGATCTTGCATTCTGTCCATGAATCCGTTATATGTGGTCATCCTGGATTCCGTAGAACCAAACATCTCCTACAAAGGGATTTCTGGTGGCCCTCCATGTCATCTGATGTTGATAAACATATCAAAGCTTGCACTATTTGTGCTATGGCGAAACCATCCAAGGCAGCTCCATATGGTTTACTCTTATCTCTACCCGTGGCTGATAGGCCTTGGAAAGACATTGCTATGGATTTCGTGGTAGAACTTCCTAGCTCCAACAACCATAACTGCATCATGGTGGTCGTCAATTTATTTTCCAAGATGGCTCATTTTGTACCTTGTCATTCCTTGCCTACAGCCTCTGAAACTGCAAAACTTTTTCTTTCTCATATTGTTAGGTTGCATGGACTTCCAGATACCATAACATCAGATAGAGGTTCTCAATTCACCTCAAAGTTCTGGACTCAACTATGTATCATTTTAAAAATACAGCGCAGACTCAGCTCTTCATATCACCTCCAAACAAATGGACAAACGGAGAGAACAAACGAGACACTTGAGCAATACTTACGCTGTCATTGTGCTTTCTTACAGAATGATTGGTTGTCTTTACTACCTACTGCCGAATTTGCTTTTAATAATGCAGTTAATGCTTCTACAAAAGTTTCACCTTTTTATGCAAATTACGGTTTCCATCTTAGATTTCATTTATATCCCAGAGAAGACACCATCTGTCCCTTGGTCAATGACACAATAAACAAATTATCTCATCACTTTCGGATCATTCAGGACAATCTTAAAACATCTCAACAACAACAGAAGACCTTTTATGATTTACGCAGGAGGCAACCTCCTGCTTATGTAGTTGGTGATATGGTTTGGTTATCGACTAAACATCTGCATCTGAAGGTTCCTACCAAGAAACTGGCTGCCTTATATATTGGTCCGTTTAGGATATCTAGGGTTATTAATCCCAACGCTGTCACTTTGGAATTGCCGGACTCCATTCCAGTGCACCCCACCTTTCATGTCTCGCTCCTAAAGCCCTCTACAGTTGGGGCTCCTCCCTTCTCTAGTTGTGCTCCCCCGATCTCTGATCTTTTGCTTCCAGAATATGAGATTCAGGACATTTTGGATTCCCGTTTTCATCTCAATGAGCTGCAGTATATCATCCATTGGAAGGGGTTTTCCCATGATGAGGATTCTTGGGAACCCTCCACAAATCTGACGGCTCCTCGCTTGGTCTCTCTCTTTCATCAAAGGAATCCTGATCGTCCTAGGCCCTGAGCCTCGGAGTGGCTCCTTTGGGGGGGGGGGGTTCTGTCATGTCTGAGGTCTTGTCAGTTTGTCTGTCCCTTTAAATTTGAACCCTTATAAGGCTCCTCCTAACTAAATCCTGTGCTCTGTAATTTGATCCTTATGCTGCGTATCCTGGCTTGTGCTGAAGCAATCTACATGCTCTCTGGATCTCTACCTGAGCCTACTTACAGGAACTGACCAAAATCTATTTCCTGCAACTTTTTGTTATTTCTTATGCTTGCTACAAATACCTTTTTGTCTCCTCAGCATTTACTTTAGCTTTTAGGCTTACAGCTCACAGATTGTGCTTTTCAGAATTCCTCTGCCGTGCCTGTCAGCAGCTCCTCTGCTATACTCACAGTCTGCACTTCCTGTTTGGCGATACTGGACTCCAGGTAACTGCTGCTTTTCCTCTAGCAGAATCTTTCACCAGATCACAGGATTAAAGGTACTGAATATTCCTTTGGCATTACCATTTTGAAAGTGTTTTCTGGACTCATCAGGTTTTATTGCAAACTTGTATCTTATATGCTGTGAACTGAACTTATCATTGAAATCTGTGCCTATGTACATTCACTCCAGGAAAAGGCTGCATTTCTCATATATGTGACTCTATTTTCTGATACTCCTACAAGTGAACTGACTTATTAGCTTAAGTATAAGTATAAATATTCTACCTATTCTTCAGTATTATATGCAAGTTTCATTTTTGTCTCACTCTTGCCTGTTAATCCTTATATACAGGCACTAATATCCTTTTCTCCTCTGTTCAGCAAGTATTGGATTCAGCTTTCACTAATTGAGCTATCCTTTCTGCAGAGTTGAGAATTCCTTTTTAACCCATACTGGGCCCTCAGTCTAGGATCAGAATAGGGGATTGTGACTTAACAGCTCCGATATTTGTGAGACTGAGTGGTAACCTAACCAATTCCCTGTATTGATTCTTACACGGGGAGAATCATTATTTTGTCTTAACCAAAGCAATTCCGATTTTGCTTCATTGATCTTGTATCCCGAAAAAGATCCGAATTGAGTAGTTATATTTAATAATTTAGGGATACTTGTTTTAATATCTGAAAGATATAACAGCAACTCGTCAGCATATAGGGCAATTTTTATAATCTGTTTCCCTACCTTGATTCCTGCCAATTGTTTCCTAACCATGATTGCTAGTGGTTCAATTGATATCTCGAAGAGTAGAGGGGACAGGGGGCATCCCTGGCGCATGCCCCTTCCAAGAGTTATCTTAGAAGAAGATATAGAGTTAACGACCAGAGTGGTATGTGGTTCTTTATACAGATTCAAAATGAATTCGAAAAACTTACCCCGAAAACCAAAGTTTACCATAGATGAATTGTTACGGTACCAACAGGATACCAAGGGTTAATACCAGGGAACAACGTCCTGTATAGGGAATCAGCAATTCACAAACCAGCCAGTTTTCAGGTTTAAAACAGAATGACATTTATTAAAGGCTATGCCTAGTATTTATGCAGGTCTGACCCCCCCCCCCCAGATGGGGGTTGAAAGACTGTTGTACATTACATGGAGGGAACAAGCCCCTTGACATGATACAATAGAATTATATTACTTAAACACTTCAACCACAAGACACTCTTGGCTCTTCTTATCACTTAGGCGTTTTCTCTCTGAGGGTGATCAAACAATGGAATTCTTATCACTAACTAAATTATGGTTGGAGCCAGCAACTTGTGTTTAGAAAATAGTTTCTTAAAGCTAAACACAGTTAACTCCTTCAGTCCTGACAGAAGGGTCTGTCACATAGCTCCCCCCTTGTGGAACACTCCGGCAGACCCGGCTTGACCCTTTTGCGGGTCAACCTGGGGATGACCGGACTAGGAGGTGGTAGGCATGTCAGTTTGCTGGGACAATCCATCTGTATTCCCGTTATGAGAGAGAATTCCTGTCCATACAAACAAGGGTTCAAATTCCTCAGTGCCCAGACCAGGGCCAAACAGTCCTTCAAAATCCCATCAGCTTCTTTACGAGTTTTCTGTACCTGCTCTTTATAGGTATCCACAATCCCTTCATACTGACATAGGGTGCCCTTGAGTTGCTGCACCTCACTATGAGCCAGCGTCAGCTTCTCCTCAAGTGTCGCTAAGTTTGTCTTTAAGGTTTCATGTCCCACTCTCAAGCTGGTGTTTTCTGCAGTCTGTCGGTGCAGCTTGTCTAGCAGAGATTCACGTTCTAAACGTGCTTTTTCCTCTGCGCTCCTCTTCTCCTTCATCAGCGCATTGTAACGGGACCTCCACATATCAATAGCGGATAGAGATTTACTGAGCTCAGCGTCCTGGGGCTTAGCAGCAGGTGGGTCAGTCTCTGCTGCACGGATCTGGGCACGGGTAGTCACAGGGTTAACATCAGCGGGACCCATAGGAGCGTAGGCAGAAACAAGGGGGGCCAAGTCATTTGCAAGAAGAACATCAGCAGGTAAGTCCTTCTTGACCCCCACATTCACAGGTCTAGCGCCCACTCCCCAATCCAAATGTACCCTGGCAACAGGTAGGCTGAACACATCGCCCCCTGCTACCCTCACAGCCACAGTGTCTCCAGTGTACTGTTTCTCAGACACCAAGTTCTTTTGAAGCAAGGTCATGGTAGCACCAGTATCCCGTAGACCACTGACCTTCTTCCCATTCACTTTAACCAGTTGCCGGTTATTCCGGTGGGCAGCTTGCACAAGGCAGCTTGCACAAGGATTACGTGGGATTCCGCCGGCGGGTCTTCTCCAGGACTGCGCTTGGTTCGCTGCATTTAGGGGACACTCTGGTCTTTTGTGCCCTAGTTGCTTACATCTAAAGCACCGAATAGGTTGTGAGTAGCACCGCGAATTGAACAGGGCTCTCTGAGGGTAGTTCGTGGCCGGAGGCCGTGTGGTATAGCGGTGCGCCGGGGTTTGGTAACTGGCAGCTGCTGGGGTGACTGGGGGTCTGTACTCCACTCTAGCAGGGGGCTTAGTGGTAGCAGTGTCCAGTTTGCGGGCATCCGTATACTCATCTGCCAAGCGAGCCGCTTCCTGCAGGGTGGAGGGTTTACGGTCCCGAACCCACTCACGAACTCCTGCGGGTAACTTGTCGAAGCAATGTTCCAACAGGAATAGCTGCAGCACCTCTTCCCCAGATATGGCTTGGCACCCCGCTATCCAGTGAGCTGCTGTGCGGTGCACCTTACATGCCCATTCAAGGTAGGAATCTCCAGCTAATTTAACAGTGTCTCTGAACCGCCTCCGGTATGCCTCCGGTGTAACCGCATACCTGGAGAGCAGAGCCTCTTTTATAGTATTATAATCCCCGACTTCCTCATCTGGAATGGCCCGAAAAGCCTCACTGGCCCGGCCGGATAATTTTCCACATAATATAGTGACCCAGTCCTCTTCGGGTACCTTGTGTAGTGCACATTGCCTCTCAAAATCCGCAAGGTACCCATCAATCTCTCCTTCTGTTTCCAGGAAGTTTTTAAAAGCTGCAAAATTTACTTTTCTCTTTTCCATCTTAGTCAGTATTGTAATAATCCCCCTCTTCCTGAGGTTACTGGCTTGTGTAGTTGCTCTTCTGGGCGATAAGGTTCATTCCGTCGCTTGCCACCAATTGTTACGGTACCAACAGGATACCAAGGGTTAATACCAGGGAACAACGTCCTGCATAGGGAATCAGCAATTCACAAACCAGCCAGTTTTCAGGTTTAAAACAGAATGACATTTATTAAAGGCTATGCCTAGTATTTATGCAGGTCTGACCCCCCCCAGATGGGGGTTGAAAGACTGTTGTACATTACATGGAGGGAACACGCCCTTTGACATGATACAATAGAATTATATTACTTAAACACTTCAACCACAAGACACTCTTGGCTCTTCTTATCACTTAGGCGTTTTCTCTCTGAGGGTGATCAAACAATGGCATTCTTATCACTAACTAAATTATGGTTGGAGCCAGCAACTTGTGTTTAGAAAATAGTTTCTTAAAGCTAAACACAGTTAACTCCTTCAGTCCTGACAGAAGGGTCTGTCACATGAAGAGATGATCGAAATGTATCAAATCAAATGCTTTCTCTGCATCAATCGAAACGATAGCCAAGTCCGGTACCCCTCCGTCCCCCCCACTCTCCGACGCCTGCCCAGATCTGAAATACTCTGTCACAGTCATGGCCTCTCTAATTTTTGCTGAGGAATTTCGGCCCCTAAGAAACCCAGCCTGATCTGAGTGAATAACTGTAGCACGAGGTGTCTGGAGACGCTCAACAATAATAGAACAAAAAATTTTGTAATCTCCATTAAGGAGGGCTATGGGTCTGTATGACTCTTTGAGTGAGGGATCTTTCCCACCTTTCAGAATTAAAATAGTGTTAGAGGCAGAAAAAGAAGTGGCCACCGGATCACCTTTAACGTACATGCTGTTGTATAGGTTATTAAGATAGGGGGTAATCTCAGAGTCTAAAATTTTGTAAAATTCATTTGGGAGACCATCTGGCCCGGGCGATTTATTATTGGCAAGGTTCGCTATTATTTTGTTTATCTCGCCTTCGGTAATTGGGGCATTCAAAGAATCAGCCATCTCTGCTGAGATTTTTGGGCAGGAAATTTGATTCCAAAATTGGGATGCTTGTAAAGAATCCGAACACCTGCCTGCATAGAGATCCTGATAATAACTGACAAAGACCTTTGCGATCTCTTCTGGTTTATCAGTAAGAGAGCCATCTTTTTGGATACTTTCAATGAGGGATGTTTTTTTCCCTTTTAACCAGATTTGCCAGTAATTTGCCCGATTTATTACCATACCTGTAAATCCTGGCTTGGAGTCTAAGGTCCCTCTGAGTTTCCTGGAAAGTTACAAATGTATCTCTAGCGTTTTTGGCCCGGATGTATTTTGCCCAGTGTAGAGGTGATCTTTCAAGTAAGTAAGAATTATATGAGTTAATTACTGAGGTGGTAATTTCTTTTTCCCTTTGCCTGATTTTCCTGACTCATTCTGCGCTATAGGCTATGATTTCACCCCTAAGAACTGCCTTTGCAGCCTCCCAAAAAAACAGAGGCGAGCCTATATGGCCCTGATTGTGATCAAGGTAATCGGCAAATTTAAGTTTGAGCCAATTCTTAAATTTCAGATCAGATGCAAGAAAAGAGGGAAATATAAAAAGTGTTGGTCTCTTTTCCCGACAGTTAGTCTGAACCTCAAGCGAGATGGGACCATGATCCGATAGAAAAATAGGTAGCAGGTCTGCTTTTACTTCTGGCAAGATTATTCTATCGCTAATAAGAAAGAGATCAATTCTGGAGAGTGTTTTGTGTGCTTTAGACAGGCATGTAAAGTCTCTAATATCGGGGTTTTGGAGCCTCCAAATATCTCTTATTGCTAAATTTTGCATAATTGATTTTATTAGTTTAGTTTCTAAGTTGTCTCGTTTTTGCTTAGGCGACTTGTTAGACAATCTGAATCTGTCAAGTGGGCAGTGTGGGGCCATGTTGAAATCGCCACCCAATATTAGGTGGCCCCCCTGAACATGGAGGATTTTAGCCTGAATTTTGTGCCAGAAAGTTGGGTCCAGTTTATTAGGGGCATACACATTGCACATAGTGTAGACTATTTTATGGATTTTTATTTTAATTATTACAAATCTCCCATCTGGGTCTATGTCACTATGGATGACCATTAAGCTGGTTTTTTTCCCGATCAAGATTGCCACCCCTCTCTTCCGCCCGTCCCCCGGGGAGAAAATAATCTCTTTCACCCAAGTAGATTTAAGTTTCTGGGATTCCTCTGCTGTTAAGTGTGTTTCTTGGAGGAATGCTATATCGGCCCCCGATTTCCTAAAATGTGTAAGGATGGCCTTTCGTTTAATCGGGGTGGTAATCCCACCCACATTCCAAGAAATTATTTTAAAGTTTGCCATACCTTTTTAACTGAATTCCCGAGCATGGCCAACGCGGTGGGGGGGGGGTTCGGGAAAAAAAAAAAATTAAAAAGGGGAAAGAATTCGGAAGGGCATAGAACCCCATCTATCGAGCTCTCCTGGAGTAGCCTGATCCTGAGAGAGAAAATAGGGGAGTGAACAAGATGAGAAAAATGACGTGAAGGGAAGCACATATCAGGACAATAATACAGTTACATCCTATTTTGGACCTAGTGGATATGTGCCTAGGATGTTGGAATCTTTCAAGTGTTGTTATACTTCTTGTATGGTATTAAAGATAAAAACATTTTCAGCTTCTTTAATTTTGAGTTTTGCGGGGTAGATAATGGTAGCTTGGTAGCCTTGTTGGATTCATTTTGTACATATCGGGGCTAACACCCTCCTCCTGGAGGATGTTTCAGCTGAGAAATCCTGAAAAAAAGAGAATTTTGGATTCTCCTATTGTAATGGGCTGATTCTTACGATAGAATTGCATCAAAGTAACCTTATCTTGGAAATTTAGAAGTTTTGCAACTACTGGTCTGGGTCTATAATTCCCTTTATTGTCCGCCCGGGGTCTACCAAGCCTATGTGCCCTTTCCACTACTATCGGGGGGTGATTAGTTGGGATTTTAAGAAGCTGAGGTAAGAGTACATAGATGAAGGAATTTAAATCCTCAAAGTCTTTGTGATTAGTAGAATCTAAGTTAGTATTATGAAGCGAGGTGAGATCTTCGAGATCTGACACTCTCTGCTCAATTTCATTAATTCTTGCAGCAAACTGTCTGACTTCTTGTGAAAGAAGGGTGATGTCTGGTCTAATCTCTAGTTTTAATGCATCAAAGTTAGGGGCCAATGCCTCTGATATTTTAGGAACCTGAGTTTGCATTTCAAATGTATTAGTTAGGGAGGGTACAGTAACTAGTGTTTCTTGTGGTTCAATTGGAGTTTCTGAGGTGTTCTTTACTCTCCTATCTCTGTGCTTTGCAGCCATAGCTGGCGAGGGAGTCTTGGAGTGAGAGTGAAGAAATTTATCCATGTGACACTTCAAAAAAAAAAGGGGGAGAATTATATTGGGGAGAAGGCTCCCAGTGAAGAATATTGAAAAAGAACGTGGGGAAAGGGGGTGGGGAAGACTGAGCAAGGAGGTGAGGGAAGGGGGGATGTGCTCTGTTTTTAGGCCTGGTTTCCCAGTTTGATTTAAGGGAGAAAAAAAAAAAAAAAACAAGATCAGATATGAACCAGAAATCAGGGAGTGATTTTTTTAAGGCTAGCTCACCAGCTTTTATGTGAGTAGAAGATAATGATAGAGAGGGCCTCTAGGTTTAGACAGAGGGTTTAGACAGAGTGACTCCATTTGTCATTTGCCTATTAACTTTGATCTATTTGAATAAACTAATATCCTCGGGTAACAGTCCTATACACTGTAGACTGTGACTATATTCAAGGAACGGCAATAGGTATATATGTTTACCCTCCCCTTCCCTCCCCTGTTCTCCTTTGGGGGTATAACCCCAGCGGAGTAAAAGGTATACAAAATAGATACACTTATAAACAATTACAGACCCGTTCTAATCATCGCTGAATGTAACACTGTAACTTTAAGCAAAAGAAAAAAAAAGAGAAACAGATGTAACTTGTCTCTTAACAATAAATTGTACAGATATCTGTCCCCTCTTTGATAGTTCCTCACTCCTTTGGCAATTTAGGACCAGAGATTAGCCAGGCCTTTACTGTATACTTTCTTTGGTGTTTTCCACTTCCCACCCTCTGAAAAACAAAGTCAGCCGTTAGTCCAGAGAAGGAGGGGGGACCCAGAGTATGCCTGCACTAGAGTACCTGTTTGAAGACTCACCCCCCTTCACGCGTTATCCAGCCGCCCCGGGATTCTGTCGTTTAGCTGAAACAGTTCCAGTAGACAGCCCCATTCAGGAATGGAACGACTGAACCTCCGCCACTTCTCCTTTTGGGTCAGCAGGCACCGTCAGCGCTCCGCAAACAGCACCCGCACCGGGGCAAAGAACAGCACACCTCCACAGAGTAGGATCGCCCACGAAGATGCCCCCAGAGCAAGGTCCCGCTCTAGATTTGAGCCCAGCTCCCTCCCACGCAGCACCGGTGGGGGAGGGAGGGGGGGAGCAGAAAGAGCCGGTCCATGGACCACAGGCGAGACCACAAAAGTGCGGAGGACGGAGCAGCGGGGCACCAGAACACCAGCAGAGCCGCAGCAGCACAGCAGGTAAGACAATCAAGTTCCAGAACAGCAGTAGAGCCGCAGCAGCACGCGGAAAGGCCAGCCAGGTATCAGGGCGTCAGCAAATACACGCCAATACAGTAGGTGGTGCAATGAGATAGCCAGGCATCAGCGGGGCCCCATTAGTGTGACAGTTGAAGCTGGAACGATGGGCTGACAACGGTCTGGTGGTGTTCGTCGGGGGGCGACTGGCGCACAGGGGGGGGTACCTGTGATACAAACGTAGGTGACCTTTGCAGATAGACAGGTTCCCAGAAGCAGGCGTTAATTAGAAACAGCAGGGAGATCCAAGCTCAAGAGGGGAGCATAATAACAGGCCAGAGCCTAGAGTCCAGGTAGATGGAGTTTTAGCAGCGGCCAGTGGAATGGTAGGCCACTAGCGTGGGTTCCGGATCAGATTCTGTTTGATTATCCACATAAATAAAGCAGCCCAAGGGAAAAGGACACTGAGGGCTGGGCGCATAAGATTTACCGCCAGCGAGTGTGGGACTGGAGATGTAGCCTGAGCCACACCTGTGCAGCACACCTGTGTAGCTCCACCTCCACCGGAAACCTTGAGCATGCAATTTTACACAACTTTCCAATTTACTTCTGTTATCAAATTTGCTTTGTTCTCATAGTATCTTTTATTGAAGAATAACACTCAGGAGTGTGCATGTGTCTTTAGTACTCTATGACAGTAGAGTTTTACAACATTGTATAACAAAGCTATAAAAATATGTTCTTTTTATTCATAAATACATATTTCTATATATATCTAATGGTATGTTGGTACATTATATATCTATACCTATATATAAGATCATATATAGGTGTATATATATATACAGATATATATATAGGAATATCTATTTAGAAATACTTAGAACATATTCTGCTATGTGCAGAACATTGAAATGGGACATATTTACAGTAAATACATACTACTGCATAAATATGCTTTAACATGTTTTCATCTACTTGAATGTAAAGGGCTCAAATGCACTTATATATATATATATATATATATATGTGTACATATGTATTAACGTGTTTATATGTGTATATATGCCTGTAAATACATATATACACATATAAATACAGAAATATATATAGACAAATATATACAGTACTGTGCAAAAGTCTTAGGCCACCACCAGCTTTGTTGTTTTAGCAAAATTTTAATGACACTCCATACTTATTGTTTGGTCTCTTTAACCCCTTAATGACCACAGCACTTTTCCATTTTCTGTCCGTTTGGGACCAAGGCTATTTTTACATTTTTGCGGTGTTTGTGTTTAGCTGTAATTTTCTTCTTACTCATTTACTGTACCCACACATATTATATACCGTTTTTCTCGCCACTAAATGGACTTTCTAAAGATACCATTATTTTCATCATATCTTATAATTTACTATAAAAAAAAATATAAAATATGAGGAAAAATTGAAAAAAACACACTTTTTCTAACTTTGACCCCCAAAATCTGTTACATATCTACAACCACCAAAAAACACCCATGCTAAATAGTTTCAAAATTTTGTCCTGAGTTTAGAAATACCCAATGTTTACATGTTCTTTGCTTTTTGTGCAAGTTATAGGGCCATAAATACAAGTAGCACTTTGCTATTTCCAAACCACTTTTTTCCAAAATTAGCGCTAGTTACATTAGAACACTAATATCTTTCAGGAATCCCTGAATATCCCTTGACATGTATATATTTTTTTTTAGTAGACATCCCAAAGTATTGATCTAGGACAATTTTGGTATATTTCATACCACCATTTCACCGCCAAATGCGATCAAATACAAAAAATCGTTCACTTTTTCACAAATTTTTTCACAAACTTTTGGTTTCTCACTGAAATTATTTACAAACAACTTGTGCAATTATGGCATACATGGTTGTAAATTCTTCTCTGGGATCCCCTTTGTTCAGAAATAGCAGACATATATGGCTTTGGCGTTGCTTTTTGGTAATTAGAAGGCCGCTAAATGCCACTGCGCACCACAAGTGTATTATGCCCAGCAGTTAAGGGGTTAATTAGGGAGCTTTTAGGGAGCTTGTAGGGTTAATTTTAGCTTTAGTGTAGTATAGTAGACAACCCCAAGTATTGATCTAGGCACATTTTGGTATATTTCATGCCACCATTTCACCGCCAAATGCGATCAAATTGAAAAAAAAGTTAAATTTTTCACAATTTTAGGTTTCTCACTGAAATAATTTACAAACAGCTTGTGCAATTATGGCACAAATGGTTGTAAATACTTGTCTGGGATCCCCTTTGTTCAGAAATAGCAGACATATATGACTTTGGCGTTGCTTTCTGGTAATTAGAAGGCCGCTAAATCCTGCTGCGCCTCACACGTGTATTATGGCTAGCAGTGGAGGGGTTAATTAGGGAGTTTGTAGGGAGCTTGCAGGGTTAATTTTAGCTTTAGTGTAGAGATCAGCCTCCCACCTGACACATCCCACCCCCTGATCCCTCCCAAACAGCTCCCTTCCCTCCCCCACCCCACAATTGTCCCCGCCATCTTAAGTACTGGCAGAAAGTCTGCCAGTACTAAAATAAAAGGGTTTTTTAAAAAAAATAAAAAATTTTTTTAGCATATTTACATATGCTAGGGTGTAGGATCCCCCCCTTAGCCCCCAACCTCCCTGATCCCCCCCAAAACCGCTCTCTAACCCTCCCCTCTGCCTCATTGGGGGCCATCTTGGGTACTGGCAGCTGTCTGCCAGTACCCAGTTTGCAAAAAAAAGTGCTTTTTTTATTTTTTTGGGGCTTTTTTCTGTAGTGTAGCTTCCCCCCCCACACAGACAAACCCCCACCACCTTGCTGATCTTTTTTTTTTTTAATATTTCGAAATTTATAAATTTTTTATTAAATCATTTTCTGTAGTGTAGCGGTTCCCACCCGCTCCCTCCCCGTGCACGCGCCCGCCCCCGCCCTCCCGTGCACGCGCGCGCGTCCGTGCGCGCCCCTGCTCGTCCCCGCCCACGATCCCGCCCCCCCTGCACATAACCAGGGCCATCGATGGCCGCCACCCGCCTCCCGGTCCGGCTCCCACCCACCAACGCAGGTAGCCACCGATCTCCGGTGCAGAGAGGGCCACAGAGTGGCTCTCTCTGCACCGGATGGCTACCAAAGGTTATTGCAGGATGCCTCCATATCGAGGCATCACTGCAATAACCGGAAAGCAGCTGGAAGCGAGCAGGATCGCTTCCAGCTGCTTTCCAAACCGAGGACGTGCAGGGTACGTTCTCAGGCATTAACTGCCTTTTTTTTGAGGACGTACCCTGCACGTCCTCGGTCGTTAAGGGGTTAATAAGATACAAAAAGAAAATACAGGAAATATGTGCACAAAATATTTTTTTTAAAAAACGCACAATTTTCAGAAAAAAATGGCCTCTTAAAGGGACATTAAACCCAAAAAATGCTTTCATGATTCAGACAATGGGGCATATCTATCAAGCTCCGTATGGAGCTTGAAGCCCCGTGTTTCTGAAGGCTTGCCAGAAACACTAGTTATGAAGCAGCAGTCTAAAGACCGCTGCTCCATTACCTGTCCATCTGCTCTGAGCAGGCGAACAGACATCGCTGCAATTCAACCCGATCGAGTATGATCGGGTTGATTGACACCCCCTTGCTGGCGGCCGATTGGCCGCAAATCTGCAGGGGGCGGCGTTGCACCAGCAGCTCACAAGAGCTGCTGGTGCAATGCTGAATACAGAGAGCGTATTGCTCTCCGCATTCAGCGAGGTCTGTCGGACCTGATCCACACTGTCGGATCAGGTCCGACAGACCTTTGTTAAATAGGCCCCAGAGAATACAATTTTAAACAACATTCCCATTTACTTCTATAATCGAATTTGCTTCATTCTTTAGATATCCTTAGTTAAATAAATAGCAATGCACATGGGTGAGCTAATCACATGAGACAAATATGTGCAGCCACCAATCAGAAGCTACTGAGCCTATCTAGATATAATTTTCAGCACAGAATATCAAGAGAATGAAGCAAATTAGATAATAGAAATAAATTAGAAAGTTGTTTAAAATGGCATTCGCTATCTGAATCATGAAAGAAAAAAAATGGGTTTAATGACCCTTTAAGGCAAAAGTCAGTATTTAGTGTGACCATTCTCAATCAGACGCTTTCCAAAAGGAATAGCATCATGAATTAAAACCTGTTTTTACTATCAGCATCCATGATTCCCATCAATTCGGACAATATCGCTAACACCACTAGCAGAGATGCAGCCCCAAACCAGGACAGACCCTCCACCATGTTTCACTGAAGGCCGCAAGCACTCATTCTTCCATCTCTCTCCAACTCTTCTTCTCACATATTGTCGACGATTGGACCCACAAGCACAAGCGATAGCATTTACTTTTGACTTGTAATATGAGTGCAATTTAACTGAAATGAACACTAAAACCAGATATCTCTTGCACTCGAATGTTTGTGCTCCACTCGTAATCTGGGCCTTTATGTTTAGATACTTTTAGGATATGTCACTATAAACCTATAAAGTAGTTGGGGTGTTTTCAGCCAATGAGCTTCTAAAGACCACCTTTGTAAATTGTAAAGATATGCACTTAAAGTGAATGTAAATTTTGATGATAAAGTGCCCGGTTTTTAAAAATTCGATTAAAAACAGGGGCACTTTAATTCATCAAAATTTACATTTCACTTGTGTTGTGAAAATAATTACCTTTTAATCTTTAAAGCAGCTCCAGCTTCCCCCGGTCTTTGCAAGCCTCTTCCTAGGTCAGAAATGACAGATCGGTCATCCTCCAATCACAGCTTCCCCTCGGGGGAATCAGTGTCTGATTCAACGCCGTGATTGGAGGAAGACGGATTCCTCATTTTAGACCCAGGAAGAGGCTTTGCGACGGGCAGGGGAAGCGATGCAGCGGCTGTCAAGATTAAAAGGTAAGTATTTTCACAAAACGAGTGAAATGTAAATTTTGATGAATTAAAGTACCCCTGTTTTTAATCGGATTTTAAAAAACTGGGCACTTTATCATCAAAATTTACATTCGCCTTAACATTAGGTTCAAAATCCAAATTACCAGCTTTACTTTAACCTTTCTCATTAAAAAGATAAACTTTTTACATGTTAAATTAGTGCTCTTTCTTATGCATGATAGAAATGTGCTGATTTGATTGTTCCTTTAATGGAAAAGTACCTCTATCATTAATTACACTAATATAATTCCTTTGCCATCTCATTTAACAAAATTGCATCAAAAGTGCTCCCTCAGCTGTTGACATTAGCATAATTCTTCAAAGTAAAGGGTAATTCTTTAAAATAAATGTCAATGTCACAAAATACTTTTCAAGCATTTATATTTGCCATCATTGCATTCATAAACCATATGATATAAAAGAAAAATATATCCCCTTGTATGTTTCTTGTTTTTGGAATTTTAATATATACAGTATACACCTCGATCAAAAAAAGAGAATAGTATTTCCAGGGCTTTAAGATTAAAACAACCAAGAATTAACAGAATGAGGGAATGTACGTTAGGTCTTAGGACGAGCAAATAAGAACTTAGAGAACAGTTCTTGATATTGTGATTTGGTTTACGGCACAATCAGTACAGAACCCTTAATACTATGTTGGCTGGCCCGGGGGTTTGGGGGATGCTGGGGTGGGCCGGGCAGATCCTGATTTTGGGTTCCGTGGGCATGGGCTCATCTGGTCTTCAAAAATGTCCAGGGTCCGGGCCTGCAACCAACCTTCATTTTTAGGATGTTCTATGTCAAGGGGATTTTTTTATGTTGCTGTTTTTTTGTATGTTTGGATACATTCAAATCCACCTAGATTTTATATAATTTAGGGTTAGATTACGAGAGTAGCGGTATTTTGCACTCCTGCTTGTGCGTTAACTGCACATATTTTCATGCACTCAACATGAAAATATTAATATTTTACATTCCAGTGTTCTTCACATAGCAGAATATGTTCTATTTATTCATAAATATATATATATGTGTGTTTGATGTTTTTTGTCAAATTATCTACATATATACACAAATATATATGTATATATATGTATATATATATATATATATATATATATATATATATATATATATATATATACAGTATATACTATATATATAAATATATAAATATATATAATTATATATAGGTATAGATATAGACAGATATGTATAGAAAGATATATTTTCAAATACTTAGAACATATTCCCCTATGGGAAGAACATTGGAATGTGAAATATTTACAGTAAACACATAGACACTTACATAAACACTTTATTAAAGGGTCAATAAACCTTAAAAATAATGTTATATAATTCTGCACATAGTGCAGAATTATATAACATTATATTAGCCAAACTTTGTAAATCATAATATTTTCTTTTTATTTTGTAAAAATACCGCTGTTTTACCGACCCGCTCTCTGTACTCTGCTGAGCGGGTCTGTTGTTTTTACTGAGCGCATCGGGCCAGCTGTATAGTCACAGCCCGGCCCGACCGGGCCATTAGACACAGTGCAGCTCGCTCCTGCTGTCAGACAGAGTGGGAGCGAGCTGCACTGTGTCTAAATGTAATATTCGAATTATGCAATATTCAAATTCGAAAAATTCGAATTTATATTCGAATTTGAAAAATTCGAATTTATATGTTTGTAATAGTATTTCTAATTATGCAATATTCTATATGGAAACATTCAAAATGATATATTTGTATCTATTATGTATCAATTTACTAGATTCCCGCTCTACCACATGAACTATTGAACTTCTGAATAGTATTTGTTAAATAGAATGTTAAATTTGAAATTTCGAATGTGGACATTCAATATAATTATAAACATTCGAATTCGAAAGTGACATTTGAAAACTGTAAATAACATTCGATTTTTGAATTTTTAAGAATATTCGTTCTTATCGACATTCGGATTTAGAATTTACACATTCGCCCATCCCTAATAAAGATACATACATACACATATATACATATATATTTAGACATGTGTATGTATGCATTTCTATGATAAAGCCCTTTGTCTGCCTTTTTATTTCTAACACCTGAGACCTCATATCTTTGGTCCTTCTAATTTTTTTGTGCAATATTTTTTTATTAAAGGGATAGGATAGTCAAAATTAAACTTGCATGATTCAGATAGAGCATGTCATTTTAAGACACTTTTAAATTCACTTCTATTTTCACATGTGCTTAGTTCTCTTAGTATCCCTGGTTAAAAAATGAATACACACATATCATACACTAGTATCCCTGGTTAAAAAATGAATACACACATATCATACACTAGTGGGAGCTGCTGCTAATTTGTCTCTGCACACATTTGTCTCTTGTGATTGGCTAAGTAGATATTTTCAGCTTCCTGTCAGTAGTGCAATGCTGTCCCTTCAGCAATGGATAACAAGAGAATGAAGAAAAGAAATAGAATTAAATTGGAAAGTTGTTTAAAATTGTATGTTCTATCTGAATCATAAAAGAAAATTTTGAGGTTTACTATACATTAAATAATTTTTATCAGACGTGATTATGAGTGCAACTATACTTTTAAAAGTATTTTTGAATATCTTTTTCACTTTTTTGTCTAGCGTACCAGTTAACCAGAGCTCTGAAGACGCGCTAACCCAACAAGCATAAATCGCTTTTGTGCTCATGCACATTTACTTTCAACTTGTAATACGCATGCTCCTTCCGATGGGCACAAACAGCTGTGATAAACCCAATATCAATTGAGCAAAACAGTTAGTGCGCCACTCGAAAAATCTGGCCCTTAGTTGGAATTTTTTTTTTAGTCCCATGGCTCAAAATTAAAAAAAAAAAGATCAATAGTTACTTTATAAAAGTGGTGCAAGAGGCAGACCTGTGAATTCAAGAAAGCATAAACCCAGAGGCAAAACTAGAAACCACAGGGCCCAGGTGCAAGAATCTAAGAAGTGCCCCCCACTCCACCCCCCAAAAAAATTTGAATTTAATACATATATATATTTTTTTTTTTTACATTTAACACAGAAAAAAAATGTGAATCAGATTACATGTCTGCAAAAGGAGGTACCCTGTGCCCACAGTCTGTGGGATGGTCTGATCCCCTATTACTGTATATAGTGACACTGTTTAACCCACAAGTACTGTATATAGTGAGTTAGTGACACAGTCTGTAATCTGCCGGTGAGATGGCTGGACTGACCCTACCCATCCCAGTACTTTATAAAGTGACCACAGTAGTCTGTGACATGTTCCAGCCCCCCAGTACTGTGTATAGTGGTACTGTATAGTGACACTGTTTACCCCCCGCCCCCTCCATGCTGTAGTAACAAGGTCTGTAATTTGCTGGTTCCACAAACATACACACACACACATACATGCATAAATACACACACAGTCACATATATACATGCACAGATACACACACACGCACATAAACACCAATGGCTTAAACAGAAACACTAACCCCGGTAGTCAGAGACACTAGTGAAGCATTATGTCACACTCACATGATATAAGTATAGGCAGTGGCAGGTCAAAGTTTTTTATTGAAAAAAATAAATATTTTTTTTAAGCTGGGCCCCGACCCTCGGGGGTCCGGTCACAGTTGCGACCTCTGCACTCCCTGTAGTTTTGCCCCTGCTGATCAACCACTGTGTACAAGTTACAATAATATTACAGCACCTTTTATAGTGAGCAGAGCTAGAACTACACTGTATATGATGATCCTGGCTTCTGTTATGAAGGATACAATCAAGACAACACTGATCACAGAGATTACAGAACACTTATAACAAAGCAAGAATAGGAGGATGCCACCAAAATAATAACTCATATTTATGATAAAAGTCAAATAAAAATGAAATTAATCTATTCCTCTGGGCAGGAAGAGCCATCTGTGAAATCTTCTTTAGTGTGAGGATTTCCCACTAGATTTTTAATGTTTTTTAAATTAGTTTTATGTAATTTTTCCTATTTTTTCTGCGTCAAAAATATTGTGCACAGATTTTTAGTCATATATGTCATATTTGTGTGAAATATGGTGTTTTAATAAAAAAGAAATAAAAGCAAAGAAATAAATAAATAATAAAAATAAAATGTACCAATGGTGTAGAAGGCAGCTGACTTCGTGAGACAGGACTTAAAGGAACACAGTAGTCATGTACAAGAGAGTATATATATATATATATATATATATACGCATTCACCGGACACTTTATTAGGTGCACCTGTTCAATTGCTTGGTAACACAAATTGCTAATCAGCCAATCACATGGCAGCAGCTCAATGTATTAAGGCATCTAGACGTGGTGAAGACAACTTGCTGAAGTTCAAACCAAGTATCATAACGGGGAAGAAAGGGGATTTAAGTGACTTTGAACGTGGCATGGTTGTTGGTGCCAGATGGGCTGATCTGAGAATTTCAAAAACTGCTGATCTACTGGGATTTTCGTGCGCAACCATCTCTAGGGTTTACAGAGAATGTCAGAAAAAGAGAAAATATCCAGTGAGCGGCAGTTTTGTGGATGAATATGCCTTGTTGATGTCAGAGGTCAGAGGAGAATGGGCAGACTGGTTGCAAGATGATAGAAAGGCAACAGTAACTCAAATACCCACTCGTTACAACCAAGGTATGCAGAATAACAAATCTGAATGCACAACAAGTCAAACCTTGAAGCAGATGGGCTACAGCAGAAGACCACACTGGGTGCCACTACTGTCACCTAAGAACAGAAAACTAAGGCTACAATTTGCACAGGATCATTAAAATTGGACAATAGAATATTGCAAAAACGTTACCTGGTCTGATGAGTCTCAGCTGCGACATTCAGATGGTCGGGTCAGAATTTGGCGTAAACAACATGAAAGCATGGATCCATCCTGCCTTATATTAACGGTTCAGGCTGGTGGTGGTGTAATGGTGTGGGGGATAAACTTTGGGCCCCTCAGTACCAATTGAGCATCATTTAAATGCCACAGCCTACCTGAGTATTGTTGCTGACCCTGTCAATCCCATTATGACTACAGTGTGTACCCATCTTCTGATGGCAACTTCCAGCAGGATGATGCACCATGTCCCAAGGCTCAAATAATCTAAAACTGTCTTCTTGAACATGACAATGAGTTCACTGTACTCCAATGGCCTCCACAGTCACAGAATCTCAATCCAATAGAGCACCTTTGGGATGTAGAGGAATGGGAGATTCAGATTATGGATGTGCAGCCGAAAAATCTGCAGCAACTGTGTGATGCTATCATGTCAATATGGACGATAATTTCTGAGTAATGTTTCCAACACCTTGTTAAATCTAGGCCATGAAGAATTAAGACAGTTCTCAAGGCAAAAGGGGGTCCAACCCGGTACTAGCAATGTGTACCTAATAAAGTGGCCAGTTAAGTGTATATATAAAAAAAATAAACTAAAAATTGATTAAAAAATATATACTATATTATATTGTATTAAACTATAGCCATAATATGTTAAGGCATATAAATGACAGAATGTGGAATACAACCTGAAAAAAAAACAATTATTGTTCTATTGAACAAAACTATTATACAATACTATTACCAAAATACTGACAAACATAGGCCTCTGTACATTACAGTCTGTTTGTATCTAATAGTCTAACTGGAAGTCAGAGGGTAAGGCTGTTATCCAATGGTCTGTGGGTGGGGCTGCACTCTACTCACATGAATGTGTCATGATGATATCTGGAAGTTAGGGGAGAACAAGAGAGGTGCCTCTCTTGTTCTCCCCTAACTTCACTGTATATATAACTGGTATAATTATTCAGAGCAGCATGTTCATTTTCTGCATATAAATGTTCTGTATCATTATGCAGCACAAGTGCTCACCATCCGTATATAGCCACCCATCACCTGTTCTGATTTTTATTTTATGAACCCTCATCATCATTATACAGGGCATCATGTTCTTATTTTTATTGTATGAACCCTCAAATATACAGTGCAGAATATTTGTTATCAGTGCATAAGTACTCTGCATTAAAGGGACAGAAAACCCCAAATTTGTCTTTCATGATTTGAATAGAACATACAATTTGAAACAACTTTCTCATTTACTTCTGTTATCAAATTTGCTTCATTCTCTTGTTATCCTTTGCTGAAGGAACACCATTGCACTACTGGCAGCTAGCTGAACACATCTAGTTAGCCAATCACAAGAGACAAATGTGTGCAGGCACCAATCAGCAACTAGCTCCCACTAGTGTAGGATATGTGTGTATTCTTTTAAAACAAGGGATAAAAGGAGAACAAAGCACATTTGAAAATAGAAATGAATTTAAAAGTGTCTTAAAATGACATGCTCTATCTGAATCATGCAAGTTTAATTTTGAATTTCCTATCCTTTTAAGTATTATGTGAAGCATATTTATTAGTGTATATATGCCCTGCATTATCATATAGTGCAAGACATCTATACACTAATAAACATGCTGCACTGTTGGAAATTGTGATTGTCACCTGGCCAAACATTTTCAGTACTACACTGTAAGTTAATGTGATCTATTGTAGGGCTTGAAAAATGAATACTTATGGAAAAATGTATCAAGATGCATTCACAGCTTCTGAGAAATTAACGTTCAGACTTGCAAGAGTTAATCTGCAACTACAAATTTAAGAAGCAGTCTCTGCCTCTTATCCTAGGTGGCAGAGATAAATCATCTCAAATTCACGTATTTGTGGTGATTGACAGGCCCTGCTGTCATGTAATTAGTTGCTGAAAAGCAGTGGGCAGGATTTAACAACAGAGCTCTTTCGCAGTTTTCAATTTTGCTAAGTGACGATTGAAGGTGGACAGGTTCTTTGCTAGAAAATTGTCCTCCTGCAACTTAATGCATTATTCTGTTAGACATGCTAGTATCAGTATAGGGATAATGGTAAAAAAGAGGTCATCCTGTCTCCAGGTTTGTGTGTTTTATATATAATCACCATGGTTTAATTCCTTATGCAAAGCCACCACTAATTTACCATGTTGTTCTGAACCACCACTTTGGTACATTATGTGATGCAGGAATTAACCATTATAATTATTATAATTATAATAAATATGATTAATAGTCAAGAATCTTATACGATAACAGAAATCTATTTTCGCTTATCATTATCGATAAAATAGTTATCTATAGCTGCTTAACACATCACTAGAGTATTTTGTTAAGAAGCCGCAATGGCAGGGTATATAATTTCTTTGGGGGGGGGGGGGGGGCGTGTCCTCACCTGTGTAGCCAAAAATTATAACACAGGCCCTGAGTACATGTGCAGTGCCCTCTAGTCAGCAGCTAGACATTACTGGCTAGAATAATACTAGCTGTGGACATTATACTGCACACAGCAAAGAAGGAAACAGTTTTTTGTGTTCCATTAGCAGCAATAAAATGAAAGGACACAGAAACTGAAGCAGAATCAGCCTCCCTACCCCTGATCTACAAGATGATTATTCCTGTATATGGTTACTTTATCAACAAACAAGTCTGCAGTTAGTGGCAGCTAAAACGTACACTGCTTCCTCCTGACAAGTTAGTTTAGGCAACTAAGAAAACTTGCTTGGGAAAGTTAGTTTAGGCAGCGAAGAAGTGATTTTTACCTCTAGTTCAGGACAGAATACGATATCTACACTAGGTGAAATAACCATCTGATAAGTAACCATGGTTACTAAACTGCTCTCCCCCATCAGCTTATTATTTCACCTTTGCTCTAGTTCAGATATAATGAAAATCTGGCACGTTGGTGTGTACTTCCGAAAATGACCTGGGTTCCATAATAGCGGGAATTATAGGGAAGTGTTCACTGTCCCTTTAATGTCAGAAATGCCCTTTAAAGGGACATTATACACTCATTTTTTCTGTGCATAAATATTTTGTAGACGATCTATTTATATAGCCCATAAATTTTTTTTTTTTAAATGTATAGATTTGCTTATTTTTATTTTTAACATTGCTCTGATGGTTAGACTCTTAACCAAGCCCCAAAGCTGTATGTGAATACCGTCAGCTACCTTCTCCAGCTTGCTCCTGTTTGTGTAAAGGGTCTTTTCATTTGCAAAAGAAGAAGGAGGGGGGTTTTCTTTTTTCCCACTTGCAGAGGGCTTTCCAGCTACCTTTTCAACAGAGCTAAACTGGGAGCTTCTAAGTAAGTTTTTAAACAGTTTAAAACTGGATTTTTATATCAGTATCTGTGCATCTTATTCTTTATAGTAGTGTCTATTACATGCAGTTATATGAAAATGAGTGTATACTGTCCCTTTAAATATATGCCCAGAAAGATAGGTGTAGCATGGCTCAATTAATTTCAAACATGATCTCGCCATTACAACCTCATAATCATCCATGAATGTAATGTCAATTGGCTTGGCTTTATGGTATTTTTGGAGTTTCTTTGCAAATGATACAGAAGTCTTACATGGGAAAACATCCTAAGGGGTAAAGTGAATGGAATTATTAAAAAACTAAAGACATTAGCAAATGTATAGAATTTTCTAATGTGCACAATTATGTATTTAAGTTGAAAACTCTAAACAACAATTAATAATAAAACAATAAAGATGATTTTAACTTAAAAGGATGTTAAACAGAAAAAAAATAAACTAGACACAATGATGTAGTCAACGCAGAGATTAACATTAGAATAATATGTAGAAGCAGTTTTTTTTTTACAATTCTTAAATTGTTTAAATATTGAAAATGTAAGATTAAAGGTTTAGTTACCATAAAGTACTTCTCTTTCTATAAAGTAATGGTTGCCGCCATGTTTGAACTAGTTTTCTATTTTGCTCTGTTTATGTTAACAAGGCTGTATGGAAACCTTTTTAGATAATCCTATGTTCCACAAAGCCTTGTTTTGATTGCCTCTTGTATTGCACGTTTGATATCTTCCCCTTATTGTCCTCAGAAGGAAAGATAGTTAAGGGAAAACTTAAGTTAAACATGGAGGCCCCATTACGTTATATTAACTCAGTGGAATTTCGAAAACCAACAATTTGTTAAATTACAGAGGAAGGAGAAAAAATAAATAATGAAAGTATATTGCAAAGATTTTTTTTTTACACATAATGAAACATTTTATATTACAATCTCATATTGTTTAATATCCCTTTAATATAATTTGTTTATAAAATCTCTACATGTAAAATGACATTAACAGAATAACGGAAATACCTATTTAAACTGCATACTGCAGTGATAGCTAACTGCAAGTCACTGATTCCGGAAAAAGCTAAAATTAGTCTGGCAGCTGCATAGTGCAGAGCTGCTTAAAAGCCAAGAGAAAGAATTTGAAAGTTGTGCCAAGACAGGCAGACAGAATCATGTTCTAATTACTTTTATAGTTATACTGTTTTAGTCAAGGTGAGGCTGTTTTTCTGTCCCCATAGAGATTTCCATTTCTTATTAGAGTCACTGAGAAAATGTAATTGAATGGGTGTTGTATTCTGCATGGATTTCACATTTTTCTAAGGGAAATCTGTCAATTCTGTTTCAGATTTCTGCACATTTTGGTAGTTTAATTTGCAGTTATCTTGAGAAACATTTTCTAATTTCATTAATTTCATATGGTTAGTATGTGTATTTGAGAAATGCTGAGGTGACATGATAGAGTTACAAGGTTAAGGAGCAGACAGGTTATTATTATTGTAACTAAACCTGGCAAAGAATGATGAAGATATTACGTTGTGATATAAGCAATAAAAGAATGGAATTTTCATTTAAAGGGACATAATACTCATATGCTAAATCACTTATAACTGATGCAGTATAACTGTAAAAAGCTGACAGGAAAATATCACCTGAGCATCTCTATGTAGAAAAAGAAGATATTTTACCTCACAATCTCCTCAGCTAAGCAGAGTAAGTTCTTTGTAAAAAGTTATACTTCAGCTGCTGTCCAGCTGCAGGAAAAAAATAAATGAAGAAATGAACAGCAGTCAATCAGAATCAGCAGTGCTGAGGTCATGAACTCTTTTACTGTGATCTCATGAGATTTCATAGTAAACTTCCTTAAACTGAATAGGGAAATAATATGAGTGTGCACAAAGCTCACTCCCTTGCCTGTCCCTTAAAGTCCTTTGCAATGGGGTTTGAATACTTAGGACATTTTGGGGTAAAATATCTTTCTTTTTTACATAGAGATGTTCAGGTAATATTTTCTAGTCAGCTTTTTACAGCTATGCTGCATCACTTTCAAGTGTTTCAACATTTGGGCATCATGGCCCTTTAAGATGGTGACATCAAGTAAAGTCTGATGGACCAAAGCCCTTTTTCATTAAAAATATTATTTACTTCAGGGCAAAGATAATGATGGATTTGGACCTGCCAATATGGGTGCAGGGCAAACTATTTCTTGAGACATTGAAAGTAGACTTGCATAGACATCTAAAAAATAGTTTGTTTTGTGTTTTAAATAGCAAAAGTCTGAGTTATTTTATGATAGTCATGTAGAAAGTGACATGGTCAGTGAAACACTGAAAGCCTTTTCTACCCTCAGCAATGCGCCAATAAAAATAGCAGAAACAAGGTCACATGTGAAAAAAATCTCAACAAGGTCACATGTGAAATAGAAAATAACAATAGTAAAGTTTTGAAAATGATTCAAGTAAACAATTATGGTAATTTTACACACTCATATGGTCAACAAAAACAAACAGGCACATTTGATATGTAAACACCAATAATTCAGCCTTCTTCCATGATCTCATCACAAAATAGAAACAGAAAAGCTATTTGTAAGGGCCTATTTACCAGAGTTTGAATGGACAAGATTCTCAAAACCTGCCTGCTTGGCATCATGGTGACCACTTACCATTTCACATGCAATTGCTTGTGCAGTTGAGCCCCCTGCTCTCTCGCAACCAATTGTGTGAGAGCAGGGCTTGTTAATCATTCTGGTCAGATTTGACCAGGATGATTTAACTCATAAGATGGCAGAGAGGTGAAGTAGCAGAGGTCTTAAGACCACTGCTACTTAAATAGCATTGTAGGCTGGTCAGTGTAAGCCTGCACCACAGGAACCTAAGTTGTACTGTTTAGTTGTGTCTAATTTTCCAGCAGCACAAATACTAACAAAAAAACAGATCATTAAATTCCAATATTCTGTTATATCATCAGTACATAGATGACTTGTTTGTGGTTTGGGCTGACAATGAATCAGAACTACTTTCTTGGTATGCAGGGAATCCAATGTTAAGTTTAAACTTGAATACAGCTGTACTTCAATTAATTTCTTGGACCTTTGTATATATAAAACCCAGAGTAATGGCATGTGTAAGTTGAATACTAAACTTTTTTACAAACCCACTGATAGGAACACACTGTTAACTTATCAAAGTTATCACCCTCCCCAGCTTAAATTAGGGATTGTGAAATCACAACTATTGCGGGTGATTCGCAATAATACTACTGAGGAAGATAAAATTAATCAATTTTACATAATGAGAAATACATTTATTGCCAGAGGGTATAAAGGATCTGATATTGATAAAATATGTTCAGGAATTTTGCATCTGGATCAAGAACAGATAATTAATAAAACTAATACCCCTAGGAGTCCTGATAAATCATTGAATTTAATCACCACTTATAATCCATACAGTAATATCATTAAAAAGGTTCTTGCCAAGAACTGGCCATTAGTTGCTGAGGAACCCACCTTGCCTTTTAAAAACTATAAACCCCCCCGCATGGTGTACAAATGAGGGAGGAGTATTGGTACGATGCTTGCCAAACATGACAATGGTTCCCCTCAACATACCTGGCTCCCTAGAGCTAAACCAGGATGCTTTAAGTGTGGTAACTGTGTGACATGTATTATGTTACAAATTGGCAATACCTTCTATCATCCACATACACATCAAAGATTCTCTATTAGACATAGGCGCACATGTACCTCTGATTTTGTAATTTATATGATCATTTGCCCATGTGGCAAAGTTTATGTCGGTAAGACGTGTACTTCTTTCTCAGGAGGTTGGCCAATCATAAAAGTGCCATATGCAAAGCAATCAATAAGGGTCATAGTGAACAGCCTGTAGCCAGTTTTGGAACATGGTCACACTGTCGCAATGTTGAAAACCATGCTCATAGACAGAATTCCTCCTCTTGAGAGGGGGAAATAAAGATGAGGAGCTCCTAAAGAGGGAAGCACAGTGGATTAATCGATTGGGTAATATGACCCCTAGAGGTCTCAATACACATTGAATTTTATGCCCTGTTTCATTGAGCTTTATATGTCACCCCTAAAGTATACCCTTAATCACTGGGTTTATGAAGTTAGTGCATTTTTTCCCGGTATTGATTAAATATATGCATGACTGGTTTAAAGTCTTGATTTTTTACTTTTTATTTTTTATTTTTTTCATGTCCATCTAGATTTCTGGCTTCCATTTAATCATGTTCTACATCGTATGGTTGGGTGTATTTTACATATCTTGTTTGGTACATATGTTTATTCAGCGTTTTAAGCCCTTCTCTGGTATCAAATTGGCTGTAGTTTTGGGATAGTATTGCATTGAAACTACTGGTCCTTTAATAAAATGTTTTGTATGCTCGCTAGGTTCTCTATTGGCATGTTGGAAACTTGTAACGATTTGGAGTTACCACATTTTTGGCATATTCCTTAAGATTTAATATGAGGCATTTATGCAGCTACCACACAAGAGAAAAGTGTGAGGGAGAAAAACATCAAACAATATTTATTGAATCATAAATGTCCCATCTCAGATACACACCAATATAGTAAAGGAGTACTAGACAGAAGAACTCAATCCATATGCAAAGTCCGCTAAATATTGTAAAACGGACAAACAAATCCCACCTCCTCCTCACAGAGCTCCGATAGTAAATAGGTAAAAGCAAGGTCAAGGGAGGGAGTAATATTTTCCCAAATGGGTGGTGCAGTTGTCGTACCTTTGTAATCTTGTTCAAGCCGTATGGTATGTCCGTGTATAAGCGCTGTAATCCCACCGGACCTTTTGCAGAGTGATCGTGTAACCACGCCAAACCAGGTGGCATATCTTCCGTTACTCACAGACTGTAACATATCTCAGCCTAATATCACTGTCCCTTTAAGACTGCCTTCCCTGCTTCTGACAATCATGCTGGTTTGGGCAGTATTTGCATTCAGCTTGCCTGCCTGATTAATCATTCATGCACCTGATTTCCTCAGCCTCTTTTTAAGCCTTCTCAGGCCTAATGTGCTTTGCATTAACTTTGAAGTTGTGTTCCTGAAAACAACTGAGGTCTTTGGTTGATCCTGCATGAATCCTACCAACATCTTCAAGCTTCAGTTTTTCCTATTCCTCTGCCTAAAATCATCAAATCGCAAGTATCCAAATAATTCAGTTTTGTTACCTGGACACTGCTACTTAACAAATAGTTAAAAAATGTCGCGAACAGTTCGCCGGAGAACAGTTCCCGGAGATCTTAGCTTGTTCGCGTTTGCCACGGCGGGCGAACATATGCGATGTTCAATCTGCCCCCTATTCATCATCATTGAGGAAACTTTGACCTGTATCTCACAGTCTGCAGACACATTTCAGCCACTCAGCAGCAGACACTCCCTCCCAGACCCTCCCAGCTCCTGGGCAGAAGCCATTTTAGATTCATTACGATCCTGCATTCTTAGTGAGAGGAGGGTTAGTGCAGTGCTTCAAATGATGATACCAAGACACAAGCTCAAGAAGTCTACATAAAACCCTGCTTATTTGAAGCACAAAGAATTTCTACTAGTCAATTTTCGTGACCACAAAGATTGCCTTAATATCCCCCAGGACTTCCTTCCATACTAAGGAATAGGGGTTGCCACGGTAACATCACCTGCCATCATAGAACGTGACGTCAAGTTACCTCTACACAAAAAGGCGCTTCTATTTTCAACCAGTAACGCCAACTATACACACCGGGTAATTAAGGCCTGCAACCTATTAGTTGACTTTTTTGCCACTTGGCAAGCAAACAACTTTCCTCAATTTTGGGATATCGTTACACTTTCGATAAAGCGCAAGTACTGAACTAATCGTTCTTTTATGTTTATTTTATATGTATAATTACATTGTTTAAGGGAGACATCCCTTTATTTTACATTGTATCATTTTAGATTCTAGACACCTATCTGTTTTTAAATAGTATAATAAATTGCTGCTTGGAATTTTCCATTTGATACTATATATATGCCTCTGTCTCTTTCCTGATATAATATATATATCCATCCAGTAATACATTGAAGATATATTATATTTTTGGACACTTTCACGTTTATCTATACATCACTTATATATACCCTTGCTTTTAGCGCTTAACTTTATTTTTGACATTGCTTTTGCTACATTGTATTCTTGGAGGGGAATTCACCAGTTAAGCTGGGTCACAGTCATTTAGCGCCTACAATTTTTTTAATCTAATTGAAGTTGCCTGCCTGCCAGCGTGTGTTCCAGGCCCACTTGCCAAGTTAGTGGCACCACTCATATTTGTTGTAACAGTAGTGTAAATATTTAAAATAAAAACTTTTTTGACTGTGAAACATCAGTCAGCTAGTGTAATCTAATTGCAGTTGCCTGCCTGCAAGCGTGTGTGTCAGGCCGATTTGCCAACTAGTGCCACCAATCATATTTGTTATAACAGTAGTGTAAATATTTAAAAAAAAAACTTTTTTGACTGTGAAACATCAGTCTGCTAGTGTAATCTAATTGAAGTTGCCTGCCTGCCAGCGTGTGTGCCAGGCCCACTTGCCAAGTTAGTGGCACCACTCATATTTGTTGTAACAGTAGTGTAAATATTTAAAAAAAAAACTTTTTTGACTGTGAAACTTCAGTCTGCTAGTGCAATCAAATTGCAGTTGCCTGCCTGCCAGCATGTGTGCCAGGCCCACTTGCCAACTAGTGCCACCAATCATATTTGTTATAACAGTATTGTAAATATTTAAAAAAAAAAAAAACTTTTTTGACTGTGAAACATCATTCAGCTAGTGTAATCTAATTGCAGTTGCCTGCCTGCCAGCGTGTGTGCCAGGCCCACTTGCCAACTAGTGCCACCACTCATATTTGTTATAACAGTAGTGTAAACATTTAAAAAAAATTTTTTGGACTGTGAAACATCAGTCTGCTAGTGTAATCTAATTGAAGTTGCTTGCCTGCCAGCGTGTGTGCCAGGCCCACTTGCCAACTAGTGCCACCAATCATATTTATTGTTACAGTAGTGTAAATATTTAAAATAAAAAAAATTTGGACTGTGAAACATCAGTCTGCTATTGTAATCTTATTGCATTTGCCTGCCTGCCAGCGTGTGTGCCAGGCCCACTTGCCAAGTTAGTGTCACCACTCATATTTGTTGTAACAGTAGTTTAAATATTTAAAAAATAACATTTTTGACTGTGAAACATCAGTCTGCTTTTTTGTGTCAGGCTCACAGTGTATACTGTGCCCACTTATCCAGTGCCACCACTCATATCTTGTTTAATATTAGTGTAAGTGTACATTTAAAAAAAAAAAAACTTTTTGGATTGTGAAACATCAGTATGCTTTTTTGTGTCAGGCTCACAGCGTATACTGTGCCCACTTGCCCAGTGGCACCACTCATATTTTGTTTAATAGTAGTGTAAGTGTACATTTAAAAAAAATGACAGGAAGAGGCAGGCCACCCCGCAGGTGCCGTCGTGGTCGTGGTGCTGTGATTCCCTTTGACCCTACAACTATGCACAGTGTTCAGAGGCCACGTGCCATGAACGTGAAAAATTCTGAGGAGGACCTAGTTGAATGGCTAACACAGGACACCCAATCTTCTACAGCTTCCGCTCCTAACCTTGACGCACCATCCACCTCCAGCTTAGCTTCGGGCACCTCTCAAGTGACCAGTGCCACTCGCCCGCCTGCTGCCACCACCAACACTAGCACCACAGCTGCTTCACTTGATCTGTCAGAAAAGTTATTGACACATCAGTTGGAAGAAATGAGTGATGCGCAACCATCATTGACAGAGGATGTAGATAACAGTGATATGTCTCAGTCAGGCAGCATTACAGACATGGACGTATGGTGTGATGATGATGGTGATGTTGTACCCGCTGCTGCTTGTATTTGTCAGATACAAGTGAAGCAGTTGATGATGATGCGTCCATGGATGTCATGTGGGTGCCCGCTAGAAGAGAAGAAGAAGAGGGGGAAAGTTCAGATGGGGAGACAGAGAGGAGGAGGAGATGAGTTGGAAGCAGGGGGAGGTCGTCGCAAGGAGATAGTGGCACAGTCAGACAGCATGCATCGGCACCCGGGGTCAGCCAGACAGTACGCCAATCAACGCATGCTGTTGCCACCACCAGAATGCCGTCATCGCAGAGCTCAACAGTGTGGCATTTTTTTTGTGTGTCTGCCTCTGACAACAGCGATGCCACTTGCAACCTGTGCCAAAAGAAACGGAGTCATGGGAAGTCCAACACCCACCTAGGTACAACTGCTTTGCGAAGGCACATGGTCTCACATCACAAACGCCGATGGGATGAACACATGAGTAGAAGCAGCACACAAACTCAAAGCCGCCATCATCCTCCTGGTCCAGCATCTTCAGCCACGTCAACCACTGCTGTCCTCCTTGCCCCCTCTCAACCATCCACCAATCAGTCTCTCTTACGTAGCAGTTCCTGGTCATTGCCCACAGTCGGGTGTCTGTCAAGGACATGTTTGAGTGTAAGAAGCCAATTTCCCAAAGTCACCCCCTTGCCCGGCGTCTGACAGCTGGCTTGTCTGAACTCTTAGCCTGCCAGCTTTTACCATACAAGCTGGTGGAGTGTGAGGCATTCAAAAAATTTGTATCTATTGGGACACCACAGTGGAAGGTACCCGGCCAAAATTTCTTTTCACAAAAGGCAATCCCCAACCTGTACTCGATTGTGCGAAAGGAAGTAATGGCATGTCTGGCACACAGAAATGGGGCAAGGGTCCATCTGACCACTGATAGCTGGTCTGCAAAGCATGGTCAGGGCAGGTATATCACCTACACTGCGCATTGGATAAACCTGCTGATGGCTGACAAGCATGGAATGCGTGGCTCTGCAGAGGAGCTGGTGACACCACCACGATTTGCAGGCAGGCTTGCTGCTACCTCCTCTACTCCTCCTACTCCATCCTCTTCCATAACCTCTTCCTCAGCTGAGTCCTCTTCTGCTGTTGCATCTTGCTCCACATCAACGCCACCCCCCCAGCTCCCCAGGTACTATTCAACATCCCGGATACGGCAGTGTCATGCTGTCTTGGGGTTGACTTGCCTGAAAGCAGAGAGTCACACCGCACCAGCACTCCTGTCCGCCCTGAACGCACAGGTGGATCAGTGGCTGACTCCACACCAACTGGAGATTGGCAAAGTTGTTTCTGACAATGGAAGTAATTTGGTGGCGGCATTGAATGGGCAAGTTGACACATGTGCCGTGCATGGCACATGTGTGTAATCTGATTGTACAACGCTTTGTGCATAAGTACCCAGGCTTACAGGACATCCTGAAGCAGGCCAGGAAGGTGTGTCGCCATTTCAGTCATTCCTACACGGCCATGGCACACTTGTCCGATATCCTCATATATAAAAGCTGAAGGAGAACGACCTGTACTGGGTGTCCACACTACTAGACCCCAGGTATAAGCATAAAGTGACTGGAATGTTACCGAATTCCCGCAAGTCGGAAAGGATGGAGCAGTTAAAAAATAAATTAAAAAGTATGCTTTACACAGCGTATAAGGGTGATGTCACAGCACAACGGGAATCTAACAGGGGAAGAGATGAAAGTAATCCTCCTCCTCCCACGACCACGCCGGCAAAGACAGGACGCTTTCCAGACTTGTTGTCGATGGAGGACATGCAGACCTTTTTAACTCCTATACATCGCCACAGCCCTTCGGGATCCAGCCTCAGAGAAAGACTCAACCGACAGGTAGCAGACTACCTAGCATTAACTGCGGATCTCGAAACTCTGAGGAGCGATGGACCCCTTGACTACTGGGTGTGCAGGCTTGACCTGTGGCCTGAGCTATCCCAATTTGCAATCGAACTTATGGCCTGCCCCGCTTCAAGTGTCCTATCAGAAAGGACATTCAGTGCAGCAGGAGGTATTATCACTGAGAAGAGAAGTCGCCTAGGTCAAAAAAGTCTTGATTATCTCACCTTTATTAAAATGAATGAGGGTTGGATCCTGAAGGGACTGACATTGTGCGATACATTTGAGTAAAAAAGGCTTGATGAGATGAGCTGCCTTGGGCTACAAATGGTACACACACTGCTGTATTTTATCTTCGAATGCCGCATGACTTGCGTGACTTACCCGCCAACAACTAGGGTTCAAGCCGCAATGTTTTAGGGCACTTTCTAACTGTCAAACAAACATCAATTTTTCTGGCCGCTGCTACAGCAGCGGCTGCAACAATACCTAATTTTTCAGGCATTTTTACATGCCTACTTTTTCTGGCCTCTGGTGCTGCACTGTGGCTACAAAACCCAAACCAAAAAAAAGGCACATAACAGTGATTAAAATGTTAAGAATAGTACTACTTAACACACCACTCATATCTGGGGGCACAGTAGATTGCACGCGCAGTGCCCCAAATTTGAAGTAGGAGGACCGACCAAGCATCTTTTTCCATTTCCCGGTTCCTAAAAATTATCTCCGGGTTCCTAAAAACGATGCCATACCTGTACTTGATTGTGCAAAAGGAAATCATGGCATATGGGGTCTTTCATGCTGTCATGCCTGTTGAGGGTCGGGGACCCTAGTATAAAAAGGCTGAAGGAGAAGACCTGTACTGGGTGTCCAAGCATCTTTTTCCATCTCCCGGTTCCTAAAAATGATCTCCGGGTTCCTAAAATCGATGCCATACCTGTACTCGATTGTGCAAAAGGAAGTCATGGCATATGGGGTCTTTCATGCTGTCATGCTTGTTGAGGGTCGGGGACCCTCGTATAAAAAGGCTGAAGGAGAACGACCTGTACTGGGTGTCCAAGCATCTTTTTCCATCTCCCGGTTCCTAAAAATTATCTCCGGGTTCCTAAAATTGCTGCCATACCTGTACTCGATTTTGCAAAAGGAAGTCATGGCATATGGGGTCTTTCATGCTGTCGTGCCTGTTGAGGGTCGGGGACCCTCGTATAAAAAGGCTGAAGAACGACCTGTACTGAGTGTCCAAGCATCTTTTTCCATCTCCCGGTTCATAAAAATTATCTCCGGGTTCCTAAAATTGCTGCCATACCTGTACTCGATTGTGCAAAAGGAAGTCATGGCATATGGGGTCTTTCATGCTGTCGTGCATGTTGAGGGTCGGGGACCCTCATATAAAAAGGCTGAAGGAGAACGACCTGTACTGGGTGTCCAAGCATCTTTTTCTTTTTCCTTAGTTATGAAGCCCTACAGACCAGCAAAAGTAGAATCTAGTGACGTAAGTTTCGATCCGCTGGACTCAGTCCGACACAGATCGATTCTTATGTCACTCCAGATGTTCAAAACGCAAGTTCGGCACAGTCTGACTACTTTTGGAAGTTATCAAATGACTACCAGGTACGCTCGGCACTTTTCCGGCCCAGCGTACCTGGTTTTCAATCCGCCGCCCTGGAGGCGGTGGATCCCATAGGAATCAATGGGAGTCTGACCATAGCGAAAGCTCATGTTCGCTGCTGCCCGATATCCCATTGATTCCTATGGGAAATGTATACACCTAACACCCTAACATGTACCCCGAGTCTAAACACCCCTAATCTGCCCCCCTACACCTCCGCCACCTACATTAAATATGTTAACCCCTAAACCGCCGCTCCCAGAGCCCACCACCACTCTAATAAACGTATTGACCCCTAAACCGCCGCTCTCGGACCCCGCCGCAACTATAATAATTATATTAACCCCTAAACCGCCGCTCCTGGACCCCGCCGCCACCTACATAATACCTATTAACCCCTATCCTGCCCCCCCTACACCGCTGCCACATATAATAAAATTATTAACCCCTAAACCTAAGTCTAACACTAACCCTAACACCCCCCTAACTTAAATATTAATAAAATAAATCTAAATAAATATTACTCTTATTAAATTAGTTATTCCTATTTAAAACTAAATACTTAACTATAAAATAAACCCTAATATAGCTACAATATTACTAATAATTATATTGTAGCTATTTTAGGATTTATTTTTATTTTACAGGCAACTTTGTATTTATTTTAAGTAGGTACACTAGTTATTAAATAGTTATTAACTATTTAATAGCTACCTAGATAAAATAAATACAAAATTACCTGTAAAATAAATCCTAACCTAAGTTACAATTAAACCCAACACTATACTATCATTACATAAATTAAATTAATTAACTACAAGTTTCTACAATTAAATACAATTAAATAAACTAACTAAAGTACAAAAAACACCACTAAATTACAGAAAATAAAAAAAGATTACAAGAATTTTAAACTAATAACACCTAATCTAAGCCCCCTAATAAAATAAAAAAAACAAAATAATAAAAGTCCCTACCCTAAACTAAATTACAAAGTAACCAGCTCTTTTGCCTGTAAAAAAAATACAACCCCCCCAACATTAAAACCCACCACCCACATACCCCTACTCTAACCCAAACCTCCCTTAAATAAACCTAACACTACCCCCCTGAAGATCTCCCTACCTTGAGTCGTGTTCACCCAGCTGGGCCAAAGTCATCATCCAAGGGGCGCTGAAAATGTCTTCCATCCGATAGAAGTCTTCATCCAAGGGGCACTGAAGAGGTCTTCCATCCGATAGAAGTCTTCATCCAGTCGGCGTCTTCAATCTTCATCCATCCGGAGCGGAGCAGGGCCATCTTCAAAGCAGCCGATGCGGAGCCATCCTCTTCCACCGACGCTTACTCGCCGAATGAATATTCCTGTAAGTGATGTCATCCAAAATGGCGTCCCTCGAATTCCGATTGGCTGATAGGATTCTATCAGCCAATCAGAATTAAGGTTGGAAAAATCTGATTGGCTGATCCAATCAGCCAATCAGATTGAGCTCGCATTCTATTGGCTGATCGGAACAGCCAATAGAATGCAAGCTCAATCTGATTGGCTGATTCAATCAGCCAATCAGATTGAACTTGAATCTGATTGGCTGATTCCATCAGCCAATCAGATTTTTCCTACCAGCCAATCGGAATTCGAGGGACGCCATCTTGGATGACGTCACTTAAAGGAATATTCATTCGGCGAGTAGGCTTCGGTGAAAGAGGATGGCTCCGCGTTGGCTGCTTTGAAGATGGCCCCGCTCCGCTCAGGATGGATGAAGATTGAAGAAGCAGCCTGGATGAAGACTTCTATCGGATAGAAGACCTATTCAGCGCCCCTTGGATGAAGACTTCTATCGGATGGAAGACATCTTCTGCGTCCCTTGGATGATGACTTCGGCCTGGCTGGGTGAACACGACTCAAGGTAGTGAGATCTTCAGGGGGTTAGTGTTAGGTTTATTTAAGGGGGGTTTGAGTTAGAGTAGGGGTATGTGGGTGGTGGGTTTTAATGTTGGGGGGGTTGTATTTTTTTTTACAGGCAAAAGAGCTGATTACTTTGGGGCATGCCCCGCAAAAAGCCCTTTTAAGGGCTGGTAAAAGAGCTGGTTACTTTGTAATTTAGTTTAGGGTAGGGACTTTTATTATTTTATTTTTTTTATTATTTTATTAGGGGGCTTAGATTAGGTGTAATTGGTTTAAAATTCTTGTAATCGTTTTTTATTTTCTGTAATTTAGTGGGGGGGTTTTGTACTTTAGTTAGTTTATTTAATTGTATTTAATTGTAGCTACTTGTAGTTAATTAATTTGATTTATTTAATGATAGTTTAGTGTTAGGTTTAATTATAACTTAGGTTAGGATTTATTTTACTTTTAAAATTTTGTATTTCTTTTAGCTAGGTAGTTATTAAATAGTTAATAACTATTTAATAACTATTGTAAATAGTTAAAATAAATACAAAGTTGCCTGTAAAATAAATATAAATCCTAAGATAGCTACAATGTAATTATTAATTACATTGTAGCTAGCTTAGGGTTTATTTTACAGGTAAGTATTTAGTTTTAAATAGCAATAATTTATTTAATGATAGTGTAGTGTTAGGTGTAATTGTAAATTTGACTTTATTTTATCTAGGTAGATATTCAATAGTTAATAACTATATAATAGCTATTAAACCTAGTTAAAATAAATGTAAATTTGCCTGTAAAATAAAAATAAATCCTAAAATAGCTACAATATAATTATTAGTAATATTGTAGCTATATTAGGGTTTATTTTATAGGTAAGTATTTAGTTTTAAATAGGAATAACTAATTTAATAAGAGTAATATTTATTTAGCTTTATTTAATTAATATTTAAGTTAGGGGGGGTGTTAGGGTTAGTGTTAGACTTAGGTTTAGGGGTTAATAATTTTATTATAGGTTGCAGCGGTGTAGGGGGGCAGGATAGGGGTTAATACATTTATTATAGGTGTTGACGGTGTAGGGGGGGCAGATTAGGGGTTAATAAGTTTAATATAGGTGGCGGCGGGGTCCGGGAGCGGCGGTTTAGGGGTTAATATATTTATTTAGTTGCGGCGGGGTCCGGGATCCGCAGGATAGGGGTTAATAACTTTATTATAGGTGGCGGCGGTATAGGGGGGCAGGATAGGGGTTAATAGGTATTATGTAGGTGGCGGCTGGGTCTGGGAGCGGCGGTTTAGGGGTTATTATATTTATTATAGTGGTGCGGCGGGGTCTAGGAGCGGCGGTTTAGGGGTTAATAACTTTATTTAGTTGCGGGGGGCTCCAGGGGTGGCGGTATAGGGGGTAGAACAGTATAGTATAGTGTGAGTGCTTAGTGACAGCTTATCAATAAAGCTGTAAAAAAGCTGAAGAGCAGCGAGATCGGATGAGTGATAACTATCACAGTCCGCTGCTCACTGCCCCGTACTTGGTGCGCGGCTTTTTGACAGCTTTATTGATAACTTTGGCGAGCGTATTCAGGTCCGCGGCGGCAATGTGAGGCGAGCTTAGGCGTGCGTATTGGGGCCGGCGAAGGCAGGTACGTCCGGAGCTTCATAACTAGAGGTCATTGTATTTAAAATTCTTACTAAACTTTAATACACTAATAATGGCGTGTGTATATTCGCAACAAAGTTAAAGGGACGTGCCACCCACATTTTTTCTTTTATGATTAAGAAAGAGAATGCAATGTTAAACATCTTTTCTAATTTACTTATATTATATAATTAGTTTTATTCTCTTGATATTCTTTGATGAAAAGCATATCTAGATGTGCTCACTAGCTGCTGATTGGTTGCTGCACATAGAAGCATCATGTGATTGGCTCACCATGTGCATTGCTTTTTCTTCAGATAAGGATATTTAAAAAATGAAGCAAAATAAATTATGGAAGTAAATTGTAATGTTGTTTAAATTTCTATTCTCTATCTGAATCATGAAAGAAAGATTTTGGATTTAGTGGCCATTTAAATTACTTATTGCCATGATTGATACATATATTGGATACTATATTGTATTGAAATACAGAAAATTGCTCTAATAGATTTAGGTTAAAAACTTTGTATATAATGGATGTATGGTTCAATTTCACATTTTTTATCACAAGGGATTATCCCAAGGAGCTGTTGTATATAGGATTATTGGTCACAATGTTTAATTAAGGTGGCTTATTTTTTCTTTTGTTTGTTTTCAAATGATCATGTATTAATTGTTGTATGCATATTATGTTTTTAGATTGTCTTGAAAAAGGCTAGATTTATAGCCGAAACGTTGACTGACACTTTTATGATGAATTATATGAAATAAAGATTGTTTCTACTACTGTCAAGACCTGTGAGTGCCCCTTTTTGTTGGAGTTACTATATATATTTATATATATATATATATATATATATATATATATATATATATATATATATATATATATATATACTGTATATATACATATACATATATATATATATATATATATATATATATATACAAATACATCTTTAGCTATGTATCTCTATGTATCTTTATGTTTAAGTACTTTAGCTGCTTTTTTTTTTCTAGCACCTGAGATCTCGTATCTTTGATCCCTTATAACTTTTTTTGTGCAATATTTTTTAACATAATTTTAGACAGACAGTGTTAATATGAGTGTAACTGTGCTTTGTAATGTATTTTTGCAGTGTTTTGTGTAACTTTTTAGTTTTACAAAACAGTTAACCACAGCTCTGAGACTGCAGTAAGAATTGTAGCATACATTCGACTAGATTACGAGTCTTGCGTTAGGGTTAAAAAGCATCTTTGAGAGGTCCAAACGTTGCTTTTTAACTCCCGCTGGTATTATGAGTCTGGCAGGTACAGGTGTACCGCTCACTTTTTTTACGTGACTCGAGCATACCGCAAATCCACTTACGTCAATTGCATATCCTATCTTTTTAATGGGATTTACCTAATGCCGGTATTACGAGTCTTGGAAAAAGTGAGCAGTAGACCCTCTCCTGTCAAGACTCCTACCGCATTTAAAAGTCAGTAGTTAAGAGTTTTATGGGCTAACGCCGTAACATAAAACTCTTAACTAAAGTGCTAAAAAGTACACTAACATCCATAAAATACCTATTAACCCCTAAACCGAGCCCCCCCCCACATCGCAAACACTTAAATAAAATGTTTAACCCCTAATCTGCCGACCGGACATCGCCGCCACTTCAATAAATATATTAACCCCTAAATCGCCGCACTCCCACCTCGCAAACATTAGTTACATTTTATTAACCCCAAATCTGCTGTCCCTAACATCGCCGACACCTACCTACATTTATTAACCCCTAATCTGCCACCTCCAATGTCGCTGCAACTATATTAAATGTATTAACCCCAAAATCTAAGTCTAACCCTAACACCCCCCTAACTTAAATATAATTTAAATAAATCGAAATAAAATTACTACAATTAAATACATTATTCCTATTTAAAACTAAATACTTACCTATAAAATAAACCCTAAGATAGCTACAATATAAATAATAATTACATTGTATCTAGCTTAGGGTTTATTTTTATTTTACAGGCAACTATGTATTTATTTTAACTAGGTACAATAGTTATTAACTATTTAATAACTTCCTAGTTAAAATAAATACAAATATACCTGTAAAATAAATCCTAACCTAAGTTACAATTACACCTAACACTACACTATCATTAAATAAATTAACTACAATTAATTACAATTAAATAAAATAAACTAAAGTATGGAAAAAAAAACACTAAATTACAGAAAATAATAAAATAATTACAATTTTTTAAAACTAATTACACCTAATCTAATCCCCCTAATAAAATAGAAAGCCCCCCAAAATAAAATAAAGCCCTACCCTATACTAAAATACAATACCCCCCCAACATTACAACCCACCACCCACACACCCAACCCTACTCTAAAACCCACCCAATACCCCCTTAATAAAAACCCCTTGAATATCACCCTACCTTGAGACGTCTTCACCCAACCGGGCAGAAGTGGTCCTCCAGACGGCCAGAAGTCTTAATCCGATCCGGGCAGAAGAGGACCTCCAGATGGGCAGAAGTCTTCATCCAGGTGGCATCTTCTATCTTCATCCATCCGGAGCGGAGCGGTTCCATCTTCAAGACATCCGACGTGGAGCATCCTCTTCCATCCGACGACTAACACTAAATGATGGTACCTTTAAGTGACGTCATCCAAGATGGCATCCCTTCAATTCCGATTGGCTGATAGAATCAGCTAATCAGAATTAAAGTAGAAAAAATTCTATTGGCTGATCCAATCAGCCAATAGGATTGAGCTCGCATTCTATTGGCCATTCCACTCAGCCAATAGAATGCGAGCTCAATCCTATTGGCTGATTGGATCAGTCAATAGGATTGAACTTCAATCCTATTGGCTGATTGCATCAGCCAATAGTATTTTTTCTACCTTAATTCCGATTGGCTGATAGAATTCTATCAGCCAATCGGAATTGAAGGGATGCCATCTTGGATGACGTCACTTAAAGTACCGTCATTTAGTGTTATTCGTCGGATGGAAGAGGATGCTCCGTGTCGGATGGCTTGAAGATGGACCCGCTCCCGATGGATGAAGATAGAAGATGCTGCCTGGATGAAGACTTCTGCCTGTCTGGAGGTCCTCTTCTGCTCGGATCGGATGAAGACTTCTGGCCGTCTGGAGGACCACTTCTACCCGGTTGGGTGAAGACGTCTCAAGGTAGGGTGATCTTCAAGGGGTTAGGGTTGGGTGTGTGGGTGGTGGGTTGTAATGTTGGGGGGTATTGTATTTTTTTACAGGTAAAAGAGCTGATTACTTTGGGGCAATGCCCTGCAAAAGGCCCTTTTAAGGGCTATTTGTAATTTAGTATAGGGTAGGGATTTTTTGCATTTTTGGGGGCTTTTTTATTTTATTAGTGGGATTAGATTAGGTGTAATTAGTTTAAAAAAATTGTAATTATTTTATTATTTTCTGTAATTTAGTGGGGGGGTTTTCGTACTTTAGTTTATTTAATTTAATTGTATTTAATTGTATTTAATTTAGGTAATTTATTTAATGATAGTGTAGTGTTAGGTGTAATTGTAACTTAGGTTAGGGTTTATTTTACAGGTAAATTTGTACTTATTTTAACTTCAAACTTGCCTGTAAAATAAAAATAAATCCTAAAATGGCTACAATGTAACTATTAGTTATATTGTAGCTATTTTAGGGTTTATTTTATAGGTAAGTATTTAGTTTTAAATAGGAATAATTCAGTTAATAATAGTAATTTTATTTAGATGTATTTAAATTATATTTAAGTTAAGGGGTGTTAAGGTTAGGGTTAGACTTAGATTTAGGGGTTAATAACTTTATTATAGTGGCGGCGACGTTGGCGGCGGCAGATTAGGGGTTAATAAGTGTAGTTAGGTGGCGGTGACATTGGAGGAGGCAGAGTAGGGGTTAATAAATAAAAAGAAGGTGTCGGCGATGTTGGGGGCAGCAGATTAGGGGTTCATAGGGTTAATGTAGGTGGCGGCGGTGTCCGAAGTGGCAGATTAGGGGTTAATAATATTATGCAGGTGGCGACGATGTCAGGGATGGCAAATTAGGGGTTAATAAGTGTAAGATTAGGGGTGTTTAGACTCATGGTTTATGTTAGGGTGTTAGGTGTAGGCATAAAAAAGTTTTTTTCCCATAGGAATCAATGGGGCTGCGTTAGAAGCTGAACGCTGCTTTTTTGCAGGTGTTAGTTTTTTTTCAGCCGATTCTCCCCCATTGATTCCTATGGGGAAATCGTGCACGAGCACGTTTAGCCAGTTCACCGCTACCGTAAGCAGCACTGGTATTGAGGTGAGATGTGGAGCTAAATTTGGCTCTCCGCTCACTTTTTTACGGCTAATGCTGGGTTTAAAAAAACCTGTAATACCAGCGTTGTTTTTAGGTGAGCGGTGAGCATAAACTGCTCGCTAGCCCCGCAAGCCTTACCGACAAAAACTCGTAATCTAGCCGATTGTGATTGCGATAGCACAATAGCGATTTCACTCAACTTGTAATATAAGTGCAATTAAAATGGATCACGAAAACACAAAATTGCTTGTGCAAAAACATTTGAGCCTCACTTGTAATCTAGCCCTTAGTGTTCTATTTCATTTGAGGAATGTTTCCTAATCCATGAAAGGCTGAAGACAACTGGATACAGGATATGATATTTAATAAAAGTATATATATTCCAGGTTTCAAAACTACTGTAAACATTGTTTCATACTAAAATCACCATCAAAGTCTTGAATAGAAGCAATTGGTATAAGGAGCAATGCTCATAAAGTAGCCTGGTGCTCTAGTATCAATCACTTCTGAGAAAACAAAGTGATCATCCATAGTACGCAATACCAAATAAAAATTTAGTGATTGACACTGCTTAAAGGGGCAGTCTACTCCAGAATTGTTATTCTTTAAAAAGATAGATAAACTTTTTATCACCCATTCCCCAGCATTGCATAACAAACATGGTTATATTAGCATTTTTTTTTACCTATGTGATAACCTTGTATCTAAGCTTCTTCAGACTGCCCCCTTATTTCATTTCTTTTGTTAGACTTGCATTTTAGCCAGTCAGTGCTGACTCATAATTAACTCCACGGGAGTGAGCACGATGTCTATGTAGCGCACCTGAACTAGCGCTGTCTAGCCGTGAAAAACTCTCATCGGCTTAGAAATCAGCTTATCTAGGTTTAGTTTTCAATAAAGAATACCAAGAGAACAAAGTAAATTTGATGATAAAAGTAGATTGTAAAGTTGTTTAAAAGTTCATGCCCTATCTGAATCATGAAAATTTAACTTTGACTAGACAGTCCCTTTAACTATTATAGCAGTATCCAAGCCTTTAAAGGTAAAAAGACGTTGATTCAGTGTTCAGTAATGAAAGCATTGAGTTTATTTGAACCACTGACCTAGAGCTTGATAGGTGCTGCTGTACCTGCAATACTATTTAGTTATTTACCTGCTAGAGTTGATTTGTGCACAGTGGTACTTGTATTAATCTGTTTTCTGGACTTGCACTCTTGATTTATTATCTGCTGTTTGTTTTATAATCAGCATCCTTTACAAGCCTGTAGTTTTTTTTTAGTCTACATTTTTCTGGTATTTCTGAATCCTTTTGTGTATAACTCTGAATTGTTCCTGACACTGCTGCCTCCCTGTTCCTTGGTTCATTATTGACTTTGCTTCTCTCTGCTCCTTTGGTAACTTGTTTTTGTATCAAATCCTAGCTCCCTGATTTACTGTTTGTTCCACTAAATTAACCTGACATGTTTTCCCAGCTACACTACTGATCATCTCATCAGTGCCATGCCTTGGATCACGAATGTCTGGACTGTTTTCTCTAGTGTTCCTGACACCTAGTGATCACTGTGTCAGAGTACATTCAAAACATCTCTAGACTGCTCTGTTTAGTAGTATGGGCTTTATGTCTTAAAGACTGGGCCACTGATAATAGCTCGTTTTGACGCTGGTTTCCTGCTTTACCTGGAACTTATAACCAACAATATTTAACATATCTAAGGATAAAAATAGCAGATTGGTTGCCTTCTGGGTAAGATGCATTTTCATCATATAAGCTATATACTGTATGTGTGCTATCAACACACAGTAGAAAACAGAAAAAATGGGGCGCACATAGAGATGTGGACAATGAATATAAGTGTGACAATGCACAAATATCAATACACATATGTACAATAAAGCAATATTAAAAAATGTCCCAAACAGGATAAGTGCTATACACTATCTGCAATCATATGAGACCTCCACAGGGGACTATGGGATGATGGTCATTTTCCAACTAACAGACAAGTCCGGATATAACTATAAAGCAAACACAAAACAGAGGGGCGCCTCATGTGTAGATCAACAAAACCAAAACCAGATAAACATAAACAATAGCCAAATGGGTACTCACATTTGGCAATAGCACCCTTATGTGCTAGTAGTGACATGCTGATATTTCATGGTGTATCAGCTCACCCCTTCTTGGCTCTAAAAAGGCAAACTGGATCAAGTACAGGAAGCACAGCTCACCCAGATGCAGTACTCCAAAGAGCGGTTGAAAGGAAGGTGCTTTCACTTTGCTTGAGTTAAAAGTGGTTTATTAAAATTACATTTAAGAACATAAAGCAGTGAGTGAAAGGGGCATCAAAGATAACCCCCTACATGCAACGCATTTCTTGGCTTGACAAACAGCCGTTTCATTAGGCATATAGCACCATACCAAATTCTGAACCTTTTAAAATTGGTGTTGACCAATCAAATTACAAACCGCCCAATATGGGCATGTTTTACACATATGAACGCTTAATGAGCCCATTTGTAACTAATGATGCAATATAATGAATGGACACAAACCATATACAACATAACTGAATTAATAACAGCTTCCATGCCTTGCATCAATATCATCAAAACATATACAACATAACTGAATTAATAGCAGCTTCCACAACTTGTATCAATATCCTCAAGCCAGCATTAGACATTAAATTCAAACTTAGCTTACTAGCCCCAGGGTGATATAGAGCGTACACCCTCATTTTACAAGTTAAGTGATATATGCATTTTAATCCTCTGTGTGCTACTGATTTTCTAGAAATATAAATATTTAGGAAGTTACTTTGTCTACTTCATGAAGTAAGGGATATTGTTCTTTAGTTTCCTATACTCCAGACAAGTAAAAAATTTTAATGTTTTTTTGTCATGCAGGCCACTTTTTCATTTGAACTTTATCTATCTATCTATCTATCTATCTATCTATCTATCTATCTATTATATCACAATTCTTGTAGCTCAAAAATAAATTTCATTCTTTTAAACTGAGGGTACATTCTACAAAATTGATTGCTTTATTATGATCTCAATATAACGAAGACATGAGCAATAGAGAGGGTTGCAAACCAAAAGAGAGTCTCTTACAAAATCTATCCTTTATTTGTTACATTTAAAAATGCACAGTATTCATCCATTTCCAAGTAAAGCCTGATTACACGCTGACATGTTTCAGTCCCCAGCTGTAGTCTTAGCTGTGTGTACTACCAGGTTCCAAACCGTACATTTAAACTCACAATGCAATTCCATTGGCTTAAAAACAAAGCCACAGATTTATTGTTATTGCACATCTCTTTTGGATATTAAACAGTGCTTTGAAGGAATCATATAATGCTGGCCTTTCTGGAACCCTTGAGACAGTTATAATAATACTAACTACACTCACTAGTTGGAAGGAATGGGATTCTATTGCAATCTGTCTTGTACTGGGCTATGACCTTCTAAGTCATCAAGTTCTGGCCCTTAATTACATTTTACACTCATTCAATCACACCAATACCATTTTCTATATATAATAAAAACTCTGGAGACATCACCTTGTTATAAATTGGCCGCAGCGCCTTTATTAGATATAAACCTTTAAATAACCACTTTTATAAATAACCATAAATACATTACATTGTAATAAAATATTACAAAAAATTAGTCTGGACCCAACCAATAGTTGTTGAGCCCATTAAAACTTTACTTCTACTTGTCACTAGGGGACCCCCTGTCCCTATAAATCTACCACCTGCACTCCCACCCCATGGAGAGGCAATTGAAAACACCCTATACACTTAGCCATATCCTTCCATTACTGTGAATGAACTAGCATCCTGGCCACTCTGCTGTGACAACTGTAATAAAAACAAGCCAACAAACTGGTGGGGAGGAGGGAGGTAGCTGCTGTCACCACGACTCTCTCTAATAAGTGACTACCTGCTTTTTCCCGCTCAGCCCCTTAAGTATGGCAAACTTGGGATCCACCCCTTCTTTCCTTACCACCAACCACAGGCCTCTTCCTCCCCCAGGTCAAAGTCCCCTCAAGGTTAGACTATGCACCTTACAGGGACCCCTTGACCTTCTAAGTCGTCAAGTTCTGGCCCTTAATTACATTTTACACTCATTCAATCACACCAATACCATTTCTATATATAATAAAAACTCTGGAGACATCACCATGGTATAAATTGGCCGCAGCACCTTTATTAGATATAAACCTTTAAATAACCATTAAATAACCACTTTTATAAATAACCATAATAACATTGTAATAAAATATCTTTGTCATCATCAAACATCACAATACCATAACTGGACCTCAAGCGGTGCTAGTTCTCTTATTTATAACATGGCCGTCATTAGTCTGGACCCAACCAATAGTTGTTGAGCCCGTTAAAACTTTACTTCTACTTGTCACTAGGGGACCCCTTGCCCCTATAAATCCACCACCTACACTCCCACCCCATGGAGAGGCAAATTGTTAAAAACACCCTACTCACTTGGCCATATCCTTTCATTACTATGAATGAACTAGCACCCCCGCCAATGACTGGCCTGATTCCATCAGCCCAGTCCCGCTAAACCAAACAGTTCCTTTAACATCTCCTTAAAGTCCAGTATGAATAGCTGCAGACCAAACTCAGTCATGTGCACTCCGTCCCCAAATAAAATTCCCCTTGTTCAACCTTATCCAAGTCTGGATGGTAAGCAACAGCGACCCCAACCCACCGGATAAAAGATCCTACAAAATTATTCACCTTCTTACAACTCCTTTCAAGCCTAGCATGATCCCATGCCGCTCTCCAAACCAATCTCGGAATATTATGGGACCACACAATTTTAAGATTAGGGTGCAGTTCCTGCAACCTCCCCAAGTCCTTCTTAATTCTCCTCACTAATTCTCTCTGAGACATGAAACCCAGGTCATTCCCACCTGCATGTAAAATCAACACATCCAGGGGAGGAAACTGCCCAGAATGTAAACCTAACACAGAGGCTTCAGTAGTCGCCCCAATCCAAAAAAACGAAAAGAATGGGAACCAAATTAGATGAGGTCAAACCCAACCGTTATAGAGCCTATTGTAACACCGCTCTGAACTGAAATTGAGATAGGAAAGACCCATCCAAATGAATTAATATAGTGGGCCGTAAATGCAGGAACCATCCCAAACAACTACAGAGGCACACCTCCCTGCCACTGAGGAAAGCACAATACTCCGACCCTTCCTGCACTGTTCGGTTTTACTTTGTCCTAACAATATATACACCCTGGAATCATCCACCATTACAACACTCACCCACAAACTGCCCGGAACCCAACCATTCTGGCTGACTGAGTCCAAAATGCAGAAGGCCCCGAAGAATGCTAATACGAAGACCGTACAAAACAAAACACTTTCAAAAGGTGAAGAACAAACCTCGGGCAAAATGCCCTGAATCCTCCTAAAACAGTATTAAAGTAATGGACCTCCTATGATCAATACTCTACCTATTTCTCTTGAGGCCTTTCAAGACCTGCCATACCCCAAACACTTTGGTTACATCACATAAACCCAACAACTTAAACCTGAAGGCCAAGGCAGACATCTACTTGTCCATGCAGCCAAGGACAAGCCAAAGCCACCCCAATGCCATAGCCATTCTAACAGGCAACCCTTAAGGTCATCACCTCTTACCCGCATCCCTTTAGAGGCAATCAGTCCCCCCACTCACTTCACACCTTAACATAAGCTGCCCAAGCACCTGGAGCCAAAGAATCCTTCACCAGCCCAGCCAATCCTCCTTCCCAAGTTTCCACAGCTGCTCCAGACACTGATGCCCCACCTCCTCTGCCTGAGGAGCCCAAATCCTGAAAACTCTTCCACTGGGAAAGAGACAAAGCATCAGCAATAGACGCCCAGGGATATGCTTGGCCCTAACCAAAACATTAATGTGCAAGCATCTCAAAACTAACGGTTTTAATAGCCGCAAGACAGGTGGTGAAGAAGCCGAGAGGCTGTTCAAGGCAAATACCACCTCTGAGTTATGAGTGTAGAACAAGACCAACTTATTCACCAACACCTTCATCCACACAGAGCAACTACTATTGAAACAGTTCCAAGAAAACCAAGTTATGAATTATGTCCCTGAAAGACCATGATGGTGGCCAAGCGGCTGAACCACAAAGATCCTGGAAATAGGCCCCAAAACCATGCCCACCAGCTGCATCAGTCAACAAGTCTAAATCCACATTCGATACCCTGGAATCCTGGAAAAAGGCAGCCCCATTAAAATCACTCAAGGACCTAACCCATACAGATCCTCCTTAACCTCAAAATGATGAGGCTTAAGCACCTTAGCCGTCGCCAAAGACAATCTCCCACAGAACATCCTCGGAATTATCCGACATGCAAAGTTTAATTTGCCTAAAAGAGACTGAATCTCCCTCATTGACACATTGGAAAGGGCCTCTGACTTTTCCATGGCAAGTGGGACACCAAAATCCCTCGCCACCTGATAGCACACATCCCTCTTTGCAACACAAACCTCCGATCCAGCTGAGCCCACAGACAAAAATCATCTAAGTAGTGGACCACTGATGAAAAAACCCGACTGAGCACGAACCACCCCACTCTAGGAACACGCAAAACACTCACCCAGAGAGCACAATATGAAACACCCCATGGGAAGACAGAGGTCAATGTAATAGGATCCATAAAAGTAACAACCCAGCAAATAGTGGGACGTAGGGTGGATCGACAGTAACCTAAAAAACGCTTCAATATCAATTTATTTGCAAGCAATGCCAAAGCGCCTGCCACCCTGGCCAACTTGACTGCCAAATCGAAGGAGGTATAATACACTGATGCAAGCTCCTCTGGTATACTGTCATTCACCAAACCACCTTTTGGGAAAGACAGATGGTGGATCATCATGAACTTTCCAGGATCCTTCTTAGGGACCACTCCCAAAGGTGAAATACGCATGTTGGCCATAGGAGGTTCCAGGAAGGGACCCGCCATGTGCCCCAAAGCCACCTCTTTATCAAGTTTGTTCTGGACAATCCCAGGCCACTCCCTAGCCAATTCCAGATTACCCTTAAAATGAACCACCCCCCCAATGGATGGGATTCTAAATCCAAACTCAAACATGCCACAATAGAACCGCCTTGTTCCTACACCCTCTCCTCTTAGAGTACCTGGCGAGCCATAATTCCATCTTGCTTACCCTCACTGTGGTTCCCCCTTTCTTAGGCATCTCAGAAGACCCTCCTGACTTACCCTTATGGAAGCACTTCGAGAAGGAGTGGGCAACTCCCCACCCCAAGCATTTGTGTCTAAACTTGCATGAGGTGCCCCATTTGCACACTTTCTCATTGAATAAGAAGCAAAATCCCTTCTTATTTGGAGCCGACAGTCCCCCTTGTGGTAGGCTGCCATCACCAGACCGAAAGGGCTGTTCAGACCACAGCGGGTCATGATTTTTTAACCAAAGGCCCACGTCTCTACCATCCCCCCTACTTCTCTGCGCAGCCACGATCTCATCTAAATAGCAGAAGAGCGCCGCACCTTGGTCAGGAAACTTTCCAGCCATCACCTTGGCGTAGATAACAAAAGCCTGAAACCAGTTGGTGAAAGTTTCCGACATCTGTCTGTAGCCTCTTCTGCTCCCCCTCCTCCTTTTTTATCAAATCCTTCTCTGAATCCTCAGGGATTACAAAGATTGATACAAAGGCAAAAGTGCAATCAGTTCAATGAACTCCCTCCTGCATATTTGTTCCCTCAAGTCAGCAGTCAAATTCATGCCTAAGGGGCCAACGGATCAGAAACAGGATTGCAAAAAGCAGTGTTCGCTATCTTAATCTCCGGCCCCCCAGACGCCTTAACCACACCACTATAGGCAGCTGCAGCTGAAGCTACACTACTATTCCCTCCTGGTACTCGAATCTCTATACCGTCATGACCCCCTAAAGGTGCCTCCCCAGAGGGGGCACAGTCTCCAGCCACCACCGTCAAGACTCATGCTCTGACCATTGCTGGAATCCCCCAGTGCCCCAGTTCCCTCAATCTTTTCCAATAGCTCCCCCAAACCAGCCACTAATGTACCTATAACAGAATCCCCCCACACACATTCACACCCCTATTAGCACTGATTGCTTGACCCCCACATTAGACCCACATGCACCTGTCCATGTGTCAGGAGTTGGGGTATTCCTTTAAGAACTGGTTCTCTGTTCCCTATTTAAGGCTCCTCCTATTCCTGTTTACTTACTATGAGCGACTATTACAAATTGTTTACTACACGGATGTCTCATATGTATCCCCATATTGCTGTGTAACCTTACTTAACTTGCTTATACGGACTACCTGTAACACATTAGGATATGGCTGCTTATATGGACTGCCTATAACCTTATAGTAAAACATCTGCAGTGTTTAACTGTTAACACTAATGTTATAAAATTCATAAGGACTGATACGTTATTTATTTGTCACTTGTGCTCTCTAATCTTTCGAATAAGATATTAGCTGTTCCACCTGGTTCCTACAGCAAACAGATGAGAAGTCTCAAGAGTACTGAAGTTAAGCTACTTCATTATTAGGGAACGTTATTTAAAGAAACTCATACTCAACCAACTCAGGTTATACTGTCTAGATCCATTCACTTGACTACCCTCAGTCACCCACAGATCTATGAGCAAAACTATAGAACCATAGGTTTGGTGTGAGACTGAGTGGTATCAACGTAGGTTACCTGTCTATGTACTTACCTAAGTCTAACCTTACACCATGTCTCTCCATCCCTTGTGGGATGACCAAGGTGGACTCCAGCCGTGGCACACTGTGTCCTCTGGAATCCTTCAACTCTAAGTTCTGTAGTCCTCCTCTGCAGATCTACAGGCCTTGTAGAATCCTGTAAAAAGAAAACATGTGACATACCCCCCCTCTGAATAGTGGAAAGGTCAAGCATACCGGCCGTAGCCCCACCCCTAACACTTTCTGGAGCCGTAGCACCTACTCCTCCTGGACCCCACTACCGCACCATATTTTCTGCGTTGCCTGTCCCTAGCAGGCAATCTACCACTAGGCCGCGTCGGCCGTCTCCCATTACAATTGCCCCCCTGGATTGCTGACCGTGACTGAAGTCACCGGCCATACTCACCGCAGCATTCAATTCAACCCTTCAGAGCGTTCCTCCAGCTGAATGCTGTCCTCCATGTCCAGGCTGATGGTCTCGGTCCAGGATTCTTGCAGGCCACTATAGCTTCTCACTTGGCCGGCATTCCCAGGAGTACAAAGGGCACAAGATGTCTCAGACCGTGACTCCTCTCCCCTCTCATCTGAAACACAAAGGCCCATAAGTGAGGAGTCAAGAACGTAATCCCTCCCTTCAGTAATCTGCACAGATTCTCCCAAACTCAAATCCCTAACCTGCTTTTCACTGACAGAGGGACCCTCCCTGAAAGAAACCACCCTTGACAAGCCCTGTGGCCTATGCAGCCTTGGAGTGGGAGGGATCATCTAATCCCAGAGGAATCAAAACAAAGGGTCAACTCATCTATGTCATCCCAAGTATCAAATCCCCCTGGAGAACCTGAAATTAGCCTTGTCCTCCCCAGACACAACATAAATTGAAGAGGGGCCGTGCAACTATCCGGTCTAACCTGAGCTGCCAATTCCTGCACCACCTCCTCCAAATCCTCAGTATGAAGCCTAGACCCTCCCTGAAAGAAACCACCCTTGACAAGCCCTGTGGCCTATGCAGCCTTGGAGTGGGAGGGATCACCTAATCCCAGAGGAATCCAAACAAAGGGTCAACTCATCTATGTCATCCCAAGTATCAAATCCCCCTGGAGAACCTGAAATTAGCCTTCTCCTCCCCAGACACAACATAAATTGAAGAGGGGCCGTGCAACTATCCGGTCTAACCTGAGCTGCCAATTCCTGCACCACCTCCTCCAAATCCTCAGTATGAAGACTAGACTTCCTAACGCTAGCCTTCCACAGCACAGAAACCTCTGAATGGCTGGCAACCTAACCTAGCACCTCCTCTACAGCCTCAGGCCTAGACGGACCATCACCCTGGTCCATCTTCCACTGACTCACCAACCAGACCTGTTCAGCATCAGGCCCAACCGGGCCATTCCCAGACCACTTACCCCCCTTTAACCTGACTCCCTGTCTGCATGGGGCGGGTCCTCTGGTCCTGCGCATCTTCGCCTTCATTCTGCATCACCATCGGGTTCACAAAAATCACAGGACCCTCTGCTGCCGCCTATGTCACTCTGGATCAGTGCCCAGAGCTAGGGCTTCTTCTACTCCTATCGCCTGCGTTCCTCACTCCCACCGGACTCAGCCGAACAGGGGGCCTTGACCTGCGGCCCGGACGGGTCCGCATTGCTACCGGATCATCCACCGGCTCTTCACCCTGCTCTAGCAAGGACCGGATCCTCCCTTCAAACTAGGTAGGGCCCTGGTGCTGAACCGTCTCCCTCAACTGCAACAGCATAGCCTGCAAGTTTGCCACACCAGAAAGCTGAGCGGGAAAAAACACCAAGACACTGATGACAGAGCTACTGTCACCACGACTTTCTCTAATAAGTGACTTCCTGCTTTTTCCTGCTCAGACCCTTAATTATGGCAAACTTGGGATCCACCCCTTCTTTCCTTACCACCAACCACATGCCTCTTCCTCTCCCAGGTCAATGTCCTCTCCAGGTTAGGCTACGCACCTTACAGGAACCCCTTTCTGTTTGTTATGAGTTATGAGCAGTGTTTCCTCGAAGGCCAGTTTTGTGAGCGGACCAGCAGTGAAACAGTTAATTAGAGCAATTAGCAAACACTACACAATGCAGACTGTAAGGTGTGCTTCCCTTATTAACTGTTTCACTGCTGGGCCGCTCACAAAACTGGCTTTAGAGGGAACACTGGTTATGAGTAGTAAATTGTAGAAATAGTAAAGGTGTAAAACATAATTTTAAACTCACCAGCAAAAGGTACTTCCAAGAGCAAGTAACAGTGTGCGTGTATTTCATGGTTTTCCAGATGAATCAACCCCAGGTCTGTCACTAGTCCTCTGTGTAGTCAGACTCACTCTTTAGTGGATAAAAACTCTGAAATATTTCAAATATCTGCTTGCTAGATTTGATGAAATAGCCTAAGTATGAAAAAATGTGTGCTGCTTTTATAATCTAACAGGCATATAACTTATTGGGGCACATGTATCAAGCTCCGAATGGAGCTTGATGCCCCGTGTTTCTGGCGAGCCTGCAGGCTCGCCAGAAACAGCAGTTGTGAAGCAGCGGTCACATAACCGGTCCGCCTGCTCTGAGCAGGTGGACAGACATCGTCGGAAATCAACCCGATCGAGTACGATCGGGTTGGTTGACACCCCCCTACTGGTGGCCTATTGGCCGCGAGTCTGCAGGGGGCAGCGTTGCACCAGCAGCTCTTGTGAGCTGCTGGTGCAATGCTGAATACGGCAAGCGTATTGCTCGCCGTATTCAGCGAGGTCTGTCGGACCTGATCCGCACTGTCGGATCAGGTCGGACAGACCTTAATAACTAGAGGCCATTGCCTGATTTTATTATATTTATGTCCAGAATTATCCAATTTTTATATAACTTACATACAGATCTGGTAACTAACCCAATTTAGCTGGGGAACCCTAAGGTGCTTTTTGTCTCTCAGCTAAATCTTGTTTTATACTTTGAATATAACTGTGATTTGCAATACCATGTGGCATACTTTCTGTCTCCTTATCTATTTGATGGTGTGCCTTCACTTGCACATAAGGCTCTCCTATTATTTAATCTATTATTGGTTTTACAGCAAATTTTATGAAGTGCATTCATTTGTTTGCAATTTGAGTTGCATTCTATATTTCACACAATGGCAATTCTGTTTTGAATTTAATGAAGCCTCAACAATAGCAATGATCAATAACTGTCTTGCTGATCTCCTATGTTTGATGTATACCCTCTAGCTAAAATTGAACTGTAATAAAAGCTATTGATACTGATCAGAGAATGTTGTCTAATGACAATAAGACTAGCACAATCATTCAACAATATCTATGATTAATATTGCTTGACATCAAAGATACATGAAACCTAAAAAAACGTTTTCATGATTGAGATAGAATATACATTTTCAACAACTTTCTATTTTACTTCTATTATCAATTTTGCTTCATTCTATTGGCATCATTTGTTGAAGGAGCACTACTGGGAGCTAGCTAAAACATTGGTAAGCCAATGACAAGAGGCATATATGTGCAGCCAACAATCAGAAGCTAGCTCCCAGCTACTGTGCCTACCTAGGTTTGCTTTGCAACAAAGTATACCAAGAGAACTAAGTAAACTAGATAATAGAAGTAATGTTTGAAAGTTGTTTAAAATTGTATGCTCTATCTAAATCATGAAGGAAATATTCGTGGTTTCATGTCCCTTTAAGAAATCCCCAAAAATGAGTCTTTACATTCATAAAATAAAAATAAATCATCAGAACCCTCTGCACTTATTTTCATTCCATACTTGGATTCGTATTTTCAATATTTCGCTATATCTGTTAAGCTGTAAATAAATGACTTGTTTTTCTTGGTGAAGAAATGTCCTCTATGCTGAGACTCTTTTATCTTGTAAAAAAGGAATATTGCAGTACTTTCTGACAGACCTATAGTCATTTTCTTTGTACACTTTTACCATGAAAGGCGTCAGATAAAAACTGCAAGTCTTCAAAGCATCACATTTCCGCTACAGCTTAAAACTTTCAAATAAAAAATGTTGCAGATACTTCACTTAGGATAAAACTTATAGACCTCTCCAGCAAAATCATTTCTGCAATTCCTGTTTTTTTATATGGAATATGTTCATTTAGATGGTTCATGCTTTACTCAATCTGCTCAAAAAAAAGATAACAGATGCTTTTCTTTTTTTATTTTCTTTTGTCATTGTTAATCTAGGTCTCTTATTCGCCAAATCTTCATCTGAAAACTAGTTATGGGGAAGCAACATCTCTAAACATTATAGAGAGTGAACCAACTTACATCAAATTCAATTCAGATAAGTAAGAAAGTTATTATAAAAATATAAACTAATGTTATTTTTAATAAAATTAACAAAGCTTACATAGTTAAAGTATAGTCAAACTATAGGTTAAAGGGACAGTCTAGGCCAAAATAAACTTTCATGATTCAGATAGAGCATGTAATTTTAAACAATTTTCCAATTTACTTTTATCACCAATTTTGCTTTGTTCTCTTGGTATTATTAGTTGAAAGCTTAACCTAGGAGGTTCATATGCTAATTTCTTAGACCTTGAAGGCCACCTCTTTTCAGAATGCATTTTAACAGTTTTTCACCACTAGAGGGTGTTAGTTCACGTATTTCATATAGATAACACTGTGCTCGTGCACGAGAAGTTATCTGGGAGCAGGCACTGATTGGCTAGACTGCAAGTCTGTCAAAAGAACTGAAAAAAGGGGCAGTTTGCAGAGGCTTAGATTTAATGTCAGATACGTTTTGATATTAAAACTTTTGGTTAAAGTTTTTTTTTGCCTTTTGTCCTGTATGAAATAAAGAAAAAAAATGTGTAAAATCAAAAAACATGAATTCACACAAAAACCTAAAGTCTAAAAGTATTAATGATAAAAGGACCACTCAGTACAGTAGAATTGCATAAATAACATGCATAATAAAGAGACAATGATTTAATACCTAGGGGTCGATTTATGAAGCAGCGGATGCTGTTTCCAACTCACTCCGCTTCAGTTCTGCCTGAAGCGGAAGTTAAGAAGCAGGGGTCCTAAGACCGCTGCTCCTTAACTCATCCGCCACCTCTGAGGTGGCGGACAGCAATCAGCCCGATCGAATACGATAGGGTTGATTGACACCCCCTGCTGGTGGCTGATTGGCCGCAAATCTGTAGGGGGCGGTATTGCACCAGCAGTTCACAAGAGCTGCTGGTGCAATGATAAATGCAAACAGCGTATGCTGTCAGCATTTATCGATGTGCGGCGGACATGATTCGCTATAGCGGATCATATCTGTCCGCACCATGGTAAATATACCCCCTACTCTGAATTTCAAATATGCAGTATATTTTTTTCTGGCAAATATATTTTTTTCTCTTATTTTCCGGCCCCCTGTATCATGTGATAGACATCAGCCAATCATAGACTAGTATACGTATAACCTGTGAGCTTCTGCACATGCTCAGTAGGATTGTGTTCCCTAGAAAGTGTGTATATAAAAAGACTGTGCAAAATTTGATAATGGAAGTAAATTGGAAAGTGTCTTAAAACTGCATGCTCTATCTGAATCATAAAAGTTTATTTTCACCTGAGTGTCCCTTTAAAGGGAGTTTTTGAACCTACACTCAAAACAATACACTCAAAACAATAAAAGAAACCAGAGTTTAAGATACTACAGAAAACAAAGAATGGGCCTTGGTTTTGCCTGCCCACCAATATGTCAATCCTGATTAATCTAATTAACCAATTAAAGATTTGTTAATTTATTCAGAGTAACACTGTCAAAACCAAGCTCTCTCCTCATATGCATGACTAAGTTCTTGTTACTGGAGTTAAAGGACCAGTAAATACAGTACACGCATAAAAAAAAGACAATGCAATAGAAGTTAGGCCCAGATGATTGAAAGTGCTATGAGGCGGCAAGATATTCCAAGGGATCTGCCGCTATGTCAAATGAGCCTGTCTAAATATTCCAAGCTCCGGACATAGTGCTAACAGGCGGGCATTTACCATATGTGCCATTTGTTGGCAATGCTGGAGATAGATAACACCCAGCATCACCACCCATACTGGCGATGTATAGTAAACAAACCCTTAGAAAATAACTGCCGTGCCTAACCACTAATCATAAGTACCCCTAAACCGAAGTACCCCACGATCGCAAACACTTCACTGGTTACCCACTCAAACCGCCGCCACATACCCACTGCAAGTACCTATCCTGTTAACCCTTCACCTGCCACATACCCCCACCCTGTTAACCTCTAAACCACCACATACCCACCGCAAGTACCTATCCGGTTAACCCCTCAACTGCCACAGTTAGCAATCCTGTTAATCCCTCAAATGCCACATACCCACCACAAGTACCTATCCTGTTACCCACTCAAACTGCCACATACTCACTGCAAGTACCCATCTAATTTATTAACCCCTATACCACCATTAGCCCACCACAAGTACACATCTAATCTATTAACCCCTATACCTCCACAAACCCACCACAAGTACAGATCTGCATTATACATGACTATGCATTTTATTTTAAACATTGTATATACAATGTAGTCTGGCCTTAGATTGATATTCAATATTTAAAATGGTATGCATTGTCATGTATATTGCATATAAATTAAAATGTATTTATGTTAACGTGTTATGTTTACAGGGAGTGCAGAATTATTAGGCAAGTTGTATTTTTGAGGATTAATTTTATTATTGAACAACAACCATGTTCTCAATGAACCCAAAAAACTCATTAATATCAAAGCTGAATAGTTTTGGAAGTAGTTTTTAGTTTGTTTTTAGTTATAGCTGTTTTAGGGGGATATCTGTGTGTGCAGGTGACTATTACTGTGCATAATTATTAGGCAACTTAACAAAAAACAAATATATACCCATTTCAATTATTTATTTTTACCAGTGAAACCAATATAACATCTCAACATTCACAAATATACATTTCTGACATTCAAAAACAAAACAAAAACAAATCAGTGACCAATATAGCCACCTTTCTTTGCAAGGACACTCAAAAGCCTGCCATCCATGGATTCTGTCAGTGTTTTGATCTGTTCACCATCACCATTGCGTGCAGCAGCAACCACAGCCTCCCAGACACTGTTCAGAGAGGTGTACTGTTTTCCCTCCTTGTAAATCTCACATTTGATGATGGACCACAGGTTCTCAATGGGGTTCAGATCAGGTGAACAAGGAGGCCATGTCATTAGATTTTCTTCTTTTATACCCTTTCTTGCCAGCCACGCTGTGGAGTACTTGGACGCGTGTGATGGAGCATTGTTCTGCATGAAAATCATGTTTTTCTTGAAGGATGCAGACTTCTTCCTGTACCACTGCTTGAAGAAGGTGTCTTCCAGAAACTGGCAGTAGGACTGGGAGTTGAGCTTGACTCCATCCTCAACCCGAAAAGGCCCCACAAGCTCATCTTTGATGATACCAGCCCAAACCAGTACTCCACCTCCACCTTGCTGGCGTTTGAGTCGGACTGGAGCTCTCTGCCCTTTACCAATCCAGCCACGGGCCCATCCATCTGGCCCATCAAGACTCACTCTCATTTCATCAGTCCATAAAACCTTAGAAAAATCAGTCTTGAGATATTTCTTGGCCCAGTCTTGACGTTTCAGCTTGTGTGTCTTGTTCAGTGGTGGTCGTCTTTCAGCCTTTCTTACCTTGGCCATGTCTCTGAGTATTGCACACATTGTGCTTTTGGGCACTCCAGTGATGTTGCAGCTCTGAAATATGGCCAAACTGGTGGCAAGTGGCATCTTGGCAGCTGCACGCTTGACTTTTCTCAGTTCATGGGCAGTTATTCTGCGCCTTGGTTTTTCCACACGCTTCTTGCGACCCTGTTGACTATTTTGAATGAAACGCTTGATTGTTCGATGATCACGCTTCAGAAGCTTTGCAATTTTAAGAGTGCTGCATCCCTCTGCAAGATATCTCACTATTTTTGACTTTTCTGAGCCTGTCAAGTCCTTCTTTTGACCCATTTTGCCAAAGGAAAGGAAGTTGCCTAATAATTATGCACACCTGATATAGAGTGTTGATGTCATTAGACCACACCCCTTCTCATTACAGAGATGCACATCACCTAATATGCTTAATTGGTAGTAGGCTTTCAAGCCTATACAGCTTGGAGTAAGACAACATGCATAAAGAGGATGATGTGGTCAAAATACTCATTTGCCTAATAATTCTGCACTCCCTGTATTAGTGATAACATATATATATATATACCACATGAACTATTGAACTTCTGATTAGTATTTGTTAAATAAATAGAATGTTAAATTCTAAATTTTGAATGTGGACATTCGATCTAATTATAAATATTTGAATTTGAAAGTGACATTCGAAAACTGTAAATAGCATTCGATTATAGAATTTTTAAGAATATTCGTTCTTAACATTCGAATTTATAATTTGAATTTCAGTAATAACATTTGTTCTAACATTCAAATTCGGAAATTTACACATTCGCCCATCTCTACATGATCCCCTGCACCCTGCTCAATCTTTTTTAAGATGCGCAAGACTGGGGATCAATTCCGGTCTGGCACTCAGTTCCAGGAGCCCGGCTAGGCCGGAGAGGTTTTGACGGCACTGCAGCGGTTGGCCGTCTGTGTTTAGCACATCTCCATGAAACATTGTTTAAATATTGCTTATAACTGTAGTGACATAGCTCCTATAGTTATATAATGGGTAGATTTGCTATTTAGTATACTTTATTATAGTCAGGTAGTTTGCAGACAGTAGGCAGTATGTGGGATTTAGCTGGGGCGTTCTAGGGCAGTGTAGGTTAGACATTACATAAGTGTAGCCGATATTAGGGACTTAGCTGGGCATTCCTGGGCATGTGTAGGGGGTGTTAGCTGAGCTGTGTAGAGGAGTGTAGGTTAGCTCTGACATAGGTGTAGGCGGTCAGTGGGAGGTAGTGAGGCATAGCAGGGGGAGAATAGCTTAAATGTGACATAGGTATAGGCGTTCAGGGGGAGTTAGTGGGACATGCTAAATGGAGTAGGCTGCCATTTTTTATCCAGTGGTGCAGGATCTCAGGGTAAATTGTGATTGAACAGGGATTTACTTAGGGTTAATTTTTGTGGGGGTGGTTAATCAGGGTTAGATGTATTGTGTGGGGCAGTTTTGAGGATGATGATTTTTTCTTCACCACCTTTGAATATTAAAATTAGGCCTGTGTATTCAGCAGTTAGCATGGTTACAGATCAGCTGATTATTTCACTTGTGCTCTAGTTGAACTTTAATGAAAACGCAGACAGTCAGTGGTTCTTGAGGACCTTGGTTGAGAAACACTGGTCTGCACCATTGTTGTCAGTATTGGATCCAGCCCAGATTATCTTATATCTGTTATAATGGCATCAATTTCATAGAATACATTTATACAGTTCCATATGTAACTAAACAACATTTAAAAGCCTGAACCTCAAAACATAAAAATACATTTTAAAATGCTTTTTCATTTATTTAAAGGATTAATGCTAAAATTATTTAAGAATCTGTTATTTTGTTGCTATCAGTGGTAAAAAAAAGAGATGTTACTGTGTGCAATAAATAAATAATGAGATAAGATTTCTGGATACTTCGGAGAAAAAGCAAACTTACATCACTTAATGAAGCTTTAAATGTTAAAATAAATTGTCTCTGTATAAGCAGTTTTATGAGTAAAGTCCTAAGCAATGCTTTCTTAATAGTTTTATTAATTATGTTCTTAAAACTTAAAAACTAAATCTTAAAACTGATTAAGCAGTTACAAATATTATAATTGTCTGCATATTAATGCATAGAATGTGTATATAACTGTGTCAGTAGTTTGGGGCATAATGCATTAAAATAATCTCCATTTAAATTAAATGTACTAGGAATGATTACAGCATTATTAATATATAAATAAAATAAATGTGTAGTGTGAAATAGATGTTTCATATTGACCCTTGCAGAGGGATTTATGAAGAATAGGAAGGCTCAGTTGCCAGCTCAACCACAATTCAGATTTTTTTTTGTCTTATTAACAAATCAGAATGACCTTATTTTCTTTATATTAAAAAAAGACCACAGAGGAAGTCCGAAATGCATTGGGGGATTAAATGAAGAGGAATAACAAATGGTTTTAAGAAAATGATTATTAAAAATTGTTTTTTGAGACTTAGTTTACTGGGGGGGGGGGTTTAGGTATAACTGTTTTTTTCCTCCTGAATTGTATAGTTGCTGAATGCTGCTTGCTCAGCTAGGTACCTGATTTGGTTCATTCTCATTGACCCAGGGGACATTATTTACTTTGGTCCTTTATCTAATAAAGGACTGTTGCTTTATGATATATTTGTTGTTGATAAGGTTGGAATAGCTAAAGATCCAATCACATAACCCCATCTACAACACAAGTAATATATATGATTCTTTTAAGATTGGTAGACTCAGCAGGGAGAAACATGAGGCAAACCACACCGTCTTGGGTCTTATCTGAAAGATCTACAGAAAAAGTAAATAAATTACTATCTGGAACCATTACAATATTAGCAGCATTATCAACAGACACCTTGCACATCCATCTGCCCACAATCCAGTACAGCTCACATCCAGCACTTGATTAAATGGTCATGTATTTCCCATGTGCAGTGTGTTCTGAGCGCACAAACTCAACTCACCAGGGTTAAATCAGCCTTGAGGCATACAGTAACAAACTGTAGGCTAACATTTAATGAAAGAAAAACAGAGGCACAATATTGTAAATTCTATAAAAATAGAACTTTTATTGGTAAAATACCCAGTGGTACATCCTTAGGAATTCGAATCTTCCTCCTGCAACATCTAATATGAAAACCAAAACCTAACAGATAACCTTACTGTGCTGTCCTAAATTCATTACATTCATAATAAACACAAAGCTGCTATATCAGTCCAGGATAAATACAATAAATAAAAACAAATCCTTGAATCCAAGGGTTCTGTTGCACAATACGAGTGAGAACAGATACAAAATGCCAGACTGGCTTTTCCTTCAATACTACAATACATTTTAAGATTAGATTTATAACCCACATGACAAGGATAGAGAAGGGTATTCTTTAATGATATGTATGGCCAATATTTATGACGAGGTGAATGTCCAGATTAGTTGCAGGCTCGCTCATTTGGGCCTGAAACTGATATTTATGAAGCCGCAGTTATATACCTTTACAAATTTATATATATATATATATATATATATATATATATATATATATATAGATATATATTTCCCACAAAAAATATTAGATTAATGTAGAAATATCTATTTAAAAATAAATGGAAACTGTTATCCTATGTGACGAGCATTGGAATGTAAAATATTCATAATTACATTTAGGTTAGCACTGTAGGTTGAACGCAGTGTCGGGTGAGCGCACGATAAGTGTTAGGTTTTTATCCAGTTTACATGCTCCATTAAAGGAGAAGAAGTTAGCGCTGTTGCGATATCTAAAGTCTTCAAGTTAGTGTTCGTTGGCTTTTCACTCGCTAGTGATACGCTAGTGATACACGTTAAAAGTTTACTTCTGGCGGTGTTTGCGTGTGAGCAAAAGCACTAAATAGCGTGCCACTTGTAATCTGGCCCTATGCGTTTCTAGTGGCTTGCCATACTATCTGTAGTGTATAAAATATATTGGAAAATGCTCTTTTATGTATTTTTTGTATGTCAAATAGCTGTTTTTGCTCATGCAAAACAATATCTATTTAAATGGGCTGATCTTATAGAAAAATCAGACCTCTATCTTATCTATTTCACTAAACAAACATCTCCTTAGCTTATCTCTCTGTCTTTACACAAATGCTGATATTTAAACAATTGAAAATTAACATTCAAGTATCTGTCACTGCCACCCTACTGGGCTGCTTCTGGTTTTGTTTGTATAGTTTTTCTTTAGAAAATGCAAAATTGTTAATATTTTGAGTATAGGTGGTGGTTTTAATAGAAAAAATAAAAGAAAGTTAATGGAGCTATTTGTACAATATAATGAACTCAATCAGGTGAAATGGATCATTGGCAACATATTCAAGCAGAGACCATTTTACAGTACAATGTCCTGTTAAATATACTTTTCTACTGCAACCTGATATATAGAAGGGTAAGTTGAGTTCAGAAGATAGAGATAAATTATTGTAATGCCTAGACAGTTAATCAGGTGTGCATCACCAGCATTGAGCTAGACTCATAGATGTTCATGAAGCTGCTGAGGAACCTCACTGTAAAGATGAGATCATGTTTGAGATTCATTTAGCCTCATGTCACTTGTGATTCTGAACATATCGTTAGTGGCCGTTCCTGCCAGGGGCAAAAATACTATTGGTGCAGCAGGTGCAGTGGCACTGGGGCCCAAGGTCTAGGGGGAGGGGGGCATGGCAGTCTATCTATACATAGGCTTGTGCAGAATGTGTACAATCCTAATACAGGGGAGCCTATCTATTTATATTTCTATCTATCAATCTATCCATAAAATCATTATACAGAGTTACCTTTTGGGGCGGAGGGCAAAAACATTTTTTTTGCACCAGGGCCCTCTGCTGAGTAGGTCCCCTACTGGTTCCTGCCATTATCTTCTGGTACATGAAACAAGAACTGTTTGCAAGCTCAACAACCTCAGAAGCACAGTAAATGTAGATGCTTGTGAATGTGGAATATATGCATGTCTCTTTTGTTACAGAAAGTTAGTTTCTCTGGATAAAACTAGAGTAGTCTGAGAAATCTCATTTATAGAACAAAGAGTTGACTGGGGCTGACAGTGGATTCCTGGGGGGGCTGATTAGGTTTTTCACCTTAACCTCGGCCAAGCATGGAAAATTCATAAAAATTGACACTCCCTTGTCTTGGTATTTCAAAGCTGACAAAATAGTCTAGTTTTTATTTATCTTCCAACATTTTCTTATATGTTAGAGTTCATTTTTTTCACATTTTAATTTGTTTTCTAAGGATTATTTTGTGTTTTTGTGATGTTGGTATTACTATTAATAATAAAAAATATGTATAAAATTCTGTAGAGCTGGGTAAAGGGAAAAGAGTACAAATACATAATAGACAAAACAAAACAAGTACAGGGGGAGGAGGGCCCTGCCCTAAAGAGCTTACGGTCTACAGGTTGAGGGTGCAGGGACATATGGTTTGGGGCAGCTTGTAGTTACATCAACAAGTAAAGGCAGTTCAAGATTTATTTTGTTTAGGATGAAAAACAGTTAGAGGAGAGAAGGTAACCCTCTCTAAATAGGGGGGTTTTCAGCGAGCTCCGGAAACTATACAAGGTTTGATACAGTCTGATAGAGAGTAGAACGTTCCAATAACTTTTTGTGGTGGGAAACGAAAGTAGAAGTGATTGGAGTGGAGAGACATTGGTTAGAGGCTGATCGAAGAGGACAGGTCAGGGAGTATTTGGAGATGAGTGAAGAAATATATTTGGAGTGAGGCTGTTGAGTGCTTTATAGATTAGGGTTAATATTTGGAATTGTATTCTAAAGTGTGTGGGAAACCAGTGCATCCTTGACAGTGGAGCTCAATGCTGTGAAAAGTGAATTGTTGCAAGATTGATTATTATATAGCTCAGCTCACAATTAGTGGCTGTGACAAGGAGTGGTACAAATCTCTTTGAATTCAACATTTTTCATAATACAATGTTGCTGTAAGTTTTTTAAATGATATTTTACCTTTATGAATGAGTTTTATTGAATCTACGTCATTGAGAAACTGTATTTCATGATTGTTTCATGCTCTTGCATTAGTATTACTCAGTGTCTCATAATTCTTTATTCTTGTTTTCAAAATGCTATTTCTTTCTCTTATAATTCTTTCATAAAATGAGAAAGGAGAAGAAAATATATTGAGACAGGTGACATGCAGGAGGAAAGAATTACATGAAAGGGAGAATGAATGAATGAATGAATGAATGAATGAATGAATGAGAGAAAGTGAGATAAATAAGATTGGGTAAATAGAGAAAGAATTATGAAATAATAGGGGTGATGTAAAGGGGCTGAAATGTGATGGAAGGAGGGAATAAAATGAAAGGTAAAGTGGAATGAGAAGGAATGAAATGAGTGGAAAAGGAAATTACAAAATTAGATTGAGAGAGTAAAAATGGTGGAGAGGGAATTGAAAATATAAGAAAATGTAAAAGCTGGAAATGAAAAGGGAAGGAAATTAAATGGGAAGGTGAAATAAATATGTGATAGATGATAAGAGGGGAGCTAGGTTAAATTAAAGACGGTACTATTAAATGAAGTGAGAGTACCATTGAGTGGACTGGCTGCAAGGTCTGTGTAGGAAAATAATTGTGCTTATAGGGCAGCAATATTTTAGACACAAAAAAACTACATCTTAGCATGCAGGATTTATAAAGCAATGTGACTACAATCTGATTTTAACAAACTTGTTGGTACTTGTGAAATGACATGAATCCCAAACTTTCTCTTTAATGATTTAGATAGAGCATGCAATTTTAAATAACTTTCCAGTTCATCCTCTGTTAGGAAGCATACCTAGGTAGGTTCAGGGGGCAGCAATGCACTGCTGGGTGTTAGCTGCTGATTGGTGGCTGCACATATTTGCGTCTCCTCATTGGCTTACCCAATGTGATCAGCTAGCTCCCAGTAGTGCATTGCTGCTCCTTCAACAAAGGATACCTTTAAAATGAAGCAAATTAGATTAACAAAAAAGTTGCTTAAAACTGAATGCTCTGTCTGAATCATGAAAAAAAAATCATGTTTCATGTCCTTTTGAAGGGATCTAATAAGCAAAGCTAAAAAATGAGCATAAGACGTGCATTTTAGTTTTGAATAGAAGTATTTGGCATTATAAAATTAGCAAACGATACTAATATATTGTATTACCAAACTGTTTTTAGTAAAAATGATTGCAGTGTAAATGTAATCATGCTGCTTGGGCCCAATGCACTGGCATTCTTAAACACTGCACCAGCTCAGTTGGGGAGGGTTTGTATGATACAAATTCAGCCATTGCTAACAAGTTACAAACCACTGTTGTCTGTCTGAGCTGGTGCTATATTTAAATGTTGGTGAACTGCACATTTCAATTTTGACCTTTATGTCCCTTTAAAGGGACAGTATACGCCAATTTTCATGTAACTGCATGTAATAGACACTACTATAAAGAATAATATGCACAGATACTGATATAAAAATTCAGTATAAAAGCTTTTAAAAACTTACTTAGAAGCTCCCAGTTTACCACTGTTGAAAAGGTTAGCTGGAACACCCACTGCAAGTGGTTCTATAGCAAAAAAAGTAGACACTCTCCCCCTCCCCCTTCCTCTGCATATGAAAAGACTCTCTACACAAACAGGAGCAAGCTGGAGTAGGTATACATCAGTATTCTCCTAAAACTTTGGGGTTTGGTTAGGAATCTGAAAATCAGGGCAATGTTATTGAAAATAATAAAACAAAAAAAACATTTAAAAAAAAAAAAAAAAAAAAAACAATACCTGTATGGGCTATATAAATGGATCATCTACAAAACATTTATGCAAAGAAAATTCTAGTGTATAATGTCCCTTTAAATGAAAGTCAAAATGTAAATGTGCAGTTCACCAACATTCAAACATAGCATTTGTATTGAGCTAGTAAAAAAATGGAAAAAAATAAATAAATTATATATATAAATATATATGTATGTGTGTGTGTGTGTGGTAATAGTCTATTTTTATTCAAATCATTTTTAATTGTTTCTTTGCAGTGTGACAAAAAGCCAACAACTGACTATATGTTATTACAGAAATATGAAATTGTATGTAAGTATGGAGTACTTGTAAAGCACAGCTAATCACCCATAAGGGTCTCAAGGCGCTGCTCATTTTATCGACCTCGGAAGGATGAAAGGCTGAGTGGACATTGCTGGGGATTGAACCTGCAACCCTTGGGTTGCTACAGAGTTCAGCCACAGTGCCTTAGCATGCTGAGCTACCTGTCCGGCTAAATGTTGTGTATCCTTGGTGCTACAGACTCTGTGACTTGTTTTGTGTTCCTTTTGAGTGATTGGCTGTGCGCGGGCAGAGGGCGGGATTGCACACATTCAATCTTAAATTCCGGCAGCGTACTGCTGCCCACCAGAGGCGAGCTGGTGCAGACAGGGGCACATATGTATGCCCCAGCTTGATAAATTGAGCCCTTTTTTTAAAGTCCCACTCAGAAGCCACAAGCACCGCAGTTCCAGGGCTGTACACAACTCGTGTTTGACTAGGTTCTTTGACTGCTGCTGATGATTAAGTCCCTTGCTGTTTCCTGCTTGGGAGCAGCGGTTTTCTGACCCTTCCTAAGTTTTTATTTATCTATGCCCTTAAAGGGACATTGCACACTAGATTTTTCTTTGCATTATTGTTTTGTAGATTATCCATTTATATAGCCCATCTGGTGGTGTTTTTGTAAAAATGTATAGTGTTGTTTATTTTTAAATAACATTGTGATGATTTTTAGATTCCTAACCAAGCCCCAACGTTTTATATGTATACTGATGTATACAGACTTCAGAATGCTTCTGTTTGTATAATGGATCTTTTCATATGCAGGAGTTGTCTGCTCTCAGCCCCTTTCAGTGAGTGTCCCAACCTAACATCAACAGTGCTAAATTAGGAGCTTCTAACTAAGTTTTTAAAAGGTTTTATACTGGATTTTTAGATCAGTATCTGTGCATATTATTCTTCATGGTAGTGTCTATTACATGCAGTTATATGAAAATTGGTGTTTACTGTCCCTTTATCTCATTATACAGGGAGTGCAGAATTATTAGGCAAGTTGTATTTTTGAGGATTAATTTTATTATTGAACAACAACCATGTTCTCAATGAACCCAAAAAACTCATTAATATCAAAGCTGAATAGTTTTGGAAGTAGTTTTTAGTTTGTTTTTAGTTATAGCTATTTTAGGGGGATATCTGTGTGTGCAGGTGACTATTACTGTGCATAATTATTAGGCAACTTAACAAAAAACAAATATATACCCATTTCAATTATTTATTTTTACCAGTGAAACCAATATAACATCTCAACATTCACAAATATACATTTCTGACATTCAAAAACAAAACAAAAACAAATCAGTGACCAATATAGCCACCTTTCTTTGCAAGGACACTCGAAAGCCTGCCATCCATGGATTCTGTCAGTGTTTTGATCTGTTCACCATCAACATTGCGTGCAGCAGCAACCACAGCTTCCCAGACACTGTTCAGAGAGGTGTACTGTTTTCCCTCCTTGTAAATCTCACATTTGATGATGGACCACAGGTTCTCAATGGGGTTCAGATTATGTGAACAAGGAGGCCATGTCATTAGATTTTCTTCTTTTATACCCTTTCTTGCCAGCCACGCTGTGGAGTACTTGGACGCGTGTGATGGAGCATTGTCCTGCATGAAAATCATGTTTTTCTTGAAGGATGCAGACTTCTTCCTGTACCACTGCTTGAAGAAGGTGTCTTCCAGAAACTGGCAGTAGGACTGGGAGTTGAGCTTGACTCCATCCTCAACCCGAAAAGGCCCCACAAGCTCATCTTTGATGATACCAGCCCAAACCAGTACTCCACCTCCACCTTGCTGGCGTCTGAGTCAGACTGGAGCTCTCTGCCCTTTACCAATCCAGCCACGGGCCCATCCATCTGGCCCATCAAGACTCACTCTCATTTCATCAGTCCATAAAACCTTAGAAAAATCAGTCTTGAGATATTTCTTGGCCTAGTCTTGACGTTTCAGCTTGTGTGTCTTGTTCAGTGGTGGTCGTCTTTCAGCCTTTCTTACCTTGGCCATGTCTCTGAGTATTGCACACCTTGTGCTTTTGGGCACTCCAGTGATGTTGCAGCTCTGAAATATGGCCAAACTGGTGGCGGCATCTTGGCAGCTGCACGCTTGACTTTTCTCAGTTCATGGGCAGTTATTGTGCGCCTTGGTTTTTCCACACGCTTCTTGCGACCCTGTTGACTTTTTTGAATGAAACGCTTGATTGTTCGATGATCACACTTCAGAAGCTTTGCAATTTTAAGAGTGCTGCATCCCTCTGCAAGATATCTCACTATTTTTGACTTTTCTGAGCCTTTTTTCTCAAGTCCTTCTTTTGACCCATTTTGCCAAAGGAAAGGAAGTTGCCTAATAATTATGCACACCTGATATAGGGTGTTGATGTCATTAGACCACACCCCTTCTCATTACAGAGATGCACATCACCTAATATGCTTAATTGGTAGTAGGCTTTCGAGCCTATACAGCTTGGAGTAAGACAACATGCATAAAGAGGATGATGTGGTCAAAATACTCATTTGCCTAATAATTCTGCACTCCCTGTACTGGGAGTTAAATAAAGAGTTCCATGGTGATTGATTAAAAATGGCATGCTATAACAAATCAGGGCATGTATTTTCTGCACTACAATGTCCCTTTAATTTTAGAAATCTGACCTAAACAGAAGTTAAATTTTTAAAGAGCATCAAGTTACAACTGTTGTCACAGCTTTTATTATGCCCTTTACTGGGCGATCTTGCTCATTCCCTTCTCTTGCTTTCTCGTGCTCATGTACAAAGTAAAAGGTAATTCCCCATAAAATGCTTAATTGAGTGTAATAAGTTACAGAGAAGGCAAAATACACACAATCAGGATGCGTTTTAATGGGTGTATCCCTGAACTGCAAAGTGTTGCAAATTTTGCTTAAAATAAATTTAAATGCTTTTTAAAACATTTAGTTTGCATGCAGATTTTGTGTAATATACATACTATACTATCCACATATAAAACAATCACTTTTCTGCCCTTTTAACATTAAAATTGTGGTACATTTTAAAAGATTTTTTTTTTTTTTTAGAAATAGAAAGATGATATCAAATGCTTTCAAGAAAGTATCAAATGTATTACTGTGCCACCTTCAGTCTGTCTACAAGCTCTGCAAACATGGTAATGTAATCAGTAGCATCTATACAGCTCTTTCTGCAAACCATGGGGTTGAAAAGCCTTTAACCCTGGACGCAGATGGTTTAATTAAAATACTGAAACATAATTAAACATGAGCTAAAACAGATATAATTCCAGAAACCCCTCTAACATGAAGAAACCCTTATTTTGGATTATATAAGGAACAGTAGCGTGACTGTTGAATAACTACAACAAAAGTTGAACAGAGTTTTATTGGGGGGGGGGGGGAATGTTAATTTAAAAGGAGGTGAAACAACACATTTTGGTAATGAGGCAAACAATATAAATTTAAAATAAGATTAACTAGACTTGTAAAAACTAATGGTATAAAACTTTAAAAGCAAAATAAAACCAGCATTGTGCCACTAGTCTGTACCAAACCATACTGGAAATAATATGAAGCTTCTGTTTTAAATATACAACTTTAGGAATATTGTGGACTCCCATCCAGATACAGTAAAATATAACAGCAGTATATTTATTATCACTCTTGCAAGCTAGAGGGCTGTAATGGAACTGAAATGGTTAACAGAAAGAATCATAGAAGAGGTTGACAGAGGTGTAAAAGGGTGAGTCAGATCTTGCATTAGGGAAATCTGCAGTGGTAGGAAGGTTCCCTTTGAAGGTTATTTATTTGTTTCTTGATTAAACAGTGCGTTTTAGATGTTTTTTTGTGTCAGGGTAAAATCCCATAATTTTATCTGATGATACACTTCTCATATCATAAACTGATCATATAGTTAATACAGGGGGCTGATTATTCCATCTCATGCGCACTATAAAACAGTGATGTGCGCATTCATTGTTTTTGCTATAATAAATAATGCATTGCATACAGTGGTTATACATTGTTTCCTTCTTTCTAGGCACACAAAAGATGCTGTAGGCTAAGGGATGCCCAGCTCTGCCCATAACCTCACACAATTACCCTCCCCCTGTCAATCACTGGAGGACACAACCTGTGCCGAACAGCCAAATGCAGCGTGTGGACTGCTCTGATCAGCTGCTAGGAAGACCAATTGTTCGGATTCTGGGGGCATGTAAGCTTGTCCCTGTCCCCCTCCTCCTCTAAATCCCTGGAGTGGCAATTAGTGTGTCCTGCAGCACCATCACACACTGAGTGATTTCCATTGTCTGTAACAGGTTCGGGCTGTGGCTCTTTCCAGCTGTCCAGGACTGCGCTGTTGGTGCTTCTTTTTGATCCTTGCTGGGGATTAAGTCAGTGTTTGTGGGTGTCCTGCACTTATTGGGCAGTTCTTTCTGTTCCTCCTCTCTGCTGGGTCTGCTTGCTCAGGAATGATGCGAGCTGTGAGATATCCAACTTGCTGGCTCATCTGCTGGCTCTGTGTGTGATGTTCAGAGCAAGGCATCTTCACAAGAACACTAGAGCTTTCCAAATGCAGACAGGGATGTTATGGACTAAGAGTACTGCCACCAGCATGGAGTTAATTCTGGGTATCATCTGTATTATATTCTGTCTCAAACCAGGTAAGAGCACCTTTTACTAAATGATTAACAAGTTTTACATAGCTCCTGCCCAATCATAAATAATGAATCTGCTCTCTGATAATGTAAAAACCAAGGAAACCCAAACAAAAAACTTAAAGAAATTCATTTTAAAGTAGGTCACAGCAAGGCAACTGTGAGAATTCATTCTATTAAAAGCTTCTGCTTATAACAGGCACTAAAATATTACAATGCATAAGTGATTACTCATCCCTTGAATGTAAATATGGCAGCAAATCTATTTTCTCTGAGTTTAGTGTCATTTGTGACTATTTATTTGTTTCCTGGGTCAGTTACAGGGTTTGGTGTGGACCCTTCCCTGCAGATAGACATCCTAGAGGAGTTACAGCTGGGGGCAGAAACCGCTGGCGTGTTGCAGGTTCAAGGACTCCATAACAGAAGCAGAGCTTTCCTATTTCAAGGTATAACTAAGAATATTATCAGAATGGAACCATGATATTTATCTCTATATATGGCACCATAAGTGTTTTTATGTATGTGTATATATGTTGTGCCATTAGTCATCAGCAAGGAAGTTAGAACACCCTGGGGCTAAGGTGAAATGACCTATGTAAGGTGGACTATGATTGACTCAGCAGATGGTATATAAGGAGTTGAACCTAATAGAGGAATACAGTATTGCCAATTTCTTATTGACATATACTGCATTGCATATTGATTTATGTTTAATGATACCATTATTCACCATGCTGTTGAATTGATCTTTATCTGACTTGTGAAATATTATAAAGATCTGCTTATTCATGTGTTTTATTTATCTGTTGTATTCAGTTCACCTGTTCCTTGTAATGATTTAATAAAAAAAATTAAGGTTACATGAATCTCAAAGAATGTCAGTGGTGTCACACAGCAAACAAAGTTAAACAACTATACTTATATGTGATACTGCATTGTAATGCATATTATAAGGCAATAGCAAACAACACTAGTTGATAATACATTATTGAATCCTATTAATATAATTATTATACTGGGTATGTTAGTCTATAAAGATGTCATTGCTGTGTTATAAATAAAATAAACACTTCTCTATTATGGTATATGTTGAGTTAGTCATAGGAAAACCTACTTGTAGAGAGAACATCTTGTAATTTGTGGTTGTAAAATATATGTTTGCATTTTACACAATTTATTGTCAGCTCTATACAACCATTGTACGTTTTTGAAGTATTTTTTTCTGTCAAGTGCATTGGATTATGGATCTGTTTTGCTGTAGGCTGGATTAATGTTAACCATTGCAGTGCTGGACTGGTGCTGAGTAATGCAGAGAAACACTAATCAAGTGGTTACAGTCGTGCAGAGATGATTGCTCCCAACTTTCCAATTACATGATACGTGATTCTCACTTGAGCTTTTGAGCAGATCATCCGCTTTAACCCCAAGCTTTTCCCACTCAGTGTCAATGCTCTTTTGCAATTGCTCGCTTTTTACTGATTGATGGCCCCTTAATTAATGTCCACCAGGACTGAGGCTGGCAGATGGTTGATTTGAGCTTTGGGAAGCAATGAATAATAACGTACAACACCATGATCTTGGAGATTAATGTTGCTGTGAATCTGTGATTTATGTTAAAAAAATGTTTTTTTAAAAAATTGCTTTCTGAAAGTTGTAATCGGTTGTCTATATTATAAATAAGACTATCACTAAAAGTTCATAAATGTCAGATAATTCTATTTATAGTTATATTTACAAGACTAGCTTGGACTCATGGGATACTAGAAAAGAGCGAACTGTCTCTATATAAAGTATATCAGATTGAGGCAATGCAGATTTATTAAAAAATTTGCTGAAACAACTCTATCTCTCTATCTCTCTCTCGTTTAATGTTTCAATCTAAGGAGAATAATGTTCAGGGCAGACAATTACAATGTGTATTATTTATGAAAATGCATTTTAATATTTATACAGCTACAGCCTTATAAAGTTAAAACATTTTTATTATTTATGCATATTTTATTGCTTAAGTCTGTCTCCCCATATGTTGGTTTATACAAGAAATAGATGAAGATAATTATATTGGTTTTGTTCCTAAAACAATATACATAGAATATGCAATGACTTTACACTAACCAATTACTATGTGAAAAAATGTCTCATCATTAAAGGGACAGTTTACCCAAAAACTTTCTCTCCTTTAATTTGTTCCCAGTGATCCATTTTACCTACTGGATTGTATTAAATTGTTTACAAATAAAACTGCTCCTTAACCTTTATTTTGGTATTTAAAACAGCTGATTTAGCCTGCAGTATCCTTACCTATACTGAAAGTTTAAAGGGCCATTATACACTCATTTTTTCTTTGCATAAATGTTTTGTAGATAATCTATTTATATAGTCCATTAAGTTTTTTTTAAAAAAAAAATGTTTAGTTTTGCTTATTTTTAAATAACATTGCTCTAATTTTCAGACTCCTAACCAAGCCCCAAAGTTTTATGTGAATACCATCAGCTACCTTCTCCAGCTTGCTCCTTCCTGTTTGTGTAAAGGGTCTTTTCATATGCAAAAGAAGGGGGAGGGGGGGAAGTGTCTTATTTCCCACTTGCAGTGGGCTTTTCAACAAAGCTAAACTGAGAGCTTCTAAGTAAGTTTTTAAACAGTTTTATACTGGATTTTTATATCGGTATCTGTGCATCTTATTCTTTATAGTAGTGTCTATTACATGCAGTTATATGAAAATGAGTGTATACTGTCCCTTTAACTATGCAGCCAGCAGAATAAATTATACTCACAGTGGAAGGTAGAAGAGATAAAGCTCTAAAATGTTCATTTTCAATTGTTCTTTCTAAGTATGGTACAGAGATAAGATAGGGAAACATTAGAGTGATAAGATAATGAGATCTGATCTGTCATCAAGCCAAGTCTATTCTGACTATGGGCTGTGGTTTTAAAGAGCAAATACAGCTATTTCTTTTGCAAAAAGAAGCATAAATTAGCAATTTTTCATACATTTTATATGCTGCAGCTGGTATACCAAGTCATAGGGAACACTTTCAGGGAAAAACAATTTTATAGTGAGCTGTCCCTTTAAACAAATTATACACAACTGTGCTGCCGATTATACAGCCCAACATTCTATTCTTTAAAGATGTCTAAAGCAGAACTACACTGACATGAGGGATTCTTAGTTTAAAATGAGTGCTAGAAGCAAAAAGGTAAGCACATGGCCTTAATTTGCATTCTATTTATCCAGAATCCCCTGCTTCAGTGAAATGACTGTTTACTGATATTTTCTGTGTCAATGTGACCTAAAAATAATTTACTAAATAATGATTCAATTTATGGTCCAGTGGGTTACATGTTTTTGTATGCTTTTTTTTTTTTGTAGTATAATATGAATAATATATTTTGCTGAAATAGCATCTGAACATTTTTAATTTCATGTAATTGCTGTTACTCCTTATTTATATGATCTATTTGCATACATATGTTTTAGGATAAATACTAATGCTGATGTACATAATAAGCAAAGTCTAATAGTGAACTATAATTTTTTTTTTTTTTTTTTTTTATAGAAACAAAGGTTAACATGTTTCACTAGCACTCTTTCACATACAAAATAAAAAATAGGTAATATGCCCCATTGCATATATTGATCTTTATGTAAATCCAGAAATTCTACCCATTGATTGGTTAGAATTGGTTAATTTAAAAATTGTAACGAAGGCTGGCTTTAAGGAGTCCACCAGACTTTTCAATAAGTGTCTCCCTGAACTGCTGTTGATTTAAGGGACACTGGCCATGTTTTTTTCCAGTGACCTATGTTTAAAAATATCTTACATTCTGTTGTAATTATTGTTCATTAAAAAAATTAAAGGGACAGTGAACACCTTGTGATTTATATTTTAAATTTTTTAGTTATATGTTATGAAACAACTTTTCTAATATACTTTTATTAATTTATTCTGTCCTCTTTTATGTAATATAGATCTGAAAATTGAGGAATTTCTAATTTATCAGAACTTGAAATGCACCATGCTCCTTTCACAAGGCTAACTCTGCTACAAACCTTTCCCTAATTGGCTTTAATTGATGACAACTGCAAAACAATGTGCTTTAAACTCACATTATGGCATTGGCCATACTGGTTGTCTGCAGACTTAAGACCAGATTGGCTCCTTTAACTAAGGCAAATGTTAGGGGGAGTTTGGCTATTTACAAATAATTGCAGTAAAAACAATGTTAATGTTTTAAAATGTTTACACTTGGTTAATATGTTATTCTATAGCAACACAACATACATATTTTTTAATTACAATATGTTTACTGTTCCTTTAAATTGTATCCATCTTTTCTACTTGACTGTGTTCTTTGCTCTATATTAATTTTTTAGCAGGACAGGATTTCTTATTTGCAGCTGCAATATACTCTCTAAAATCATATAGTTGGAATTTACGTGCCATTATAGAAAAAATATATTAAAAAAATACATACTGTTATTTATAAGAGAATGTAATGTTATCACTATTGACCCTGCTAATCTATGTGCTTAACCCTGTAAAGGTGTTTAAATACTTATATAAAGTATATGTAAAGTACCACTCTGGAGCTGTAGAGAACTGCTGGTCTCAAGAGGCTACTGCTATTATTTATTATTATTATTATCAGGTATTTGTAGAGCGCCAACAGATTCCGCAGCGCTGTAAACATAGTCGATGTACAGGATAGCTTTTGTAGGGGTCAAGTGGGTAGAGGGCCCTGCCGAGAGTTTCACTGTTGTAGTCGGCTCTTAAGAAGTAATCTGTAAACAGCTGGGCTCATAGGCTTACATTCTAAGGGGTTCAAGGGGAAAGCAGTGGAGTTAGGAAAGGTTAGTGTTGGTTGTATGCATCCCTGAATAGTAGAGTTTTTAGGGAGTGCTTGAAGCTGTTAAAACTAGGGGAGAGTCTTATGGAGCGAGGAAGGGAATTCCACAAGATGGGGGCCAGTCTGGAGAAGTCCTGTAAATGGGAATGTGAAGAAGTAACAGGAGAAGAGGAGATCCTGAGCTGATCGAAGGGGACGGGAGGGAGAGTATCTAGAGACAATTTCTGAGATGTAGGGGGGAGCAGTGCAGTTGAGAGCTTTGTATATCAGGGTGAGGATTTTATGTTTAATCCTAGAGGCAAGAGGAAGCCAGTGAAGGGATTGGCAGAGAGGTGCAGCAGATGAAGAGCGACGAGTAAGGAAGATGAGCCTGGCAGAGGCATTCATAATGGATTGTAAAGGAGCTATGCGGCAGCTAGGTAGACCAGAGAGGACGGAGTTGCAGTAGTCGAGGCGGGAAAGGATGAGAGAGTGGTTTAAAATCTTGGTTGTATCTTGTGTAATTTTAGCAATGTTTTTAAGGTGGAAGCGGCAGGCTTTAGCCAAGGACTGAATGTGAGGAGTGAAGGAAAGATCTGAGTCAAGTGTGACCCCAAGACATCGGGCGTGCGGGGTAGGGGTAATGATGGAATTATCAACAGTTATAGAAATTTTGGGGGTGGAGACATTGGAAGAAGGGGGAAAAATAAGGAGTTCAGTTTTGAAGAGATTTAGCTTAAGGTAGTGAGAGGACATCCAAGATAAGATGTGAGAAAGACAGTTAGTGACACAGGTTAGTAAGGAAGGAGGTAGGTCTGGTGCAGAGAGGTAAATTTGGGTGTCATTGGCATACAAATGGTATTGAAACCCATGGGACTTTATTAAGGAACCTAGTGACGACGTGAAGATTGAAAAGAGAAGGGGACCAAGGACAGAGCCTTGAGATACCCCAACAGAAAGTAGTAACAGGGCAGAGGATGCTCCGGAGAAGGCTACACTAAATGTACGGTTAGTCAGATAGGAAGAGAACCACAAGAGAGCTGTGTCACAGATGCCGAAGGATTGGAAGGTTTGGAGCAGAAGAGGGTGGTCAACAGTGTCAAAGGCTGCAGACAGGTCAAGGAGGATAAGCAGAGAGAAGTGGCCTTTGGATTTTGCTGTAAGTAGGTCATTGGTAACCTTGACAATTGCTGTCTCTGTAGAGTGATGGGAACGAAATCCAGATTGCAGTGGGTCAAGAAGAGAGTTTAGTGTAAGGAAATGGGATAGACATGCGTAAACTAGCTTTTCGAGGAGTTTTGAGGCAAGAAGGAGTAGGGAAATAGGGTGGTAATTGGAAGGGGAGGTTGGATCGAGGAAAGGTTTTTTGATGATAGGTGTGACCAGTGCATGTTTTAGAGATGAGGGAAATATACCAGTGCTGAGGGAGAGGTTGAAAATGTGTGTGAGTATGAGGGTGAGGGTAGAAGAGAGAGAGGGGAGTAGCTGTGAGGGGATGGGGTTGAGAGGACAGGTAGTGAGGTGGGAGGACAGTATAAGGTCAGAAACTTCATCCTCACTGACAGGGGCAAAAGAGCTGCATTTTTGGATATTTGGGTTTTGGGTGATCGTGAGCTTTTGAGGGGGTGGGAGATTGGAAGTATGTTGAGAGCTGATTTCATTTCTGATGGAGTCAATTTTGTTGTTGTAGTGGCTTGCAAAATCTTGAGCTGAGAGAGAGGTTGTGTTAGGAGGTGGGGGTGGGCGGAGAAGTGTTGAACATGGAGAACAGACGTTTAGGGTTAGAGGAAAGAGTAGAGATGAGATTAGAAAAATATTGTTGCTTATAAAGTTTAAGGGCAGAATAGTAGGAGTTCAGGATGAACTTGTAGTGAAGAAAGTCAGCTGAACTCCAAGATTTCCTCCAATGTCGCTCAGCAGTACGGGAGCATCTGCGTAGGTATCGTGTCAGAGGGGTATGCCAGGGCTGAGGATGAGAGTGTGGTTTCTGAGCTAAGGTTGGAGGGGCCAGAGTGTCAATGACCAATGTAAGGGTGGAATTATACTGGCTGATAGATTGGTCAGGGCAGGAAAAGGAGGTGATGGATGAGAGGTTTGAGAGTGCTAGCGAGCTGATGCAGATCTAGTGACTTAGTGCTTCTGTGAAGTTTGGCGTGAGGGGTAGAGGGATGGGGAGTTGTAGGTAGGGAAGTGATGTTGCAAGTTAGGAGATGATGGTCAGATAGAGGAAAAGGGGAGTTTGTTAAATTTGAAAGAGTGCATCGATAGGTGAAAATCAGATTAAGGGAATGACCATCTTTGTGAGGGGGAGAGTCAGTCCATTGTGACAGGCTGAAAGAGGAAGTCAGTTGAAGAAGTAGTTTTGCAGAGGAGGCAGTGGGATTGTCAAGAGGGATGTTAAAGTCGCCAAGAATGAGGGCAGGGGTGTCTGAGGAAAGGAAATAAGGAAGCCAGGCAGCAAAGTGATCTAAAAATTGAGTTGGGGAGCCAGGGGGGCGGTATATGACTGCAACACGTATAGAGAGGTGAGAGAATAACCGAATAATGTGTGCTTCAAATGAAGAAAATGTGAGTGAAGAGAAGGGCTGTATTTGCTGGAAGGTGCAACGAGAGGAAAGTAAAATACCGACACCACCTCCTTGTCTATTGCCAGACCTAGGAGTGTGGCTGAAATGGAGACCCCCATGTCACAGTGCAGCAGTGGATGCTGTGTCTGAAGCAGAGAGCCAGGTTTCTGTAAGAGCCAGAAGGTTAAGAGAGTGGGAGATAAAGAGATCATGGATAGAAGTGAGCTTGTTGCAGACAGAGTGAGAGTTCCAGAGTGCACAAGCGTACTAACTAAGTGTACTAACTCAATCAACAGTGCTAGTCACATAATCCAGCAGTGCAACTAGCACTGGTGATTGACTCAGTAGTAGTTTCTGCTCGAGACCAACAGTTCTCTGGGCTCCTGAGCAGTACTTGTGTTTAAAACTTTTGCGGCAGTTAAACACATAGATTTGCAGGGTCAATAGTGATAGAATTATCTGTTCTAACAAAAGAAAGCATGTAATTGTTTCACTATGATGGTCCTTTATGTAGTATAGTCTGTCATACACAGCCAATTATGAACCCTACACAAGAATAAATGTCTGAGATATGGTACAAGTGTGTAACTATGGAGTAGGTATGGGTATGTAACTTTGAAGTAGATATATATGTGTTTTGGTGTGTAACTTTGATGTTGGTATATATGTGCAGGGGTGTAATTTTGGAGTTGGTCTGCAGGGGTGCAACTTTGGAGTAGGTATATGGGTGCAGGTGTGTAACTTTGGCATAGGTATTTGTGTGCGGGGGTGTAACTTTATAGTTGGTATATATGTGCGAGTTGTAACTTTGGAGATGGTATATGTGTGCGGGGGTGTAACCTTGGAGTAGCTATATGTATATGGGTGTCTGACTTTGGAGTATGTACATGTATGTGGGTGTGTAACTTTGGAATTAGTAAATATGTGTTGGGGTGTAACATGGGAGTAGGTATATGTATGTGGGTGTGCAACTTTGTAGTAGGTATATGTATGTGGGTGTGCAACTTTGTAGTAGGTATATGTATGTGGGTGTGCAACTTTGTAGTAAGTATATGTATGTGGGTGTGTAACTTTGGATTAGTTATATGTGTGTGGGTATGTAACTTTTGGTATGTGTGTGGGTGTGTAACCTTGGAGTAAGTATATGTGGGTGTGTAATACTCACTTTACTATTTACTGTATATACTGAATTTAAAGTAAATTTTCTCTTGAGTGATATTATTGGCACTTTCTTCACTGATCCTGGTAAGTCCAGTTAGCCCATCACTGGAGAAGTAACAACATTCCTGATGTTAAATAAACACTATCAGCAACTATACATAGATTCTTAAAGATAATTAGTGTAGCTGCCTTGTGAATGATCCAATGTCTTCTTATATTTCCATGGTAACAAGTTTAGCTTCTTCATACTATATATATATATATATATATATATATATATATATATATCCCTGGTTATTTAAAGATAATGTACTAAGTAAGTCAAACAAATCTCTTGCAATTGATGCAAGAGTGGCATGAATATAATGAATATAATGAATTATTTTACTGGATAATATTAGTATTTATGGTTACATTGCTAGAAACAGATGTGTGTGTGTAAATATGTGATTGATTTTTTACTAATACAACAAGCATGAATAGATATATTTTCACTTTATGCTGCTCAAAACTATGCACAAATTATAAATATTTCACATTTTTGTGCATTGTATTTAGCCACATGAATATTTTCATGTAAATGTATTGCATGTTTATTATTATCAGTTATTTGTAGAGCGCCAACAGATTCTGCAGCTCTAGAAACATGGGTCTAATATGCAAGGCAACCATTATGGTAGACCAATGGATATAGGACCCTGCCAAGAGTTTCACTGTTGTACAACAGCTCTAATGAAGGTGATCTACAAAGCAAATGGGCTCGTAGGCTTACATGCTAAGGGGGTTCAAGGACATAATTAAAGGAGGAGATAAACTAAGATAAGAAAATGTTAGTGTATATTTGCATCCCTAAACAGTAGAGTCATTAAGGAGCACTTGAAGGTTTGAAAACTAGGGGAGAGTCTTGTGGATCAAGGCAGAGAGTTCCGCAAAATAGGGGAGAGTCTGCAGAAGTCTTTTAGATGGGAATGTGAGGAGGTAATGAGAGAAGGATGTCATGAGCAGAGTGAAGGGGATGAGATGGGGAGTATCTGGAGACCAGGTCAGAGATATAGGGTGGAGCAGTGTTATCGAAAGCTTTAAAAGTCAGGATTTTGAGTTTTATTCTGGTGGTTAGAGGAAGTCAGTGAAGGGACTGGCAGAGAGGTGCAACAGATGAGGAACAACGTGCAAGGAAGATCAGCCTGGCAGAAGCATTTATTATGGATTGTAAGGGAGATAGATGGCAGCTAGGGAGGCTGGAGAGAAGGGAGTTGCAATAGTCAGGCGGAAATGATAAGAGAGTGGATTAAGGTCTTAATTGTGTGAGGAAGTGGCACATTTTGGAGATGTTTTTAAGGTGGAGGTGCGGGAATTGGCCAAAGACTGAATGTGGGGAGTGAAAGAGAGATCTGAATAAAGTGTGACCCAAAGACATCGGGCATGCAGGGTTGGGGTAATGATGTTATTATCAACAGTTCGAGAAAGTTGGGGGGGTAGGGATTTTGGAAGAAGGAGGTGGGGATAAGGAGCTCAGTTTTGCAGAGATTTAGCTTAAGGTAGTGAGAGGACATCCAGGATGAAATATTAGAAAGGCAGTTAGTGACACTAGTTAGTAAGGAAGGGGATAGATCTGGTGCAGCAATGTAGATTTGGGAATCCGCATACAAATGATATTCAAACCTATGAGACTTTATTATAGAAGGAAACCAAGGACAGAACCGTGTGGTACCCCAACAGAAAGTGGTAATGGGTCAGAGGATGTGCCAGCAAAGTTTAAGGTCCGGTTAGACAGGTAGGAGGAGAAACAAGAGAGAACTGTGTTGCAGATGCTGAAGGATTGGAGGGTTTGGAGCAAGCAGTGGCGTCACTAGGGGGGGGGCGGGCCGCACCCGGGTGACACCCTCCAGGGGGTGACACCAAAAAAATTTTTTTATTTTTTTTATTTTATTGAAATTCAAAGAAATACAATGTTGAGATGCATAGATTTTTTTTATTAGAGGGGCTGGCATTTGTGAACATTGGTGGGACTGGGGAAGTTGTAGACACACAATTTTTTTGCCCCTTGAGCCAGTGCTGCAATTTCAACAAATAGTTTTCCCGGCTGCTTTTGCTTGTTTGTACTTTGCTTCTCCCCTGCCCAATTTCACTATGAATGTTGTGGGCATGCCGTGGGGCTTGCAAAGTTGCGCTGCTAGCCTAAACCTACCTGCCTGCCTATCTGTGCTCACTGCTCAGTGACATGTGGAGCAGTGGAGACACTCACTGCTGTGCTGTCTCTATAAACGGGAACCCACCAGACCATTACGGTTACGGTACACTAAGTGCACACTGAACAGGTGGGAGGGCGGGCGGGGGTCTGGGGGTGGGCAGAGTGCAGAGGTGATTGGCCATAAGAAGCGGTAGGCACGCGGCCCAGGGCTGTGCACTGACAGGCTTGGAACAGAGTCAGAGAGCAGAATTTTCATAGTTTGTGCCTAAACCTTTTCTTTAGTGATTTATTTTTAGAGTGCTCTGTTTATCTTTCATTTGATGCTCTGCTGAGCCAGGGAGCAGCTCTAGGCATGCGCTTTATAATTAATGCAGTGCAGTGTGTGTCTGAGTTTTTGTGTGTGTGTGTCTGAGTGTGTTTCCGAGTGTTTGTGTGTGCATCTGAGTATGTTTTTAAGTGTGTCTGAGTGTTTGTATGTGTGTTTGCCTGTGTTTTTGTGTGTGTCTGCTTTCTGGGGGGGGTGACACCATAACTTACCGCACCGGGTGACACCAACCCTAGTGACGCCACTGGGAGCAAGAGAGTGTGGTCAACAGTTTCAATGGCTGTAGACAGATCAAGAAGGATTAACAGAGAAAAGTGGTCTTTTGATTTTATTTTTTAACTTTAATGTTTGCAGTTTCTGTGGAGTGTTGAGGGCAAAATCCAGATTGCAATGGATCAACAAGGGAGTTTAGTGTGAGGAAATTTGATAAATGTGTTTAGACGAGCATTTCCAGAAGTTTTTAGGCAAGGGGAGTAGGGAAATAGGACAGTAGTTGGATGGGGATGGTTGATCAAGAGATTTTCTGAGGATAGGTGTGGTTAGTACATGTTAAAGGGATGAGGGAAATATACCAGTGCTGAGGGAGAGATTAAAAATTATGTGTGAGGATAGGAGCAGGAGAGAGGGAGGGCAGTAGTTCTGAGGGAATGGATTAAGGGGACAGGTAGTGAGGTGAGATGAGCATATGAGGGAAGAAACTTCATCCTCGGTAGCAGGAGCAAAAAAGTTGAATCTGTGGCTTTGTGGCGTTTGGACATTGGCAATTGAGGGGGTTGGAGACTGGTAGTGTGTTTAGATGATTTAGTTTCTGATAGAATCTATTTTGTTGGTGAAGTGTTTGGCAAAAACGTGAGCTGAGAGAAAAATGGAAATAGGTGGTGGGGGTGTGCAGGTGTTAAAAGTGGAGAAGGAATGTTGTAAGAGTGAAATTATAGTGAAAGATTGGTAAGGGCAGGAAAAGGAGGAGATGGAAGAGAGACAAAGTTTGATTGAGTTTGAAAGATGTTGCCGATCAAGTGACTTAATGCTCCTGTGGAGTGTGGTGTGAGGATTAGAAGGAGGGAAAGCAGTAGGAAGTACTATGATGTTACAAGTGAAGAGATGATGATCAGAAAGGGGGAATTTGTGAAGTTTTAGAGAGTGCATTGTTAGCTTAAAATCAGATCAAAAGGAGTGTTTATCTTTGTGAGTGGGAGAGTCGGACCATATTGACAGGCAATAAGAGAAAGTGAGCAGGAGAAGTTTTTTTGCAGCAGGATTGTCGACAGGGAGGTTTAAATCCCTAAGAATGAGGAGGGATGTCTGAGGAGAAGAAATAAGGTAGCAAGGATGCAAAATGATTGAGACATTGAGTTGGGGAGCTGGGGTGCAATATATATGCGCAACACGGAGAGAGAGAGGAGAGAATAAGTAAATCATATGAGGGAAGAGATGGGCTGTATTTGTTGAAATGTGCAACAAGAGGAAAGTAAAATACCTACACCACCTCCTTGCCCTTTTCCAGCCCTTGGGGTGTGTCTAAAGTGGAGACCCCCATGTGACAGTGCAGCAAAGGAAGCTATATCTGAGGGAGAAAGCCATGTTTCTGTGAGAGCAATGAGGTAGAGAGAGTGGGAGATAAAGATGTTGTTGATAGAAGTGAGCTTGTTGCACATAGAGTGTTGGTTCCAGAGTGCACAAGTGAAAGGGGTGTTTGTTTTAGTTACAAAAGGAACTTGGATAAGGCTTCCAAAGTTCTGGTGTTTTAGGTCTAAAGCAAGGCATACATGGGTGGGTGAGTTTAAGAAGTTGTGGGGGACCGGCTTTGGGGGATATATCACCAGCAGTTAGTATGAGTAAGAGGGAGAGTTACATAAGATGATATACAGATTTGCAGTATTGAGAGTGTCTTTGGAATGTGGAACACGAGGAAGAGAGAGAGTGTGTTTAGGAATGTATGAAGTTCATGAGAGCAGAAGTGAGGTTCTAAGGGTACTTACCCTTACTTGGTCAGATGGATCTGGTCTCGATGACAGCCGTGTACTGCCTAAATTTAAATGGGCCATGTCCCAATTATAGGAACTCCCACTTGAGAATAAAAGTTTAAAACTGTCAAGACCCGGTGAATGCTTTCCTTTCTGGATGTTTATATTTTTACACTGAAGTGCACCCCAGGCATCTATGCTTTGCTGACTTTACAAAAAGTTTCTGTGAGTGCTTATACCAACAATTGAAACTGTGTGTATGTGTATGTGTGTGTGTGTATATATATATATATATATATATATATATATATATATATATATATATATATATATATATATATATATATATATATATATATATATATATATATATATATATATATATATATATATATACACACACATACATACATACATACAATGGGCCGGGGTTGGTGGCACTCATTGTATGGGCTATTTGGTGTAAATCACCAAAAGTGATTGTGCAAGCAGTCACAAAATATTATAATAATATACCATAAAAAGGAAGGGGTAATGCAGATTTATAACAAAAGCCAAAGTGTGACACAGGCTGCACCAAAAACATATACTTTATTTACAGCTTTATAAACTCAATGGAATCTCTCCTAAAACAGAGTGCGGCTGTGTAGCTAATACATAGAGGAAACACATTTCAAAATAAAGATCATTCTAAACAGACGTCTGTTAAATTATTTAACACCATATAGTAAACTTAAACTTCAAACAAGGCATGTCTAAGAGCAAAAGGGAACAAGCTTGAAAAATATACAAAAAAACACACTATGCAAATCGAAAATGTTATAAACTGGAGCACATAAGTGCCTAGGCACGCTCCTTGTATTGTCCTAAAAATAGACAGCTAAATGTAATGAAAGTTAGTAGGTGTGGGGGGCACTTAGTGCAACTGCACACTCCAATCCAGCATGGAAAGAATAATCAAACAGTTCCTGTTTTTCACAGATAAAGCTAAGAATTACCAAAATTTTCAGTCTCTGGGCAAATCAATCAACCGGTAGCCTCTTTGCTTGGCTTAGGACAAAACAGGGATCTCCTTTTTCCTCCAGATTTGGTTGTTATCACTTGTACTGTGTCTTTGCAAGTGTAATCCTCTGCTGCAGGGCTTGGTTCACCTTTACCAAACAGCTCACAGGTGAGTAACAATTACAGGGTTGATGACATGTTTCGCCCCTCCCCTTTGTGTGCAGTCTTAGGGGCTTCGTCAGATCTGATGGGACTTACACTCCCCCTCTTATGACCTGAATTGGCATGGAGATCAGGCACTGGGGAATGGTATAGTTATATGATGTTTCTGCTTAGTTGGATGTCGGATTCTGTTTGACAAGTACTTATGACGATTGGTTTCTACACCCATAGGGGGCGTGGCCTTGGTATGTTAGTTCAGTGGCCAGTAATTAGGTGATACCTTCTACACCGCGGTGGGGGATCACAGACCGGATCATCACAAAATAATATATATAATTTGACCCTTTCCCAGTCAAAAACCTTGTCATGTACCATATGCCTTTTTAAAACATTTTTATTAATGTAATATACAGTATATTATTATTATATAAGTATAATAGTTGATTTTAATATTTTTTTTGACGTTTTGTGAAATTTTTTTTTTTTTTTAATTCTTACAGTTTAATTCAGGTCTCAAACCACACTAAATATTATAGTGCCGTTTTGGCTTTCCCTCAAGCGCATACTTAAATTTCAACTAATATTAGAGCCATTTAGCATTAAAAGTATAGGTTACGCTACAGCAATTTCGGCCACGCTAACTCATATCTGGTAAATGGGATTTACCATGGACTATTATTAAGTTGCGTGCTAATGTTAGCATAGTCCAGCAATATTGTTTATTGCGTCTTGCACTATCATTAGTGCGGCACTTGTAATCTGGGCCTTTAAAGGGACAATCTAGTTCAAAAAATAAAATGCTGTCACTTTAAAACTTTATGATTAATCACAATCTTGTGCTTGTTTTTGGCAAATAACCTTCTCAGAGTTAACAGCGGCTTGTATGACACCACACTCAGCTGGCATGGTGTTTGAATCAAAATCCTCTTGTCACATGTAGCATACGTGTGTATGCCACTAAAACAATAATATCTTTTACAATGAGCATTTTTGCTGTTGGAAGTATTTTGCAACCCATGCACATTTCAATTCGACCTTTCTATCTTTTTAATGCAGCTGATTCAAATATGCAAACAAGATGACTTGTGAGATAAATAATAAGAAATAACAGTACACAAAAAATCATTTGTTTTTTTGGATGATTTAAAGGAGATATATGTATTTGTTTAATGCCCACAGTTAACCATGTTTAAAGGACCACTAAATGCAGTCGAATTGCATAATAAAAAGACAATGTAATAACACCTACTCAGAATTTCAAATAAGCTGTAGATTTTTTTTTTCTGGAAAATTTCTATATTCTGGCCTCCTGTATCATGTGACAGACATCAGCCAATCACAGACTAGTATACATATACCCTGTGAGTTTGTGCATATGCTCAGTAGGAGCTTGTTCCCCAGAAAGTGTGAATATAAAGACTGTGCAAAATTTGATAATGGAAGTAAATTGAAAAGTGTCTTAAAACTGCATTCTCTTTCTGAATCATAAAGGTTTATTTTGACTTGAGTGTCCCTTTAAATATGTGTATATTTAACAATATTCTACCTTCCTGTTTAGCTATAACAAATGTGTGCCAACACTGTCCCTTTTAATTTTTTTTATATGTTTCCGGAGTATCAGAAGGATAATTAGAGAACATTTGAGTCCTATATTTATATGGGCAGCAACCAGGTACCCCTCATATAAATAAACTAAGAAGCCAGTAAGGTTTTAACTAAAACATCATTACAGAAAGTTAGTGAAATCAGATACACATATTATACATTTACTTTAAATCTCCTCTAATCACACACATTTTCCAGTGATAGAAAATTAGCAGAATTCTTTAAAACCAATGTAAAATGCTACTCACAGCTCCTACATTTTGAGTGTATAATGCATCTCTATTAATATATTATCTGTCTGACATGCACAGCCTCACCCACATACCCACACACTCATTTTAAGCTTTTATTAGTAGAACAATATATAATACTTCATTGTATCTATTATACTACACCAACACACCACACACTATATAAACATGCACACAACTGCATAGTTAAAGTGATGATAAAGAATACATAAATTTGAAAGGTCTATCAGTTAAATCTTACTATAGTAACCTCAACCGCTTTTTTTTTATTTTTAATATAATGTATTTTTATAAATTTTATGTTAAAAAGACTAACGCAACATCGCTTTTCATTATTTCCTCCGCCCACTCTCATGCTTTCAGCCTGCATCCGATTCACGTATAGAGCGGTCCCAACCCCTCTATACATCACACTTGCTGCTTGCTCACGAGAAGGACTGCTATAAGTGCATGCACTGTGTAATACTCGAGATGGTCACACAAAGACAGTAAAGATGATTCGATCTATTGTGCAACAAACCACACGTGCACTAGCACTCTCTATTAGCTTCGGACATCGGAATGTCATAAAAAAATTATTTGGTAGTGGTTATAGGACGGCTGCAATTTTTGACAGGAAGCTATGTTGAAGGTGCATAAATTACAACTTACAGTAAAGTTAGCGTTCATAGAAAAGCCCTATTATATTTTGTAGTACTCAAGTTAAGGTTTGGTAAGAAGTTAAACTAATTAATTTACCATCACTTTAAAGGGACAGTAAGGTGAAAACAAAACTTTTGATTCAGATAACAATTATGTGCACAGTTTCAGAAGCCCAAGCTCTTACTAAGCATTTGCAAGAGTTAACAGTATATTCATATATCCGAGTCTGTGATTGGCCGCTAGCTGTCACAAGGTACAGGGGACAGGGTAATGAAAATAAACTTTCAAATCTGTTAGTAGAAAAACTGCTGTTATTAGACGATTTTACATTTTTATTGTGTTTAATGTTTAAAGTAATATAATATATTGACTAAACCTGCCCTGGCAATAGTTCACACTAATCACATTTAAACATTTCTACTAGAAGTCAAAAGGTAAATGCTACTACTTGTACAAGAAAGTGATTTACATAGATATTTTATTACATGTTTTCTAAGTAAAACATACACATAAATAAATCTTTGTTTTGAAAATATTTGTGTTCAAACACAGGACTTTAGGGTTACTTTCTTTGAAAACTCTCTTGTGCATAATTATCTTATTTCCTTTTGCTGAAGCCAATCAGAGCTATTTATGTGCTATATAAATAGATCATCTACAAAGCATTTATTCAAAGAAAAAAATGAGTGTATAATGTCCCTTTAAAGGGACAAGTCAAAATGTAAACATTCAGGATTCAGATAAAAAATGTTTTTCCAATTTACTTCCATTATCAAATTTGCTTAGTTCTTTCAACGCTTTAAAGAATACACTCAGTAGGCTTAGGAGCAGCAATGCCCTACTGGGAGCAAGCTGAATACACCTGGTGAGCCAATGACAAGAGACCTATGTGTTTATCTACTAGATATGTGCATTTCATAATCTAACGAATCAGGGAGAAGGAGGCTGCAAGCTGCAATCGGCTCTTTTCAGAGCTGGTTTTATTCTTGTGAAAGTGCAACACAGAGATCTGGATTTGCACAGATCTCATTGTGCTGCACTCCCAGTAATGCATTGCTGCTCTTGATCCTACCCAGGTATGCTTTTCTGCAAAGGATTCAGATAGAAGAAAGCAAATCAGATAATAGAAGTCAAATAGAAAATTGTTTAAACGTGTATGCTCTATGTGACTTTACTGTCCCTTTACATTTCATTTAAGGAGAATTTCAATTTGAGTCTAAAGGGATACAGAAGTTAAAATAGAAGAAATGTGCTTTTTATTTCTTTCTTTGTAATATACTTCCACTACTACTGTTTCAGCAGCATAGACATTTGTAGTGAGTGACTTGTGCACTAACATTTAAACATCACACCTTCTCACAGATTCAGCAGTGTCTTGTATGACACAAATTAAAGGGATCTTATTGTGCAAAAAGAAAATGTATACTTGCACTACTGGGTGATTAACTCCTATAAAGTCAGCTACAGAGCGTGTATGCATTACTGGGAGCTAGCTGAAAAAATCTAGGGGTCGATCCGATATAAAGCGTCGCCCGCAAAAGCCGGCGACGCCAATATTTGCGCGGATTTGGTATCACATATACGGCGTAACCTAGAAGTTACGCCCGTATATTTCTGCCGTCGCCCGCAGTTTTTTGGGCCATAGGCAGGTATACCAAACCCGCGCAGTTTGGTATCCAATATGCAGCGTAAGGACTTACGTGGCGAAAATGGAGAAAACTTACTCCATTTTCACCTCGCCACAAAAAGCAGCCGTAAGAAGCCTTACGCTGACTATTGGAGCCCCGTAACTCCCTAAACTAACTAGAAAATAAACCTAACACCTAACGCATGCGCAATGTCTATCTCCCTGTCAACCGCGATCTGCTAAAATAAACCTAACACCTAACGCATGCGCAATGTCTATCTCCCTGTCAACCGCGATCCCCCCCCGAAATCCCTAATAAAGTTATTACCCCCTAAACCGCCGCTCCCGGACCCCGCCGCCATCTACATAAACTAACCCCCTACTGTGAGCCTCTAAAACCGCCGCCATCTACCTTATCTATCCCCTAATCTGACCCCTTACACCGCTGCCACCTATATAAAAATTATTAACCCCTAATGTAAGCCCCTTACACCGCCGCCATCTCTATTAAAATGATTAACCCCTAATTTAATCTACCTACCCCGCCGCCAGCTATGTTATCTATATTAACCCTAAGTATATTATAGTTAATATAGGTATTACATTATATATATTAACTATATTAACCCTAATTATATTAGGGTTAATATAGTTAATATAGTTACTATAGTATTTATATTAACTCTATCTAACCCTAACTAAATTTATATTAAATTAATCTAATTCATTTATAAACTAATATATTCCTATTTAAATCTAAATACTTACCTATAAAATAAACCCTAAGATAGCTACAATATAATTAATAATTACATTGTAGCTATGTTAGGGTTAATATTTATTTTACAGGTAAATTGTTAATTATTTTAACTAGGTATAATAGATATTAAATAGTTATTAACTATTTAATATCTACCTAGTTAAAATAATTACCCAATTACCTGTAAAATAAATCCTAACCTAAGTTACAAATACACCTACACTATCAATAAATTTAATAAACTACAAACATCTATCTAAAAATACAATTAAATTAACTAAACTAAATTACAAAAAAAAACAAACACTAAATTACAAAAAATAAAAAAAAGATTACAAGATATTTAAGCTAATTACACCTATTCTAAGCCCCCTAATAAAATAATAAACCCCCAAAATAAAAAAAATTCCCTGCCCTATTCTAAATTTAACAAATTTCAAAGCTCTTTACCTTACCAGCCCTTAAAAGGGCCTTTTGTGGGGCATGCCCCAAAGAATTCAGCTCTTTTGCATACAACAAATACAATACCCCCCCCCCATTACAACCCACCACCCACATACCCCTATTCTAAACCCACCCAAACCCCCCTTAAAAAGCCTAACACTACCCCCCTGAAGATCTCCCTACCTTGTCTTCACCACACCGGGCCGAACTCCTGATCCGATCCGGGCGATGTCTTCCTCCAAGCGGCAAAGAAGAATTCTTCCTCCGGCGACGTCTTCCTCCAAGCGGCAGCAAAGTCTTCATTCTTCCGGCGGCATCTTCAATCTTCTTTCTTCGCTCCGCCGCCGCGGAGCATCCATCCCGGCCGACTGCTGAACTTGGAATGAGGTACCTTTAAATGACGTCATCCAAGATGGCGTCCGCCGAATTCCGATTGGCTGATAGGATTCTATCAGCCAATCGGAATTAAGTTAAAAAAATCTGATTGGCTGATTGAATCAGCCAATCAGATTCAAGTTCAATCCGATTGGCTGATCCAATCAGCCAATCAGATTGAGCTCGCATTCTATTGGCTGTTCCGATCAGCCAATAGAATGCGAGCTCAATCTGATTGGCTGATTGGATCAGCCAATCGGATTGAACTTGAATCTGATTGGCTGATTCAATCAGCCAATCAGATTTTTTTAACTTAATTCCGATTGGCTGATAGAATCCTATCAGCCAATCGGAATTCGGCGGACGCCATCTTGGATGACGTCATTTAAAGGTACCTCATTCCAAGTTCAGCAGTCGGCCGGGATGGATGCTCCGCCGCCGCGGAGCAAAGAAAGAAGATTGAAGATGCCGCCGGAAGAATGAAGACTTTGCTGCCGCTTGGAGGAAGACGTCGCCGGAGGAAGAATTCTTTGCCGCTTGGAGGAAGACATCGCCCGGATCGGATCAGGAGTTCGGCCCGGTGTGGTGAAGACAAGGTAGGGAGATCTTCAGGGGGGTAGTGTTAGGCTTTTTTAAGGGGGGTTTGGGTGGGTTTAGAATAGGGGTATGTGGGTGGTGGGTTGTAATGGGGGGGGGGTATTGTATTTGTTGTATGCAAAAGAGCTGAATTCTTTGGGCCCTTTTAAGGGCTGGTAAGGTAAAGAGCTTTGAAATTTGTTAAATTTAGAATAGGGCAGGGAATTTTTTTTATTTTGGGGGTTTATTATTTTATTAGGGGGCTTAGAATAGGTGTAATTAGCTTAAATATCTTGTAATCTTTTTTTTATTTTTTGTAATTTAGTGTTTGTTTTTTTTTGTAATTTAGTTTAGTTAATTTAATTGTATTTTTAGATAGATGTTTGTAGTTTATTAAATTTATTGATAGTGTAGGTGTATTTGTAACTTAGGTTAGGATTTATTTTACAGGTAATTGGGTAATTATTTTAACTAGGTAGATATTAAATAGTTAATAATTATTTAATATCTATTATACCTAGTTAAAATAATTAACAATTTACCTGTAAAATAAATATTAACCCTAACATAGGTACAATGTAATTATTAATTATATTGTAGCTATCTTAGGGTTTATTTTATAGGTAAGTATTTAGATTTAAATAGGAATATTTTAGTTTATAAATGAATTAGATTAATTTAATATAAATTTAGTTAGGGGTGTTAGGGTTAGATAGAGTTAATATAGTTAATATAAATATTATAGTAACTATATTAACTATATTAACCCTAATATAATTAGGGTTAATATAGTTAATATATATAATGTAATAACTATATTAACTATAATATACTTAGGGTTAATATAGATAATATAGCTGGCGGCGGGGTAGGTAGATTAAATTAGGGGTTAATCATTTTAATAGAGATGGCGGCGGTGTAAGGGGCTTACATTAGGGGTTAATAATTTTAATATAGATGGCGGCGGTGTTAGGGGCTCACTTTAGGGGGTTATAGATATAATATAGCTGGCGGCGGGGTACGGGAGCGGCGGTTTAGGGGTTAATAACTTTATTAGGTTGCGGCGGGGTAAAGGAGCGGCGGTTTAGGGGTTAATAGCTTTTTTATTGTTAGGATAGTGAGGGGGGATAGCGGATAGAGGGTTAGACAGTGCGGGCTATGTTAGGGAGGCGTGTTAGACAGTGCGGGCTATGTTAGGGAGGCGTGTTAGACAGTGCGGGTGTTTTAGACTTTAGTCAGGTTTTATAGGCGCCGGCAGTTTCTAACGTGCCGCAAGTCACTGGCGACGCCAGAAATTTGTACTTACGCAGATTTCTGGACATCGCTGGTTTGTGAGACTTACGGCACGTTAGCATCTGACGGCGACCTATATGGGATGGCTCGAGTTGCGAGCTGAAACTGCGGGCGACGCCGGTTCCCTCGCTTGCGCCGCAAACTGCGATCGATATCGGATCGCGCCCCTAGTGCTTGATGTTTAAAGGTTTGTCAGGTCCACAAGAAATGATCATTTCAATCTCACTATCCCTCTGCCAAGCGATATAAAAAAAAAACTCGCTGTACAGATGGGTGGCTATGGCCCCTATTTAAGAAAGGTCTTGCGGACCTGATCCGACACTGCGGATCAGGTCCGCAAGACCTCACTGGATGCGGAGAGCAATCCGCTCTCCTTATTCAGCATTGCACCAGCAGCTCACAAGAGCTGCTGGTGCAACACCGCCCCCTGCAGGCCAGCAGGGGGTGTCAATCAACCCAATCGTACTTGATCGGGTTGATTTCTGGCGATTCCTGTCCGCCTGCTCAGAGCTCTTTAGACCGCTGCTTCATAACTGCTGTTCCTGGCGAGTCTGAAGACTCGCCAGAAACACGGGCCCACAAGCTCCCTACGGAGCTTGTTAAATGGGCCCCTTTGTGTCTTCCATAGGATAGTATAGTGCTCACTGCCTTTTCAGCAATCTGACCACATTACCAGTGAATACAATCTCGGCAGTATGGAGGGGCATGACTTTACAGCATGTATACATAACATATACTCTGTGTTCAGTAAATATAAAAATGGTTTCTGTTTGCAACTATTCAAATAATAGATCTGTAAGGTTGGTGAGACAGGTATGCATGAAAAGGTTCACCTAAGCTAGCAGATATTGTTTATAACATATAAACTCCTGGTGATGTTTCACCATGGAACACCCATGAAACTCCAATGGATCTCCTATATATTCGCTATTTATGCAATCACCATTGTTAATAAACAACAACAAAAAACCTTAAAGGGACAGTCTAGGCCAAAATAAACTTTCATGATTCAGATAGAGCATGCAATTTTAAACAATTTTCCAATTTACTTTTATCACCAATTTTGCTTTGTTCTCTTGGTATTATTAGTTGAAAGCTTAACCTAGGAGGTTCATATGCTAATTTCTTAGACCTTGAAGGCCACCTCTTTTCAGAATGCATTTTAACAGTTTTTCACCACTAGAGGGTGTTAGTTCACGTATTTCATATAGATAACACTGTGCTCGTGCACGTGAAGTTATCTGGGAGCAGGCACTGATTGGCTAGACTGCAAGTCTGTCAAAAGAACTGAAATAAAGGGGCAGTTTGCAGAGGCTTAGATACAAGATAATCACAGAGGTTAAAAGTATATTATTATAACTGTGTTGGTTATGCAAAACTGGGGAATGGGTAATAAAGGGATTATCTATTATCTTTTAGAACAATAAAAATATTATCTATCTTTTAAAACAATAAAAATTCTGGTGTAGACTGTCCCTTTAATAATAAACCTATATGTGCTGCATTAAGACTGATGCTTCCTAACCTATAGACCAGCTCTGAGCTGGCAGTTTGTAATAGCCCTGGACTTGTCCTACATTTTCCTAAATGGAGTCCTATGAGCATGTGGATTGTGGGTATATTTTACACATGTGTATATAGTGTGTCATACGTACATATTATATTGCAAAATGTATTATGTATTTAAAGTAGGTTGCTAATTTACATAAACATGTTTCTCATAGAAGATAATAGTCACTTTTTATTTTACAATAGTGCTCTTTTTTAAACATTGCAATATGTAAGAAGTGTTTTTAAATGTAGACCACATTTTAAACATTGTATTTTTATAGCTGCTACAGGTTTACACTGTACTGTATGTGTTTTAGTTCTAATATCACAATTGCACTGTACCAAACGTTATATATTAACCAGTTTGTTACAGTGAGGCTGCAGTATTAGAAGTAAACCCTTTCAGTACAGTGTAAATCTTCTTTGATATATTTCTAATATAGAAATTCGCACAATACCAAGTGATTGCAATATTATGTTTATCTTGTGAAATGCCAACATAAAGGGTTATAAACAGAGGACTCCATGTACTAAGGGCCTTGTGGACACGGTTCAAATTGAGAAACTGTCCGCACGGCTTTGCATCAAACAGGTTAGCTGACCCTATTTGTCCTTTGTCTTGATGTACGCACTCACTTGAGTGTGCAATATCGCTTACATTAGTCGTGAAAGAGAAGAGCAGAGTGTTTCAATCCGCTAGTGACCACTGCTTCTCACATTTCAGGAAACAATGTGCAAGTCTGTTCAAAAGCAGCTTACGCTGCTTAAAGGGATATGAAACCCCAAATTTTTTCTTTCATGATTCAGATAGAGCAAACGATTTTAAACAACTTTTTAATATACTCCTATTATCAAATTTTATTTGTTCTTTTGTTATCCTTTGTTGATAAGTAGGAACGTATGCTTAGGAGCCGGCCCATTTCTGGAGCACTATATGGCAGCAGTTTTGCAAGAGTATTATCCATTTGCAAGCGCACTATATGGCAGCACTACTTCCTAATATCTAATGCTCCAGATGCCTACGTATCTCTGCCACACAGAATATCATGGGAATAAAGCAAATTTGATGATAGAGGTAAAAAGAAAACTTTTTAAAAAAATGTGATGCTCTGTCTGATTCACAAAAGAAAATGTTTTGGGTTTCGTATCCCTTTTATTACAATAAGCCCAGAATTACAATAAATTAAAGATAAGTTGGCTGTGCTACTAAGTTATAGGCTATTATAATATATTAGGGCTATAAGGAAAGTAGATTTCAATTCTTAAGACAAGTAGCTCTGAATACGTTGAACATTTTATCTCAACCTTTACTTATTTATTTTTGAGAAACCCTTTGTTCATGTAACATTAACCTATTTAATTTAAAAGGACAGTAAAGTAAAAAATAAGGGAAAAGAAAAACACAAGCGGCCACAACGGACCTCTAAGGGTAAAAGTTTTAATGTAAAGTAAAATTGCGCTATATAAAAGTGCACGTACAAGATAAAAACAAAACAATATCATTAGTGATTGGTGTCGCCGTACGCATACAAACATACCTCTTGAAAAAGTCTGGGCGCTCCCAGATGAAACGCGTTGAGGAACAGAGGGTCACTGCAGTAACGCCAACCAGTCCATGAATAGTGAACCAGCCCTTGGAAATAATCCATACACCAGATCGGTGATGAAATAAGGAATTTAACAGGAGCCTTTAAGTTCAAGATCGAAACGGTCCAGCAAAGGAGCCGCATATGGTGACACCAATCACTAATGCTATTGTTTTGTTTTTATCTTGTACGTGCACTTTTATATAGCACAATTTTACTTTACATTAAAACGTTTACCCTTAGAGGTCCATTGTGGGCGCTTGTGTTTTTCTTTTCCCTTGTTCTACAGTGCCATCACTTTGGGAGTCGTTCTACAGGAAACCTCCCACAACACAAAGCTTCAGCCCATAATAAAACACTACAGTGGGGTCTCTGAGGATACTACAAGGTGGATCAAGATTTCCCTACTTGCGTCTCAGACTAACAACAATTAGTCCCCGGCTTTTAAGGTCAGTGTAGTGCAGTTTTTGCATCTTGGATTTTAATTACATTCAGCATACAGGAGTACATAATTGTGTATGAGACTGTGGACATTTTAATCTAAGCATTTCGGACATTCTTCTATGTCACTTGTAAAGTAAAAAATAAACTTGCAGGTATAGCATGTCAATTTTAAAATACTTTTCAATTCCTTCTATTTTCAAATGTGTTTTTCTTTTGTTGTCCTTTGTTGAAAATAAAATACTCTAACAAATGACATTATTTTCTTATGGCACTTTCATGTAACTTTCATATGACCAGATGAAATGACAAAGCCTGGCATTATACAATGTATTAGTGCATGCTGCTTACTTACATATCTTGGTACATAAGTATGTTTTGTAAAGTTCAATTTGGAAATCTGTTATTTCACAACAATGTTAATTATGTAACAGTATATTGCACCAATAGCACAATAGCATTTTTTTAAACAAAGTCACCATAGCTAAATAATTTTTAAACACCAGAATAATAAATATAAATAACTCACATATCAGAGGAATTTTAATGAGCTGTTCCAGCTTTTTGTTTTCATGATAAAACTAAAGTTCATTGATATTTGCTGTTTTGTTTTTTAAAGTAAATGTATACAAAATATAAATACTGTTTTTGACTGGGATATTTAAATGGACATTAAACAGTAAATAAATGCTAGATAGAATGATGCATTCAAAGAAAAGATTAGTCCATGACTAACATGTAGATGTTTTTTTTAAAGTTTCATTAGTTGTTTAAAAAGTGACAAAATAAGTGTAAAGTTTTAGTGTCTATAAAACACTGGGCGCTGCCATGTTGTAACTTGTGTTACCTTCTCTGCTGTGGCCAATTAGGGTCAGTTATAAATAGGTCACTAGAGTGTGCAGCCAATGGTTGTGCTGGATTTAACAGTGTTCTGCACTTCCATTTCTAACAGGAAATGAAAAGCTCACAATTTCAGAATGGAATTACAGGCAAAGAGGACAAAATAACTAATGAAAGTATATTGCAGAGTTGTTTTATATATACAATTTATCATTTTATATTACCATCTCAAAGTGTTTAATGTCCCTTTAAAAGACTTTATTATAATATAGTTTTCATTTTTCAAAACAGCTTGTTGTTAAGTGTAACATTGAAACCAGATAAAAATAAACTTAGCAACATTGTTAAAAGGACTTATTTGTTGCATCTAGAAGAGACATTTTTAAAATCTGTTTTAGGCCTAGTGGGCGGCACTCCCAAATCTTCAATAATAGTGTTGGTAACTTTGTTACAAGTGCGTGGTGATGTTACAAAGGGGTGGATCTACTGTAGAGGTAATTCAAATTGTTTAGCTCCTTTAGCACCTACAGATAATCAGTACCCCGTGTTTGAAAAACAATCACCTGCCCTTTTAAATGGTGAGGATCTTGAAAAGCCCCAAGCCCCACAAATAAATAAAAATAGGGTTTTTCTGGAAATGGGAGCTTTAGGGACATAACATAAAAATGAGAAATTGTTATAGAGCAACAATAACATTAATCTGATAGTGAACAAGTCCCTTTTTAAAAAATATGTACAGTTTTCTGTATAGCCAAGTGATCAATGTAATGACAGCAATCAACTGGCAAAAAAACTGTTTTTATTTTTACTGTGACACAAGTGTCCCTCTAGTTTTTCTTACAGAAGCCAGCATGGACGCCACATTCAATGTTCAATCCCCTTGATAATTTAGTACACAGATCACACTAGCCATAGCAGTCACCTGGCTATTTTCAATGTTATTTACTAAAATCATTAAAAAATGACAGCCTTCTCACCTGCAATGAAATATAAATGTAATAATCAAATCTTCTGAATTTGGTGAAATATATACTGTATATATAATTTGTGTGAGTTGCTCACTGAAATATGACTTGCAATAGTGTTAAAATGTAAGCAGCAAAAAAAGCTCATACTTGGCTTAGCACTGTGGTGTGAAAAAGGCTTAGCAATAAGGGGTTAAATACTGCTTCTTCTTTTGCATTATAGGGGTCGAACCGATAAAAATCGTCGCCCGCAAAAGCCGGCGACGCCAATATTTACGCTGGTTTGGTATCACATATACGGCGTAACCTAGAAGTTACGCGCGTATATTTCTGCCGTCGCCCGTAGTTTTTTGGGCTATAGGCAGGTATACCAAACCAGCGCAGTTTGGTATCCAATATGCAGAGTAAGGACTTACGTGGCGAAAATGGAGAAAACTTACTCCATTTTCACCTCGCCACAAAAAGCAGCCGTAAGAAGCCTTACGCTGACTATTGGAGCCCCGTAACTCCCTAAACTGGCTGCTAAAATAAACCTAACACCTAACGCATGCGCAATGTCTATCTCCCTGTCAACCACGATCTTCTAAAATAAACCTAACACCTAACGCATGCGCAATGTCTATCTACCTGTCAACCGCGACCCCCCCCCCCCGAAATCCCTAATAAAGTTATTAACCCCTAAACTGCCGCTCCCGGACCCCGCCGCCATCTACATAAACTAACCCCCTACTATGAGCCCCTAAAACCGCCGCCATCTACTTTATCTATCCCCTAATTAGAACCCCTTACACCGCTGTCATCTACCTTATCTATCCCCTAATCTGACCCCTTTCACCGCCGCCACCTATATAAAAATTATTAACCCCTAATCTAATCCCCCTAAACCGCCGCCAGCTATATTAATATTATTAACCCCTAATGTAAGCCCCTTACACCGCCGCCATCTCTATTAAAATGATTAACCCCTAATTTAATCTACCTACCCCGCCGCCAGCTATATTATCTATATTAACCCTAAGTATATTATAGTTAATATAGGTATTACATTATATATATTAACTATATTAACCCTAATTATATTAGGGTTAATATAGTTAATATAGTTACTATAGTATTTATATTAACTATATTAACCCGCCGGAGGAAGAATTCTTCTTTGCCGCTTGGAGGAAGACATCGCCGGAGGAAGAATTCTTCTTTGCCGCTTGAAGCAAGACATCGCCCGGATCGGATCAGGAGTTCGGCCCGGTGTGGTGAAGACAAGGTAGGGAGATCTTCAGGGGGGTAGTGTTAGGCTTTTTTAAGGGGGGGTTTGGGTGGGTTTAGAATAGGGGTATGTGGGTGGTGGGTTGTAATGGGGGGGGGTATTGTATTTGTATGCAAAAGAGCTGAATTCTTTGGGGCATGCCCCACAAAAGGCCCTTTTAAGGGCTGGTAAGGTAAAGAGCTTTGAACTTTTTTTAATTTAGAATAGGGCAGGGAATTTTTTTTATTTTGGGGGTTTATTATTTTATTAGGGGGCTTAGAATAGGTGTAATTAGCTTAAAAATCTTGTAATCTTTTTTTTATTTTTTGTAATTTAGTGTTTGTTTGTTTTTTGTAATTTAGTTTAGTTAATTTAATTGTATTTTTAGATAGATGTTTGTAGTTTATTTAATTTATTGATAGTGTAGGTGTATTTGTAACTTAGGTTAGGATTTATTTTACAGGTAATTGGGTAATTATTTTAACTAGGTAGATATTAAATAGTTAATAACTATTTAATAGCTATTATACCTAGTTAAAATAATTAACAATTTACCTGTAAAATAAATATTAACCCTAACATAGCTACAATGTAATTATTAATTATATTGTAGCTATCTTAGGGTTTATTTTATAGGTAAGTATTTAGATTTAAATAGGAATATTTTAGTTTATAAATGAATTAGATTAATTTAATATAAATTTAGTTAGGGGTGTTAGGGTTAGATAGAGTTAATATAGTTAATATAAATACTATAGTAACTATATTAACTATATTAACCCTAATATAATTAGGGTTAATATAGTTAATATATATAATGTAATACCTATATTAACTATAATATACTTAGGGTTAATATAGATAATATAGCTGGCGGCGGGGTAGGTAGATTAAATTAGGGGTTAATCATTTTAATAGAGATGGCGGCGGTGTTAGGGGCTTACATTAGGGGTTAATAATTTTAAGATAGATGGCGGCGGTGTTAGGGGCTCACTTTAGGGGGTTATAGATATAATATAGCTGGCGGCGGGGTACGGGAGCGACGGTTTAGGGGTTAATAACTTTATTAGGTTGCGGCGGGGTACGGGAGCGGCGGTTTAGGGGTTAATAGCTTTTTTATTGTTAGGATAGTGAGGGGGGATAGCGGATAGAGGGTTAGACGTGTCGGGCTATGTTAGGGAGGCGTGTTAGACGTGTCGGGCTATGTTTAGGAGGCGTGTTAGACAGTGCGGGTGATTTAGACTTTAGTCAGGTTTTATAGGCGCCGGCAGTTTCTAACGTGGCGCAAGTCACTGGCGACTCCAAAAATCTGTACTTACGCAGATTTCTGGACATCGCTGGTTTGTGAGACTTGCGCCACTTTAGCAAGTGACGGCGCCGCATATTGGATGGCTCGAGTTGCGAGCTGAAACTGCGGGCGACGTGGGTTCCCTCGCTTGCGCCGCAAACTGCGATCTATATCGGATCGCGTCCATAGATTTTAAAATGTTCTGTTCCCATTAATTTGGAGCAAGCCGTCATTCTATAAGCTGTCATCCTATAAACCCAAATGTACACTTTTTTTTTTTTACTTTTTTTTTTAAAAGGATTGCCAACTTGGAAATTCCCCTCTCAATGTTTGTTTCTGAGTTCATAGGAAGTACAGTGACCAGGAGTTTGTCTGCTCTTTGTTTATGGTTAATTGTCTTTTCAGTGCTCAAAAATCTAGAATGCCAAGGATATAATCTGAACAGAAAAAAAACAGACAATAATTTACACTCCCCCCCCCCCCATTCAATATGAGTAGTTGAAATGGTATCCACCACAGGTCACTCTGTGTCTCAGAAAATAATAATTAAACTTTGGATATTTCTTGAGAACCCTGTGGTTATGAAGCTCCCAATAATAAGTAAAGGGAGAGATTCATCCCTGCATGATATATAAACAAAATGCGTTTTATGCAATACAAATATGTAAAAAAATAAATAAATGTGTAGCTGTGTAAATTTAATAAATATAGTTGATCACATTCCTAAGTTAAAGGGATAGTCAACATCAGAATTTCTGTTGTTTAAATGGAAAGATAATCTCTTTATTACCCATTCCCCAGTTTTGCATAACAACACAGTTATAAAAATACACCTTTTACCTCTGTTATTACCTTGTATCTAAGCATCTGCAAACTGCCCCCTTATTTCAGTTCTTTTGACAAACTTGCTTTTTAGCCAATCAGTGCTCACTCCAGGGTAACTATACGTGTATGAGCTCAATGTTATCTATATGAAACACATGAACTAATGCCCTCTAGTGGTCAAATGCATTCAGATTTTAGGCAGTCTTCAAGGTCTAAGAAATTAGCATATAAACCTCCTAGAATTAGCTTTAAACTAAGAATACCAAGAGAACAAAGCAAAATTGGTGATAAAAGTAAATTGGAAAGTTGTTTAAAATTACATTCCCTATTAATATCATGAGGTTTTTTTGGATTTGACTGTCCCTTTAACAGAGTGAGGTGAATAATTTATTATTGCTCTTTAGGTGGATGAAGTCCATTGAGTGCTTTCTACACATATGCTGGATATAAATTTGCTCTGTTAGCACCATGGCCATTTTCTTGGATGAGGAGAGCATACCTTTTAAGAGAAATATATTAATATATATATAATTGTATGCAAAAGTTTTAGACACCCCTGACGATTTCCATGATTTTAATTTATAAATAATGTAAAAAATGTACAATATGCATTAAAACAAAATTAGACAGGTGCATAAATGTGGGCACCCTTGTCATTTTGTTGATTTGAATACCTGTAACTACCTAGCACTGATTAATTGGAACACACAATTGGTTTGGTCAGCCCATTAAGCCTTGAACTTCATAGACAGGTGCATCCAATCATGAGAAAATATATTTAAGGTGGCCAATTGCAAGTTGTTCTCTTTGACTCTCCTCTGAAGAGTGGCAACATGGGGGCCTCAAAACAACTCTCAAATGACCTGAAAACAAAGATTGCTCAACATTATGGTTTAGGGGAAGGCAACAAAAAGCTATTGCAGAGATTTAAGCTGTCATTGTCCACTGTGAGGGACATAATGAGGAAATGGAAGACCAGAGGCACAGTTCTTGTTAAGGCCAGAGGTGGAAGGCCAAGTAAAATATCGGAGAGGCAAAGGATGGTGAGAATGGTAAAAAACAGCCCACAGACCACCTCCAAAGACCTACAACATCATCTTGCTGCCAATGATGTCACTGTGTATCGTTCAACAATTCAGCGCACTTTGCACAAGGAGAAGCTGTATGGGAGAGTGATGCGGAAAAAGCCTTTTCTGCACACACGCCACAAACAGTCGCTTGAGGTATGCAAACACACATTTGGACAAGCTAGCTTCATTTTGGAAGAAGGTGCTGTGGATTGATGAAACAAAGATTGAGTTATTTGGTCATAACAAGGGGCGTTATGCATGGCGGCAAAAGAGCACAGCTTTCCAAGACAAACACTTGCTACCCACAGTAAAATTTGGTGGATGTTCCATCATGCTGTGTGGTCAGTGCCGGTACTGGGAATCTTGTTAAAGTTGAGGGTCGCATGGATTTCACTCAATATCAGCAGATACTTGAGAATAATGTTGAGGAATCAGTTGCAAAGTTGAAGTTACGCCGGGGCTGGATATTTCAATAAGACAACGACCCAAAACACTGATCAAAATCTACTCTGGCATTTCTGCAGAGGAACAAGTACAATGTTCTGGAATGGCCATCCCAGTCCCCAGACCTGAATATCATTGAAAATCTGTGGGGTGATTTAAAGCGGGCTGTCCATGCTCGGCAACCATCAAACCTAACTGAACTAGAGATGTTTTGCATGGAGGAATGGTCCAAAATACCTTCATCCATAATCCAGACACTCATTACAGGAAGCATCTTAGAAGAAAATGTTCTTTTTATATAAAAAATAACTAAAATATATTTCTATATACAATACTCACACACACACACTATCTATATATATATATATATATATATATATATATATATATATATATATATATATATATATATATATATATATATATATTTGTAGACAGAGTGCACTCCAAACGTTTCAATCAGCTGCCTTGGGTGCAACAAACAGTATGTGTAGATAGGTAGAAGAAAGTGCAAATCCACTTTAATTGTGAACGTTTTCGAGCCAAACTAGCTCGTCCTCAGACAGACAGAAAAACAACAATTGCATTTCCCACCACCAGGACTTAAATACCCAACAGCCATTAAGTGTACATTCTACACATTTGCCACGCCCCCGGGGGAGGAGTAAGCAGCCGTGCCAGCATAAAGCTCTGCCGAAAAACATAGTGTGTTTAAAAACATCAATACAACAAAAACAGTGCTATATGGGCAGAGCGCAATAACCAGACTAGACTAAAACACAATGAACAGCAGATAAGTTACAAGATGTAATGAAGCGACAATGTGCCGTCATATACTAACAATAGAACAAATAATCATGCTACCAGGGAGATCCGAAAATACATCAGTAGTGACTCAATAAACAAGTATCTGCATGTGTTACAAAAAGCCGTGCAGCATATTCTACTAAAAGTCCAAACTGAATGTGGTAATGCTTCGTTAGCTGTTATTGGCTTTGTGCGCAGAACAAACATTTTAACAGGCAAAAGCTATGTGTCATGGAAACCATGGCAACAGTAAACAAACCGGCAATCAAAGAAATAGCGCTATATCCAGAAAGTCTACATATACATAATAACAAGCTGTCATAGTCAAAAAAGGGGGTATAAATCCAGGAATATAGCAAACATTTAGACAGGACGAGACTTACAATCATGTAGCATGAGCAGGGCGATCCAACACTGTTGGCATGACAACCATCAACAGTCCAGTCGATATCGGCTTAATTAGGGGCAGCTCAGACCCGAACATTGGGGAGAATAGAATGTAGCATGTCAAATGTGTTGGAATAGAGCATGTCAGGGAAAACAATGAAGACCTAGAAGATAAACCGGTTAGATATTTAGGTAGCTTAACAATATAAATGATATTGAACAATGGGCCAGCTGTAGTTATACCACATAGATACATATTGGAAAAGCAAGTACTACTCATGGCGATCATGGGGAAATATTACTCAGAATAATACTATAAGTAATCAACAGGGGGGTCCAACAATATAAAGAACACATACTTTATAAAGTAATGCTTTGTTAGCTGTTATTGGCTTTGTGTGCAGAACAAACATTTTAACATGCAAAAGCTATGTGTCATGGAAACCATGGCAACAGTAAACAAACCGGCAATCAAAGAAATAGCGCTATATCCAGAAAGTCTACATATACATAATAACAAGCTGTCATAGTCAAAAAAGGGGGTATAAATCCAGGAATATAGCAAACATTTAGACAGGACGAGACTTGCGATCATGTAGCATGAGCAGGGTGATCCAACACTGTTGGCATGACAACTGTCAACAGTCCAGCCGATATCGGCTTAATTAGGGGCAGCTCAGACACGAACATTGGGGACAAGAGAATGTAGCATGTCAAATGTGTTGGAATAGAGCATGTCAGGGAAAACAATGAAGACCTAGAAGATAAACCGGTTAGATATTTAGGTAGCTTAACAATATAAATGATATTGAACAATGGGCCAGCTGTAGTTATACAACATAGATACAAGAGAGTTAACCAGTATTGGAAAAGCAAGTACTACTCATGGCGATCATGGGGAAATATTACTCAGAATAATACTATAAGTAATCAACAGGGGGGTCCAACAATATAAAGAACAAACAAAAAAACTGAAAAACAGTAGTATTAGAATAGTACAATGTTATGTAGCCATAGTACACAACAGTAATTCAGATATATATATTTTAGAGCAAATACAGATTAGTTAAAGCCAGGTCATAAACTGAATGGACAGTGGCTCTCATTGTTATTGGCTAGTGTCCATCAAAGGAACACCTGCCAATCCAGATAGGCATTAAGGTGTAACGTTATCAAGCTTGTACATCCACCGTGCCTCTCTTTGCAATAATAGATTGTTACTGTCCCCACCTCGCGTTAGAGGGGGGACATGGTCTATTGTGGGTGTGGGAAAGATGTCCCTGTAATTAATCCACCACAGGTGACACAACCAAGGCATCGGAAAACTCCCACCTTTTTTGTATCCAACCAGGTCGATTGTCTATAGGCTTCAATAGGGTCAGTCTTAACCAAAAAGTCTCTCAGGGATCTTGCCCTCCGAAAGCCTAGTCTGGGTGCTGATAGTCCTGTGAAAGGTAGTGATCTGTCAGACTTAACCAATTCCCGGTGTTTCTCAAAGACTTTGGAGATAGAATTTTTGTCGCCAGTAAAGGTGGTTACAAACGTCATCCGTGGATCAGTCCTTGATGCCTGGAGTTTATCCGATTTCATAATTAGGGATCTCTGGTTCTCTATGAGATCCCAGGGGGTTTTCCCTCATACAGAATGTCTGTGACATCTAATTCAATTGTTGAATCCTGTTCTCCTCCTCAGAGTTAATCCTTACAACCCTTAACAGTTGGGATTTCGGTAAAGATTTCTTTGTGGCCGGGGGATGACAGCTGGTAAAGTGGAGCAATAAGTTCCTATCTGTGCTCTTGCGGAATAATGTAGAGTGTAATGAGCCCTGTTTCTTATAGAGTCTAACATCCAAAAAATCCACTTGGGACTTGTCATAGGTTATTTTGAACTGGAGAGCTGGGTTGACCATGTTTAATTTTTCAAACCATTCGTTCAATTCTGTTGGTGACCCCAACCAGAAAAGTAACAGGTCATCTATGTATCTTCTAAAGAAAATTATATTTCTATCCTTAAAGAGATCAGTACAGAACTCCTCAAAATAGGCCATATATAAATTGGCGTACGATGGGGCCACGCTGGACCCCATCGCCGTCCCCGTTAGTTGCAGATAGAATAGATTTTCAAATCTAAAGTAGTTTGTGGTTAGACATCTTGTAACTTATCTGCTGTTCATTTTGTTTTAGTCTAGTCTGGTTATTGCGCTGTGCCCATATAGCACTGTTTTTGTTGTATTGATGCTTTTAAACACACTATGGCCTAGATTTGGAGTTCGGCGGTAGCCGTCAAAACCAGCGTTAGAGGCTCCTAACGCTGGTTTTGGCCGCCCGCTGGTATTTGGAGTCAGTGATTAAAGGGTCTAACGCTCACTTTTCAGCCGCGACTTTTCCATACCGCAGATCCCCCTACGCCATTTGCGTAGCCTATCTTTTCAATGGGATCTTTCTAACGCTGGTATTTAGAGTCGTTTCTGAAGTGAGCGTTAGAGCTCTAACGACAAGATTCCAGCCGCCTGAAAATAGCAGGAGTTAAGAGCTTTCTGGCTAACGCCGGTTCATAAAGCTCTTAACTACTGTACCCTAAAGTACATAAACTACCTATGTACCCCTAAACCGAGGTCCCCCCACACCGCCGCCACTCGATTAAAATTTTTAACCCCTAATCTGCCGACCGCCACCTACGTTATACTTATGTACCCCTAATCTGCTGCCCCTAACCCCGCCGACCCCTGTATTACATTTATTAACCCCTAACTTGCCCCCCACAACGTCGCCGCCAGCTACTTAAAATAATTAACCCCTAATCTTCCGACCGCAAATCGCCGCCACCTACGTTATCCCTATGTACCCCTAATCTGCTGCCCTAACATTGCCGACCCCTATATTATATTTATTAACCCCTAATCTGCCCCCCTCAACGTCGCCGACACCTGCTTACACTTATTAACCCCTAATCTGCCGAGCGGACCTGAGCGCTACTATAATAAAGTTATTAACCCCTAATCCGCCTCACTAACCCTATCATAAATAGTATTAACCCCTAATCTGCCCTCCCTAACATCGTCGACACCTACCTTCAATTATTAACCCCTAATCTGCCGACCGGAGCTCACCGCTATTCTAATAAATTGATTAACCCCTAAAGCTAAGTCTAACCCTAACACTAACACCCCCCTAAGTTAAATATAATTTTTATCTAACGAAATAAATTAACTCTTATTAAATAAATTATTCCTATTTAAAGCTAAATACTTAGCTGTAAAATAAATCCTAATATAGCTACAATATAAATTATAATTATATTATAGCTATTTTAGGATTAATATTTATTTTACAGGCAACTTTGTAATTATTTTAACCAGGTAAAATAGCTATTAAATAGTTAAGAACTATTTAATAGTTACCTAGTTAAAATAATAGCAAATTTACCTGTAAAATAAATCCTAACCTAAGATATAATTATACCTAACACTACCCTATCAATAAAATAATTAAATAAACTACCTACAATTACCTACAATTAACCTAACACTACACTATCAATAAATTAATTAAACACAATTCCTACAAATAAATACAATTAAATAAACTAGCTAAAGTACAAAAAATAAAAAAGAACTAAGTTACAGAAAATAAAAAAATATTTACAAACATCAGAAAAATATTACAACAATTTTAAACTAATTACACCTACTCTAAGCCCCCTAATAAAATAACAAAGCCCCCCAAAATAAAAAATTCCCTACCCTATTCTAAATTAAAAAAGTTACAAGCTCTTTTACCTTACCAGCCCTGAACAGGGCCCTTTGCGGGGTATGCCCCAAGAAGTTCAGCTCTTTTGCCTGTAAAAAAAAACATACAATACCCCCCCCCCCCCAACATTACAACCCACCACCCACATACCCCTAATCTAACCCAAACCCCCCTTAAATAAACCTAACACTAATCCCCTGAAGATCTTCCTACCTTGTCTTCACCATCCAGGTATCACCGATCCGTCCTGGCTCCAAGATCTTCATCCAACCCAAGCGGGGGTTGGCGATCCATAATCCGGTGCTGAAGAGGTCCAGAAGAGGCTCCAAAGTCTTCCTCCTATCCGGCAAGAAGAGGACATCCGGACCGGCAAACATCTTCTCCAAGCGGCATCTTCGATCTTCTTCCATCCGGAGCGAAGCGGCAGGATCCTGAAGACCTCCAGCGCGGAACATCCATCCGGACCGACGACTGAACGACGAATGACTGTTCCTTTAAGGGACGTCATCCAAGATGGCGTCCCTCGAATTCCGATTGGCTGATAGGATTCTATCAGCCAATCGGAATTAAGGTAGGAATTTTCTGATTGGCTGATGGAATCAGCCAATCAGAATCTAGTTCAATCCGATTGGCCGATCCAATCAGCCAATCAGATTGAGCTCGCATTCTATTGGCTGATCGGAACAGCCAATAGAATGCGAGCTCAATCTGATTGGCTGATTGGATCAGCCAATCGGATTGAACTTGATTCTGATTGGCTGATTCCATCAGCCAATCAGAAAATTCCTACCTTAATTCCGATTGGCTGATAGAATCCTATCAGCCAATCGGAATTCGAGGGACGCCATCTTGGATGACGTCCCTTAAAGGAACAGTCATTCGTCGTTCAGTCGTCGGTCCGGATGGATGTTCCGCGCTGGAGGTCTTCAGGATCCTGCCGCTTCGCTCCGGATGGAAGAAGATCGAAGATGCCGCTTGGAGAAGATGTTTGCCGGTCCGGATGTCCTCTTCTTGCCGGATAGGAGGAAGACTTTGGAGCCTCTTCTGGACCTCTTCAGCACCGGATTATGGATCGCCAACCCCCGCTTGGGTTGGATGAAGATCTTGGAGCCAGGACGGATCGGTGAAGACAAGGTAGGAAGATCTTCAGGGGATTAGTGTTAGGTTTATTTAAGGGGGGTTTGGGTTAGATTAGGGGTATGTGGGTGGTGGGTTGTAATGTTGAACTTCTTGGGGCATGCCCCGCAAAGGGCCCTGTTCAGGGCTGGTAAGGTAAAAGAGCTTGTAACTTTTTTAATTTAGAATAGGGTAGGGAATTTTTTATTTTGGGGGGCTTTGTTATTTTATTAGGGGGCTTAGAGTAGGTGTAATTAGTTTAAAATTGTTGTAATATTTTTCTTATGTTTGTAAATATTTTTTTATTTTCTGTAACTTAGTTCTTTTTTATTTTTTGTACTTTAGCTAGTTTATTTAATTGTATTTATTTGTAGGAATTGTGTTTAATTAATTTATTGATAGTGTAGTGTTAGGTTAATTGTAGGTAATTGTAGGTAGTTTATTTAATTATTTTATTGATAGGGTAGTGTTAGGTTTAATTATATCTTAGGTTAGGATTTATTTTACAGGTAAATTTGTTATTATTTTAACTAGGTAACTATTAAATAGTTCTTAACTATTTAATAGCTATTGTACCTGGTTAAAATAATTACAAAGTTGCCTGTAAAATAAATATTAATCCTAAAATAGCTATAACATAATTATAATTTATATTGTAGCTATATTAGGATTTATTTTACAGGTAAGTATTTAGCTTTAAATAGGAATCATTTATTTAATAAGAGTTAATTTATTTCGTTAGATAAAAATTATATTTAACTTAGGGGGGTGTTAGTGTTAGGGTTAGACTTAGCTTTAGGGGTTAATCCATTTATTAGAATAGCGGTGAGCTCCGCTCGGAAGATTAGGGGTTAATAATTGAAGGTAGGTGTCGGCGATGTTAGGGAGGGCAGATTAGGGGTTAATACTATTTATGATAGGGTTAGTGAGGCGGATTAGGGGTTAATAACTTTATTATAGTAGCGCTCAGGTCCGCTCGGCAGATTAGGGGTTAATAAGTGTAGGCAGGTGTCGGCGACGTTGAGGGGGGCAGATTAGGGGTTAATAAATATAATATAGGGGTCGGCGATGTTAGGGCAGCAGATTAGGGGTACATAGGGATAACGTAGGTTGCGGCGGTTTACGGAGCGGCAGATTAGGGGTTTAAAAAAATATGCAGGGGTCAGCGATAGCGGGGGCGGCAGATTAGGGGTTAATAAGTGTAAGGTTAGGGGTGTTTAGACTCGGGGTACATGTTAGAGTGTTAGGTGCAGACGTAGGAAGTGTTTCCCCATAGCAAACAATGGGGCTGCGTTAGGAGCTGAACGCTGCTTTTTTGCAAGTGTTAGGTTTTTTTTCAGCTCAAACAGCCCCATTGTTTCCTATGGGGGAATCGTGCACGAGCACGTTTTTGAGGCCGGCCGCGTCCGTAAGCAACTCTGGTATCGAGAGTTGCATTTGCGGTAAAAATGCTCTACGCTCCTTTTTTGGAGCCTAACGCAGCATTTGTTTGAACTCTCGATACCAGAGTTAATTTTATGGTGCGGCCAGAAAAAAGCCCACGGAGCGTTAACAGCCCTTTTACCGCCAAACTCCAAATCTAGGCCTTAGTTTTTCGGCCAAGCCAATATATATATATATATATATATATATATATATATATATATATATATATATATATATATAAAATATTACAGACTTAGAAAGGCTCAATCCACCAAGGATAATGTGGCAAAATCTCATGTTGTAGGTGGGGGACATTAAACTGTATTATGGCACTTTTAGAGTCACTGTGGTATAATGGAGTCACAGACAATGCCAAAAGGAGATAAACCGCCAAGCTCACGCCTCTTCTGCACACTGCGTGCCACGCATCAGAGGAAGAAAAGGACCGGTCCTCCTAATGGATCCACAGTCTTACCAACGTCCTGAGGGCACAAGGAAATGAACCTGTGGGACTCCAGTCACCGTTGGTTACAAAAAAATAAATATATGTTTAAAAATAAAAAGAATATTTTCTTCTAAGTAAAGGACCTTCAGGTTAGTGCAAGTGCTAAAAAAAGAAAAGGCCTTTTTAACGATAGAAGCCCATAGACGTCTATAGGGAGAGGGAGTCAGCTTGGTTGTGATATTCTGACTTCCAGATGGTAGCGCACCAGTCTTTTTCACTTTTGCACTATATTTTTACTTTTAACTTGTAATACCCACGCTATTGATTTACCTTAAGCGCTGTTAGCGCTGATGAGTGATAAAAATGTATGTACATGCACAGTCTCTCTCAGATCTGTGAAATAATCTTTTAAAAAAATACTTTTTTTTTTCTAAATAGAGTGAGCAAATTTTCTGTAATTTAAAACTCATTATGGTAAAATCACATATTTTTCCAATTTGTTAATCACTAAGTAAAATTCTTGTTTTGCCTAGTTTTTGAATAGCGTTTGGAGCCAATCTGCATAACTTGCACATCAAGAGTCTGTACTTAAATGTGCTGTACTTCTTGAGATGCATTTTCATGTAATGAAATTCCAAAGACTGCCACTATCTATTTAGATCTTGACAAAATGTCCTTGTTAAAACCAAAGCTTATACATAACACACATTAGGAAAAATTGGCAGTTCCACGATAAAAATTGTCAGAAATCCCAGAAACAAAACTTTGGCAGGTGCAGCAATTACTAAAGCAAAGTGATGGATTATATGTCCATTGAGAACAGATTGCAATATAAAGATTTACTGTTGACTATGCAGCAGATCTTTGGGTAAAAGTCCAAAAGAAAAAACCCTGTCAGACAGATTGCAGAACATTGCATATAGCTGACAGAGGTTATACTGCAGTGCAGGAGCTTTCTACTGAAATTAAAAATCATTTTTGGATTTATATATTAGCATTCAAGACCAGAAACAATTGAAAAAGTGTAGTAAGAGATACAGATATCAGGAAATATTTTATATTAGCAGGAATGCAGCATTTATTGCTCAAATTCATATTATTTAATTATTGTGTTATCTACCTACAGAGAAAAATGGTTATTATGTGGCACACATGCTTTTGTTAGCATTATCAATGTTGTTTTATAATCCAGGCATTTATATTCCAATCATGCTCTTCAGTCACCAAACTTTTTTGTAATAAATTTGTGGAGAGAGATTCAAATCCATTGGTTTCTCCTTTCCTGCAAAATACAGAATGCTAGATCATATGTGTAGGTTATAGTGTGATCTATCTGTTTCTGTAGTGTGTTAAGTCTTGGACTATAACTCTCACAAACCTCCAGTACCTAATCACTACTGAAAAAGTCTTCAATTATGTTTGAAACTAGTCCTAAAGCCCGTTCACACGGGCCATTTTTTGCAGTACAGCGGTCCCACCTCTTGCGCTCTCTCCCTCCCCCTCTCTTTTGCTCTCTCTCTCCCCCTTTCTTTTGAGCTTTCTCTCTCCCCCCTCTCTTTTGAGCGCTCTCTCTCCCCCTCTCTTTTGTGCTCTCTCTCTCTCCCTCTCTCTTTCGCGCTCTCTCCCCCGTCTCTTTTGCGCTCTCTCTCTCCCCCCTCTCTTTTGAGCTCTCTCCCCATCTCTTTTGAGCTCTTTCTCTCCCCCCTCTTTTGCGCTCTCTCCCCCACTCTTTTGCGCTCTCTCTCTCTCCCCCTCTCTTTTGCGCGCTCTCTCTCCCCCTCTCTTTTGCGCACTCTCTCTCCCCCTCTCTTTTGCGCTCTCTCTCTCCCCCATCTCTTTTGCGCTCTCTCCCCCCTCTCTCTCCCCTCTCTTTTGCGCTCTCTCTCCCCCCTCTCTTTTGTGCTCTCTCTCTCCTCTCTTTTGCGCTCTCTCTCCCACCCTTTCTTTTGCGCTCTCTCCCCCCCTCTCTTTTGCGCTCTCTCACCCCCTCTCTTTTGCGCTCTCTCTCCCCCCTCTCTTTTGCGCTCTCCTCCTCTCTTTTGTGCTCTCTCTCCCCCTCTCTTTTGTGCTCTCTCTCCCCCTCTCTCTTTTGCGCTCTCTCTCCCCCTCTCTCTCCCCCCTCTCTTTTGCGCTTTCTCATCCCCCTCTCTTTTGCGCTCTCTCTCCACCCCTCTCTTTTGCGCTCTCTCTCCACCCCTCTCTTTTGCGCTCTCTCTCCCCCCTCTCTTTTGTGTTCTCTCTCCCCCCTCTCTTTTGCGCTCTTCCCCCCTCTTTTGCGCTCTCTCTACCCCTCTCTTTTGCGCTCTTCCCCCCTCTCTTTTGCGCTCTCTCCCCCTCTCTTTTGCTGTCTCTCTCCCCCTTTCTCTTTTGCTGTCTCTATCCCCCCTCTCTTTTGCTGTCTCTCTCCCCCTTTCTCTTTTGCTGTCTCTCTCCCCCTCTCTTTTGCTGTCTCTCTCACTCTCCCTTTTTTGCTGTCTCTATCCCCCCTCTCTTTTGCTGTATCTCTCACCCTCTCTCTTTTGCTGTCTCTCCCCCTCTCTCTTTTGCGGTCTCTCTCCCCCTCTCTTTTGCTGTCTCTCTCCCCCTCTCTTTTGCTGTCTCTCTCCCCCTCGCTCTTTTGCTGTCTCTCTCCCCCTCTCTTTTGCTGTCTCTCTCCCCCTCTCTTTTGCTGTCTCTCTCCCCCTCTCTCTTTTGCTGTCTCTCTCCCCCCTCTCTTTTGCTGTCTCTCTTCCCCCTCTCTTTTGCGCTCTCTCTCCCCCTCTCTTTTGCGCTCTCTCCCCCTCTCTTTTGCTGTCTCTTTCCCCCTCTTTCTTTTGCTGTTGCTCTCCCCCTCTCTCTTTTGCTGTCTCTCTCCCCCTCTCTCTTTTGCCGTCTCTCCCCCTCTCTCTTTTGCTGTCTCTCTTCCCCCTCTCTTTTGCTGTCTCTCCCCCCCTCTCTTTTGCTGTCTCTTTTCCCTTCTCTCTTTTGCAGTCTCTTTCCCCTTCTCTCTTTTGCTGTGTCTCCCCCTCTCTCTTTTGCTGTCTCTCTCCCCCTCTCTCTTTTGCTGTCTCTCTTCCCCCTCTCTTTTGCTGTCTCTCCCCCCCCCTCTCTTTTGCTGTCTCTTTCCCCTTCTCTCTTTTGCAGTCTCTTTCCCCTTCTCTCTTTTGCTGTGTCTCCCCCTCTCTCTTTTGCTGTCTCTCTCCCCCTCTCTCTTTTCCTGTCTCTCCCCCCTCTCTTTTGCTGTCTCTCCCCCCTCTCTTTTGCTGTCTCTTTCTCCTTCTCTCTTTTGCTGTCTCTTTCCCCTTCTCTCTTTTGCTGTCTCTATCCCCCCTCTCTTTTATTGTCTCTCTCCCCCTCTCTCTTTTGTTGTCTCTCTCCCCCCTCTCTTTTGCTGTCTCTTTCCCCCCTCTCTTTTGCTGTCTCTTTCCCCCCTCTCTTTTGCTGTCTCTTTCCCCTTCTCTCTTTTGCTGTCTCTCTCCCCCCTCTCTTTTGCTGTCTCTCTCCCCCCTGTCTTTTGCTGTCTCTCTCCCCCTCTCTTTCTCCCCCCTGTCTTTTGCTGTCTCTCTCCCCCTCTCTTTCTCCCCCTCTCTATCTCCCTCCCCTCTCTCTATCTCTCTCTCCTATCTTCCATCGTGCGACCGCACCCGGCCACGCCCCCTTCATGGCCATTCACGCCTGACCACGCCCCTTCAGTCCGGCAATGCCCCCCCGCTCATGCCTGGCCACGCCCACTTCTGCCGCGGCGCAGATCACCAGCAGGGACTCAAAGGCCAGGTGTGTTTGTCCTCGTGCTGTCTGTACTGCACATGACAGCTTCAGACAAACACACTTGGCCTTTTATAATATAGGATATAAAATAGAGCAACTTTAAACAGTTATATCTCAGCAATCAATTCCATTTTATTTTTATCAAAAACATCTTAGATCAAATCTATCTGCGTTTGTAAAGTTTGGTGCATGTTGGAATAACTTTCACAATACCAACACTAAAATATAATTGCAATATATTTACCAACATGGTTTTGGTTTCCTATACACAATGCACATTTTGTGTTTATATTACATATACACCTACACACACACACACAAAATGTGCATTGTTCATATACAAAGTTGAATGGATATTGCATAATCTTTCTAGTTGTGTTCTGTTCTGTATACCTGTTACTTTCAGCACCATGGACAGCATTTACATCAGAAAAGAAGCCCCGGTAAGTTTAACATTACTTAGACTTCAACATTTGTAGATATTATCCATGGCTCATTCTTATATTTTAGTTGCAAAGTAACTCACAATACGTTTATTAAATGCATGTTTTTAATTTAAATATATTAATACACATTCTGTAATATTCTTATCAGCTTCATCCACTTAAGTTTATTAATTAATAAATATAGGTTGCATCTTGTAAAAAACATCTGTTATTAAAGGTTACACACAAAACTAAAGAATAATTTCGAATTTGAGATACAGTATTGGCTGCTTGACAGTTTTATTTAAATGTTTATTTTCAATTCTGCAGAAGAGGTTATATAATACATGACATGTATAAATATTGTACTTTACCACAGACATCTCAACAATATATGATGCAGATATAAGTATGAAGGACAGTATGTCCTGAAAATGGCAGAACAATATTCATCTATAAACCTGTCATTCCCCTGAGAAAAATCTTGAAACAAAAGACATGAAATAAAATACTGGACATAACTTATAGTTTCATATTGGAAACAAACTCCGGATATGTCACTCCCTGCTTAAAATGTTATAGTAGTTTAGAGAATTAATCACGTAATATCACTTATCTGCTTAAACAAATGTTCTTGACTGATCAATACATTTGTATAGATGAATAAATATACTATAATCCAAGTGATACTTCGTCATGAGAACAAGGCTCCCATTGGAGCCTATGAAAGTGCGCTCTTGTGAGGTCAATGCTTCTGTGCAATGCAAACACGAGGTCGCTTCCGCATTGCACCTTACTTGTAATACCAGCACACATTTGCGTGTGCTGGTATTACTAAATTGAGCGCAAATATTGCTTTTGCTGAAGTGATATTTTGCGCTCAACTTGTAATCTAGCCCTATATATTTAAGTACATACAAATCAAATTGTGCTGTTTTAAGTGTCATTTGTTTAAAAGTTTACAAACATAGCTTCTTTTATCAGTGTAATAAGTGAATTACATGTTAATTTGCTAGCTTTCATTTAAAGGCATCTGTTCTGATAAAAAAAAAATGTTTAAAAGTATAGTTTTGGCAAGTTTTTCTCTGAAATTCCCGGTAGCCAAGATGGTAAACATCATTTTGTCTTTGAAAAAAGTCTGTTTAGATAAAAATTTAATCTAACAAAAAGTGTATTTTTATGTTCGGTTGATACCTCGGTATCTATTGCCAAATAGCTAATAGTGGCAATTAACACCAAAAAAGTGAGTTAATTCGGCACAGGAATATCAATTTGTTAAAAAACAAAGCTTTTATTTTTCTTAAATATTTTGACATATTTCCTTTGTATGGAAAAGATCATTTTTGGAATACTATGAGCTTAAGAACATTGACTTTTTAAAAGGACAAATAATCATTTAGATTTTCAGGAAAACAAACCAGTCTACTGGCTTTTCTTGCTAGCTGACTCCAGTGCTTGTCTACTGTAAATCATTTGAGAATAACTTTCAAGCACTTTCCATCTATTTGTATAAATGATTTGTAGACTTTTATATTCCACTTTAGTTAGTTTGGGTTCTAATTGCATAAATTTGCATTTTAGGATTTTAAATTAAATTCTACACATTTGGTTATCTTTGTAAAATCATTGCCTGCCCTTGATCCATTAGAATTCTTGTGCCAAATGCCTTGTATGGCTTTTTGTGGGGCTCTCATTTCCAAAATCGCTCCAATCCAAAACCCTGGCATAACCCACCTATCACAAAATTCATATCTCACCACTGTCCAGTATCCATTATGATTGTCACGAGTTGGGAGGTACGACCCACTTTCCTCCCACAACACTCAGTGCCGTGGTTTTAAGGGACTGCACAAATCCCACCCATATCCTGCACAGACACACCCATGCCACACCCAGACATATTACGCACATGCTGAAACCTCCTTCCCTCACGTTCATGACCCAAGTCCTCCAGGAGTCTACATGTGTTTACTGTTCAACAAACTATACCTTGAGAAATAGAGCAATGTAAACAACTTTCTATTATCAAATTTATTAAAACCCATAACTGAACAGATTGGTTGCTCATGCACACTTTGTATATAAAGTAAGGTCTGTTCACAAATATTGCAAATATGTGTGAAATAATAACAATACGTGATGTAAAGCCCTGGTTTATATACATAGAAACAAAATTATGTCTGTTGTATTTATTTGAGAAGTAAAATCTGGATAATATCTTTACCATCTAGGTACAGTGCATTATAGAGAGCATTTGTGTAGGAGTGATCAACAACCCCATAATATGATATTGTTATAAGACATTAACATTCAATTTCTCTTCATGGTGCCATTATAAGCAGATGTGCATCTGTTCCAAGCTATACCATTCATATGTAGATGAATAGAGGTTTCTATAAGAATTTCAATTGCCTTGTTTTATATAAATTCTGTATGTTAGATACTGGATGCACTGCACGTAACAGTGTTCACTTCTTATATCCTCAAACAAGTATTGAATTAAAGATGCTTTGTGCTTAACATTATTGTCCTGCTTAAAATGTAACGTTCTCCCAAGTTTCAGCTTTCTAGCAGACTAAAAAAGGTTCTCCAGCGGTATTGCCCTGTATCTTTCTTCATCAATTATTCTCTGTTCAATTCCCACAATATTTCCAACTGCTTCTTAACCACTTAAGCCAAATGGACATAGGTACTATGCCACACAGTTCTTTGCCCAGCGTACTGTGTTGATGTAGTACATATGTCCAACACTTTGGCTCATACTCTGGTCCCCACTGTCATCTTAAACAGCAGAGATGGCAGCTGGGGGCAAAAGGCACCTGCCTTCATATTGCAAGGGAGTGCTGATCATAGTCCCTTACCATGTGAACGAATATTGCCAATACACTCAGACAGTGATACAGAAAGTGTCGCCGTCTGTATCAAGGGCGGTGGTGCTGTGGGTGGTTTGGGAGGAAAAGGATGGAAGCAGATGGGGGCGGTCCATTACAGGAGGGAAGAGTTCCATTTGCTACAGAAACATTTTTGGTAGGGGAGAGGGAGGGATGGGTCTCTGCGCTACAAAAAAGGGACAATTGTAGGGGGCAGTGGGTCCCTACTTTGAGATCACTTGGAGGGGGGAGGTGGGTAGGGTGTAGGGGGATTCCTATACTACAGAAAAAATAAATACATAAAAAAACACAACCCCTCCCCCCAGACTGCACATGGGCATACTGCCAGTAACCAATATGTCAGTGCTGTAAAAGTGTGTGTGTGGGGGGGGATCTATTTCTATGGGATCAGGGAGGTGGGAGGGTGATGAGGGATAATTGCACTACAGAGAATTAAATAAATAAATAAGTAAATAAATAAATACAAAAAAAAAAAAATAATGGAAAAAAACAAATAAAGATTCTAACTGCAGACTGTATGCCAGTACCTGAGATTGTAGAAGATGATGGTGGCCAGTGGGAGGAAAGAAAGCTATTTGGGAGTTATCAGGGAAGTGGTAGGTGTCAGATTTTAAGGCAATCCCCGCACTACAATACACTACAATACATTTTACACTAGATTTTACTTTGCCTAAATGTTTTTATATAGCCCATACAGGTTTTTTTTGTAAAATGTATAGTTTTGCTTATTTTTAAATAACATTGTGCTGATTTTCAGACTCCTAGCCAAGCCCCACAGTTTTTGAAGTAGACGTTATCTACCTACTCCTGCTGGCTCCTGTTTGTGTAAAGGGTCTTTTCATATGCAAGGGAAGGGTAGTGTCTGCTCTTTTTGCTTTCCAGACCCATTTCAGTGGGTGTTCAAGACTAACCTTTTAATCAGTGCTAAACTGGGAGCTTCTAAGTACGTTTTTAAAAGGTTTTATACTGGTGTTTTAGATCAGTATATGTTCATATTATTCTTTATTGTAGTGTCTATTACATGCAGTTATATTAAAATCAGTGTATACTGTCACTTTTACAGCTAACTAATTAACTCTTTCACAACATCTGTGAATTTATTCTTCTAATTATCAAAAATCAATAGCAAACCATGCATGTCTGCAATTTTTGAGCAAAGGAAATCCTAGAGAAACTTTTACAACCATTTGTCTTATGACTGCAGTAGTTTTGTGTAAATAATTTTAGTGAAACCCAAAGTCTGTTGAAAAGTTCTTTTTTATATGATAGCATTTAGTGGTCAAATTTTGAAATGAAATATACCAAAATGGGCCTAGATCAATACCTTGAGCTGTCTAGTTAAAAAAATAAAAATAAATAAATATATATATATATATATATATATATATATATATATATATATATCTATATATATATATATATATATATATATGTGTGTATATATATATATATATATATATATATATATATATATATATATATATATATATATATAGTCTGCTGTATGTATGAGGATGGGTCGTTTTGACTCGAAAACGTTCACATTAAAGGTGACTATATTATACAAGACCTTTGGAATGCTCTTCTCTTTGGCTATATATATAAATATATATATATATATATATATATATATATATATATATATATATATATATATATATATATATATATATAATATATAAAATTTATATGTTTTGGAGGCCAATTTTGAGAATTTGGGCAGTTCTACTATACCAAATGAGTAACCCCATTGCATAATTTTAGACATAGCTGGAGGTCTTAAATTAAAATGATCAAAATTTATAAAAAAATATATACGTTTGGTCTTAGCTGAATCAGAGGATGCCAATGAACTAGTTTTGAGATTATTTTTTTACTGTAAGAAAACTACAGTTTTTTTGTGGAAACTGATAATGTAATGTGTGTATATGTATGTGTGTGTGTATATATATATATATATCTTTATATAAATATTATCAGGTGGTAATTAATGGGGTAATTAGTATTGTTTTTAACTGGGCGGAGGATAGCCCTATAAAAACACCTCCCATATGCTAAGGGAGTATGTCTATGATTACGGCCGTGGAGGCTGAAACATGTAAGACAAGGTGTTGACTTTTAAACCTATTGGCAGCTCTGTTTTCAAGCCTATATATTTTAATTGATGACAATAAAATTCTTTTTAATGGACTTGGAGAATACGCCTGGATCCCTTCTTTATCGTTTATACATTACCAAGGAGTTGGGGGACTTCCTTCTTTGATCTTCGGCATATGCAAGTGACATCATTGTCCCAGGACGGAAGGGGGTGTGCTACGCTACGTCTCTACGCTAACACGTGTGGACATCAAACATCAAACTGACACAGCAGGTACACTGTTATCGGCAGCAGCAGCCGTTTCCGCGATTGTGGAGTGGAGGACCGGAGGGCGAGTTCTAAGGCAGCACGGTTTTCTTCAGGAGGATTACAGACAAGTGTAAGGGCTATATCACAGAGGGTAAGCTGAATTAAATAGCTACCTGGGAAGTAGTGAGTATAAGCATCCGGTTGTACACTTGCAAAATTTTCCCCTTTTGACTGTTGCCAGCAATCTGTTTGCTTTCGCTCTATTGCCTCCATGAACTGGCTGACTGTGTGTGTATAACTTCTTGTAAAAACAGGAACTTTGCTTGCGTTTTGCTTGAATCCCTCTCCATATCTAAAAATGCTCTACATGTGAAATTGAGCAACTTTATCGCCATGCAGCACTAACAAAAGAACTTTCTTGCTTCGTTTTATTAACCCTCTATCTTTTTGTTAAAGTGCAGCTGTGGGTGTTAAACTATTTGTTTCTGGGACAATATACAGCTATTTAATCGTCAGTGTATATATGATGTCACAAATAATTGAATCAGAGCTACCTACCACTAATATATGCAATATGACTGGTAACTACTTTTCATTGGCCAAGATTGATGATTTGGATTTACAAGGTCTGGAGTTAGAAGATTTATTTGGTTTAGAAGGCCCTAATGCACAACTAAGTGACCTCTTTATGCAAATGGAAATATGCTTAAAGGAACAGAGGTTGAAATTGGACACTTGGGGGGTAGTTATCAAGCCGTCAACCTCAAATACGCTGGAATTCCGCAGCATATTTGTGGCGAGGCTGATTCGCCTTAGTTATCAAAGGCTCGAGACCGGCAAAAGTAGAATTTTGTGACGTAGACTTCGATCCGCCGGACTCAGTCCGACACAGATCGATTCTTACGTCACTCCAGATGTTCCGCACACAAGTTCGGCACAATCTGATTACTTTTGCTAGTTATCAAAAAAATAGCAGGTACGCTCGGCACTTTTACGGCCCAGCGTACCTGGTTTTCAAACCGCCACCCCTGGAGGCGGCGGATCCCATAGGAATCAATGGGAGTCTGACCATAGCGAAAGTTCATGTTCGCTGTTGCCAGACATCCCATTGATTCCTATGGGAGCTGTCTACACCTAACACCCTAACATGTACCCCGAGTCTAAACACCACTAATCTGTCCCCCCTACACCGCTGCAACTAAATAAATGTATTACCCCCTAAACCGCCGCTCCCGGAGCCCACCGCAAGCTACTCTATACATATTAACCCCTAAACCGCCGCTCCCGGAGCCCACCGCAACTATAATAAATGTATTAACCCCTAAACCGCCGCTCCCTGAACCTGCCGTAACCTATATTAAATGTATTAACCCCTATCCTGCCCCCCCTACACCGTCGCCACCTATAATAAATTTATTAACCCCTAATCTGCCCCCCCTACACCGTCGCCACCTATAATAAATTTTTTAACCCCTATCCTGCCCCCCACTACGCCGCCGCCACTGTAATAAAATTATTAACCCCTAAACCTAAGTCTAACACTAACCCTAACGCCCCCCTAACTTAAATATTAATTAAATAAATCTAAATAATATTTTTATTATTAACTAATAATAAAATATAATTAATTATTATTTATATTGTAGCTATATTAGGGTTTATTTTACAGGTAAGTATTTAGTTTTAAATAGGAATAATTTATTAAAGTATAGTGTAGTGTTAGGTGTAATTATAACTTAGGTTAGGATTTATTTTACAGGTAAATTTCAGTTTATTTTAGGTAGGTAAGCTATTAAATAGTTAATAACTATTTAATAGCTATTGTACCTAGTTAAAATAAATTGAAAGTTGCCTGTAAAATAAAAATAAATCCTAAGATAGCTAGAATATAATTATTATTTATATTGTAGCTATATTAGGGTTTATTTAAAAGGTAAGTATTTAGTTTTAAATAGGATTCATTTAGTTAATAATAGAAATATTATTTAGATTTATTTATTTAATATTTAAGTTAGGGGGGTGTTAGGGTTAGTGTTAGACTTAGGTTTAGGGGTTAATAATTTTATTACAGTGGCGGCGGTGTAGTGGGGGGCAGGATAGGGGTTAATAAATTTATTATAGGTGACGACGGTGTAGGGGGGGCAGGATAGGGGTTAATAGGTTTAATATAGGTTGCGGCGGGTTCAGGGAGCGGCGGTTTAGGGGTTAATACATTTATCAGAGTTGCGGCAGGGTCTAGGAGCGGCGGTTTAGGGGTTAGTAACTTTATTGAGTTGCGGTAGGCTCCGGGGGCGCCGGTATAGGGGGTAGAACAGTGTAGTTTAGTGTGAGTGCTTAGTGACAGGCTAGCAATAAAGCTGGGAAAAAGCCGAAGAGCAGCGAGATCGGATGAGTGATAACTCTCACAGTCCGCTGCTCATCACCCCGCGGCTTTTTGACAGCTTTATTTGATAACTTAGGCGTATTTTTTCAGGTCCGCGGCGGCGAAGGTAGGCGAGCTTAGGCGGGCGTATTGGGCCGGCGAAGGCAGAAAAGTAGACGGCTTGATAACTACCCCCCTTGGACTTTGAATAAATATAGTATGCTTAAAATGATACCTAGGGGTCTAAGGGTACTCAAGTTTCCTACTTTTGATGTCTCAGATGATACCTTTATTAGAGAATGGAATGAGGTCTTGTCTGAATGCTCTTTACGCCTTATGCAATTATTGATTAGGTATAAGACATAACAACTAACTCTAGTTAGACAACAAATAGAGTGTATACAGTTGGAGTTGAACAAATTTAAGGAAATAAAAGGCTATGATGTTCTAGACAAAACATTACAAGATACTGTTCAGTCCAGTAAAAGCCAGATTATACAAACTAAACACACCAAATATTTGAGAGATAAGAATGATTATCAAAATGATCAGGTGTTTATTTGGCATAGGAGAAATCGTAGAAGATATAGCTTCAGGAAAAATCAATCCTCTGTGAAAAATACAGAGGAACAAGATGAGGGTACTAGTAAGACAAATAAAGGTAAAAATAAGAATAAAAACAAGAGACACAATAGAAAAGCTAAGGGTAACTGTAAAGTAACATTTTCAGATACTGAGCCAGAGACTACGGGTGATGATGGATCATTATCAGCCTTTTATAGCTCATATGAGGAGAGTGGAGACTCAGATCCTGGGCTTAATACTCAAACAGTTGAGCAAACTGAGGTAATACCTAACAGACAGGTGTCAGTAATAGAGAATCAAGCCCAAATTGAACAACAGGGGGCCAGATAAAAATCACAAAACACTCACAAAGCTAAACAACATAACAGTATAAAACCTATCCTAGTGAACAAAAATCAAGTAGATATACAACATACACAAAATGTTGAACAGCAGGATTTTCACAGGGACACGAATCAAGGGGAAGGAGGGGGATTGAAAACAACCCTACCACCACCCCTAAGAGGGAAGGGCAAGTACCTATTGAGAAATACAACAGCTCAAAAGTAAAAAATAAGGGGTGATTAACATCTCATCCTATGAATTGAGTGAAACTGAGTACAAGGTCCTAAATTTGGGTCTGAACTTTTTTTCCTAGTAGGGATTTCAATCTCTTCCAGACCATTCTTGATGTAAATAAGTTTGTAAGGTTACTTACTTTAAAGAAATTCTATAAAGATTGCCCAAATCAATTGGACAAAGGAACACAAGAGATTGGTCTGGAAGACATTGATTTGCTTAACTTTGAAGATACTTGTGATCTGTTAACCCTGAGATCATTGAATAGTGATGGTACTCCTGATATTCCTTACACTAGTGCGGGAGGTTTAACAACAAAAAGCAAGTCTAACTTTTACCCGATTCAATCTAGAGGGAAACAACTAGAACTTTTCCACAAGAGACTACTTGAAGATCTGAACATTCTTTCATAAGAGGAATCAGATGTTAAATCTAACCTTACATATAAGGAAAAATATGCTATCAAGTCTCTCCAGTCCAACAAACAAATTGTAATACGTAACTCAGATAAAGGTGGGAACATAGTGGTTATGAACAGGTGCTCCTATATATCTGAGGCACGTCGTCAATTGGATGACCACAATGTGTATTTAAGTCTTAGCAACAATCCAACTGCCAGATTCCAAAAAGAATTACTATCGCTCTTGGACGATGGTGTTGAGATAGGCATTATGAATAGGAAAACAGCTATGGGTCTGAATGTAAGTGACCCTATTTTGCCTATCTTTCACCACCTTCCAAAGGTGCACAAAGGCTTAGAAAATGTAAAAGGCCATACGATTGTGGCAGGGATAGGTTCATTGCTTGAACCAGTCTCTGAGTAGCTGGACATGTACTTGCAGCCACTTGTAAACAGACTTCCCAGCTACATTATGGACACCTCTCATGTCTTGAGATTGACTGAGAATTTGGAATGGCAGCCTGGATGTGTCTGGCTGACTATAGACGTTGTTTCCCTTTATTCGGCCATACTGCATTGTAAAGGTCTTGAGGCGATTGCTTTCTTTCTCAATACCTATACTGATCTAACGGATAAGTTTAAATCATATATTGTCCGTGTGGTTGAATTTCTTCTGAGTCATAATTTTTTTATGTTTGAGGGAGATTTCTATCTGCAGAGGCGTGGAACAGCTATGGGGGCCAAGTTTGCCCCCTCCTATGCCAACCTGTTCATGGGTTGGTGGGAGCTGTTCCACGTCTTTGCGGATGGCAATCCCTTTATTAAACATATTCATTTTTACAGGAGGTTCATTGATGATCTCCTACTTGTGTGGCATGGGGATGAACAGTCCATTCAATGTTTTATGGACTATTTGAACTCTAATGACAAGGGCTTGGAGTTCACCCATTGCTGGCACAAGTCGGAGATTGTTTTTTTGGATCTAGTATTGAGAGCAGCACCATCAACAAAAGATGTTACCACGTCCTTACATCGCAAGGAAATAGCAGGTAATAGTTTATTACATGCGAACAGTGGACATCCTCAACATGTATACAAGGGGATAGCCAAAGGGCAGTTCTTGCACGTGAAGCGCAATTGTACTCTACACTCTGATTTTGTCAAAGAGTCAGCAGACTTGAAACAAAGGTTCATTGATAGAGGCTACAATTTGGGGATGATCAACTCAGTGTACAGAGAGGTAGAAACTATGGATAGAAATTCTTTGTTCAAAAATAAAAAACAAGGGAGTGCAAGAAAAAGTTTAAGATTTGTCACAAAATTCTCTAATAAATATTCTGGAGTGTGCAACATCATTAAAAAGTTTTTGCCCATTTTGTATGGTGATGATGACCTGAAAGAAATTGTTCAACAGGGTTGTGATTTTGTATACTCTAAGAATATTACGATTGGTAACATGCTGTCACCAAGCATGTTGCCTGTAACTGAACCACGAAGTTCTTGGTTGGAGGTTGGAGGAACTTATAAATGTGGCGTACCACGCTGCAAGTCTTGTACGTACATAAAACAGGGTAATAACTTTACCTCTTATGTTACAAGTGAAACCTTCCTGACAAGAGGCTGTGTCAAATGTACCTCCACTTATGTGATTTATCTAGTGGAGTGCACTCAGCACAAGAAACAGTATATTGGGTTAACGACACGAGATGTACGCTCCCGAATAAAAGAACAATTGGGTTATATATCAAATGAGGTTGAATGTTCAGCCTTATCAAGACACTTTATCCATGAGCATAATAAACAGGTACAACATTTTAAATGGAATGCCATTGAGAGCATTAAAGTACCCCGTAGAGGTGGCAGTAAATAAAGGATTCTGGAGAGACAGGAGATCTATTGGATCCACAAGCTAAAAACTTTGGTCCCTGGAGGATTCAATTCACAATTTGATGTGATCAATTATTGGGAGTAAGCTTGTGGGTCAGGTCCTATGTTCCTCTAGAATCCCCTGCTTCTCAAGAATCCTCTGCCCCTTTAAGAATTTTAAGGAAACAGCAAAAAAGAAATAGTAATAAGTACTGGTATTGTACAGATTAAGTATACTAATGAGAATGTGATATACATATCCTTATACTATTGATGGCTATAACAGACATCAAGTATTGTATACATGGAAATGGTGTGTCTATAAATAATAGTCATAAGTACTTTATCTATTTCCTTGATATGGTATAAACTGTGGCTCCATTGATTGAATACCATTGGATAATAATTAAATATTAGCTAATGGTTGTGTCTGTTATAGGCACAAATTATATATTAGCCATTTAATAACTGTTTTGCTGCTATGATTACCATATCATTTTACTATAATTGAGCTGTCCCTTATTATATCTTTCACTCTGGTGTGGTTTTTGCTTTTTGTTTTTTTGCTTTGTTTTACTTATTTGCTTATTATTAATATATTATTAACTTCTTTCACCATGAAGGGAACCTATAAACACAAAATGTCAATAGAAATGTAAAATTGCCAATGATATCAAATGTAATTATTAATTGTACTATGTATTCATCTTGCACTACTTATATCTTTATATAAATATTATCAGGTAGTAATTAATGGGTTAATTAGTATTGTTTTTTACTGGGTGGAGGATAGCCCTATAAAAACACCTCTTATATGCTAACGGAGTATGTCTATGATTACGGCCGTGGAGGCTGAAACATGTAAGACAAGGTGTTGACTTTTAAACCTATTGGCAGCTCTGTTTTCAAGCCTATATATTTTAATTGATGACAATAAAATTATTTTTAATGGACTTGGAGAATACGCCTGGATCCCTTCTTTATATATATATATATATATATATATATATATATATATATATATATATATATATATATATATATATATATATATATATATATATATATATATAAAATATATAATATAGGGACAGGTTCCCTAGTTTGGAACATTGGCTATCGGACTAGGCTCTCAACAAGATAAAAATTTCTTGTCAGTTTCTGGGTGGTGTGATATAGCCATCATTTCCAAATAATTGACTATCAGTGTTAACTGGTATCATGTCCAAACACTTTAATGTTATTCTGTACCCTTTTCCTAACTGATGTAGTTTGAGTACTGTAGTAGCAACTTAGAAATGTACTTCTATTTTCAAATATGCTTTATTCTCTTGGTATCTTTGTGCAGTCGCTGTTACCATTTTGTCAGCAGTGTTTGCAACAATGTGTAATATTTCTACAAACTCTGTTGCAAACACTGCTGCCATAAATTTGTTTAAAACCTAATTTACTGTCCCTTTAATTTTCCTGTAAGTTAACTTTGGGTTTCGCAAATTAATTTCTTTAAACTTTGGGAGGTTTGTGGCACTATTAGTTACTGGGAACAAAAGTTGAAGCAACTGCTGGATATTTTTGGAGTTATTTAGTGATTAATAAAGGGTAATTTTCTCTGTCTCTACATTGAAAACATGCAGACTTTATTGTTTAGAAGGTGCTTTCTTCGATTGGTGAAAATCAACTGGCTAATAAAATCACCAATAAAGTAATAATTGGATATTTATTAATTGAAAATAACTTTTGTTGACTATAAATTCAAGTTACCAAACCGTGAAGCCATTTTATTGAGATTCATACTTGGGGGCCGATTTATTATATACATATTCTATATAGTAAAGTCTGTTCTTGAATATTAAGAGCCAGATTACTAGTGGAGCACTATTGTTAGCTCAAAGAGCTTAAATGCAATTGCAATATAAGGTGTTCTTTACACTCAAATCCACAGTTTAAGTGGTGCGCTGTTTTAAATTACCACAAATTCACTTTAGCGGCACTCACAGTAATTTACGCTCCCCATATTTTCTATGGGCAGCATTGAGTGGCAATGGTTGCTTGCATTACAAGTGTAAGGTAAATGTAATAGCACAAATGCATTCTAATTTAACACTCAAACTTTTTATGCAACCTGAAAAGTAGCATAAAACATTTGGCTAGAGAAAACAGTTGCACTAAACCACTGAATTAACCCCTAAACCCCCATTAACCCATCGCAAACTATCCCTAAACCCCACATTGCAAAACACGCCTCTACTCTAATAGCCCCTAAACCCCCACAGCAAAATACCATCCAACCCCCCTAACTTAACACCCCCTAAATTACTCAACTACTCTATTAACCCCTAAACCTCCACACCTCCAGATCTCAAAATACCCCTCCACTCTAGTAGCCCCTAAACTGCCACACCCCCACATTGCAAAATACCACACTACTATATTAACTATATTAACCCCTAAACTTGTAATATCAGCGGTAAGCCCGAAGAGCACAAACCCCAGCAACAAACTACTCGTAATCTAGCCCAAAGTTGGTTAAAATTAAAGGGACAGTCTAGACTCTACAATAGGATTTTTATTGTTTTAAAAGATACATAATCCCTTTATTACCCATTTCCCAGTTTTGCATAATCAGCACAGTTATATTAAAGGGACAGTCTACACCAGAATTTTTATTGTTTTAAAAGATAGATAATCCCTTTATTACCCATTCCCCAGTTTTGCATAATAAACACAGTTTTACCTCTGTGATTACCTTGTATCTAAGAACCTTCTGACAGCCCCCTGGTTACATGACTGTGCTAAATATTAAATATCTTTCTGTGCCTGAACACCGTGTTATCTATATGGCCCACTTGAACTATCAAGTCTTTTGTTGTGAAAAGAGATTTAAAAAGCATGTGATTAGAGGCAGCCCTCAAGGGCTTAGAAATTAGCATATGAGCCTACCTATGTTTAGTTTCAACTAAGAATACCAAGAGAAAAAAAGCAAATTTGATGATAAAAGTAAATTGGAAAGTTGATAAAAATGACATGTTCTATCTGAATAATGAAAGTTTCATTTTGACTAGACTGTCCCTTTTAATACTTATAAAAAAATGCCTTTTTAATGAACAATCTAATTCAAAAGCCAGTGAAGTACACAGCAGAGTTTAAAAGGACCAATATAGCTTTTTTTAAATGCCAAGATCAGCATCTCATGCACACAAGTAACTCTTATCTCTCCCCTAACAGGTGCACTGTTTTTTTGTGCACAAAGCATTCCTACGTATTATTGCCAGCTTTCCTCCACAATGGCCACCAAAAAGCTCTATCTTAGCCCTTACTCTTAAACCCCTATGTTTATTTTTTACAACTAAGCAGTCATTTTACCTCTTGGCTGCCAGTAACATACAAATAAATAATGTTAGCTCTTTGGCTGACAGTAATACACTTTCAACACTAATTTGAACTCCTTAACAACCCCTCACCTTCTCCTTCATATATGTAATACATTAACGGCTAGATTTAGAGTTTTGTCGGTAACGACCCGCGTAGCTAACGCTGGCTTTTTTTCTCCTGCACCTTTTAAATACCGCTGGTATTTAGAGTTCACAGAAGGGCTGCGTTAGGCTCCAAAAAGGGAGCGTATGGCATATTTACCGCCATTGCAACTCTCAATACCAGCGGTGCTTATGGACGCGGCCAGCTTCAAAAATGTGCTCGTGCACGATTCCCCCATAGAAAACAATGGGGCAGTTTGAGCTGAAAAAAAACCTAACACCTGCAAAAAAGCAGCGTTCAGCTCCTAACGCAGCCCCATTGTTTCCTATGGGGAAACAGTTTCTAAGTCTACACCTAACACCCTAACATGTACCCCGAGTTTAAACACCCCTAACCGTACACTTATTAACACCTAATCTGCCGCCCCCGCTATCGCTGACCCCTGCATATTTTTTTTAACCCCTAATCTGCCGCTCCGTACACGGCCGCAACCTACATTATACCTATGTACCCCTAATCTGCTGCCCCTAACACCGCCGACCCCTATATTATATTTATTAACCCTTAATCTGCCCCCCACAACGTCGCCAGCTACCTACAATAATTAACCCCTAATCTGCCGACCGGACCTCACCGCTACTATAATAAATGTATTAACCCCTAATCCGCCTCACTAACCCTATAATAAATAGTATTAACCCCTAATCTGCCCTCCCTAACATCGCTGACACCTAACTTCAAGTATTAACCCCTAATCTGCCAACTGGACCTCTCCACTACTCTAATAAATGTATTAACCCCTAAAGCTAAGTCTAACCCTAACACTAACACCCCCTAAGTTAAATATGATTTAAATCTAACCAAATAAATTAACTCTTATTAAATAAATTATTCCTATTTAAAGCTAAATACTTACCTGTAAAATAAACCCTAATATAGCTACAATATAAATTATAATTATATTGTAGCTATTTTAGGATTAATATTTATTTTACAGGCAACTTTGTATTTATTTTAACCAGGTACAATAGCTATTAAATAGTTATTAACTATTTAATAGCTACCTAGATAAAATAATTACAAAATTACAAAATTACCTGTAAAATAAATCCTAACCTAAGTTAAACCTAACACTACACTATCAATAAATTAATTAAATAAAATACCTACAATTAAATCTAAGACTACACTATCAATAAATTAATTACATGAAATACCTACAAATAAATACAATTAAATAAACTAACTAAAGTACAAAAAATAAAAAAGCTAAGTTACAAAAAATAAACAAATTAATTACAAACATAATAAAAATATTACAACAATTTTAAGCTACTCACACCTACTCTAAGCCCCCTAATAAAACAACAAAGCCCCCCAAAATAAAAAAATGCCCTACCCTATTCTAAAATTAAAATAGAAAGCTCTTTTACCTTACCAGCCCTTAAAAGGGCCTTTTGCGGGGCATACCCCAAAGAATTCAGATCTTTTGCCTGTAAAAAAAAACATACAATACCCCCCTAACATTACAACCCACCACCCACATACCCCTAATCTAACCCAAACCCCCTTAAATAAACCTAACACTAAGCCCCTGAAGATCTTCCTACCTTGTCTTCACCATGCCAGGTATCACCGATTGTTCCAGGCTCTGAAGTCTTCATCCAAACCCAAGCGGGGGCTGGAGATCCATCATACGGCTGAAGTCTTCTATCAAGCGGCAAGAAGAAGTCCAGAAGAGGCTCCAAAGTCTTCATCCTATACGGGCAGAAGAGGAGATCCGGACCGGAAACCATCTTGATCCAAGCGGCATCTTCTATCTTCATCTGATGACGAGCGGCTCCATCTTGAAGACCTCCAGCGCGGATCCATCCTCTTCTTGCGACGTCCTAAGTCCGAATGAAAGTTCCTTTAAATGACATCATCCAAGATGGCGTCCCTCGAATTCTGATTGGCTGATAGGATTCTATCAGCCAATCGGAATTAAGGTAGGGAAAATCTGATTGGCTGATTGAATCAGCCAATCAGATTGAGCTCGCATTCTATTGGCTGTTCCGATCAGCCAATAGAATGCAAGCTCAATCTGATTGGCTGATTGGATCAGCCAATCGGATTGAACTTGAATCTGATTGGCTGATTCCATCAGCCAATCAGATTTTTTCCTACCTTAATTCCGATTGGCTGATAAAATCCTATCAGTCAATCGGAATTCGAGGAACGACATCTTGGATGACGTCATTTAAAGGAACCTTCATTCGGACTTAGGACGTCACAAGAAGAGGATGGATCCGCGCTGGAGGTCTTCAAGATGGAGCCGCTCGTAATCGGATGAAGATAGAAGATGTCGCTTGGATCAAGATGGTTGCCGGTCCGGATCTCCTCTTCTGTCTGGATAGGATGAAGACTTTGGAGCCTCTTCTGAACTTCTTCTTGCCGCTTGATAGAAGACTTCAGCCGGATGATGGATCTCCAGCCCCCGCTTGGGCTTGGATGAAGACTTCAGAGCCTGGAATGATCGGTGATACCTGGCATGGTGAAGACAAGGTAGGAAAATCTTCAGGGGCTTAGTGTTAGGTTTATTTAAGGGGGGTTTGGGTTAGATTAGGGGTATGTGGGTGGTGGGTTGTAATGTTGGGGGGGGGGGTATTGTATGTTTTTTTTACAGGCAAAAGAGCTGAATTCTTTGGGGTATGCCCAGCAAAAGGCCCTTTTAAGGGCTGGTAAGGTAAAAGAGCTTTTCTATTTTAATTTTAGAATAGGGTAGGGCATTTTTTTATTTTGGGGGGCTTTGTTATTTTATTAGGGGGCTTAGAGTAGGTGTAATTAGCTTAAAATTGTTGTAATATTTTTATTATGTTTGCAATTATTTTTTTATTTTTTGTAACTTAGCTTTTTTATTTTTTGTACTTTAGTTAGTTTATTTAATTGTATTTATTTGTAGGTATTTCATGTAATTCATTTATTGATAGTGTAGTCTTAGATTTAATTGTAGGTATTTTATTTAATTAATTTATTGATAGTGTAGTGCTAGGTTTAATTGTAACTTAGGTTAGGATTTATTTTACAGGTAATTTTGTAATTATTTTAACTAGGTAGCTATTAAATAGTTAATAACTATTTAATAGCTATTGTACCTGGTTAAAATAAATTCAAAGTTGCCTGTAAAATAAATATTAATCCTAAAATAGCTACAATATAATTATTATTTATGTTGTAGCTATATTAGGGTTTATTTTACAGGTATGTATTTAGCTTTAAATAGGAATAAGTTATTTAATAAGAGTTAATTTATTTCGTTAGATTTAAATTATATTTAACTTAGGGGGGTGTTAGTGTTAAGGTTAGACTTAGCTTTAGGGGTTAAAACATTTTATTAGAGTAGCGGTGAGGTCCGGTCGGCAGATTAGGGGTTAATACTTGAAGTTAGGTGTCAACGATGTTAGGGAGGGCAGATTAGGGGTTAATACTATTTATTATAGGGTTAGTGAGGCGGGAGTGAGGCGGATTAGGGGTTAATACATTTATTATAGTAGCGGTGAGGTCCGGTCGGTAGATTAGGGGTTAATAATTGTAGGTAGGTGGCGGCAACGTTGGGGGCGGCAGATTAGGGGTTAATAAATATAATATAGGAAACGGCGGTGTTAGGGGCACATAGGGATAACGTAGGTGGCGGCGGTGTGCGGTCGGCAGATTAGGGGTTAAAAAATGTTAATAGAGTGGCGGCGATGTGGGGGGGCCTCGGTTTAGGGGTACATAGGTAGTTTATGGGTGTTAGTGTACTTTAGAGCACAGTAGTTAAGAGCTATATAAACCGGCGTTAGCCCAGAAAGCTCTTAACTCCTGACTTTTTTCTGCGGCTGGAGTTTTGTCGTTAGATTTCTAATGCTCACTTCAGCCACGACTCTAAATACCGGCGTTAGAAAGATCCCATTGAAAAGATAGGATATGCAAATGGCGTAGGGGGATCTGCGGTATGGAAATGTTGCGGCTGGAAAGTGAGCTTTAGACCCTTTCCTGACTGACTCTAAATACCAGCGGTAGCCCAAAACCAGCGTTAGGAGCCTCTAACGCTGGTTTTGACGGCTAACGCCAAACTCTAAATCTAGCCGTAAGGCATTTCTAAATTTAGCAAAAACAGGACATTTTAAATTTTCAGATTTTTGTGAAACTTTTACTGGGCAGATTGCTAAAATACTGGAACATCCAGGTGAATACTAGTCACCTGGTAACTCCAATCCTACCAATCAGTACTTGCTCCTGTCCTGTTTATGTAGCATGGATTCAAAGCTAAAAAAACGCTAATGCAGTCTTTTTAGGACACTTTGCCATGTAAAGTGCCTTGCAATAGTATGCTGAAGCTATAAAGCCCCAACATATTATTTACTTTGACTTTAATGTCTAAAAAATTAATCAAAACAGGCTGGAGAAAGTTTGCTTGAAAGCAGCAAATTATGTAAAACAAATAACTAAGCGTCATAATACAAAAAATATGAAGTGCATTATTTTTTATAAAATTTAGGATGCTAGTGGTGAAAGTGAATCATTGATAAACAAATAATGCAATTAAGGAGCTTAGATTAAAAGAAAATAGTGTCATTTTCTTCAAATAAACAATAACCTTTATTACCTGTGAAATTTTGCATATAATCTACAATAATACTCTAGAATCAGATCTGTGGAGGTAGATTATATGAACTAATTATCCATTAATGGAAAGTTGTAATATACTATCTCTGCCAGTCAGGGTCTCATTACTTGCCCACATCAAGGAAACCCCATAAGTAAGTCATATTATTATAAAACATTTTGTCCTTTCAGATGTAATTGGTCTGGACTGGAGTGGATGGATATTCTTCATGATTGTTTTTTTGTTGTTGTTTTTTCTTTCTAAGTTTAATGTCCCTTAAATCAAAATAGAGAATTATGTTTTATATTATTTTAGAGTTCAAATCATGAAATTATGTAGCTATGTAAAAGTTACAGCGCCTGTAAGATTAGTTGAATGTTCTATTTGTAGTGGTGATTGGATTTTACTTAGCATTCTGCAGTAACTGAAAAAAACACATGCTGGAATCACTTGCTTGATTAAAGATACAATTGATTATTTCAGTTTCAATTTTTAGTAATTGAAATTGACTTTATGTAAAGTTGCTGCATACACTATTGATAAAACTGTTGTTCACATTCAGAATTTTGTTTTAGCTTGCTTTGGCAATCTTAGAATAAATTAAATATAAATCACATTATGGTTACTTTTCAAACCTTAGAATACAAAATGGAGAAGAGCGCAGACTCTATTCAAGTGTAGTGTATGAACTTAAATAGAGCCTCACACGCTAAAGTGACAACTCACAGGATATACGATTTAAAACAGCACATCACAGAAAATGTAAAGATGTTAAACGTGAAACTTAACTCCCGGTTCTAAGCCCAATGCGGATGCTGGTTACCAAAATCTGACTCAAGATCCAAAAGTTTCCACCTCACCGCCATGAAATCCAATGAGCCCTCTGAGAATTTCAGAAAACACACACCCTCGGTTACAGCCAATAGATGCCTCAATCACACAAGGATCTACGGAAGCCTTACAGGGTCAAAAATGTTCAATCAATACTTCTACGCGTTTCGTCCCAATCGACAGGACTTTCTCAAGAATGATTATTGGAAGGCGCTGTGTCACATATAAAGGGTGATCAATGCTTACGCCCCTACAGAATTCATTGTTCATTTGGGGTTATCTAAGTTATTTAAAGTAATAAGGAACTAAGCGCCAATAACAACATTTTAAAATATGAACCTCGCAAAACAAAAACACACACAAACACACACACACACACACATATATATATATATATATATATATATATATATATATATATATATATATATATATATACACACACACATACACAGTTGTATGCAAAAGTTTAGGCCCCTGACAATTTCCATGATGTTAATTTATAAATAATTGGGTGTTTGGATCAGCAATTTCATTTTTATCTATCAAATAACTGACGGATACAGATAAGATAGAAGCAGGAGCGCTATAGCTAAAGGTGAATCAAATTGTATGTGATAGTACAATGACTAAAGTAAAGTGAATTTAGTGGTAGAAAACTTAACAAAACTAATTGCTTCTATATGTCAAGTGTATAATCATATATATGGGATGATAACGTAAATCACTGTGTGCATGTGGTTAAGAATAAAAGGATAACCAGTAAACAATGAATAAATATGGCTATGCCAAATTTAATAACATATATATTATATTAAAAGATTTACACAGTAAAAAACAGAATTACACAGTTAAAAACGGACGTCTCCGTTAACTAAGTATAGGTTGCCACCAATAAAAAACATAAATTATAAATAGAAATAGGCCTTGCAAATCGAGCAAATTGGGACTTGACACAGTCCGAGATAAACATCCGAGGTAAAAGTTCCAAAGTTGAAACTAGGTATAGGATTGCAGGCACCGCAAGCTTACCTACAGCCTGTGTGTACTTATCGGTCTCTGCAAATGAAGTTACCGCCATAGCGGGACGACGTCACCTTTATGGGCACTGTCCTGGATCCACCGCCTGATTGGTCTTTTGGCGTAGCGGCTCCAAATTTAGAAATGAATCTCCAACAGCAAAGTGTCTGCTCTTAAGTGCCTGTCGGCACGCAGGATACTTCAAAGAGGATGGTGTGTAGAAGGAGGTATCTCACAATCTCCAGATGCAGGGAATCTGTGGTATCGCTATGCGATGAAACGATCTGTCCTGTGCTGCCTATTAGACCTTGCTGACCTTAGTATTGTCAGTTTCCTTTCAGTAGACTTTACATGCTTCAGAGAATAGCTCATACAAAAGGTAGCTAATCCCAATATTGATCGAGTCCAAACTTATAGTTTCAGCTTCAGAATAGAAAACAGTCTCAAGAGTTGTGACAGTCTCAAGAGTTGTAACACATCAACGCGTTTCTCCCTATACAGGGTTTTTTCAAGAAGCCCTGTATAAAAGCCCTGTATAGGGAGAAACGCGTTGATGTGTTACAACTCTTGAGACTGTCACAACTCTTGAGACTGTTTTCTATTCTGAAGCTGAAACTATAAGTTTGGACTCGATCAATATTGGGATTAGCTACCTTTTGTATGAGCTATTCTCTGAAGCATGTAAAGTCTACTGAAAGGAAACTGACAATACTAAGGTCAGCAAGGTCTAATAGGCAGCACAGGACAGATCGTTTCATCGCATAGCGATACCACAGATTCCCTGCATCTGGAGATTGTGAGATACCTCCTTCTACACACCATCCTCTTTGAAGTATCCTGCGTGCCGACAGGCACTTAAGAGCAGACACTTTGCTGTTGGAGATTCATTTCTAAATTTGGAGCCGCTACGCCAAAAGACCAATCAGGCGGTGGATCCAGGACAGCGCCCATAAAGGTGACGTTATACCGCTACGGCGGTAACTTCATTTGCAGAGACCGATAAGTACACACAGGCTGGAGGTAAGCTTGCGGTGCCTGCAATCCTATACCTAGTTTCAACTTTGGAACTTTTACCTCGGATGTTTATCTCGGACTGTGTCAAGTCCCAATTTGCTTGATTTGCAAGGCCTATTTCTATTTATAATTTATGTTTTTTATTGGTGGCAACCTATACTTAGTTAACGGAGACGTACGTTTTTAACTGTGTAATTCCGTTTTTTACTGTGTAAATCTTTTAATATAATATATATGTTATTAAATTTGGCATAGCCATATTTATTCACTGTTTACTGGTTATCCTTTTATTCTTAACCACATGCACACAGTGATTTACGTTATCATCCCATATATATGATTATACACTTGACATATAGAAGCAATTAGTTTTGTTAAGTTTTCTACCACTAAATTCACTTTACTTTAGTCATTGTGCTATCACATACAATTTGATTCACCTTTAGCTATAGCGCTCCTGCTTCTATCTTATCTGTATTATTGCCTGTAACCTACTAGGGACTCTTAAGTTATATCAGGAGCTTGGTGAATTCACTCTGCGCTCATATCCAACTTGTTTGTACTTAAATAACTGAAGGACACAGTAATATTTCAGTAGTGAAATTAGGTTTATTGGATTAACAGAAAATGTGCAATATGCATCCAAACGAAATTAGACAGGTGCATAAATGTGGGAAACCTTGTCATTTATGTTGATTTGAATACCTGTAACTACCTAGCACTGATTAATTGGAACACACAGTCGGTTTGGTGAGCCCATTAAGCCTTGAACTTCATAGACAGGTCACAAATGCTCGTTAAAGTTTACAAGTTCAAATATGAAGGCATGCAGATGGTTTAGCAGTGGTTCAAATGGAAATGGATTGCAATAGATTCCTATGGAAGTCACAATTGTGTGATTCCGATTTAAAACCTGTTTTTGAAAACACAAGTACTGTTAGTGACAAACATGATGGTGAAAGTGTAACAGAATCAAATATTAAAATAAAAAATAAAACACACAATTTCTAGATGTTGGTGTCCTGATGTGACTATTAAAGTATGCCCATCATGACAATATACATATGACATTCATATGGGTAATCAGTGGTAAGGATTGATTTGGATTACAATTTGTTAATGTCATGCATATAAATAAGTATTTGCAACAAGAATGACACATTTTACACGATCACTAGGGGGCGCTCAATATCAGAAAGTACAGTAGAAATGTATATTAAAATATATACGTATATGAAAAAAGAAACCTCGACTATTAAACAATATATGGTCTAAAATGGATAATGAACTCTCAGAAAGATAATAAATGTCTATAGGTTAGTAGCCCAATAAATGAGCTAAAATCAGTCCTCAACGTCCAATAATAGACGGGGTATTATTGGCAATAGAGGCGCCAAAATGTGTGTATCAGTAATTTCACACTGTCAAGATTTATATAGTAAGCACAGGGTACTCAAATTTTATTACAAGACCAGAGACTCATATTTTGCATTCTCTTTCTTTACTACTTAAATGCAGTTTTTTTAAAGTATACATAAAAATACAACAAACTGTCAAAATTTTGAAAAGAAGACAGTAAAACAAAATAACAGATCAGTGACCAATAAGAACAGAGAACTGATTAAACTAAAACCACATAGCCAATCAGGTTAATAATGAGACCTATAAACTGTCCAATACCCAGAAATACATCCTCTTTCTTTTACTGCTCAGAAAGATAAGTATTGTTTTACAAGTGTTAATAAAAATAACATTTTCTTGTTATTATTCATTTATTTTATTATTCGTTTTATGTATTCATGTTATTCATTTGTTCTAATGCTAATTGGCTTTTGTCAAATTTATTTATAGTCCGTTTTATCTTTTAGGACCTTTTCGTTGGTTTAATATTCCCCCTTTGTATTTTACTTTTATCATATTCACTTCCGTTTTTAGTTTTAGTAATTTATTTATTTATATTTAATCCGCTTACGTTTTATTTGTGATTTTTCCCTCTGCTGCGCTGTGCTGCACTGTCCCAACGTCCATCTTGTGATTGTCGGTCTCAGTGCGCATGCGCAGGTTTCCTTCTTCTTATTGCGCAGTCAGTTTTACTTTCCCGCCCTCAAACAACTGCTGCCGTCTTCTTCATTGCAACTTTGTTGCACTCCGGATCCATTACGTGCTGTTAACAGTGATCTCATTGTTTTATTCCTTCTGTTGTTTTGCTGGTACTCTGTCTCCATCTTTTGGCCATATGTATTATTGCTAGAAAGTTTTATTATATCATTTATTCTTTTGTTTGCTCATATTCTTGGGGTCAATTCAGTTATACATATAATATATTGTTAATTTATTTAAATTAAATAATTTTTAATTAGATTTATTCAACTGTAGTTTTATAATATTATATTATATATAATAGTTTAATTATATTTTATAATATTATATATTTTTATGTTCACTATGTCTCAATCATCTGATTTGAACCCTTCACTTAATGCTGAGGGTGTTCAAAAGATGATTGACAGTTCAATGAATTCTATGTTAGAAAAAATAACCATTTTAATTGATAAATCCTCAAAAAAGGATTTAAAAAGAAAAAGAACTATATCCAGTGGTATTAAAACTAGTAAGAAGTTAATTAAAAAATCACGCCAACTTGTTGCTGATTCTGCCGTTCCTTGCAGGAAAGGAAGAAAAACACCTGCTATTTCCTCTACTCCCAAGAGGTCACTAATGGGAGAGGCTTTGGCCAATGATGATAATTGTGAAATTTGTTCTGATACAGAAATTAATTCAGATTCCTCTCTGGATTCAATTCAATCTGAGGATTATTTATCTCATTCCTCATCTGAAAATTCTTCGGCCTCTCCGAAGATTAAAAAAATTAAAAAATCCCTTAAAAAATCTAAACATTTGGATACTAAAAAAGTTAAGTTTTTTTATTGTCTAGGGAACCCTAGGTTTAATGCGGATGATTTGCATCATCCTAGATATGCGGAGTGGTGCCCTTCATCTGATGTTGCAGAATTTATTGATCACCAGCTTCGCCAACCTTTAAAAAGGGATTCTAGGAATAAAATGAGGGCCGAATGTCCTAGACCAATTCTTCCAAACAATGCAAATAGTACCCCTGAAGTAGATCCAAAAATTTTAAAATTCATAGGGTCCCCAGGTTTCAAATTAAAGAAAGGAATGGACAGGGCCTGGAAAATTTGTCAAGACAAAATGTTAGACACCATTGGTCCTTTAGCAAAACTTTTTGATTTATCGGAACAAGCAGTATATGATAATACCCTGTTAGACCCGGTCATTGTCAGAGAATGGCTTCAGAGAATGCTCTCATTTTTAGGTAATGCCAATTCTGCTATATACACTGAACGCAGACGCAATATTCTTAGAAGAATTGACCCCAAGGTGTGTGATTTTGCAATTAATGAAATTCATACCGATACAAATGGCCTTTTATTTGGAGATACTTTTATAAAGGAATTAAACAGTTACGTAAATACGTTCTCCAATCTTAATAAAGTGAGAACATCAATGAAAAAGATCTTTCACCAGGATCGTTTTTCTGAACAGGCTGGGAAAGGTAGAGGCCGCTTTCCCGGCCGTGCTTCATTCCCAAACAGGTCTCAATTTGCCACTCAACAATTCCATAACCAGAGACAATATCAGAATCCAGTCTCCTCAGGCTTCTTTCCATCGAGAGGAAGATTTTGGAACCCAAGATTTCAGCGTTCAAGGCAAAGATCCCGCACCCCTCAAGGTAAATCTTTCTTTTCTTCATTCTCAGATTTCTTCCCAAAACATAATAGGAGGCAGATTATCTCTCTTCACACACAATTGGAACATGATCACTACAGATCAATGGATTCTTCACACTGTTTCAGGTCTTTTTATAGATTTTATTTCTCCTCCATTTCAAATTTCTCTTCCCCTTCCAATAAAGTTTTTAGTTTCAGAAAGAAATTTGGTTCAAAACGAAATTTCAAACCTTTTATCAAAACAAGCAATAGAACCGGTTTCATATCCTCAAAATTGTTTTCTCAGCAATCTTTTTCTCGTAAAAAAGAAAAATGGCCAATTTCGTCCAGTTATAAATCTAAGATCTCTAAATGGCTTTGTTTTCTATCAACATTTCAAAATGGAAGGTATTCATCTTCTCAGAGATTGCCTTCTAGACAACGATTATCTAGTCAGATTAGATCTGACAGATGCTTATCTTACAGTTCCTGTAGCTCAAGAACACGGGAAATTTCTAACTTTTGTTTGGGAAGGAAAGTTTTGGAGTTTCACTTGTATGCCTTTCGGTCTATCTTCAGCTCCTTGGATTTTCACCAAATTAATGAAACCTATAGTTACTTGGCTTCGTCTTCGAGGTGTTCGTCTCATCATCTATTTAGACGATATTTTGATTATGAATCAAAACTCTGTAATTTTAAAATCTCAACTCCAACTTACTATTTTCATTCTAGAAAATTTAGGTTTCTTAGTCAACAAAGAGAAATCTGTTCTTTCTCCAACCAAATCTCTAACCTTTTTAGGTTTCCAAATAGACACTTTGAAATCTACACTAAGTCTTCCCAGAGAGAAAATTGTGAATATCAAGAAAGAGATTTCAAAGACTCTTTCTTTATCTTTGGTTCCCATCAGGACTATAGCCAGAATAGTTGGGTTACTTTCATCCTCTATTCAGGCTATTTTCCCTGCTCCTCTTCATTACAGGGAACTTCAACGTTTAAAAATGTTTCATCTCCAGAAAGGTCTTTCATATTCCCATTTAATTCCTCTTTCTCCAGAAGCCAAAGAGGAACTTTCATGGTGGCTATCCCATATAGAATCTTGGAATGGGAGAGCCATTTTCGGGAAATCTCCGGATTTAATCATAGAATCTGATGCCAGTCGTTCGGGTTGGGGAGCTCGTTGTGGTCCTTCAATCACAGGAGGAAAATGGTCTTCAGAAGAGAAACGTTTTCATATCAATTGCTTAGAACTTTTGGCAGGCTCTTTTGCAGTCAAGAGTTTTGACAAAAGTTCTTTTCCTGTGTCCATTTTACTCAGAATGGACAATATTTCTGCAGTTCGCTATTTGAATCGCCTCGGTGGTACAAAATCGAGAGATTTGTCGATTATTACGAAAGAATTCATTCATCTTTGCTTGGACAGAAATATTTCTGTCAAAGCGGATTATATTCCAGGGTTATCCAACGTCGCGGCGGATTGGGGCTCTCAATATCTGACAGATTCCAGCGATTGGAAACTTCATCATCTAGTGTTTCAGTCGCTTCAATCTCTCAGAGGTCCCTTTTCGATGGATCTGTTCGCTTCGAGACTGAATCACCAGATTTGTCCTTATTTCAGTTGGCGTCCAGATCCGGAAGCTTTGGCAATCGATGCATTTCTCCACCCCTGGCCTCTTCAGACAGCTTATGCTTTTCCCCCATTCTCTATGATTCAGAGAACCATATCAGTAGTCCGTCGAGATCTCCTCTCAATTCTCCTAATCACTCCTCTTTCGCCATCTCAACCCTGGTACCCATCTCTTCTAGAATTGTCTGTCAACCATCCTGTTCTTCTTCCTGTTTTCCCTCTACTATTGTCAGATCCAGAAGGTCATCCTCACGATCTTATCCTTCAAGGATCTCTTCGTCTCATAGCATGGTCAATTTCAGGCAATCTTCATCTCTCCAAGGTTTATCACAACAAGCTCAGGAACTCCTTGAAGACTCATTGGCCCCCGGGACCAAAAAATGCTATTTTTCCGCATGGACCAGATGGTCTGGCTGGTGCGTGGAAAGAAGTTTGGATCCCCTTTCAGTGGATATAATTTTTATCATTAATTTCCTCACATCACTTTTTGATTTAGGTTTAGCTTACAGAACTATCAACGTTTCTAGATCTGCCATTTCGGCTAAACATTCTTTTATTAATAATTTTCCTGTGGGTCAACATCCTTTAATTTGTAAATTAATGAAAGCAATTAAACTTAAAAGACCTCCGGCTCCTAAATATTCTTCTTTTTGGGATGTTGATCTTGTTTTTTCCCTTTTTAAATCATGGCCTTCAAATTAATTTTTATCCTTGAAACAACTTACTGCTAAATTGGCTACCCTTTTGTGTTTAATTTCTTTTTGTAGAGTTTCTGATGTCAGAGCTTTAGATTTTAATTCTAAACGTTTTTCTCCTGAAGGTGTTACTTTCTTTATCTCTAAGAGAACTAAATCTTTTTCAACTTCAATATTCTATCCTTACTTACCTTCTTAACCTCTTCTTTGTGTGGTTGTATGTCTCAAAGAGTATGAACGCAGAACTTCTTCTTTTCGTACTTCTGCTTCCAATCAACTTTTGTTATCCTTTATTCCTCCTCATTATCCTGTCTCCTCTACTTCTATAGCCAGGTGGGTTAAATGGGTTATGAGTGAAGCAGGTATTGATGTATCTTTTTCCGCTCACTCTGTTAGAGGATCAGCTGCTTCTAAAGCATTTTTGAAAGCTGCCACCCTTCAACAAATTTTGGATGCAGCTGACTGGTCTTGTGATTCTATTTTTAAACAATTTTATTTTAAACCCATTGAACATGCCTCGCTTAATTTATTTTGTTAGTTGCTTTAAACTAGCAAAATATGAGTCTCTGGTCTTGTAATAAAATTCGGATTATCCTAAATTATGAAGGTATAATCTAGATTTTATTAAAGACACAGAGACGAGTATTTTCCCTCCTCTGTGTTATATTGTTATATATTTTTTCCCACCCTTATTTGTTTTATTATATTTCTAACATGATTTGTATGTTTATTTCAGTTACCAACCAATAATAAAGATATTTTCCTAAGTGGTTTTGCTCCTTCACATCTCTGTAAAAAGACGACACTGCAATCAAGTTTTTCCCATCTTGTACAGTCTTCCTGTGGTTCTTCATTCCATCCAGATAAGACGGAATTTTCTTCATGGATGATTCTTCTCTTCAAATTTCTACTCTTCATGGGTGTCTGCTATCTTTTCGTCTGGAGCTATTTCTTCATGATGGACTTTTTGTTTCCTTCTTCAGTTGCAAAGAAAGAGGATGTATTTCTGGGTATTGGACAGTTTATAGGTCTCATTATTAACCTGATTGGCTATGTGGTTTTAGTTTAATCAGTTCTCTGTTCTTATTGGTCACTGATCTGTTGTTTTGTTTTACTGTCTTCTTTTCAAAATTTTGACAGTTTGTTGTATTTTTATGTATACTTTAAAAAACTGCATTTAAGCAGTAAAGAAAGAGAATGCAAAATACTCGTCTCTGTGTCTTTAATAAAATCTAGATTATACCTTCATAACTTAGGATAATCCGAATTTTCAAGGAGCACACCAATGTGCTTGTTAGACACAGGCCGGTTATCGCAGCTTAACCGGCTAGCTGATCCTTGGTGCTTGAACATTTATTGGCAGAAACAAGTAAAAAAAATACCACAGAGCATTAAAAACATTTAATATTGCAATGCGTTTCTCAGCACCATTGCCGTTTCATCAGACATATTAGACATTTTAAAACTGTTGGCTTTATAGCCAAACACTAACATATGTCAACAAACTCCCATTTGTGGGAGTGAACAACGAACCAATCATTACCATCATCAAGGTGGGTGTGTATCTCGCACCTGTTCATGCATACACTTCCTGGTTTCCAGTTCAAGCGCCAAGGATCAGCTGTCTACAAGCACATTGGTGAGCTCCTTGTAAATGTGAGTACCCTATGCTTACTATATACATCTTGATGGTGTGAACCTACTGATACACACATTTTGGTGCCTCTTTGTGTATTTTCCGTGCACAATGAATACACCTTTACTGTAACCTTAAGATGTGTCAATAGGCTATTGTATTAATCAGTTTTGGGTGACTGCCCAGTTTCTATTTCAAAAACAGGTACTTAGCTGCACACTCCTGAGATCCTTTTAGCCTTAATAGGTTTCTCTTCAACAAAGGATATCAGGAGTACAAAGCAAATTTGATACCAGAAGTACATTTAAAAGTTTTTTAATGTTCTATCTAAACCAGGATAGTTTAATTTTGTCTTTATTTGTGTATGTCATGTAAAACCACTAAGGTGCATCTCTGCTAATTTTTTTTAAACTTTTAACCATTGTTCGGTGTTTGCTGCTTGCTGTCAAGGTGGTCATATTACTGCTGTGTATGTGTTACTGGCATCCAAAGATGTAAAAGTGTGTATTTGTTGTTGGCATCCAATGGGATACAATAACTGCTCTGTTGTAAAAAATATGTATGGTAGGGTCAAAGGTGGAGCCTAAGGTCGATGTCTTGTATGGGCCAATGTTTGCTTTCCACCTATCGCCCGTGTCAGCTACACGTATCCAGTATTTTTGTTGATAATAGCTGGCAACACTGACTTTATATAAAGGGGAGGCACAGGTGGTGTGGGTTGATTATAATTTACTACCACTTATTCCTACTTTTCATATATAAAAGGACATGAAAGACATAATTAATCTCTCGTGGTTCAGTTAGAGTGCACAATTTTTAAAAATCTTTTCAGTTCTTTTTTCCCCCTTGTTTGGAAATGAGCTAGGCTCGGTATCCCTATATGGCTGTGCATGTGTAGCTATGTTGTACAAGTGTGACAAACTTAAATCTGTTTATATCAGTTTGAAGCAGGAAATAAATGTTTGTGGGTAGTTTTCCCTATGGATGGATTATTTAATGGCCGATAAGGACAACTGCCACAGCTGCATAGATTGGCAGTGACAAGCCTCCTAAGCATTAAAATATTTATTTTGAATCTCTCTTTTTAGATGCAACAAAGCAAAAAAAAAATCCCTTTAATGTTCATTTAATATATATGAATATGCTGTAACATATAGATATTAGACTTGTGCATGGCCGAAAAATGTGTTTCGGTTCGGATCGATTCGGATGTTTTCGAATTTCGTTTCGGATCGATTTGAATTCGGAAAAATTTGAATGAATTTGTTTCGGATTAATTCGGATTCTAATAAAATTGGCTGGATTCGATTCGGTTCGATTTGGAATTTCAGTATGTGTTAGGTGGGATGTGCTGTGTATTAGACTAGTATTATGTACTGTATATTAGGTGTAACCCATAGCAGAGTGATATAACCTAATATACTGTACAATACTAGTGTAATCCATGGCCATCCGAATGTAACAAATAAATCCAAACTAATTCGGATTTATTCGGTAGATTCGGTACTACCGTATTTCGGAGATTCGAATCGATCCGAATCTCCGAATTTAGATTCGGATCGAATCGAAACGCACATGTCTAATAGATATGCATTAGGTGACACACTAAACTGAAGTGAAATATGGAAAGTACTTTTGTTCAATAAGCTTGAAGGGACATTCCAGCCAAAAGTGTATTTAAGTATGCACCGTGCACCAGCATTTTAAACACAACACTTGCTCATAGAGCCTAAGGTGCTTGTACCATCTAGTTATGATTCAATTTGTTAATTGCTGACATAATACAAGCCCCACTGGTGCTTTAAGCAGCTGCAGCTTTTAAAAGCTAGTGCACTGAGAATACCTAGTTATGCTTCACATGCAGAGAAAATTAACACTAAAACAGTTATAACTTTTACTAGAAGCCAATACAAGTATATTTCAATTATATTTCTATTCAAATATGTCATTCATCTATGTGCATTTAAATTTTGACTGGAATGTCCCTTTAAAACTGCAAAAGTCATGAAAATGTCAGTTGCACTGGATAGGAAAATAGTATCCATTAGTCCTAAAGAAGCTTCAGCAAAATACCTGGTAGAAAATATGGGGTGAAATAAAGATCAAGGTCTGAGTCATTTACACATAATGGACATTCATTTTAGCTGTAATTTAACATCATTAAATTGTTTCTCTTTATTGACCCATTCCAACTCCTACTCAATTGCTTAATTGGTTTAAACTATCTGCTGATATTATATGATGTATGTTGATCAATTAGATGAATTGCAGGAAGCACATAGCCTTATTTTTCAATAAGTGGCCCCATTTTCCCTTCTGTATTGATTTCATGAGGGAGCTATTACACATTTTCATTGGTCGCTTTATGTTTCTACAGGGAGTGCAGAATTATTAGGCAAGTTGTATTTTTGAGGATTAATTTTATTATTGAACAACAACCATGTTCTCAATGAACCCAAAAAACTCATTAATATCAAAGCTGAATATTTTTGGAAGTAGTTTTTAGTTTATTTTTAGTTATAGCTATTTTAGGGGGATATCTGTGTGTGCAGGTGACTATTACTGTGCATAATTATTAGGCAACTTAACAAAAAACAAATATATACCCATTTCAATTATTTATTTTTACCAGTGAAACCAATATAACATCTCAACATTCACAAATATACATTTCTCGCATTCAAAAACAAAACAAAAACAAATCAGTGACCAATATAGCCACCTTTCTTTGCAAGGACACTCAAAAGCCTGCCATCCATGGATTCTGTCAGTGTTTTGATCTGTTCACCATCAACATTGCGTGCAGCAGCAACCACAGCCTCCCAGACACTGTTCAGAGAGGTGTACTGTTTTCCCTCCTTGTAAATCTCACATTTGATGATGGACCACAGGTTCTCAATGGGGTTCAGATCAGGTGAACAAGGAGGCCATGTCATTAGATTTTCTTCTTTTATACCCTTTCTTGCCAGCCACGCTGTGGAGTACTTGAACGCGTGTGATGGAGCATTGTCCTGCATGAAAATCATGTTTTTCTTGAAGGATGCAGACTTCTTCCTGTACCACTGCTTGAAGAAGATGTCTTCCAGAAACTGGCAGTAGGACTGGGAGTTGAGCTTGACTCCATCCTCAACCCGAAAAGGCCCCACAAGCTCATCTTTGATGATACCAGCCCAAACCAGTACTCCACCTCCACCTTGCTGGCGTCTGAGTCGGACTGGAGCTCTCTGCCCTTTACCAATCCAGCCACGGGCCCATCCATCTGGCCCATCAAGACTCACACTCATTTCATCAGTTCATAAAACCTTAGAAAAATCAGTCTTGAGATATTTCTTGGCCCAGTCTTGACGTTTCAGCTTGTGTGTCTTGTTCAGTGGTGGTCGTCTTTCAGCCTTTCTTACCTTGGCCATGTCTCTGAGTATTGCACACCTTGTACTTTTGGGCACTCCAGTGATGTTGCAGCTCTGAAATATGGCCAAACTGGTGGCAAGTGGCATCTTGGCAGCTGCACGCTTGACTTTTCTCAGTTCATGGGCAGTTATTTTGCGCATTGGTTTTTCCACACTCTTCTGACCCTGTTGACTATTTTGAATGAAACGCTTGATTGTTCGATGATCACGCTTCAGAAGCTTTGCAATTTTAAGAGTGCTGCATCCCTCTGCAAGATATCTCACTATTTGTGACTTTTCTGAACCTGTCAAGTCCTTCTTTTGACCCATTTTGCCAAAGGAAAGGAAGTTGCCTAATAATTATGCACACCTGATATAGGGTGTTGATGTCATTAGACCACACCCCTTCTCATTACAGAGATGCACATCACCTAATATGCTTAATTGGTAGTAGGCTTTCGAGCCTATACAGCTTGGAGTAAGACAACATGCATAAAGAGTATGATGTGGTCAAAATACTCATTTGCCTAATAATTCTGCACACAGTGTAGTTTTTCCAGATGATAAATGATTTAATGTTTGACATTAAGTGGTTATAAAACCCATTTTTTTTCTTTCGTGATTCAGATAGAGCATGGGATTTTAATCAACTTTCTAATGCACTTCTATTATAAAAATGTCTTCATTCTTTTGGTATTTTTTGTTGAAAAGCAGAGACATAAGCATAGGAGCCAACCCATTTCTGTAGCACTATATGGCAGCTGTTTTACAAGAATATTATTAATTTGCAAGAGCACTAGATGGCAGCACTATTTATTTCCATTTAGTGCTCCAGATGCCTACCTAGGTATCTCTTCAACACAGAATATCATGGAACGAAGCAAATTTGATAAGGGAAGTAAATTGGAAAATTGTCTGAATCACAAAAGATAATTGTGGGTTTCATATCTCTTTAAGAATGTTGTTTTCACTGTTTTGCCATATATTGTCATTAGCAAGTCCAGGTGATGTCAGTATTCGTGACATAAGTGATCACGTGACATGAATTCACCAATCAAGTTGAATATAAAAAGATTTTAAAAACCCCACAAACACTGACACCAGATAGATGTCATTGCCAACTTTTGATGCTGCATAGAAGCTCTCCTTCTTTGTACGTAGAGTTGGTAGATATTGCACAGGCCCAGATATGAGATTGACACCCTAATGCTGCTTTATTTTTAAAAAAGTGATGTTCTTGTGCTGAAAAAAAAATACTATTTGTTTTCTTGTTTGCGGAGGCAAGATCCTGGCCACCAATAGATCTGCAGGAGTTGTCTTTATTACCCAGTGCGCTATTTGTCTACTGAGATCAGTCGGTTACATCATGTTATCAATTTAAACTGCTTTATCTTAAAGGGCCATAATAGAAAAAAAAAATTATATGCTCTAATTTGTTAGAGCAAGTAATTTTATGTTATCAACTATTGTCTTTTATACTAGTGCTGTTTAGGGACTCGTAGAACACGACTGGTCCTGAGTGGAACCCGCCACTGATCCAATTAGCAGAGCTAGTCACACTACTATGTGCAACTACTGCTGATAATTGGGTCAGTGTTGGTTTCCGCTTGAGAAGAGCAGTGCTCTGCAGGTCCTGATCTGCACTTCTACTGTGTGTTTAACTCATTGGGGCCCATTTATCAAGCTCCATATGGAGTTTGAGGGCCCGTGTTTCTGGCGAGTCTGTAGGCTCGTCAGAAACAGCAGTTATGAAACAGCGGTCGGGTTGATTGACACCTCCCTGCTGGCGGCCGATTGGCCGTGAATCTGCAGGGGGTGGCGTTGCACCAGCAGTTCATAAGATCTGCTGGTGCAATGCTGAATACGGAGAGAGTATTGCTCTCCGCATTCAGTGAGGTCTGGCGGACCTGATCCGCACTGTCGGATCAGGTCTGCCAGACCTTTGATAAATATCCCCCCTTGGCATAGGTTAAACACACAATAACACAGAGTTGATAGAGCATGTCATTTTATGACTAACAAATTAAAGCATGTAATTTTTTCAATTTTTATGGTAATTGTTTTGTTCATATGTTTATGCCATACCCTTTCATATACATTTTAAAATGTTTTTGTGCTTGATGTTCTTTTTAAATACTCAGTGGAAATTGTATCCTCACTATATTAGGAACTAGTATAGTTTTGCAGAGTTTTCTGATCTTCCTCAGCATTTCTGTGTTTGATGCCTATAAGTGAATATGTGCCAACAACATACTTTTAATTGAATTTACGTAAAGGGACAGTAAAGTTAAAATTAAACTGTCATGATTCAGACAGAACAAGCAATTTTAAACAACTTTCCGATGTATTTATATTAACAAAATGACTGTTCTTTTGGTATCCTTTGTTGAATAGCAAACCTAGGTTTGGCTGATCTGATAGAAGCATGCATGTGCCTTTAGCAGTCTATAGCAGTGATTGCAAGTATGTATACTTGGCAAAACTGATAACAGAAGTATATGGGGAAAGTGTTTACAATTCAGGCTCTATCCAATTAATTTAAGTTTTATGTTATGTTTACTGTCACTTTAAAATCAAATTAGTGCTTAATAAACCTAGTCCATGTTTACTGAGTATAACATTCAAATATTAGACTATTCTACATTAAAATGTTGATTTTCATGTAAGTATATGGAGATTAATATCCACATCTAATTTTCACTTATTCTATAGCAGTGATGGCTAACCTTACACCCCAGATGTCTCAAAACTACATTTCCCATGATGCTTTAGACACTGCAGTCTAGTTGATCATCATAGGAAATATAGTAAAAAAAACATCAAGAGTGCCAAGATTAGCCATCACTGTTCTACAGAAACATTTATATGAAAAAAGAGATTTCAAAGGGAAGTTTTACTATTCTAGTGCCCACCCCTAATCACAACTTTTCACTACTTGTAGTCTATCTTCCCAACTAGCATGTTTTGTTCTGGCCATAAAACTGCACTAAACCACTTCATGAAACACATGGCACCAAAATATATGTAGATTATTATCAAAGTATATTATATTTGGGTATGCATGTAGTCTGTTTGACATAATTGTTGATATTCATAAAATGTTCAATTGTTCAATGTTACACTCATTTTTGTTTTTTAAAGTTAGTATTTGGTTGCCACAACAAGGTAAATAATGCAATGTTTTGTGCACTGTCTCTATTCAGGTTTGGGGGACTTGTTGGTGCAGGATATTGGTCTTCAATGTATGTAATGCCATTTACTGACTCTTGAACAGTAGCTGACTCTTTTGGTATGATTATTGGGCAACTACTTTGGTTTAGTGATGCTATATGCTAGGTGATCAGTTGAGTTATGTACAGTATACTTTTTTGACTTTGTATGTGATGTAATCAGTGATGTAGGATGTAATCAATAAAACCAGGCAGCAGATAGGAAGTTGAGTTTCAGTTCTGAATTTCTTGATAGGTAGCTGAGTGAACACTCAAACTGTTCTAGCTTAAGCTGGCTAAACCATGGTTCCATAAAGGGACACATGTTAAAATTAAAATGTCATGATTCAGATAGAAAATGCAAAATTAAACAACTTTCCAATTTACTTCCATTATTAACCCCTTAATGACCACAATGTACCCTGTATGTCACTGGTCGTTAAGGGTTTTTTCAGGACATAATAGCACAAGTCTAGCAAGAACACGCTATTAATGCCCTCCCTCCAGCAGGCTTTGTGGAATAGAGCAGTCTCAACGCTGGTGGCAAGACCACGCTATAAAACAATCAAGTCCCAAAAAAAGGCCAGCGACATACAGGGTACGTCGCTGGTCCTTAAGGGGTTAAGTTGTTCTCAGTCTTTTTATATACACACTTTCTGAGGTACCAGCTATTACTGAGCATGTGCAAGTTCAGTGTTTGTGTAAGTGAGTCTATAATTGGCTGATGGCTGTCCCATGATACAGTAGGCAGAGATATGAAGCAACCTTTGACATTTCTCCAAAAAAAAAAAAAAAATATTCAGAGTAAATGCTAATACATTGTCTTTTTTTTTCTATTTTTTATTGTGCATTTGTGAATTATACAATACTACTGTATTTTAATCGTCCTTTAATATATTTTTAAAGGTAAGACCACTAAAAAAACGAATTATAAAAACAAATGATAAATCCATTTGCTAATAATGCAAGATATACTAGTGTATATAATACTATTTCTATCTAAAAATTAAAGATTTGAGGGACAAATGTAACACATTTATTTTCACCAACTATTCCTCCCATTTTTTTCACAACATATATTATTTTTGTGTTTACTTTAGAAGACCAGAAGGGCAATAACCTTTAGTGCAATGTATTGTATACTGGAATTGATTGCATTAGTAACACAGAAATAGAAATAGATATAGGTAGGCTGTGTGTGTTCTTTTTAGAGTGCTGTGAACCAAACAGTCTCTTTGATCTCTTGGTCCAGTTTTTTATTTAAGAAATATTTTTTTCATGCAGTTATTCCTTTGAGCTTACCAGTCATCAGTCAATGCAGGGTATTTTGTTAAGTAATTTATACACAATGGAAAGCCTTTCTCTTTCGGCTATCCCATGGAGGTATTTGAAAGCCTCTATAATTTCCCTTAGTATATATTTTTCTTTCCGAGAACATTCTAAGATCATGGAAAATTTTGTTAGCTGTGTATTTGTTTATTTATTTATTTATTTATTTATTTATTTATATACAGTATATATATATATATATATATATATATATATATATATATATATATATATTGATTGATTGATTGATTGATTGAGGTTTTAACATTACATAAAGAATACGTGTTTACTTGTTAGAAGATACAAACATACAATAATTGTATTAGGAACTGTGGGCAAACATACTACATACCTCTTTTTTTCTTTAATTTTCTCTTGAAGCTTGTAAAATGCGAACAGGAGGTATATAATAAAATAATCAGAACTGATGTGTCCCTATAATAACCACCTCATTATTGTGTAAGCATCCTGTATATAGAGGGAGCCTCTCTTGGACTGCCTGCATAACATATGGCACTGTAGAACAGGAGGAGAATTATACAAAAAGCAAGGCAGTTGCTGGACATAACATAAAGCTGACTTAGTCCCACAGTCCATATAAATGTGCTCAGAGTACTCCTGTATAATTTTCTAGAGACCAAATGAGCAATATAATGTCCTAATGCAGACATGTAACTCTGTTTGGCACTTACATTAACAAAGGAAAAGTTTATACAGAACATGTACAATATACAGCAAATATAAATATATAGTCACTAGAGAAACTGTCCCAGTAAACCGTAATCTAGACATGTGCATGGGCAAAACATTTTGAGTCTGCCCCTAAAGTTGTATTTCTGCACACACATCACCCGCAGCCCTTACCTTTTAGGGCTCGATTTATCAAAGCTGAGGCAGACAGGGGCGCATATACGCACCCCTGTACGCCTCAGCTCGCCTGTGGTGGGCCGAATTTACCTGCAGGTGGTCACCATTGCACACGAGCGCAATTTTGCGCTCACGTGCAATTCCGCCACCTGCCCGCACATAGCGAATCACGAGTGGGTAGGAGCTGTCAATCCCCTCAGTCGGACTAGACCGCGGAGATTGAATTTCACCACCTTAGAGGTGGTGAAGAGGTTAGGAAAGCAGCGGTCTGAGGACCGCTGCTGGTTAAATACGGCGAGCAGGTTCTTGTGAGATAAATCGAGCCCTTAGTCCTGGAAGATAACATATTGTCTACTTTTCCCACACATGTCTGTCAGTGATTTCCCAATCCAATTCAAACTTTCTGTGTGAAGGGAATTGTTTGGCTTTTCAAATCTAAAGCTATTCTACTCCATTAGAAATTCTGGTGTAAACTAATTATTCCACATTTTCAAATGGATTCATGTATTCCCTTTCATCAGAAAACACCAGCAGCCTTTTACATACTTTTTGAACTTTTCAAATATTATCAGGTATTTGTAGAGCGCCACCACCAACAGATTCTGCAGGGCTAAATTCAACTGCCTTGACAGGGTCACCCTTTGTTGCCAGTTTTAAGCTGTATTATTTGGCTGTTAGTGAAGATTTTTAAATCTCAAAATGTGTCCATGCTCACTTTACATTAGTGGAAACAGTCTTTCCAGGTTTAATGCAAATAAATAAATACATTTAAAAATAGTGCTCACATTACCGTTTAAATTATACAATTTGCACACAATTAAAATGTTATTACCAGAATGAATGTTTATAATAGCAATGAGGTGTTTGGCCATATAAAATTGTTAAAAAAAAATAAATTAAAACGTTGATTACAGGTATGACTTTGTATTTATTATTACATAAAAAAACTGAAATCTATTTTCAAACTGACAGTGTCTGCGATAACTTGTTTTAAAACCTGCTTGGGGTCAAGTCCTACAAAAAAAAGTGTGGTAACTCACCAAGACTTAATCCACCCCCCACCCTCAAAATTTATATTTTTTTATACACACAAACACTTACACCTACACACAGACACACACACAGTATACATTTTTACATGGCAGGGGTGACATTTTTATTTGTAATTTAAGTTTCAACTGATACTGAATACTGAGAAGCCATACACACACACTTTTTAGAATATATGAAGGGGCACTTGTGTGTATATATATATATATATATATATATATATATATAATGTTGAATAATCCAATAAGCTAAGAGCCTTAATAATATTTTAGGAGATTTTACTCCCTGGCTCTCAGGAAGTGTAAGGCTCTTGAATGTAAACATCTGATATCATGATCCTGATAAGATTTGCGGGTTCACTCAATTTGCAGTAAAAAAAACATTAACACATATACCAAGTAAAAGTGAAGCAAGTAACACTGGCAGAGGAAGCAGAAGGCATAAGGACACAGTAATATTGAAAGCAAAACAGGTCACCTTGTACTTTGGGATGAAACTGGTAAGGCTGAATCTGCAGGTCAGCATTCTGCAGAGAATCTGGCTTGCTGACCATAAATTGATAGACAAACAATAGACAGACTGCACATACTATTGGTGTATAAAATAAAGTAATTGGGCTTATCCTACTTCAAGATGTTTCACAAACACCTTTAATTGCAAGGGCTATTTTCCTTTGTGGACTATTTTCATTTGTGTGTACACATGTATTTCCCTTACAATTCTCATCCCAGCCATCTCTAGAAGAACTAAAGGGATTTTCAATCTGAGAGAAAGCAGGAAGCTGGAAGGACATGGCTCTTCCCTGCTTGACAAGCACATTTTTTCTTTGGTGAAACACTGAACTTTTTTAAAACAACTTTAAAAATGAGTAAACTAGATACACATGAATGCCTGTTTAATGTCAACATCCAGGGTGACCATAGTTTTTAACTCACATGGTGCATAGCTAGCTTAGCTTCAGTTCCTCACACCCTCTTCTTCCCCTCTCCTTCCTTTCCAGGGTGGACTGAGACCTCCATGTCTGACAGCAACTACAGACTCCTCCTCTGTCACAGAGTCTCACGCACTTAAAGTGCAATAGTCGTATTTCTGCTGATGGGAGTTAAAAAACACAGAGCAAGTCACACAGCAGGGTAAACACTATGTGTTCCACACACTGTGGGGTAATCACACAACGCAACTACTGGCAGGCTTGCATTTAGTGTATTGTAGGTAATGTTACTGCCTATTACTAGAAGAATGGATCTCATTATCCTTCTAACCAGACTGTGCTCCAGCTCCTCCAATCAGCAGCAGCATTATTTACTGAAGCATTTCTTTTCTCTGTACAGGGGTAACTTAGTTCCTCATGCAGGAACTCCATTCCCATTTGTTTCCGCTGGACTTGAACCCTGTTGTAACTAAATGTCCCTGTTTCACAGTTTTTCTAATTCAAAAGATATCACTTCTGATGGCTTGATATGGTAAAAAACTAATTAGAACATAGAATTCAATGTGGTTTTTTTTCTTGAATAGTTTAATGTGGACAATTATTACAAAAGTATTACAAATTCAGTTAGCTTTAAAATAATTTTACACTACAAAAAGGTTTAAAAATAAAATAAAATACTCTAACCTAACAAATATTCCCTGTAACTAACATGGAACATAGTCATAGTTGCTTGCTATTTGTATTTGTCCTAGGCAGGATTTAAGAATTACTGTAAACCAAATGCCTTAGAGATACCAGGCCTTTGACCTATCAATTATATCAATAGATTCAATCTGATAGTGATTAGCAGAACTTAAAGGGAATTCCAAATTAAAAATTGATTAATGTTTGTTGTCTTTATATATTGGTTTTGCAATGAAAAATCCGTCTTTATTGAACTTACTGTTGAAATACTTTCTTCCAAACTAACAGAATGGAAGAGAGATTGTCCAAATTTCCCATTATGATAAAAATACAGAGGTTGATATAAGATGGGGTACAGGTACAGTGAGGAAATGCCTCTGTGTTTGGGTAGGTAATGATTAACTTATCTTTTGTACCAAGTAAAGAGTGCAAAGGAGTCGCCCAAAAACTCTACATTGAGCAATCTAAAGTACACTGTACAGGAAACGATGCATATAGTTGTAGTTGTATAATTGTCAGAGACACATAACCATGTATTTAAAGAGAATGGTAGATATAGTACTTTATCTGTAGTCAATCAGGGCCATTTAGCAGGTTGTAACATAGAAATATAATCTCTCTAGAAGTAGCTGTATCATTAGGGCGCAACTCTTCACAAAAAAGGAATGTTTTCTTTTCCCCAAGGATGTACAAAAAAATAAAATAAGCAGATTGCACCTTCAATTTACAGCAATATGTTAATTTAATACAAAAAACCCTGCTACACATATGCACTTACTATGGTTAAAAGAATTAATCATATTCAGTAGAAACGTCCACAAGGTTCAGTCCGTGAAGCAAATACCATCAGAAGAATCTTCTACTGTCTCGGGGCCGATGATCTAAAGGTCTCTGAGCTGGCGAGATTATTATAGAATTTCCATGGTAGAATGATTTAAAGCCACATTTTACCCTAAAACCAGGTTGTCTCGCTAAGGGGAGTATTCTGCATTTTCTTATGGGGAGGAGAGGCATACATTACAAAAGTGCACAATTAAATTTGTATTTTAAAAATCTTACAAAATGAATTATTGAACCATTCACACAAAAATATGCAGGAAAAGATTGTTTTGCTAAGTTGCATTAAATATCTTAAATTTTTTGTCATGCTCTGAGGAGCAAGTTCTGGGATAAGGAGCATATACGAGGGGGTGGAAGGCATATGGCTGTCCTGAATATTGAAAGGGGCCAGCAGTATGTGCTTCATTATGGAATTACCCCTTTAGGCATGGTTTAGTACCAGACAAGCAAGAAGTTTATTGTACTGGGACTGGAGACTGGAAACACAGGACAAGCATGCAGGTGGGCCCACACTAGAACTGAAGTCTGAGAAAATGTGCCAATTTAGGCTGAAGACAAGACTGCAAATTGGAGGCTAAAACCGGAGTTGTCCACATGAGGGCCGAAGACCGGAGTGCCCACTGAAGGCCGAGACAGGAATACCCACTTGAGGACGAGACAGGAGCAGGGCACAGATGCTTTACAGAGAAACTGGCACTTGGCAGAAACTGCCTGCGGAATTTGGATGCAGAAGCGAGTGATTGGTACTTGGCAGATACTCTCTACAGCGTTTGGGTACATGTGCTGGATACAGGAACTTGGCAAGCCTCCTCTCTAGAGCTAGGTACTGAAACAGGATACCAGCATGTAACAGGTGCCCTTTGCAGGACTAGGATACAGAAACAGGATGTCGGATATGCAGAATGATGCCACAGGAAAGACTGGAAGCAGAGACAGGCTGGTACTTAGCAAATAGCCAGTTGACGAGACAAGGGTCAGATACCTAATATTTGGTTAACAGAAAAGCAGTACAATCTTACGTCAAATCCAAGGGAGCTCCAAAAAGCATTGTCAGAGAGCAAGCCAGATTCAGGGACCAAACAAAAAATTCAGGCAAGTGCAGAGACACTAACAGGAACAAGATGAACTACTATGTCAGGGCAGGGAGTGGTCTGTAAAGTAGCCTTTTATAGGAAAGCTGATTGCCAAACTACCTACAGCTGGCAAGCAGATGTAGCCAGAGAGCTATCCACTGCAGGTAACAGGTCTCCAAAAACTTTCAGAGAATACATAGCCCTCCATTGGTGCAGAAACCGAGAAAAAGGCTTTGAATCAGAAGTCTCAGATTCAAACCCAGGCATGGTCTGTGACAATTCTTCAACAAAAATTTCATTTTATCAAAAAAAGTAAAATTTTGTATGTAAATTACTCTGGAATAAATCAAATCAAATATGCACAGAGTAAATAATAATTTAAGTACACAGGATGTGCAAAAATCACTTAGAAATTCATACTTTTAAGTACAAAATACAAAACGTAATAATAGTTTTTTTGTAAAATAGGCTAAAAATGGGTGTTCCATGGGTGTATATGAAATTGTCTCTCTAATCCTAGTGTAATTCTGTAAAGATTTTCACACTTCAGATCTCAGTTATTTCTAGCTAATTAAAGGGTGGCAAGCTTTTCTCAAAACACTGAAAAAAACTTATAACCTTAATAGAAAAACACATGCATAAGAAAATATAGGATTGTAAGATGCTATACACAAAAAGCAGTGTAATGTGATTTATTTTAGCTGCAGGATTTATTTTTTTAGTGTGGTGTCCCTTTCCATTGAGCTCCATTACTTTTTAATAGGTGACATTTCACCACTGTCAGGGACTGCCCCTTTTTTAGGATAATTCCACCAGGGCAGCCACTGCGAGGGTCTGCAAGAAAGACCACAATTGCGAGGTTTAGATCAATGGTCCCTCAAGGCGGTTCTCTCCTATACACTCTGTTTAACAGATCACTGTAGATTTGTCACTTTCACTCCTTGGGGCCGATTTAACAATGTGCGGATGGACATGATCCGTTGTAGAGGATCATGTTCGCCACACATCGATAAATGCTGACAGCATACTTTGTCTGGATTTATCATTGCACAAGCATTTCACTATAAATGCTTGTGCAGTGCTGCCCCCTCCACATTCACGGCCAATCGGCCGCTAGCAGGGGGTGTCAATTAACCCAATCGTATGCGATCGGGCGGATTGCTATCTGCAGCCTCAGAGGTAGTGGACGATTAAGGAGTAGCAGTCTTAAGACCACTGATTCTTAACTTCTGTTTCCGGCGAGCCTGAAGGCTCACGCAGAAACAGGTGAATACGGGGCCAGGAGGGCATTGATAAATCGGTCGCCTTGTGTAGGTCTTCAACCAGCCCAAATGGTATATCCCTGTTTATGTATTGTAGACTTTGCATAGAGCAGGTTGTTGAATATGCTTGTGATTTACTAAACGAATACTGCTCATTAAAGTAGCATAGTTTTAAAAAGATGTGGGAGGGTGGTCAAAATAACATTTTTATGATCTCAGATGTACACAGTTGTTAAAATGTTTCAATTTACTTATATTGTGAAATGTAGCTCTTTCTGTTTGTATTCTTTGCTAAAAACTTTTTACAATATGAATATACTCGCATGCATGTCTTTAGTACTGATTGTAACAATTCATGTAGTGCTCAAATGTCACAGAAATAATGTATTAGCTAAGAATAGCAAGAGTTAAATTACAATAAAAAAAATATTCTTTGTCATGTATTTCCTATGCTTGATATTTTCTTTATGTCCATTTAAGATTCTCATGTTATCTGTTCTTGAAAATGAATTTCTTCTTGTGCTTTCAAATACATAAATATCAGACTTAACATTATCATGAAGATCCATTTTTGTCTTCCAATATTCAGACTTCCTTTCTAAATGGTATTGAATTTGTATGTACTTGTTTCACTATTTTATTGTAACGAGGTTAAATTTGGGTTCACATATGTACATTGTATATCTATTCAATACTTTGTAAAGGGATCATTCGCATTACACCTTCACTGTAGATGTGGATACAGCTTTGAACATCGCCATTGGCAGAAACCAATCTCCTTCCAAAGTGAAGTATTGTAAAACGCGTCTTGGTGAGACTGTTTTCTACCAGTGATTTCATCCCTTTAGAACATTTCACCTGCTATACTGATTTCAATGCAGATACTTTTGTAACATTTTGTAACTCATGCCCATAAAGTTCTTAATAGTGCAAAAAATGTATACTTTAATGATTAAGACCAATTGGTTTTGCACTACAGTATATTAAAAATAATGCAATACAAAATCTATCTCTTACACCTTTTATTTTTCATATACAAAATGTAGCCTTTTTGCCTTATTAACCCTATATATACTTTTTATATTGTGTAGACATTTGCCCCTTAACACACTACGTATTGGGTAGCCTACTCAAAATGTATCATTTTCTATAATTTCATTTCCTGTGGGTAAACCACAATCCGTGACATGTAAGTCTGTAGAGCTTATTTGTCAAAGTGTCAAAAATAACACCCTATCTGATAAATCAGCTCCACATAATAGAATGGCATTAAATTATATTTTCTCACCTAAGATAACAATTTCACCTTAAGGCTTATATTTGGAACATGCAACAAAACCATTCTCTATATCAATGAAAGATATAGATATGTTGGCTTGAACCAGACTTAACCTTTTTACAAAGAACTAGAAATCCCTTTTCTATGAAAAATAAAATTAATGAATGTACTGCAATATATTGTCATGTGTTATAACCTTCTCTGTCATTCACAGAGTTAAATACTCATATGATTTCTTTGGAGTTTAGTGAACCTTACTTGTGTATGGCTGTGCCTCTTTATATTCTTTCCTATTTATTTGAGAGGATGTTTTGTGACACTGTTTCTGCTGCTTCTAAAACAAAACAAAAATTGCTACTTAATGGGACAGTAAATACCTTGGGCCAGATTACAAGTGGAGCGCAATTCAACGCTCCTGCTTGAGCATTAACTGTACTAGAAATAAGATTTTTGCACGTGTCGGGTTGAGCTCATTTTACAAGTTGAAAGTAAACTGTTTTCGCTCTTGTGCTAACCCGACACAAGCAAAAAGCCCCATAGAATATGTTCTATTTATTCATAAATACATATTTCTACATATATCTGATCGTATTTTGGTAATATATATATATATATATATATATATATATATATATATATATAAAATTATGAATAGATATATACAGATATACATAGGAATAGCTTTTTATAAATACAAAGAACATATTCTACTATGTGCAGAACTTTGGATTGTGAAATATTTACAATAAATACAGAGTTAAAACCTTTATTAAAATTGAATATTGCATAAATATGCTTTTACATGCTTCCATCTACTTAATTGCGAAGGTCTGCAATGCACTCATATTTCTGTCTATATATGTGTACATATGTTTTTATGTGTTTATATGTGTATATTTATCTGTAAATACACATATAAATACATATGTAAACATATATAGACATATATATATGTCATATATGTAATCCATTTTATTAGATGGTGTTGTTATGAGAGTAGATGTATGTTGTATTGTATTTTTTATGTCTTTTGTGCCACTTTTATTTTGTTTTGCAAAACAGTTAACCAGAGCTCTGAGGTCACGCTAATCTGACACACGTTAACTTAAATAGCGCTCAAGCTATTGCGTTTACTTTTAAATTGTAATATAAGCAAAAAACCTGACGCCCCTCGTAATTACAATATTTTTCTGCTGTCTTCCATATCATATTGGAAGAACCTGTATTAGAACAGATAAACACTTAAATTGTTTTTCATTGGTCAAACTCCATCCACTACTTTTCTTATCTGCAGGAACCAATCTAGTCTTGAGTTTGGAGAAGAAAGTGCTTGCCACTGTCATTGTATTAACAAAATCCCATTTGGCTTTAGCAGAAAAGATAACAAACCTCAATTTAGAAAGATATGCTTGGCAAGGTTAAAATTATGAAGCTTGCCATGTGCTATTTCAGTTTCCAGAACTGGAAAATCCCCAATTTTCAGATATAAATTACAGGAAAAAGGGGCAAAATTGAAAAGTTGTTTTACTATGCATAAATAAGCATTTTATATTTCAATCTCAAACTGTTTACAGTCCCTTTTAAATAATATGAAAACTTCTACTATGATGTGAATTCAATAAAGAATGCACACAAGTTATTGTATATATAACTTCTAGAATTGTTTTAACTGTAGAGAAGAACTAGATGGTCTTTCTAGTTTGGGCATTTTTTAGTTTAACTGTTATAGCTAAAGATACACTGTACACAAATACATTATCTTATCCATATGAAGGAGTAACATCTAAACATACATAGAAAAAATCTGCTCTTTAATATAGATTAGATATTTGTTTGACTACTCTGCCACGTAAATAAATTCTTTTGTTCTATTTTACTTTGAGGATTCTTTTTCAGATAATCAATGTGTCAGTGTTATGCAGGGTCATGGATTTTCATTAGAACATTATTGCTCTCATTTGTATTGCAGTAAAACTCTGATGTTGAATCAGCTATGTGAACATTCATGTTAAAACATTTGTCTTTATTATTTTTAGATACATCTAGAAATCTAAAATCATCAACTGTAACAGCAGAAAAAGTTTATCAGAAGTTGAGAAACAGACATGAATTTACTATTTTGGTGACAGTGAAACAATCTGCTTTAAATTCTGGTGTAATTCTTTCTATTCATCACTCCGACCACAGGTATGTATTGCATTTAACAATACTAGTCTTATCGAGATTCTTTTTGGAATATACATAAGTTAAAGGGACAGTCTACACCAGAATTGTTATTGTTTTAAAAGATAGATAATCCCTTTATTACCCATTCCCCAGTTTTGCATAACCAACACAGTTATATTAATATACTTTTAACCTCAGTGATTATCTTGTATCTAAGCCTCTGCAAACTGCCCCTTTTTTCAGTTCTTTTGACGGACCTGCAGTCTAGCCCATCAGTGCCAGCTCCCAGATTACTTCACGTGCACGAGCACAGTGTTATCTATATGAAATAGGTGAACTAACACCCTCTAGTGGTGAAAAATTGCTAAAATGCAATCTGAAAGAGGTGGGCTTCAAGGTCTAAGAAATTAGCATATGAACCTCCTAGGTTAAGCTTTCAACTAAGAATACCAAGAGAACAAAGCAAAATTGGTGATAAAAGTAAATAGGAAAATTGTTTAAAATTACATGCTCTATCTGAATCATGAAAGTTTTTATTTTGGCCTAGACTGTCCCTTTAAAGCGACAGTATACACCAATTTTCATATAACTGCATGTAATAGACACTACTATAAAGAACAATATGCACAGATACTGATGTAAAAATCCAGTATAAACCCTTTTAAAAACTTACTTAGAAGCTCCCAGTTAAGCTCTGTTGATGAGATTAGGCTGGGAAACCCACTGAAAGGGGCTAAGAAAGTGGAAAGTGCAGACACTCCCCCCTCCTCTGTATATGAGAAGACCCATTAAACAAACAGGAGAAAGCAGGAAATCTGTATACTTTAGTCTACATCTGATACTTGGGGGCTTGGTTAGGAGTCTGAAAATCCACACAATTTTATTAAAAAAAAAAATTGTTAGAAAAAAACACTCACAGATGGGCTATTTAAATGGATCATCTACAAATTATTTGTGCAAAGAAAAATCTAGTGTACAGTTTCCCTTGAATGCCAATACATGTTCTTTTTGCACCCACGGATACATTTATGGAGAAAATATGTATTTTGTTTAATGATCTGACCTAATGACTGCATTACTGCATGTATATTTCCTATACCCATTATCATAACTGTTTTAAACTCTTTGTATTGAATTAATTTGAATCAAATGTTTATAACTATTAATTAAAAACATGAACAACCACCGCACTGCAATCTACCTTAACTGCTACTGTCCCTGCCACCAATCCTCAACTCTAAACAAACTAACCAGCCTCCCAAGCATTAATCACCTATATACTCTATAACCTTTCTCCTCTGCAATTAAACCTATCTGTGTCTTTCTCTAACAGAATAATAACCCTTAAACAAAATTTCCAACATCTAATTAATCATTATATTGATAAATATCTCATGTTAATCCTTATACACAATCCCCCACAACACAAGAACACCTCTGGGGGTCGATCCGATAAAAATCGTTGGCGACGCCAATATTTGCACGGGTTTGGTATCCTATATACGGCGTAACCTAGAAGTTACGCGCGTATATTTCTGCCGTCGCCCGTAGTTTTTTGGGCCATAGGCAGGTATACCAAACCCGTGCAATTTGGTATCCAATATACAGCGTAAGGACTTACGTGGCGAAAATGGAGAAATCTTACTCCATTTTCACTTCGCCACAAAAAGCAGCCGTAAGAAGCCTTACGCTGACTATTGGAGCCCCGTAACTCCCTAAACTGGCTGCTAAAATAAACCTAACACCTAACGCATGCGCAATGTCTATCTCCCTGTCAACCGCGATCTGCTAAAATAAACCTAACACATAACGCATGCGCAATGTCTATCTCCCTGTCAACCGCGATCCCCCGCCGCAATCCCTAATAAAGTATTTAACCCCTAAACCGCCGCCATCTACATAAACTAACCGCCTACTGTGAGCCCCTAAAACCGCCACCATCTAACTGATCTATCCCCTAATGTGAACCCCTAAAACCGCCACCATCTAACTGATCTATCCCCTAATGTGAACCCCTTACACCAATCAGCCAATCAGATTGAACTTGAATCTGATTGGCTGATTCAATCAGCCAATCAGATTTTTCTACCTTAATTCCGATTGGCTGATAGAATCCTATCAGCCAATCGGAATTCGACGGACGCCATCTTGGATGACGTCATTTAAAGGAACCTCATTCGTCGGGAAGTTGTCGTGCCGGAAGGATGCTCCGCGGCGGAGGAGCGAAGTAAGAAGATTGAAGATGCCGATTTGCTTGAAGACGTCGCCGATGGAAGAAGACTCTCTGCCGCTTGCTTCAAGACATCGCCCGGATGGAAGAAGACTTCACTGCCGCTTGCTGGAACACATCGCCCGGATCGGATGAGGAGTTCTGCCCGGCGGGGTGAATACAAGGTAGGGAGATCTTCAGGGGGGGTAGTGTTAGGTTTATTTAAGGGGGGTTTGGGTTAGATTAGGGGTATGTGGGTGGTGGGTTGTAATGTTGGGGGGTGGTATTGTGTTTTTTTTGCAGGCAAAAGAGCAGTTTTCTTTGGGGCATGCCCCCACAAAAGGCCCTTTTAAGGGCTGGTAAGGTAAAAGAGCTTTGAACTTGTTTTAATTTAGAATAGGGTAGGGAATTTTTTTATTTTGGGGGGCTTTATTATTTTATTAGGGGGCTTAGAATAGGTGTAATTAGCTTAAAAATCTTGTAATCTTTTTTTTATTTTTTGTAATTTAGTGTTTTTTTTTTTTGTAATTTAGTTTAGTTTATTTAATTGTATTTTTAGATAGATATTTGTAGTTTATTTAATTTATTGATAGTGTAGGTGTATTTGCAACTTAGGTTAGGATTTATTTTACAGGTAATTGGGTAATTATTTTAACTAGGTAGCTATTAAATAGTTAATAACTATTTAATAGCTATTATACCTAGTTAAAATAAATACCAAGTTACCTGTAAAATAAATATAAACCCTAACATAGCTATAATGTAATTATTAATTACATTGTAGCTATTTTAGGGTTTATTTTATAGGTAAGTATTTAGATTTAAATAGGAATATTTTAATTAATAATATTAATATTAGATTTATTTTAATAAGAGTTTAGTTAGGATGTTAGAGTTTGATAGGGTTATTATACTTAATATATATATAATATAATAACGATATTAACTATATTAACCCTAATATAATTAGGGTTAATATAGTTAATATATATAATATAATAACTATATTAACTATATTAACCCTAATATAATTAGGGTTAATATAGTTAATATAGCTGGCGGCGGTGTAGGGGGATTAAATTAGGGGTTAATACATTTATTATAGGTGGCCGCGGTGTAGGGGGATGTAGATTGTAGGCAAAAGAGCAGTTTACTTTGTGACAAAGCCCCTCCAAAAGCCCTTTTAAGGGCTGGCAAAAGAGCTGTTACTTTGGGGCATGCCCCGCAAAAAGCCCTTTTAAGGGCTGGCAAAAGAGCTGTTACTTTGGGGCAATGCCACGCAAAAAGCCCTTTTCAGGGCTATTTGTAGGGTTAGACTTAGGTTTAGTGGTAGGGATAGTTTAGTATTTTAGGGGTTAAATAATTTAATATAGATGGCAGCGGGGTAGGGGGATTAGATTAGGGGTTAATAATTTTAAAATAGCGGCGGGGTAGGGGCTCACTTTAGGGGGTAGGTAAGGTAGATGGCGGCGGTGTTAAGGGCTCACTTTAGGGGCTTATAGATTTAATATAGCTGGTGGCGGTTTAGGGGTTAATAACTTTATTAGGTAGCGGCGGGCTCCGGGAGCGGCGGTTTAGGGGTTAATACATATTTTATTGTTAGGATAGTGAGGGGGGGATAGCGGATAGAGGGTTAGACGTGTTGGGCTATGTTAGGGAGGCGTGTTAGACGTGTCGGGCTATGTTAGGGAGGCATGTTAGACAGTGCGGGTGATTTAGACTTTAGTCAGGTTTTGTAGGTGCCGACAGTTTCTAACGTGCCGCAAGTCACTGGCGACGCCAGAAATTTGTACTTGCGCAGATTTCTGGACATCGCTGGTTTGTCAGACTTACGGCACGTTAGCATCTGACGGCGACATATATGGGATAGCTCGAGTTGCGAGCTGAAACTGCGGGCGACGCGGGTTCCCTCGCTTGCGCCGCAAACTACGATCTATATCAGATCGCGCCCCCAAATTCTAAATGATTACCCCTTGCAGAAGAGTGGGTGGAATTATTTTTGACAGTGAGCCTCTTTATCTGTTTTTCTGGTTGCTTAAAGGGACATGAAACCCCAAAAGATGGCTTTTGTCATTTAGACAGAGCATACAACTTACTTCTATCATCAGACTTACTTTGTTCCAATGAAATTCATTCTTGAAGAGACACCTAGGTAGGTGTCTAAAGCACTACATTGGCAGGAAATAGTGCTGCCAAATAGTGCTCCAGACATGTGCATGCTCCTGAGCTTACCTCCATACTTTTCAATAAAAGATACCTAGAGAATGAAGGAAATGAAGGAAACATTGTTTAAAATTATATGTTCAATCTGAATCATGAGAGAAAAATTTACCCATCCAGGATTACATTATTATTATTATTATTTTTTTTTCATAATGGAGGGAACTATTCAGTATTTACTAAGAGGGATTAAAATGAAGAGGACTTGTTGCTCCTTATCTAGAAGTGGCTGAAGATAGAAGTTTTTTCTGTTGGACATTAAAGGGGCATAAAAGAAGCTAATTTGCCACCATAAATTATATGATCACTAAAAAAGGAGCAAAAGAATTCCAGAAAATGAATATACACCTTCCATTGTTTTATTTCTTCAGCACAGGGGAATTAAAGTGCTTGAAAGCATAGTAAATATATTAATTTCAGTAAAGCCCATTAAAGGGATAAAGGTAAAAAAATAAAATGTGCATTGGTGGATTTCAGTTTGAAATAAAAGCATTTTTGCAATATACTTTCATTAGATAAAATGCTTCTAGTAAAAGCTATTACTATTTTTCAGTGGCATACCCATATATCCTTTTAAGGCTGTGCACCAGTATTCAGAGAGTTAGGAGTGGTTTGCATGACACAAATTAAGTCTTCACAGACACAATACCCTCTACCCCTGCTCTTTGATTTTAAATACTAGTGCAATGGCCCTCACAGCATATGTGCGTATGCTGCTGGAAAATGTTAGTAGAAACATTTTTGCTAATGCATGCATATCTCAAGAATGCTTCTATTTAAAATTGAAATTCACAGATGAACATTTTAATTTTGACCTTTCTATCCATTTAAACAATGTGTTCATTAAAAATCCCCTTAAAGGGACATGGTAGCCAACTCTTTTCTTTGTATCATCTTCAAAAAGTTCTTAGCTTTATTTATATATATATATATATATATATATATATATATATATATATATATATATATATATATATATATATATATATATATATATATATATATAATATACCGTCCAAATTACAGTGTTAGCCCTCCTAGAGACATCCACCTGGGTGCAAATATATAATCAATAATCCTCCAAATAAATGCACTTACAGGTCTTTTTAACAGTGAACAAAAATATTGTTTTAATGGAACGTTGCATGCTGATGAAGGGGAATATCTCCCCGAAAACGTTCCATTAAAACAAGATTTTTGTTCACTGTTAAAAAGACCCGTGAGTGCATTTATTTGGAGGAATATATATATATATATATATATATATATATATATATATATATATATATATATATATATATATATACACACATATATTATGGATAAAAGATGGGGAGCAACGAGTAGTAGTAAATGGATCATTCTCAGATTGGACAAAGATAATCGGTGAAGTACCCCAGGGATCAGTGCTGGTCCCTATCATTTTTAATATTTTTATAAATGACTTGGAGCTAGGATTAAATAGTGACATCTCTATTTTTGCGGATGATACTAAGTTAAGTAAGGTCATTAGGTCAGAGCAGGATGAACTTTCGTTACAAAGGGACCTGCAAAAATTAGAATTATGGACAGGTAAATGGAAAATGAGATTTAATACGGAAAAATGCAAGGTTCTACATTTTGGAAGTAAAAATAAGCAGGCAACGTATTATTTAAATGGGACAAGACTTAGCCAAACACAGGAGGAAAGGGATTTGGGAGTAGTAATAGATAACAAACTAAAGATGGGTGCACAATGCAGGGCAGCAGCTTCAAAGGCTAATAAGATACTAGCATGTATTAAAAGAGGCATTGGCTCAAGAGAGGAAAGCATAATTCTGTCACTATATAAAGCCCTGGTAAGACTTCACCTTGAGTATGGAGTGCAGTTCTGGGGACCGGTCGCAAAAAAAGATATTGCAGAACTAGAAAAAGTTCAGAGAAGGGCCACAAAGCTAATAAGGGGATTGGAGAATTTAACCTATGAGAAGAGGCTAGCCAAACTGGGTCTGTTTTCTTTAGAAAAAAGGCGCTTAAGAGGTGACATGATTACTTTATATAAATATATTCAAGGCCCATATACAGAGATGGCAGAATCGCTTTTTATTCCAAGAAAATTGTTGGTGACCAGAGGTCACAATTTAAGGTTGGAGGAAAGGAGATTTAATCTCCTGCAACGGAAAAGTTTTTTCACTGTAAGAGCAATAAAATTGTGGAACTCATTACCAAAGGAGGTAGTGAATGCCAAAATTATTTGGATACATTTCTGTCTATAAACAAAATTCATGGATATGATTGCTAGTATTAAATGGGTCACATTTTAGTGGGATTATTTAAGCTTAACTGGAGCTTTTTGTATATATTTTTGTATAGGTTGAACTCGATGGACTTCGGTCTTTTTTCAACCTCATCTACTATGTTACTATGTGTATGTATATATATATATATATATATATATATATATATATACAACATATTTTGCTGTCCAGAATAAACCAGTTTTCTTACCATAATAACTGATGTGCCCCCCTTTTTGTGAATAAAGACTTGTCCTTATCAGTCAGTGAGGATTATTAAGAAATAGAAAACTAATACTGCACCATTAGTTTACAATTTAAACTAGCTTTATTTAAAAAAAATTCAGGAAAAAAACAAGCAACATTTTTTTTTTAGTTACTACATTTGCAATAATTACAGGTACATTTCTGTATGTTAATTTGATTTGTGAAATTACAAAATGTTTCTTAAGAAAACACTTATTGACTATATTCTAGTTCACATTCACTTTTTTCACATACTATTCATTTTTTCTTTGGCATATTAGCATATACACATTATAATTTACACATAATGCAAACACACTTGTTCTCATTCACATTTATTTTCTCACATTTTTTTCTCTCCTTTGAACAGTTTTAATAGAATCATTAATGATGGGTCCTATATAGTTTTTTGCGGTTTTCTTTTACATATTTTTAGCAGATATGTTTTATGTATATATTCTTATAATTTTATTGACAAGATGATTTATAACAGATGTAGTTATGTCGCGAATAGTTCGCCGGCAAATAGTTCCCGGCGAACATAGCTTGTTTGCATTTGCCGCGGCGGGCGAACATATGCGATGTTCGATCCGCCCCCTATTCATCATCATTGAGTAAAACTTTGACCTTGTACCTCACAGTCAGCAGACACATTCCAGCCAATCAGCAGCAGACCCTCCCTCCCAGACCCTCCTACCTCCTGGACAGCATCCATTTTAGATTCATTCGGAAGCTGCATTCTTAGTGAGAGGAGGGACAGTGTAGCTGCTGCTGATTTAATAGGGAAATCGATAGCTAGGCTAGTGTATTCAGTGTCCACTACAGTCCTGAAGGACTCATCTGATCTCTGCTGTAAGGACAGCACCCCAAAAAGTCCTTTTTAGGGCTAGAACATCAGTCTGCTTTTTTTTTTTTTCCTGTGTAATCTAATTGCAGTTGCCTGCCTGTCAGCGTGTGTGTCAGGCTCACAGTGTATACTGTGCCCACTTGCCCAGTGCCACCACTCATATCTGGTGTAACAGTAGTATACATTTAAAAAAAAAAAACAATAGTTTTTTGACTGTGTTAAATAATAGCAGTCAGTTTCCTTCACATGTGTGCGTTTCAGTGCCTGCCTGCCAGGGCACAGTGTCACCCCTGTGCAACTCATATCTGGTGTAACAGGAGTGTACATTTAAAAAAAAAAAAACACTTTTTTGACTGTGTTTAATAATAGCAGTTTCCTTCACACGTGTGCATTTCAGTTCCTGCCAGGGCACAGTGTCACCCCAGTGCAACTCATATCTGGTGTAACAGTAGTGTACATTTAAAAAAACAACACTTTTTTGACTGTGTTAAATAATAGCAGTCAGTTTCCTTCACACGTGTGCGTTTCAGTGCCTGCCAGGGCACAGTGTCACCCCAGTGCAACTCATATCTGGTGTAACAGTAGTGTACATTTAAAAAAAAAAACACTTTTTTGACTGTGTTTAATAATAGCAGTTTCCTTCACACGTGTGCGTTTCAGTGCCTGCCAGGGCACAGTGTCACCCCAGTGCAACTCATATCTGGTGTAACAGTAGTGTACATTTAAAAAAACAAAAATTTTTTTGACTGTGTTAAATAATAGCAGTCAGTTTCCTTCACACGTGTGCATTTCAGTGCCTGCCAGGGCACAGTGTCACCCCAGTGCAACTCATATCTGGTGTAACAGTAGTGTACATTTAAAAAAAACAACCGTTTTTTGACTGTGTTAAATAATAGCAGTCAGTTTCCTTCACACGTGTACGTTTCAGTGCCTGCCAGGGCACAGTGTCACCCCAGTGCAACTCATATCTAGTGTGACAGTAGTGTACATTTAAAAAAAACAACGCTTTTTTTGACTGTGTTAAATAATAGCAGTCAGTTTCCTTCGCACATGTGCGTTTCAGTGCCTGCCAGGGCACAGTGTCACCCCAGTGCAACTCATATCTGGTGTAACAGTAGTGCACATTTAAAAAAAAACAAAAAAAACACTTTTTTGACTGTGTTAAATAATAGCAGTCAGTTTCCTTCACATGTGTGCGTTTCAGTGCCTGCCAGGGCACAGTGTCACCCCAGTGCAACTCATATCTGGTGTAACAGTAGTGCACATTTAAAAAAAACAACGCTTTTTTTGACTGTGTTAAATAATAGCAGTCAGTTTCCTTCGCACGTGTGCGTTTCAGTGCCTGCCAGGGCACAGTGTCACCCCAGTGCAACTCATATCTGGTGTAACAGTAGTGTACATTTAAAAAAAACAACACTTTTTTGACTGTGCTTAATAATAGCAGTTTCCTTCACACGTGTGCGTTTCAGTTCCTGCCAGGGCACAGTGTCACCCCAGTGCAACTCATATCTGGTGTAACAGTAGTGTACATTTAAAAAAACAACACTTTTTTGACTGTGTTAAATAATAGCAGTCAGTTTCCTTCACACGTGTGTGTTTCAGTGCCTGCCAGGGCACAGTGTCACCCTAGTGCAACTCATATCTGGTGTAACAGTAGTGTACATTTAAAAAAAAACAACACTTTTTTGACTGTGTTAAATAATAGCAGTCAGTTTCCTTCACACGTGTGCGTTTCAGTGCCTGCCAGGGCACAGTGTCACCCCAGTGCAACTCATATCTAGTGTAACAGTAGTGCACATTTTTTAAAAAAAAAAAAAACACTTTTTTGACTGTGTTAAATAATAGCAGTTAGTTTCCTTCACACGTGTGCGTTTCAGTGCCTGCCAGGGCACAGTGTCACCCCAGTGCAACTCATATCTGGTGTAACAGACGTGCACTTTTTAAAAAAAAACACTTTTTTGACTGTGTTAAATAATAGCAGTCAGTTTCCTTCACATGTGTGCGTTTCAGTGCCTGCCAGGGCACAGTGTCACCCCAGTGCAACTCATATCTGGTGTAACAGTAGTGCACATTTAAAAAAAAAAAACACTTTTTTGACTGTGTTAAATAATAGCAGTCAGTTTCCTTCACATGTGTGCGTTTCAGTGCCTGCCAGGGCACAGTGTCACCCTAGTGCAACTCATATCTGGTGTAACAGTAGTGTACATTTAAAAAAAACAACGCTTTTTTTGACTGTGTTAAATAATAGCAGTCAGTTTCCTTTGCACGTGTGCATTTCAGTGCCTGCCAGGGCACAGTGTCACCCCAGTGCAACTCATATCTGGCGTAACAGTAGTGTACATTTAAAAAAAAAAACACTTTTTTGACTGTGTTTAATAATAGCAGTTTCCTTCACACGTGTGCGTTTCAGTGCCTGCCAGGGCACAGTGTCACCCTAGTGCAACTCATATCTAATGTAACAGTAGTGTACGGGTGAAGCAAGAAAAATCACCAGCGCTCTAGAAGGGACACTGGTATGGGTTGCCCAGCACCAATGGTGCAATAAGTGTGATGAATTACCAATATTGGTGGGAGTGTTGGTAATTGCCACATCAACAATGTAATTGTATGTATGAGAGTGCAGCAGGAAGTGGAGATAATCAGTGTACCCTTAATACTGTAATGAATAGCAATGAAAGAGAAAAAATCTAAGTACTTCTGCGCAGCTTCAAACAGTAATTAACATGTTAAGTCCAATATAATAGAGGAATTTGTTATAGTCTGTGATAATGAGTCTTTATGAATAATATATATATATATATATATATATATATATATATATATATATATATATATGAATGGTATATATTCTGAATTCATATGCAGTAAATCCCAGGCAAAAAAGAGTATAGTTGTCTTCTTACCGGAAGGTACCTCAATCACATGAGGTAATGTGTAGTCATATGGTATAGGTGTGGGTCTGTGGTCCGCCGCTGTCTGTGCTTGTTCTTTCCGTGCAGCCTTGTGTATGGTAGTCCTGGGTTAGGAACTTCCAATATCTTCGATGAATCTTGACAATATGGTAGTTGTCTCATCCCAGGGTCTTTCCCAGTTGTCTCACAGGCTGTGACTGAAGCTTTCTGTGAAGTTCAGAAAACAAAGCACCATCGGCTTCTCTCCTCTGTTTCACAAATTCTTTCTTGATTTTTTCAGCAACAAGAAATTCATCTCTTTCAACAGTTGGCACAAAATTACTCCCAATCACTCTCACCGCATATTGAAACTGCTGGGCCACATCAGCTTCACCCTTTCCCAATATCCGACAGCACAGGTTCTGCAGCAGGACGTTCAGAATAGCAGTTAGTTGTCTGCAAGCGTGTGTGTCAGGCCTACAGCGTCTACTCTGCCAACTTCTGCCAGTGCGCAGTGCCACTCATATCTGTTGTCACAGTAGCTTGCACTCATAGTACCACTAATTTAAAAAAAATGACAGGCAGAGGCAGGCCGCCCCGCTGGGGCCGTTGTGTTCGTGGTGCTGTGATTCCCTATGGCCCTAGAATAATGCCCAGTGTTCAGAGGCCACGTACCCTGAACTCGAACAGTTCTGAGGATATAGTTGACTGGCTAACACAGGACACCCAATCTTCTACAGCTTCTGCTCGGAACCTTGACGCACCATCCTCCTCCAGCTTAGCTTCGGGCACCTCTCAAGTTACCACTCGCCCGCCTGCCGCCACCACCAACACTAGCACCACAGCCGCTTCACTTGATCTGTCAGAGGAGTTATTTACACATCAGTTGGAAGAAATGAGTGATAGTGATGAGCAACCATTATTGCCAGAGGATGTAGATAACAGGGATATGTCTCAGTCAAGCAGCATTACACACATGGACGTACGGTGTGATGATGATGATGTTGTACCCGCGGCTGCTTCCATTGCTGAGTTGTCAGATACAAGTGAAGTGGTTGATGATGATGATGCGTCCGTGGATGTCACGTGGGTGCCCGCTAGAAGAGAAGAAGAAGAGAGCGAAAGTTTAGATGGGGAGACAGAGAGGAGGAGGAGACGAGTTGGAAGCAGGGGGTGGTCATTGCAAGGAGCTAGTGGCACCATCAGACAGCATGCATCGACAAGGGGGTCAGCCAGACAGCACGCCAATCAACGCATGCTGTTGCCACCACTAGAATGCCGTCATTACAGAGCTCAGCAGTGTGGCATTTTTTTTGTGTGTCTGCCTCTGACAACAGCGATGCCATTTGCAACCTGTGCCAAAAGAAACTGAGTCGTGGGAAGTCCAACACCCACCTAGGTACAACTGCTTTGTGAAAGCACATGATAGGACATCACAAACGCCTATGGGATCAACACATGAGTACAAGCAGCACACAAACTCAAAGCCGCCATCCTCCTCCTGGTCCAGCATCTTCAGCCACGTCAACCACTGCTGTCCTCCTTGCCCCCTCTCAACGATCCGCCACTCCATGTCTCGCCTTGAGCAGTTCCTGCTCATCTGCCCACAGTCAGGTGTCTGTCAAGGACATGTTTGAACGTAAGAAGCCAATGTCACAAAGTCACCCCCTTGCCCGGCGTCTGACAGCTGGCTTGCCTGAACTCTTAGCTCGCCAGCTTTTACCATACAAGCTGGTGGAGTCTGAGGCGTTCAAAAAATTTGTAGCTATTGGGACACCGCAGTGGAAGGTACCCGGCCGAAATTTCTTTGCACAAAAGGCAATCCCCAACCTGTACTCGATTGTGCAAAAGGAAGTAATGGCATGTCTGGCACACAGTGTGGGGGCAAGGGTCCATCTGACCACTGATACCTGGTCTGCAAAGCATGGTCAGGGCAGGTATATCACCTACACTGCGCATTGGGTAAACCTGCTGATGGCTGCCAAGCATGGAATGCGTGGCTCTGCAGAGGAGTTGGTGACACCGCCACGACTTGCAGGCAGGCCTGCTGCCACCTCCTCTACTCCTCCTACTCCATCCTCTTCCATAACCTCGTCGGCTGAGTCCTCTTCTGCTGCTGCGTCTTGCTCCACATCAACGACACCCCCCCAGCTCCCCAGGTAGTATTCCACATCCCGGATATGGCAGTGTCACGACGTCTTGGGGTTGACTTGCCTGAAAGTAGAGAGTCACACCAGACCAGCACTCCTGTCCGCCCTGAACGCACAGGTGGATCAGTGGCTGACTCCACACCAACTTGAGATCGACAAAGTGGTTTGTGACAACGGAAGAAATTTGGTGGCGGCATTGAATTTGGGCAAGTGTGTAATCTGATCGTACAATGCTTTGTGCATAAGTACCCAGGCTTACAGGACGTCCTGAAGCAGGCCAGGAAGGTGTGTGGCCATTTCAGGCGTTCCTACATGGCCATGGCGCACTTTTCAGATATCCAGTGGCGAAACAACATGCCAGTGAGGTGCTTGATTTGCGACAGCCCGACACGTTGGAATTCAACACTCCTAATGTTCGACCACCTGCTCCAACAAGAAAAAGCCATTAACCACTATTTGTATGACCAGGGTGCTAGGACAGCCTCTGCGGAGCTGGGAATTTTTTTGCCACGTTACTGGACACTCATGTGCAATACCTGTAGGCTCATGCGTCCTTTTGAGGAGGTGACAAACCTAGTCAGTCGCACCAAAGGCACCATCAGTGACATCATACCATTTGTTTTCTTCCTGGAGCGTGCCCTGCGAAGAGTGCTGGATCGGGCCCTAGATGAGCGTGAAGAGGAAGAGGTAGAGTTGTGGTTACCATCACCACCAGAAACAGCCTTATCAGCATCGCTTGCTGGACCTGCGGCAATGCTGGAAGAGGATTGTGAGGAAGAGGAGTCAGAGGAGTAATGTGGCTTTGAGGAGGAGGAGGAGGAAGACCAACCACAAAAGGCATCCCAGGGTGCTCATTGTCACCTATCTGGTACCCGTGGTGTTGTACGTGGCTGGGGGGAAGAAGATACCTTCAGTGAGATCACTGAGGACGAGGAACGGGACATGAGTAGCTCGGCATCCAACCTTGTGCAAATGGGGTCTTTCATGCTGTCGTGCCTGTTGAGGGACCCTCGTATAAAAAGGCTGAAGGCGAACGACCTATACTGGGTGTCCATGCTACTAGACCCCCGGTATAAGCATAAAGTGCCTGAAATGTTACTGAATTTCCACAAGTCTGAAAGGATGCAGCAGTTCCAAAATAAATTAAAAAGTATGCTTTACACAGCGTATAAGGGTGATGTCACAGCACAATGGGAATCTAACAGGGGAAGAGGTGAAAGTAATCCTCCTCCTCCCACCACCACGCCGGCAAGGACAGGACGCTTTACAGACGTGTTGTTGATGGAGGACATGCAGAGCTTTTTAAGTCCTACGCATCGCCACAGCCCTTCGGGGTCCACCCTCAGAGAACGACTCGACCGACAGGTAGCAGACTACCTTGCCTTAACTGCAGATATCGACACTCTGAGGAGCGATGAACCCCTTGACTACTGGGTGTGCAGGCATGACCTGTGGCCTGAGCTATCCCAATTTGCGATAGAACTTCTGGCCTGCCCCGCTTCAAGTGTCCTGTCAGAAAGGACCTTCAGTGCAGCAGGAGGTATTGTCACTGAGAAGAGAAGTCGCCTAGGTCAAAAAAGTCTAGATTACCTCATCTTTATTAAGATGAATGAGGGATGGATCCCGAAGGGACTGACAGTGGGCGATGCATTCGACTAAAAAAGGCCTGATGAGATGAGCTGCCTTGGGCTAAAAATGGTCCACACGCTGCTGTATTTTATCGCTGAATGCCGGATGACTTGCATAACTTATCCGCCACCAACTAGGGTTCAAGCCGCAATGTTTTAGGGCACTTTCTGTCTGGGAAACAAACATAAATTTTTCTGGCCGCTGCTACAGCAGCGGCTGCAACAATACCTAATTTTTCAGTCATGTGTACATGCATAATTTTTCTGGTCTCTGGTGCTGCACTGTGGCTTCAAAAACCTAACCAAAAAAAAGGCACATAACAGGGATTAAACTGATAGGAGTGGTGTGTTAAGTAGTACTATTCCTATCTGGTAGCACATTAGATTGCACACACAGTGCCCCAAATTTGAAGTAGGAGGTCCGACCAAGCATCTTTTTCCATCTCCCGGTTCCTAAAATCGATGCCATATACACGTCCCCTGATAGGGGGCGTAACAGGGATTAAACTGATAAGAATAGAACTACTTAACACACCACTCCTATCTGGTGGCACATTAGATTGCACGCGCAGTGCCCCAAATTTGAAGTAGGAGGACCGACCAAGCATCTTTTTCCATCTCCCGGTTCCTAAAATCGATGCCATATACACGTCCCCTGATAGGCGATGTAACAGGGATTAAACTGATAAGAATAGTACTACTTAACACACCACTCCTATCTGGTGACACATTAGATTGCACGCGCAGTGCCCCAAATTTGAAGTAGGAGGACCGACCAAGCATCTTTTTCCATCTCCCGGTTCCTAAAATCGATGCCATATACACGTCCCCTGATAGGCGATGTAACAGGGATTAAACTGATAAGAATAGTACTACTTAACACACCACTCCTATCTGGTGGCACATTAGATTGCACGCGCAGTACCCCTAATTTGAAGTAGGAGGACCGACCAACATCTTTTTCCATCTCCCGGTTCCTAAAATCAATGCCATATACACGTCCCCTGATAGGGGACATAACAGGGATTAAACTGATAGGAATAGTACTACATAACACACCTTATATTAACGCAGAAAGAGGCAATGCAGAGAGAGGAGTCTGAAGAAGAGGAGTCAGAGGAGGAAGACCAAACACAGCAGGCGTCCCAGGGGGCTTGTTGTCACCTTTCAGGGACCCTTGGTGTTGTACGTGGCTGGGTGGAGGAAGAGACCTTCAATGACATCAGTGAGGACAAGGAACGGGACATGGCTAGCTTGGTATCCAACCTTTTGCAAATGGGGAGTTTGCGTTGTGCAAATGGACTGTTTGTGGTTGTTTGCGGTGCGTTAAACGGGGAGTTTGGTCTGTCACTGTGAAGCGGGCGTAACCCTTACACTACCTGATCGATACAACATCATAACTGATGTTTTAAAGCATGTAATTCCAAACAATTTAGGAATGTTAGGTGATTTATGCCCTTTATGGATTAAAACCAGACTCTGCATCAACTATGTCATTTTCCATGGGAGTTTTGCCATGGACCCCCTCCGGCATGCCACAGTCCTGGTGTTAGTCCCCTTGAAACAACTTTTCCATCACTATTGTGGCCAGAAAGAGTCCCTGTGGGTTTTAAAATTCGCCTGCCTATTGAAGTCTATGGTGGTTCGCCCGTTCACGAACAGTTGTGGAAGTTCGCGTTCGCCATTCGCGAACCCAAAATTTTAGGTTTGCAACATCACTAATCAGATGTATTACCTACAGTTGATTAACTTATATGGGTACATATATAATACTAGAGTAAATATGTTGCTATATCAGCTGTGATAATTACTAATTGATACCAAGGGTTAAAATGTGTTTCCCTATGGTGATTTATAGGTTAAATGTATGAGCATATTTATGGTAGCACCTGCACTTAATGGATAGCCCTGACAAAGTGCTGTGGATATGGCACAAAACGTATAGGATGATAACTAATGCTGCAAGTGACTGCTAAAATGACTTTGTTTTTACTGCAAGCCAAATAAAAGCTATGTTTTATATATATTCTTCTTTGACGTCCACTTGGATTTGATCATGTTATGACTTACAGTATACAGGAGCTCTTCAAAAATAATAACCCAGTTGTATACAGTTTATATAATATTTATTACTAGCTGCCTGTAGCAATGAGAAACAAGCAATATATTTTTTAGTTACTATTTGCAATAATTACAGGTACATTTCTGTATGTTAATGTGTTTTGTGAAATTGCAAAATGTTTCTTAAGAAATTGTTTAATCAATTTATGATAAATTTGCTGCAATTGAATGAAAAATAATCAATTAAATATGTATCCAAAAAACACAAGGGAAGGTAGCACTCCCAAATGGGAAACCTTTATTGACAGAGCAACATTTCGAGGCTACTTGCCCCTTTCTTAAGCTACCATATAATGGCAAAAGCAAACAATTTATACACAACACATACACAGGGTGACCAATCTTCACAGCTTCATGGGGTAATGTGCTTGAATCACATCATGACATAACCTAACAATTAACATTCTCTAGTTTAACCCTAGATAGTCTAAAAGGAAAGAGTACACCCTGAGGAAACAGACAAAGAAAGCAGCACATTGGATGAGGGAAATCTAATCTGTCAAAAGACCTAAACTATCTAAAACAAAATACATAAAATATATATCAGTATTAGTGAACATAGTGTATATCACTTTAGATAACGGGCATGAGGTCAAAGTCCCTATTTAATCCCCTAGGGGCCATAGTACCCAAAAGCCATATCTACTTCACTTTCCTATAAAATAGGTCTCTAATTTTATCCCCCCCCCCCCCTTCTCAGCCTCTTTTTGACATGGTCTATAACCATAAACCTAAGTTGATTGGCTTGATGGGCTTTTTCTAAAAAGTGGGAGGGAACAGGGAGATGGGCCATTTTACCATTTCTGATATTAGATTTGTGTTGGCACACATGGTCCTTAACTTTTTGGGTAGTTTCCCCTAAATATAGAAGACCACAGGGACACTTGAGCGCATAAACCACTTATGTAGAATTGCATGTGAAATAGCCAGGTATTTTATACCGCTCCCCAGTGTGGGTATGTGAAATATCAACACCTTTAATCACACTTTTACACTGTGCACACCCCAAACATGCAAATGTGCCATTCCGGGGTTTGCCCAGAAATTGCTGAGTAGTATCCTCATTAGTAGTGTTGCCCTTCCTATAGGCAGCTTGTGGGAAATGCTCAAATTCCTTTATATTAGGGCATGCTTCCCTTAAAACATACCAATTCTTTTTTAGAATTCTTTACACCTGATCACTCATAGTACTAAAGGTAGAGACAAATGCCATCCTGTTTGTGTGAAGTTCCCTCTGTCTACCACTACTCTCACTAAGACTCTCTTGTATTGAGACAAGTTCTTGTTTTTTGTAGCCCCTTTTAACAAATTTCCTGAACATCTGCCCTTATCTTTCCTGTCGCCTCTCAGGATTAAAGACAATCCTGTTAACTTGAATCATCTGAGATTTCGGGACACTGTGAAATACTCTTGCATGGAAACTATCCTTATGTAGAAGTGTATTGTGGTCCGTAGGTTTTACATACAAGTCAGTCTCCAACTTGTCACCATTAGAGATGTCGCGAATTGTTCGCTGGCGAATAGTTCCCGGCGAGCATAGCATGTTCGCGTTCACCGCGGCGGGCGAACATATGCGATGTTCGATCCGCCCCCTATTCGTCATCATTGAGTAATACTTTGACCCTGTACCTCACAGTCAGCAGGCACATTCCAGCCAACCAGCAGCAGATCCTCCCTCCCAGACCCTCCTACCTCCTGGACAGCATCCATTTTAGATTCATTCAGAAGCTGATTACTTAAGGAGAGGAGGGACAGTGTAGCTGCTGCTAATTAATAGGGAAATTGATAGCTAGGCTAGTGTATTCAGTGTCCACTACAGTCCTGAAGGACTCATCTGATCTCTACTGTAAGGACAGCATCCCAAAAAGCCCTTTTTAGGGCTTCTTATTTTTTTTCCTGTGTAATCTAATTGCAGTTGCCTGTCTGCCAGCGTGTGTGCCAGGCTTACAGTGTATACTGTGCCCACTTGCCCAGTGCCACCACTCATATCTGGTGTAACAGTAGTGTAAATTTAAAAAAAAAAACTTTTTTGACTGTGAAACATCAGTCTGCTTGTGTAATCTAATTGCAGTTGCCTGCCTGCCTGCCAGCGTGTGTGCCAGGCTCACAGCGTATACTGTGCCCACTTGCCCAGTGCCACCACTCATATCTGGTGTAACAGTATTGTAAATTTAAAAAAAAAACTTTTTTGACTGTGAAACATCAGTCTGCTTGTGTAATCTAATTGCAGTTGCCTGCCTGCCAGCATGTGTGTCAGGCTCACAGCGTATACTGTGCCCACTTGCCCAGTGCCACCACTCATATCTGGTGTAACAGTAGTGTAAATATTTGAATGTGAAACATCAGTCTGCTTTTTTGTGTCAGGCTCAAAGCGTATACTGTGCCCACTTGCCCAGTGGCACCGCTCATATCTTGTTTAACCCCTTAATGACCGAGGACGTGCAGGGTACGTCCTCAAAAAAAAGGCAGTTAACGCCTGAGGACGTACCCTGCACGTCCTCGGTGTGGAAAGCAGCTGGAAGCGATCCTGCTCGCTTCCAGCTGCTTTCCGGTTATTGCAGTGATGCCTCGATATGGAGGCATCCTGCAATAACCTTACATGGCCATCCGATGCAGAGAGAGCCACTCTGTGGCCCTCTCTGCACCGGACATCGATGGCCGGTATCGTTGGTGGGTGGGAGCCGACTTGGGAGGCGGGTGGGCGGCCATCGGTGTGCCGTGTGACGTCGAGGGGGGCGGGATCGGGGGCGGAACCGTCGGGGGCGCGCACGGACGCGCGCGCGTGCACGGAGGGTGGCGGGCGGGCGCGTGCACGGGGCGGGAGCGGGTGGGAACCGCTACACTACGGAAAATGAATTAAAAGTTAAAAGTTAAAAGCACAACAAAAAAAAAAACAAAAAGAGATCGTGGAGGGGTGGGGGGTTGGTTTTTGTGTGGGGGGGAAGCTACACTACAGAAACGTTAAAAAAATGTACAACAAAAACATTTTTTCTTATAAACTGGGTACTGGCAGACAGCTGCCAGTACCCAAGATGGCGCCAATTAAGTTAGAGTGGGAGGGTTATAGAGCTGTTTGGGGGGGATCAGTGAGGTTGGGGGCTAAGGGGGGACTTTTACACAGCAGCATATGTAAATATGCTTTTAAAAAACCCACCAAAAAACAAATATAGCTTTTATTTTAGTACTGGCAGACTTTCTGCCAGTACTTAAGATGGCGGGGACAATTGTGGGGTGGGGGAGGGAAGAGAGCTGTTTGGGAGGGATCAGGGGGTCTGATGTTTCAGGTGGGAGGCTGAGCTCTACACTAAATCTAATATTAACCCTGCAAGCTCTCTACAAGCTACCTAATTAACCCCTTCACTGCTAGCCATAATACACGTGTGATGCGTAGCGGCATTTAGCGGCCTTCAAAATACCAAAAAGCAATGCCAAAGCCATATATGTCTGCTATTTCTGAACAAAGGGGATCCCAGAGAAGCATTTACAACCATTTGTGCCATAACTGCACAAGCTGTTTGTAAATGATTTCAGTGAGAAACCTAAAATTGTGAAAAATTTAAAGTTTTTTTTAATTTGATCGCATTTGGCGGTGAAATGGTGGCATGAAATATACCAAAATGGGCCTAGATCAATACTTGGGGTTGTCTACTACACTACACTAAAGCTAAAATTACCCCAAAAAGCTCCCTACATGCTCCCTAATTAACCCCTTCACTGCTGGGCATAATACACGTGTGGTGCGCAGTGGCATTTAGTGGCATTCTAATTACCAAAAAGCAACACCAAAGCCATATAAGTATGCTATTTCTGAACAAAGGGGATCCCAGAGAAGAATTTACAACCATTTGTGCCATAATTGCACAAGCTGTTTGTAAATAATTTCAGTGAGAAACCTAAAGTTTGTGAAAAAATTTGTGAAAAAGTGAACGATTTTTTTTATTTGATCGCATTTGGCGGTGAAATGGTTGCATGAAATATACCAAAATGGGCCTAGATCAATACTTTGGGTTGTCTACTAAAAAAAAATATAGACATGTCAATGGATATTCAGAGATTCCTGAAAGATATCAGTGTTCTAATGTAACTAGCGCTAATTTTGAAAAATAATGGCTTGGAAATAGCAAAGTGCTACTTGTATTTATTGCCCTATAACTTGCAAAAAAAGCAAAGAACATGTAAACATTAGGTATTTCTAAACTCAGGACAATATTTAGAAACTATTTAGCATAGGTGTTTTTTGGTGGTTGTAGATATGTAACAGATTTTGGGGGTCAAAGTTAGAAAAAGTGGGTTTTTTTTCAATTTTTCCTCATATTTTATATTTTTTTTTTATAGTAAATTATAAGATATGATGAAAATAATGGTATCTTTAGAAAGTCCATTTAATGGCGAGAAAAACGGTATATAATATGTGTGGGTACAGTAAATGAGTAAGAAGAAAATTACAGCTAAACACAAACACAGCAGAAATGTAAAAATAGCCTTGGTCCCAAACGGACAGAAAATGGAAAAGTGCTGTGGTCATTAAGGGGTTAATAGTAGTGTAAGTGTACATTTTAAAAAAAACTTTTTGGACTGTTAAACATCAGTCTGCTTTATTGTGTCAGGCTCACAGCGTATAATGTGCCCACTTGCCCAGTTGCACCACTCATATCTTGTTTAATAGTAGTGTAAGTGTACATTTAAAAAAACAAAAAACTTTTTGGACTGTGAAACATCAGTCTGCTTTTTTGTGTCAGGCTCACAGCATATAATGTGCCCACTTGCCCAGTGCCACCACTCATATCTTGTTTAATAGTAGTGTAAGTGTACATTTAAAAAAAAAAACTTTTTGGACTGTGAAACATCAGTCTGCCTTTTTGTGTCAGGCTCACAGCGTATACTGTGCCCACTTGCCCAGTGCCACCAATCATATCTGGTGTAACAGTAGTGTAAATTTAAAAAAAATAAAACTTTTTTGACTGTGAAACATCAGTCTGCTTGTGTAATCTAATTGCAGTTGCCTGCCTGCCAGCGTGTGTGTCAGGCTCACAGCGTATACTGTACCCACTTGCCCAGTGCCACCACTCATATCTTGTTTAATAGTAGTGTAGGTGTACATTTAAAAAAAAAAACTTTTAGGGCTGTGAAACATCAGTCTGCTTTTTTGTGTCAGGCTCACAGCATATACTGTGCCCACTTGCTCAGTGCCACCACTCATATCTTGTTTAATAGTAGTGTAAGTGTACATTTAAAAAAAAAAAACTACTTTTTGGACTGTGAAACATCAGTCTGCTTTTTTGTGTCAGGCTCACAGCGTATACTGTGCCCACTTGCCCAGTGCCACCACTCATATTTTGTTTAATAGTAGTGTAAGTGTACATTTTAAAAAAAAAAAACTTTTTGGACTGTTAAACATCAGTCTGTTTTTTTGTGTCAGGCTCACAGCGTATACTGTGCCCACTTGCCCAGTGGCACCACTCATATCTTGTTTAATAGTAGTGAAAGTGTACATTTTTAAAAACAAAAACTTTTTGGACTGTGAAACATCAGTCTGTTTTTTGTGTCAGGCTCACAGTGTATACTGTGCCCACTTGCACAGTGGCACCACTCATATCTTAATAGTAGTGTAAGTGTACATTTAAAAAAAAATGACAGGCAGAAGCAGGCCACCCCGCATGTTCCATCGTGGTCATGGTGCTGTGATTCCCTTTGGCCCTAGAATAATGCCCAGTGTTCAGAGGCCACGTACCATGAACTCAAAAAGTTCTGAGGACATAGTTGACTTTTTAACACAGGACACCCAATCTTCTATAGCTTCCGCTCCGAACCTTGACGCACCATCCTCCTCCAGCTTATCTTCGGGCACCACTCAAGTTACCACTCGCCCGCCTGCCACCACCACCAACACTAGCACCACAGTTGCTTCACTTGATCTGTCAGAGGAGTTATTTACACATCAGTTGGAAGAAATGAGTGATACACAACCATCATTGACAGAGGATGTAGATAAGTGATATGTCTCAGTCAGGCAGCATTACAGACATGGATGTACGGTGTGATGATGATGATGTTGTACCCGCTGCTGCTTCCTTTGTTGATTTTTCAGATACAAGTGAAGCAGTTGATGATGACGATGCGTCCGTGGATGTCACGTGGGTGCCCGCTAGAAGAGAAGAAGAACAGGGGGAAAGTTCAGATGGGGAGACAGAAAGGAGGAGGAGGAGACGAGTTGGAAGCAGGGGGAGGTCGTCGCAAGTAGCTAGTGGCACAGTCAGACAGAATCCATTGGCACCCGGGGTCAGCCAGACAGCACGCTAATCAAAGCATGCTGTTGCCATCACCAGAATGCCATCATCGCAGAGCTCAGCAGTGTGGCATTTTTTTGTGTGTCTGCCTCTGACAACAGCGATGCCATTTGCAACCTGTGCCAAAAGAAACTGAGTCGTGGGAAGTCCAACACCCACCTAGGTACAACTGCTTTGCGAAGGCACATGATCGCACATAACAAACGCCTATGGGATCAACACATGAGTACAAGCAGAACACAAACTCAAAGCCGCCATCCTCCTCCTGGTCCAGCATCTTCAGCCACGTCAACCACTGCTGTCCTCCTTGCCCCCTCTCAACCATCCGCCACTCCGTCTCTCGCCTTGAGCAGTTCCTGCTCATCACCAGCCCACAGTCAGGTATCTGTCAAGGACATGTTTGAGCGTAAGAAGCCAATGTCACAAAGTCACCCCCTTGCCTGGCGTCTGACAGCTGCCTTGTCTGAACTCTTAGCCCGCCAGCTTTTACCATACAAGCTGGTGGAGTCTGAGGCATTCAAAAAATTTGTAGCTGTTGGGACACCGCAGTGGAAGGTACTCGGCTGAAATTTCTTTGCACAAAAGGCAATCCCCAACCTGTACTCGATTGTGCAAAAGGAAGTAATGGCATGTCTGGCACACAGTGTTGGGGCAAGGGTCCATCTGACCACTGATACCTGGTCTGCAAAGCATGGTCAGGGCAGGTATATCACCTACACTACGCATTGGGTAAACCTGCTGACGGCTGCCAAGCATGGAATGCGTGGCTCTGCAGAGGAGTTGGTGACACCGCCACGACTTGCAGGCAGGCCTGCTGCCACCTCCTCTACTTCTCCTACTCCATCCTCTTCCATAACCTCCTCGGCTGAGTCCGCTTCTGTTGCTGCATCTTGCTCCACATCAACGGCACCCCCCCAGCTCCACAGGTACTATTTCACATCCCGGATACGGCAGTGTCACGCCGTCTTGGGGTTGACTTGCCTGAAAGCAGAGAGTCACACCGGACCAGCACTCCTGTCCGCCCTGAACGCACAGGTGGATAAGTGGCTGACTCCGCACCAACTGGAGATTGGCAAAGTGGTTAGTGACAACGGAAGCAATTTGTTGGCAGCATTGAATTTGGGCAAGTTGACACATGTGCCGTGCATGGCACATGTGTGTAATCTGATCGTACAATGCTTTGTGCATAAGTACCCAGGCTTACAGGATGTCCTGAAGCAGGCCAAGAAGGTGTGTGGCCATTTCAGGCATTCCTACACGGCCATGGCGCACTTTTCAGATATCCAGTGGCGAAACAACATGCCAGTGAGGCGCTTGATTTGCGACAGCCCGACACGTTGGAATTCAACACTCCTAATGTTCGACCCCCTGCTCCAACAAGAAAAAGCCATTAACCACTATTTATATGACCGGGGTGCTAGGACAGCCTCTGCGGATCTGGGAATTTTTTTGCCACGTTACTGGACACTCATGCGCAATGCCTGTAGGCTCATGCGTCCTTTTGAGGAGGTGATAAACCTAGTCAGTCGCACCGAAGGCACCATCAGCGACATCATACCATTTGTTTTCTTCCTGGAGCGTGCCCTGCAAAGAGTGCTGGATCAGGCCGTAGATGAGCGTGAAGAGAAAGAGGAAGAGTTGTGGTCACCATCACCACCAGAAACAGCCTTATCAGCATCTCTTACTGGACCAGCGGCAATGCTGGAAGAGGATTGTGAGGAAGAGGAGTCAGAGGAGGAATGTGGCTTTGAGGAGGAGGAAGACCAACCACAACAGGCATCCCAGGGTGCTCGTTGTCACCTATCTGGTACCCGTGGTGTTGTACATGGCTGGGGGGAAGAAGATACCTTCAGTGTGATCACTGAGGACGAGGAACGGGACATGAGTAGCTCGGCATCCAACCTTGTGCAAATGGGGTCTTTCATGCTCTCGTGCCTGTTGAGGGACCCTCGTATAAAAAAGCTGAAGGAGAACGACCTGTACTGGTTGTCCACACTACTAGACCCCCGGTATAAGCATAAAGTGCCTGAAATGTTACCGATTTACCGCAAGTCTGAAAGGATGCAGAAGTTCCAAAATAAATTAAAAAGTATGCTTTACACAGCGTATAAGGGTGATGTCACAGCACAATGGGAATCTAACAGGGGAAGAGGTGATAGTAATCCTAATCCTCCACACGACTATGCCGGCAAGGACAGGACACTTTACAGACGTGTTGTTGATGGAGGACATGCAGAGCTTTTTAAGTCCTATGCATCGCCACAGCCCTTCGGGGTCCACCCTCAGAGAATGACTTGATCAACAGGTAGCAGACTACCTCGCCTTAACTGCAGATCTCGACACTCTGAGGAGGGATGAACCCCTTGACTACTGGGTGTGCAGGCATGACCTGTGGCCTGAGCTATCCCAATTTGCGATAGAACTTCTGGTCTGCCCCGCTTCAAGTGTCCTGTCAAAAAGGACCTTCAGTGCAGCATGAGGTATTGTCACTGAGAAGAGGTTGCCTAGGTCAAAAAAGTCTAGATTACCTCACCTTTATTAAGATGAATGACGGATGTATCCCGAAGGGACTGACATTGGGCAATACATTAGAGTAAAAAAGGCCTGATGAGATGAGCTGCCTTGGGCTAAAAATGGTCCACACGCTGGTGTATTTTATCTCTGAATGCCGGATGACTTGCGTGACTTATCCGCCACCAACTAGTGTTCAAGCCGCAATGTTTTAGGGCACTTTCTGCCTGGGAAACAAACATCAATTTTTCTGGCCACTGCTATAGCAGCGGCTGCAACAATACCTAATTTTTCAGGCATGTGTACATACCTAATTTTTCTGGCCTCTGGTGCAGCACTGTGGCTTCAAAAACCAAACCAATAAAATGGCACATAACAGGGATTAAACTGATAGGAATAGTACTACTTAACACACCACTCCTATCTGGTGGCACATTAGCACGCGCAATGCCCCAAATTTGAAGTAGGAGGACCGACCAAGCATCTTTTCCCATCTCCCGGTTCCTAAAATCCATGCCATATACACGTCCCCTGATAGGGGACGTAACAGGGATTAAACTGATAAGAATAGTACTACTTAACACAACTCATATCTGGTGGGGCAGTAGATTGCACGAGCAGTGCCCCAAATTTGAAGTAGGAGGACCGACCAAGCATCTTTTTCCATCTCCCGGTTCCTAAAATTCATGCCATATAGACGTCCCCTGATAGGGGACGTAACAGGGATTAAACTGATAAGAATAGTACTACTTAACACACTACTTATATCTGGTGGCACAGTAGATTGCGCGCGCAGTGCCCCAAATTTGAAGTAGGAGGACCGACCAAGCATTTTTTTCCAACTCCCGGTTCCTAAAATGCATGCTATATACACGTCCCCTGATAGGGGACATAACAGGGATTAAACTGATAGGAATAGTACTACTTAACACACCTTATAATAAGCAGAGAGAGGCAACGCAGAGAGAGGAGTCTGAAGAAGAGGAGTCAGAGGAGGAAGGTGGCTTTGAGGAGGTGGAAGACCAAACACAGCAGGCGTCCCAGGGGGCTTGTTGTCACCTTTCGGGGACCCTTGGTGTTGTACATGGCTGGGTGGAGGAAGAGACCTTCAATGACATCAGTGAGGACAAGGAACGGGAAATGGCTAGCTTGGTATCCAACCTTGTGCAAATGGGGAGTTTGCGTTGTGCAAATGGACTGTTTGCGGTTGTTTGCGGTGCGTTAAACGGGGAGTTTGGTCTGTCACTGTGAAGCGGGCGTAACCCTTACACTACCTGATCGATACAACATCATAACTGATGTTTTAAAGCACGTTATTCCAAACAATTTAGGAATGTTAGGTGATTTATGCCCTTTATGGATTAAAACCAGACTCTGCATCAACTATGTAATTTTCCATGGGAGTTTTGCCATGGATCCCCCTCCGGCATGCCACAGTCCAGGTGTTAGTCCCCTTGAAACAACTTTTCCATCACTATTGTGGCGAGAAAGAGTCCCTGTGGGTTTTAAAGTTCGCCTGCCTATTGAAGTCTATGGCGGTTTCGCGAACAGTTGTGGAAGTTCACGTTCGACGTTCGTGAACCAAAATTTTTAGGTTCACGACATCACTAGTCACCATTTCTGTACACTAGAGTATCAAGAAACTCTGTTTGGTCTATGTCAATTTTACTGCTAAATTTAAGGAAGGGGACATCCCTTTCAATATCCTCCTTAAGTTGCAACAATGTTTCTGGGGTGCCCAACCACAAGATGAACAAGTCATCAATGTAGTGGAACCACCCCAGACAAAATTCCTTGTACAAAGGATGAGGATCGACAAACGTCTCCTCTATTACATCCATCACTAAACAGGCATAGGATGGGGCCATATTGGACCCCATGTGTTCTTCTGCAAATAAAAATTATTTTCAAACATGAAAAAATTGCTATTAAGGACAAGCTCCAGCAATTCAATCAGAAAATCACATTTCATATCATTGTATTCCCCACTCTGGGACAGGGCCCCCCTCACACTGTCGGCTCCCACACTGTGGGGGATGACAGTATACAGGGAAGTCACATCCCAGGTGGACAATAACACACCATCCAGATCATCATATTTTTTAATCTTATCAATAAAGTCCATAGTGTCCTTGATGTAGGACTTTCTATTGGCCACCAGAGGAGCAAGGACTTTATCCAGGAATTGAGCAGTGGGACTCAACAGGGAATCTATCCCAGCCACAATTGGCCAACCTGTGGGATCCACCAAACTTTTGTGGATCTTCGGTATATCATAAAAAACTGGAATAACTGGATGTAAGGGTAATAGAAACTCAGCTAGCTTCTGATTGATGATGTCCCTTATCGACTGTATTTTTCAACATTCTCATAATTTTCCTGGAGGGGTCCCTTTGTAATTTCTCATATGTAACCCCATCACTTAACCCATTCCCACCTGGGTGCTAAGCTTTTTAAAGTTTTTTTTTTAATTTTTTTTTATTCTTTGAAAAAACATTTTTTAACTTTTTTTTTTCAGATCCCCAAGACTTACACTATTGGAAAGGTTAGGCAATTACCTTTCCAACGGTGGGTCTTGGGGGTCTGTAGCTGCTTAGATGCCTGAGATACAGGCTTCTAAGAAGCATGCCCCCTGCACCTATACTTAACATTGTTAAGCATAAATCAATTTGCGCGGTGACATCATCACGTCATTTCGTGTGACGTCACCGCACATAATGTGAAACCCCAGCGATGCCTGTCACTATGCAGGCCCGATTGCAGGGGTAGGAGTGGGTGGGAGCCCCCATATCTCCCTCAAGTTGGGAGAATGCTAGCGATGGCTCTGAGCCGTTGTTAGCACCAGAGTGGGAAACTCTGCGACGGCTCAAAGCCGTCGTTAGCACTCAAGGTGTTAATTGTCGATGGACTTCATCCCTGTTTTTATCTGTGTCCATAATGACAAGGACACTGCCCTTATCAGCCGGTTTAATTGTGATACTTTTATCTTCCTGATAAGATTTAAGGGTCAATTGTTCCCTATGTGTAAGATTTGTATTGCCACCCTTAGTATGATTTTTATGGGTAAGGTTTCTGAATTCATTCTCCACTAATTTAATAAAAGTCTCTACTGCTGGATCATGTCCTAGGGGATTGAAATAACTTTTCTTACAAAATCCCAGGTTTCCCAAATCAAAATGAGTGTCCACTCTTTCCTCTGGGGTGTGTATGTGTACCCTCTCAGGGCTATTGAAAAAGGCCTTAAGCCTAAGTAATCTGAAAAAATGGGTCAGGTCAACCAGAATAGCAAATGAATCAGGCTATTCAGTGGGGCAAAAGGATAACCCCTTACTTAACAATGATAGCTCATCCACTGAAAGTTCTTTAATAGACAGGTTAACTATATTTACCTCCTCCTCCTCTGGTTGGTCTGCTCTCATGCCCATCCCTCCGCCTTCTTCTGCTCCTCCGAGTCCGCCAGCATTTCCTCTTAGAAAAGGATGTCGATGTTGCATCTGTTGCCTGACCCGTACCAGAGATTGAGTTGTCAGATCCTGTGGAGGAACGTGTGTCAGAACCGGCATTATGTCTGGAACCTGTGTTACGCCTACGGTATCCTTTTTACACGATAATACTCTACCATGGTGGAGGAGTGGAGTTGGGAGGTTAACCTGCCTGTTCATAAGTTGCTCCAATTCTCTTTTTTGTATCTCCTTATCGGGGCTGTCAAGAACACTCTAGGTCCCACTGTGAGGCTAGCAATCCGAGCTGCTTCCTCCTCCGTATATGCAAACATGCCGGTTTCACTCGACCCGATAAAAGAAATAAAAGGTAAATCCCAAAAATGAACAGACTTGGTTATTAGCGGTGCTATAATCCACAATGAAGGCGCAATATATAATAACAGTCCATTAATTAGCACTCCTGCATACAAGACCCAATATTGATTCTTCTTCGGTATAACTGTGTGGGTGCTCAAACCTTCAAGGCCCCCCCAAAAAAGGCCAAATAAGTATCCAAAAAACACAAGGGAAGGTAGCACTCCCAAATGGGAAACCTTTATTGACAGAGCAATGTTTCCCATAAAGGTTTCCCATTTGGAAGTGCTACCTTCCCTTGTGTGTGAACAAGTCTGTTCATTTTTGGGATTTACCTTTTATTTCTTTTATCATGTCGCGTGAAACCAGCATGTTTGCATATACGGAGGAGGAAGCAGCTCAGATTGCTACCCTCACAGTGGGACCTAGAGAGTTCTTGACAGCCCCCCGATAAGGAAATACAAAAAAGAGAACTGGAGCAACTTATGAAGAGGCAGGTTAACCTCCAACTCCACTGGCAGAGTATTACTGTGTAAAAAGGATACCGAGAGAAATGCGTTCCTACCTTCTTTGCAAACAACCTGGAGTTTTGTACAAAATATCAGCAGATCTTGAATAAGAGCTCAATGGACATTATGATATTAAATATTGAGTTTTCTAACTTAGAGCTCAATACTTTGGGATCTGCTATAGCTGCTCAACAGGACAAACTCCGTGATACTGCAGGTGAGGAAGTTGAAGAACGTAAGTGCCGAAAGTTCCACCACCATGAACAGGAATACGCGACCGGAAGTGTATACCACTGGAACCGAGGCAGGAGACGACTGGGTAATACCTATGCCCGTAGGTCTTACACAGGTTCCGGACGTAATGCCGGTTCTGACATGGGTTCCTCCACAGGGCCTGACAACGTGATCTCTGGTGCAGGTCAGGCTACAGATGCAACATCAACATCCTCTTTTTTTAGAGGGGGTTCAGTACCTCCAAGAGGAAACGCTGGTGGACTCGGAGGAGCAGAAGGAGGCGGAGGGATGGGCATGAGAGCACAGACCAACCAGAGGAGGAGGGGGTAAATATAGTTAACCTGTCTATTAAAGAACTTTCAGTGGATGAGCTATCATTGTTAAGTAAGGGGTTATCCTTTTGCCCCACTGAATACCCTGATTCGTTTGCTATTCTGGTTGACCTGACCCATTTTTTCAGATTACTTAGGCTTAAGGCCTTTTTTTAATAGCCCTGAGAGGGACACATTCACACACCAGAGGAAAGAGTGGACACTCATTTTGATTTGGGAAACCTGGTATTACGTAAGAAAAGTTATTTCAATCCCCCAGGACATGATCCAGCAATGGAGACTTTTATTAAATTAGTGGAGAATGAATTCAGAAACCTTAACCATAAAAATCATACTAAGGGTGGCAATAAAAATCTTACACATAGGGAAAAACTGGCCCTTAAATCTCTTCAGGAAGATAAAAGTATCACAATTAAACCAGCTGATAAGGGTGGTGCCCTTGTCATTATGGACACAGATAAATACAGGGCTGAAGTCCATCGACAATTAAGTGATGGGGTTACATATGAGAAATTACAAAGGGACTTCTAAAGGAAAATAATGAGAATGTTGAAAAATACAGTTGATACTTAGTTGACACTATGGACTTTATTGATAAGATTCAAAAATATGATTTTCTAACTGGTGTGTTATTGTCCACCTGGGATGTGACTTCCCTGTATACTGTCATCCCCCACAGTGTGGCAGCTCACAGTGTGCAGGGAGCCCTGTCCCAGAGTGGGGAATACAATTATATGCAATGTGATTTTCTGATTGAATTGCTGGAGCTTGCCCTTAATAACAATTTTTTCATGTTTGAAAATAATTTTTATTTGCAAAAGAATGGCGCAGCAATGGGGTCCAATGTTGCCCCATCCTATGCTTGTTTAGTGATGGATGTAATAGAGGAGAAGTTTGTCTATCCTCATCCTCTGTGCAAGAAATTTTGTCTGGAGTGGTTCTGCTACATTGATGACTTGTTCATCTTGTGGCGGGGCACCCCAGAAACATTGTTGCAACTTATGGAGGATATTGAAAGGGATGCCCTCTTCCTTAAATTTAGCAGTAAAATTGGCATAGACCAAATAGAGTTTCTTGATACTCTAGTGTACAGAAATGTTGACAAGTTGGAGACTGACTTGTATGTAAAACCTATGGACCGCAATACACTTCTACATATGGATAGTTTCCATCCTCCAAGAGTATTTCACAGTGTCCCTAAATCTCAGATGATTTAAAGGGACAGTCAAGTATAAATTAAACTTTCATTATTCAGGTAGGACTTTTAATTTTAATTGACTTTCCAATTTACTTTTATCATCAAATTTGCTTTTTTCTCTTGGTATTCTTAGTTTAAACTAAACATAGGTAGGCTCATATGCTAATTTCTAAGCCTTTGAGGGCTGCCTCTTATCACATGCTTTTTAAATCTCTTTTCAACACAAAGAGACAGAAAGTACACGTGAGCCATATAGATAACACTGTGATCAGGCACATGGGGTTTTTTAAGATCTAGCACAAAACAATGCTAAATGCAAGACAATAGATAATAAACAGTCACAGTCATGTGATCAGGGGGCTGGAAGAAGGTTCCTAGATACAAGGTAATCACAAAGGTAAAAAGTACATTAATATAACTGTGTTGGTTTTGCAAAACTGGGGAATGAGTAATAAAGGGATGATCTATCTTTTAAACAATAACAATTCTATGGTTGACTGTCCCTTTAAGTTAACAGGATTGTCTCCAATCCTGAGAGGTGACAGGAAAGATAAGGGCAGATGTTCAGGAAATTTGTTAAAAGGGGCTACAAAAAAATAAGAACTTGTCTCAATACAAGAGAGTCTTAGTGAGGGTAGTGGTAGACAGAGGGAACTTCACACAAACAGGATGGCATTTGTCTCCACCTTTTAGTACTATGAGTGATCAGGTTAATAGAGTTCTAAAAAAGAATTGGTATGTTTTAAGGGAAGCATATTCTAATATAAAGGAATTTGAGCATTTCCCAGGAGCTGCCTATAGGAAGGGCAACACTACTGGTAGGAGATTAGTACGGGCCTGTCAGACAGGGACTAATGAGGATACTACTCAGCAATTTCTAGGCAAACCCCGGAATTGCACATTTCCATGTTTGGGGTGTGCACAGTGTAATAGCGTGATTAAAGGTGGTGAGATTTCACATCCCCACACTGGGAAGCGGTATAAAATACCTGGCTATTTCACACATGCAATTCTACATATGTGGTTTATGCGCTTTGATCTCCTATATATAGGGGAAACTCCCCAAAAAGTTAAGGACCGTGTGTGCCAACACAAATCTAATATCAGAAATTATAAAATGTCCCATCTCCCTGTTCTCTCCCACTTTTTAGAAAAAGGTCATCAGGCCAATTGACTTAGGTTTATGGTTATAGACCATGTCAAAAAGAGGCTGGGGGGGGGTGATACATTTAGAGACCTATTGTATAGGGAAGTGAAGTAAATATGGCTTTTGGATACTATGGCCCCTAGGGGATTAAATAGGGACTTTGACCTCATGTCCCTTATATAAAGTGATATACACTATGTTCACTTATACTGATATATATATGTTATGTATTTTGTTATAGATAGTTTAGGTCTTTTGACAGATTAGATTTCCAATGTGCTGCTTTCTTTGTCTGTTTCCTCAGGGTGTACTCTTTCCTCTTTGACTATCTAGGATTAAACTAGAGAATGGTAATTGTTAGGTGATGTCATGATGTGATTCAAGCACATGACCCTATGAAGCTGTGAGGATTGGTCACCCTGTGTATGAGTTGTGTATAAATTGTTTGCTTTAGCCATTATATGGTAGCTTGAGAAAGGGGCAAGTAGTCTCGAAACGTTGCTCTGTCAATAAAGGTTTCCCATTTGGGGGTGCTACCTTCCCTTGTATTTTTTGGATACTTATTTGGCCTTTTTTGGGGCGGGGGCTTTGAAGGTTTGAGCACCCACACAGTTATACCGAAGAAGAATCAATATTGGGTCTTGTAAGTAGGAGTGCTAATTCATGGACTGTTATTACAATTTAAAATGTATGCTCGATTTATGAAGCTAATACCCTAATCAATATAGCCCCCTGTACATTAATGCATTGTTTATTTTATATCTGTGATTAAAAACTATTGCATGCAGAATGAGTTGTAAACTTTCCAACACAATGTTTTTTAGTGAGGGGAATACTGGTTGTAAAAATGTGCAGAAATCTTATCTAAATCAAGCCCTTATTCATGCATAATATGCTCAGCACTGGACTCAAATCCCCTGCCTACTATGTCCCATGTGACATCACCTGCAAACTAGAACATGTGCACATCACACTGTATACTGGAAAAATTTCCTGATTGGTTAACAAATTAGGGGGATTTGGTTGTTAAATTAAAAACATAGCACAGACTATTTAAGTACTATTTTCACACTTTTCCTTTATACATATTTAAATATAATCTATATCTATATGCTGCAAAATTCATACTGGTATGGTTTATGCCCCATTTAAGTTATATGGTCTGTGGGTTTGTGAGGTAGTATTTTTTATTTTATATAAGGCATTAAGGTGTTAGATAGTGATATAGGAGGTATAGTAGTGGAGGATTGTGAGTTATTTTAGTGCAAGGTGGTAAATTGCACTATGGGGGTAGCATAAGGTTATTTTATGATAACTGTTATTGAAGTGGGGGGGTCACATATATGGGAAATTTCAGTTAAAGGGCAAGCAGTGGTATATTTTGTTTTGTTGATATTTAAGAAAATGGAAAATCTGCTGTCTCTCCCCACCCCCAACAATTTTAGCTCATATTTATCTTAAATAATCTTAAATAATTGTTAAATACTAAGACCAGTGACTTATAATTTTATAGCATCGGACTGGGAAAGCGTCATGCCATATAACCAAATTTGCTACCCCTAAATCCTTCTGGCATAGGCACAGTTGGCTTAAACTCATATTGTCCCCTGAGAGTGAGGACTGAATGACACGGGGTCACTTTGGGTCCAGGTCAGCAATTTGTGTAAATTGCTGTGGAGGATGAACATGTATAGGGTTAATTGTAGTTGGTGAAATGTAATATAGGTACCAGCATACAAGTTCACTTTAGAAGCTCCTTGGGTATTACTCACAGCAATCAGCCATAAGTAGTAGCTATTATTGATCACATATTGTATACTGTTGTTGGAGATTGATAAAATTGTTAAAGGGACATAATACTCATATGCTAAATCACTTGAAACTGATGCAGTATAACTGTAAAAAGCTGACATGAAAATATCACCTGAGCATCTTTATGTAAAAAAGGAAGATATTTTACCTCACAATTTCCTCAGCTCAGCAGAGTAAGTTCTGTGTAAAAAGTTATACTCAGCTGTTGCTCCGCTGCAGGTAAAAAAAAATAATAATAATTAAGAAATGAACAGCAGCCAATCATCATCAACAGTGCTGAGGTCATGAACTCTTTTACTGTGATCTCATGAGATTTGACTTAACTCTCATGAGATTTCATTGTAAACTTCCTTACACTGAATAGGGAAATAACATGAGAGTGCACAAAAGCTCGCTCCTTCTGCTGTTCCGGGACAGACATACTGATTTGCTACTTAGAAGTCCTTTATAATGGGATGTGGCTACTGAGAAACTTTTGAGGTAAAATATCTTTCTTTTTTACATAGAGATGTTCGGGTGATATTTTCTAGTCGGCTTTTTACAGCTATACTGCATCACTTTCAAGTGTTTAAACATTTGGGTATTATGGCTCTTTAATAGAGAGCTACCTAAAAAGACCTGGTGCCGCTAGATTTTTTTCATAGCAGCTTCCTTATAGAAACTTGAAAAATACTTCACAAACATCCTAAAAAGCATATAGTTTAGGGCAGTGTTTACTTGATGATTATTATTGTTTTTATTATTGTTTATTTATAAAGCGCAAACATTTTATGCAGCGCTACACAAAGGTATATTACAATCATAAGGGTACAATACAATGAAAACTTACAATGAGACATTGGCCCATAGTTATCATGGTCTGTCGGACATGATCCGACAGTGCGGATCAGGTCCGACAGACCTCGCTGAATACGGCGAGCAATACGCTCGCCGTATTCAGCATTGCACCAACAGCTCACAAGAGCTGCTATTAAAACGCTGCCCCCTGCTGACTCGCGGCCAATCGGCCACCAGCAGGGGGGTGTCAATCAACCCGATCGTACTCGATCGGTTTGATTTCCGGCGATGTCTGTCCGCCTGCTCAGAGCAGACGGACAGGTTATGGAGCAGCGGTCTTTGTGACTGCGGGGCATCAAGCTCCATTCGGAGCTTGATACATATGCCCCATTATGTAAGAATATACACTGTACATTACACTTACATTGCTAAAAAGACAAAAGGAGAAGAGCGCCCTGCCCTTAAGCACAATCAGTAGTAGATGCACTTTTATACAAAGTGAGCTGCAGTTAGAGAGGCTCTCAATCTAAAGCAAGGAAAATTGTTATCTTTGAATAAATGAGGTCCAAGTATTCCTTGTAAAGCCCTATTTTAGCTTGAAATAACCATAGTTTTCATGTGTCTGGAGAAAATTATGTTTTTTTTTCCTGTAAAAACAAATTATAATTGAAGGTTGGAATTATTTCTATGCTTAGACCTTGTGAATATGATTTATCTATAAATTATTTGCTATCTCACTACATGTACTACTCAATGTACCGAGTATAAATAATCCTGGTAAATAAAATCTTGATTGATTGGAATTTTTCAGCACATAGACATGACATTTTGCACTTTACAGATTCAGTAAGCCATAAAAACACTTTATGTGCTACTAAAGACCAATAAAACTTAGCTCATAGAAAGTAAGTTCCATGAACTGACCTTGAAATATTTTGTGATGTTTCCATTGAAGAAAATAGTTTTGTTATTTTTATTTTGACTGATACTGAGGTAGACTCAGGAGGGGCCATGTGTCTTCAGCTCTGTATAGCAGCAGTGTTTGCAAAAATGTTTATAATAATGCTATACATATAGGGCTAGATTACAAGTGGATCACTAATTATTTTGTTTGTGGTTGTGCAATATATAACCAGCCATTACAAGTGGCTGGTTATTGTTATCGCAAGCTCGAGGTATCAATTAGCGATCAGAAAATTAACCAGAGTTCAAATTGAGATCATTGAGAAATACCTTGGTGATTTAGCATATTCTACATATTTCAAATATATTTTTCACAGCCACTACACATTGATAGGTAGATTTCCATACCTGCATGTAATTCTTGTTACCTCCTTGAAGAGGTATGGAAGGTAATAGTATGTCAGGCTTGCACATTCCCAGCATACTGTTGCAACAAGCTTTTTTTTTTTTTTTTTTTTTTTAAACACTGCATTCCCACAACATACAGCAGGCTTCTAGTGTGCAAGTGTGGATGCTGATGGGTAGCTTCATGGAGGATTTTTTTTAATGCTGCTCCATGGTAGAATCATTGTACAGAGAGAGAGAGAGATGCCGCTTGGCCTTCTTTCTAGGTCAGAGGTATGGCTTTTTTACTGCATGCCTTCCATAAAGACCACTTCTGAACAGACTTCTCCAAACAATATATGGGTGTACCAGGGTCTCACTGGTTTCTTCCAGTTTTAAGCTGATGGCACTGCAGGACATCTTCTGATTGTGACAGAAGTAAGCATGATGTGTCCTCATCTGCTGCATAAGGTTTCCTTGGCCAAGCACTGTGTTTACAGAGCTCAACATTGCCCGTTCCTTTGTGCTTCTTCATAAAATCTAAGACTGCACAGCAGGAAACCACTGTCTGCCTTGAAATGTCTACCTGGGAGAGACCTTGCTTATGCAGGATAACGATCTTGTTACTGTGCTCAGTCTTACCATGATGTATGACTTTTCACATTAAACTGTCTTCAGCAAACTCATCTTGCGTGAGCAATACACATATATATTTAGAGTAATAACACAGTCCGCAAAGACCACAATGTAAAGATACTTTTCAGTGCCGTTTTTTTCTAACACCCCACATCCACTCACTTTATCCCCTTAAAACTGCTTTGTGCAGTTATTATTTTAAACAAAAAAGATGCTACATTTGTTTATTTTAATAAAAGAACTTAAAATCTATTTTGGGGTAAATTTGGGGTCATTTTTATATTAATCAGAGATCTCTGGTTAATGAATGCCAGCACAAAGTGCTACCGTAAGCCCAAAGTAGCATTGATCAGCCATTCGTAATGGCTGGTTATTTAACATATGTCCGTAAACAGGCAAATTTGTGTGTGTCTACGGGCACACGTTAAATTAGCGCTCCACTTGTATTCTAGCCGAAAGTCAGAAGCAAAGTACAGATTGTATAACACTTTGTGTTCCAGCTATCACTCATGAAGCAGCCTTTTTGTCAGAATTGTCTTTCTGCCTTAGAATGTATGACATTTAATGCTACACTGATATATAAGTATTTCTACTCTCTCATTCGCTATAATTTTGTTCTCTTGTTTTGCTATGTAGATATCATATGTTCTTAATAGCAGCTCACCTTGTCATTAGTTTTTTTTTTTTTACTGTATTCTACTTTAAATATTGACTATATTTAAGCTTGACTTTCTGCTTTGTACAAAAGATTATTATATATAGAAACTGTAATTTATGTTACTATTAATATTTTATTTTACTTGTTGACTTGCAAGTCATGTGATTATATGAATGCTATTGTAATTAATAAGCGGGTGTGATGCTAGTGGAATCAAACCATATGTATAAATGTGTACATACAATTTTATACCTCCCAATGAGACATTCTTTTTCATATTTTCCAGCAGCAACCTAATATTTGTATTCCTTGAGTAGAATAAATTGTTAAAAACCACCAGTAACCATTATATTAAAATGTGCAGCTGCTTTTATTTAAAAAAAAAATATATTATCAGATAAAAAAAAAATTAAATCTGCATCTTTTTGGCAGAAATGTTTTACCCTCTAAGATAAATGTAAAGAAGTTCAGCTATTGAGGGAATTTGCTGAACCATTTTTAAATGCCTCCTGCTTAGTATTGCTGTGTTTTCTGTTCCTGTGAGAAACGTTGATATTTGATATGTGTTTTAGATATTTTTATCCAAAATATTTGGCACTGAAAATAAAGTAGCCTGTTATGAATGTTCTATGGATGTCTTGTCAAGGGTGAGAATACCGTTAGGCAGATTAGTGCATCATAACTCTTTTAATGCCAGGAGCTCAGATAATTTTGCTAATATGAAAGTACAAACACAATCTTATTTAGGGTCACCACACACTTTTTTGGCCTTCCCGCAAAACAACTTATGTAAACTTCGTAAACCCTTTTTTCTATGGGACTGGTATTACGAGTCTGTCCTGGGAGGCCAAAAGTGAGCGGTACACCCTAAACCGTCAATATTTCTAACGCATTTGAAAGTCAGTAGTTATGCGTTTTATGCTACAACGCTGTAACAAAAAACTCATAACTAAAGTGCTTAAAAGTACACTAACACCCATAAACTACCTATTAACCCCTAAACCGAGGCCCTCCCGCATCGGAAACACTAAAATACATTTTTTAACCCCTAATCTGCCACTCCGGACACCGCCGCCACCTACATTATATTTATTAACCCCTAATCTGCTGCCCCCAACATCGCCAACACCTACATTATATTTATTAACCCCTAATCTGCCACCCCCAATGTCGCCGCAACCTACCTACACTTATTAACCCCTAATCTGCCGCCCCCGACATCGCCACCACTATAATAAACATATTAACCCCTAAACCGCCGCACTCCTGCCTTGCAAACATTAGTTTATTATTATTAACCCCTAATCTGCCATCCCTAACATCGCTGCCACCTACCTTAATTTATTAACCCCTAATCTGCCGCCCCCAACGTCACTGCCACTATATTAAAGTTATTAACCCCTAAACCTAAGTCTAACTCTAACACCCCCTAACAAATATAATTTAAATAAATCTAACTAAATATTCCTATCATTAACTAAATAATTCCTATTTAAAAATAAATACTTACCTGTAAAATAAACCCTAAGAGAGCTACAATATAACTAATAGTTACATTGTATCTAGCTTAGGGTTTATTTTTATTTTACAGGCAAATCTGTATTTATTTTAACTAGGTAGAATAGTTATTAAATAGTTATTAACTATTTAATAACTACCTAGCTAAAATAAATACAAAAGTACCTGTAAAATAAAACCTAACCTAAGTTACACTAACACCTAACACTACACTATAATTAAATAAATGAACTAAGGGGGGCGTATCCGGACGGCAGCCATTATAGACATGAATCAATGGAGCTCTGAGAAAATCCTAACTATGCTAACAAATGCTGTAGAAATTTCATATAATTGATTCAACAGATTGTAATATTCGGATTTATGAAGCTCATATCTACCTGGATATATCTTTATATCATAGCTATGTATCTCAGCTGACCTGTTCCGGACCATTTCATCTTAGACTGTGACTTTACAAGATTTTGTCAACATTCCCCCCCCCCCCCCCCCCGGCTTCCCGGGTAAAACAGAAGTTTCTAACTTGCTCAACTATATACTTTTCAATTGCCTCTGGAGTAAATATTGGCAGTTCCTATTATCCCCTCCACTTGCAGCTTTAACTTTTTGGATTGTGACACGGGAATCATGAAGGAAGACTTAAGTATGATAATTGGCCTACTACAAGGGCTTGAGAGAGCGATGTCTGACGGTTAATGTCAGCTTATTGCCACCATACGTGAATCATTTAAGTCCTACGATGGAAATAAACCCACTGACATGAAAGAGGAGACATTGGGGAAGCGGCTGCAGAGCGTGTAGACTACTGATATCCCAACCTCGCCTGACAGCCCTATATGCCCAGCACTGAGTGACATCGCCGAACCTGTTTACTCTTTGAAGGGTTCTGCTCTGGAGGTGGCGGCCGGACCACTGGAGCAGAAGCGGAGTCTTACATATTGTCAGCGGACACTTGGCAACTGCTCACTTAAGGTGTCTCTTACCTCTATGCTTCAGCATGCGACACTGCTTCTGACATGGCGTAATCGATTAGGTATGCATATAGGGCTCGACATTAGTAACACGTGGATCCAAACTTCATCAACAAGGGGTTAACAGGACTGCTGTTACGGATATACTTTTTCATCTGCCCCTACCCTTAAACCCATATCTGAGTCATAGCTCTAACCCATGTCCCAGTTTATTTCATCATTATTATCTGTTATCTCTCCACAAGTTATGTTTCTCACTGTTTGGTTTGTATGTTGCCTATTCATCACAGCTCACCACTAATGTAGGGGCTGAGTCTTGGTAAAGCACATGGATTTGCACAGACTCCCAACTCTATCAAAACCCTGACGAACAGAACCGTTTTTTTTCTTTTACATCACTAATGTTACAGTAAAAGCAACACATGCTATGCCTTTCACATAACAGAATTTTTTGACCCCAGTACATACTCCTTGCTATGACAAGCAGCCAGGCCTAGGCTGCCTATTGCTTATGCTGCATATAATTAAATGCTCCTGCCACTGGTTTAAATTTATGTATGAGTAATGCTTGCACTACTCCCCAATTAGCCCTTAGTTAGACACTTTTATTTATCATAACCTAGCTTATTTAGAAGGGTAATCTACGTATTTTTTCCTCTGTTGTATTATATCTATACAGAACTGGTTTATGTATTTAAGCACGAGCAGACGCTCATGATAAGACTATAGTTTGCAAACGTTTAGTATGTTTTTAGTTTTTAGTATCTTTAGCATATTGGTCAAAAAGCATATGGATTGTCTAGGTACTCATATCCTACTACTCCTTGAAGATTTCACTTATCTCTTTTGTAAGCTCAGCTATATAGACTAGTCTCATTATATGTCAAGTTTCTTTGTCCCATTAGAAATTAGGTGTCATCACCTCCCTATATTACATAATTAGTGCTTAGTCTAAGCAGTTAAAGAATCCACCTTTAATCATTAATTTTCCCATGTTGCATGTTCTTCCTGCTGTCCCATGCACTCCTAAATCTGATCATGCCGAAATATATGGGTCACTAGCCCCTGCCCTTTTCAGGCCATAATTTAAATTTAAATTTAATTTACTAACTTTTTTGTAATACATATTCCTTGCTAGTAGGTTGTTCCTCTTACATACTTGCTAAAATTCCGCCAATGTTGCTCAGTATTCATAATATCCTTAAGATTAGGCACTAAACTATACAGCTTAGTTCAATAACTTATATTTTAAGCGGTGCTTACCCGCTGATTGTTATTCACTACTATGAGGTACCCTTCCCCCTTCCTTAAAACTCATTTATTTATACTCTTCTGAAGCTCATAATGAGCTGTCCATCTGACTACAAGTTATATTTTATAGTTCTAGAATATTTGGCCTAAATACTTGGCCTCTAACTAGTCAGTCTAACATGCTATTATATTGTAAAATGAGGATTTCATCTAGATATCACTACAATGTTTAACTCTGATGTGGTTTTGTTAATTCAATGTGCTGGTTGAAACATCTTGTACTGTCATTGTATATATGATCACTGACTTCTTGCATAGTTTCTTTGTAACCTCTGTGACGAGACTACCTGTTTTTGTTATATTACTCATAATCCTCAATAAAAAGAAATAAAAAAAATAAAATAAATGAACTAAATTAAATACTATTAAATAAATTAAATTAGCTAAAGTACAAAAACCCCCCACTAAATTACAGAAAATAATAAACAGTGTATCAGATATTTAAACTAATTACACCTAATCTAATAGCCCTATCAAAATAAAAAAAGCCCACCTAAAATAAAAAAAAACCCTAGCCTAAACTAAACTACCAATAGCCCTTAAAAGGGCCTTTTGCGGGGCATTGCCCCAAAGTAATCAGCTCTTTTACCTGTAAAAAAAAAATACAAACAACCCCCCCAACAGTAAAACCCACCACCCACACAACCAAGCCCCCAAATAAAATACTAACTAAAAAAACCTAAGCTCCCCATTGCCCTGTAAAGGGCATTTGGATGGGCATTGCCCTTAAAAGGGCAGTTAGCTCTTTTGCAGCCCAAACGCTAACCTAAAAAAAAAAACCACCCAATACACCCTTAAAAAACCTAACACTAACCCCCTGAAGATCGGCTTACCGGGAGACGTCTTCATCCAAGCTGGGCTAAGTGGCCTCCAGACGGGCAGAGGTGGTCCTCCAGACGGGCAGAAGTCTTCATCCAGACGGCATCTTCTATCTTCATCCATTAGGCGCGGAGCGGCTCCATCTTCAAGACATCCGACGTGGAGCATCCTCTTCTTCCGACGGACTAACAACGAATGAAGGTACCTTTAATTGACGTCATCCAAGATGGCGTCCCTTAGATTCCGATTGGCTGATAGAATTGTATCAGCCAATCAGAATTAAGGTAGAAAAAATCCTATTGGCTAATGCAATCAGACAATAGGATTGAGCTCGCATTCTATTGGCTGTTCCAATCAGCCAATAGAATGCAAGCTCTATCCTATTGGCTGATTGGATCAGCCAATAGGATTGAACTGCAATCCTATTGGCTGATTGCATCAGCCAATAGGATTTTTTTCTACCTTAATTCCGATTGGCTAATAGAATTCTATCAGCCAATCGGAATCTAAGGGACACCATCTTGAATGACGTCACTTAAAGGTACCTTCATTCATTGCTAGTCCGTCGGAAGAAGAGGATGTTCCACGTTGTATGTCTTGAAGATGGAGCCGCTCCGTGCCGGATGGATGCAGACTTCTGCCCGTCTGGAGGACCACTTCGCCCGACTTGGATGAAGACGTCTCCCGGTAAGTTGATCTTCAGGGGGTTAGTGTTAGGTTTTCTTAAGGGTGTATTGGGTGGGGGGGGTTTTAGGTTAGGGTTTGGGCTGCAAAAGAGCTAACTGCCCTTTTAAGGGCAATGCCCATCCAAATGCCCTTTTCAGGGCAATGGGTAGGTATGTGCATGATCGAAAAATTTGTTTCGGTTCGGATCGATTCAGAGTTTTTCGAATTTCGTTTCAGATCGATTCGAATTCGGAAAACTTCGAATTAATTTGTTGCGGATTCATTTCGGATTCATTCGGATTCGAAAAAAATCGGCTGGATTTGGTTCGATTCGGTTCGGAAATTTGGAATTTTGGTATGTATGCTGTGTATTAGACTAGTATTATGTACTGTATATTAGGTGTAACCCATAGCAGAGTGATATAACCTAATATACTGTACAATACTAGTGTAATCCATGGCCATCCGAATTTACCAAATAAATCCAAACTAATTCGGATTTATTCGGTAAATTCGGCAGTATTTTAATTCGGAAATTCGGATCAATCCAAATCTCCGAATTTGCCGAATTTTCCGAATTTCCGAATCGATCCTAAACGAATTGCACATGTCTACCAATGGGGAGCTTAGGTTTTTTTTAGTTAGTATTTTATTTGGGGGGTTGGTTGTGTGGGTGGTGGGTTTTACTGTTGGTGGGGTTGTTTGTATTTTTTTTTACAGGTAAAAGAGCTGATTACTTTGGGGCAATGCCCCGCAAAAGGCCCTTTTAAGGGATATTGGTAGTTTAGTTTAGGCTGGGGTTTTTTTTATTTTGGGGGGGCTTTTTTATTTTAATAGGGCTATTAGATTAGGTGTAATTAGTTTAAATATCTGTAATTTGTTTATTATTTTCTGTAATTTAGTGGGGGGGTTTTGTACTTTAGCTAATTTAATTTCATTTATTTAATAGTATTTAATTTAGTTCATTTATTTAATTATAGTATAGTGTTAGGAGTTAGTGTAACTTAGGTTAGGTTTTATATTACAGGTAAATTTGTATTTATTTTAGCTAGGTAGTTAGTAAATAGTTCATAACTATTTAGTAACTATTCTACCTAGTTAAAATAAATACAAACTTGCCTGTAAAATAAAAATAAAACCTAAGCTAGATACAATGTAACTATTAGTTATATTGTAGTCAGCTTAGGGTTTATTTTACAGGTAAGTATTTAGTTTTAAATAGGAATAATTAAGTTAATGATAGGAATATTTATTTAAATAATATTTAAGTTAGGGGGTGTTAGGGTTAGACTTAGGTTTAGGGGTTAATTAATATAGTGACAGTGACGTTGGGGGTTAATAAATGTAGGTAGGTGGCGGCGATGTTAGGGATGGCAGATTAGGGGTTAATAATATTTAACTAGTGTTTGCGAGGCGGGAGTGCGGCGGTTTAGGGGTTAATATGTTTATTATAGTGGCGGCACATAAAATGTGTTTCCTCATAGGAATCAATGGGGCTGCGTTACTCAGTTTTACGCTGCTTTTTTGTTCAGCCGGCTCTCCCCGTTGATTCCTATGGGGAAATCGCGCACGAGCACATTACACCAGCTCACCGCTCACTTAAGCAGCGCTGGTATTGGAGTGAGATTTGGAGCAAAATTTTGCTCTACGCTCACTTTTTGTCTTTTAACGCCGGGTTTGTAAAAACTCGTAATACCAGCGTTGCAGGAAAGTAAGTGGTGAGAATAACGTGTAAGTTAATACCTCACCCCTGTTACCGCAAAACTTGTAATCTAGGCGTAAGTTTTTACTCTGTCAATTCTGGGTATAAGCAAATGTGACTCCCTATTAACTAGCCTAGACGTTTAATGACATCAGGCCAAAATAAATCTTCCTGCAAATGCCTCCTCCTCCTTGTAGGGCTGTGACAGGAAGTAAAAGACACTGCACAAATGAAGTTTAAAAAAATAAATAAAAGGTAAAATCCATTTAAATAAATTTGAAATAATACATATTGCAATGTTTTCTATTAAGTATAAGCAACTGCTTTGTACCTTTTTAAGTACAAAATCTTTTTATTCTATCAATAAGTGATCAAGAAAAAACAGAATACAGTTTAAATTAGTTTGCACAAGTTAAAGGGACAGTCTACTCCAGAATTGCTATTGTTTAAAAAG